>NC_143555.1:66105000-67305000 GCF_054136105.1 Typopeltis vanoorti | reverse complement strand
GGACGCCACGGCCTATTGTGTGGTCCGGACTATTAGAGGCTGGGACTCGTGCTCGTCACAGTTTCTCCATGCTTCTCGGTCTCCGACCTGTGCTGTTCAAACGAAACTCGGGTCAAGAAGCTGAGCGTAGTTGTGACTTAAACTGCTGTGCATGTTCCAACTGGAAACAGAAACAGCTGTGGAAATATAGTTATTCGTGTGTATGTGTGTGTAGACTTTACCCCTCAATTACCCATCCTATCCATAAAATTTTCATATTTATCTTGCCTAATCCCAAAAATATTACGATAGTAAATAAATTACCTTTTATTCTTAAGTCATAATATACACACATTATCAACACTTGTACAATTCGAATTCCGGCTGTGTTAAATATTCACGATTTAAAACTACAGAAGGACATTTGCTCGCATTTCTAATAAAGTAGATCATAACTGCTCATAAAACGCTAATTTAATAACTTAATAACTCTTTCTTTAAGGAAGGATAAAATTATCGCAAGTTGGTATCAGCCACTAATGTTTACGCTATGAAACTTCGAAAGTATTTTTGAAATGCATAATATAGAACTTAGTCATCTTCGAAGTGAACTGCATTGGTATTGTACTTTCCAGACTAACTTAGAAGAGTTTGTATTGTCGTCCTTTATCGCATTGTTTCCAAATGATAGTTCTCAACACTTGTTGCAAATTAGAAACACGGAATTCCTGTAGAAACGCATGTCTGATAGTTTTATAGTCCATGAGCTGTGACTTGTAATGGTAAATAACGTCTTTTAAGGCTTTTTAGTAATAGCAATAACTCGATATTTATTTTCTCACAGCCGACATGCATAGCAGTTAGCGCGAATTTGTCATACACTACGCTCAGCTTCGTGTGTGTGTGTGTGTGTGTGTGTGTGTGTGTGTGTGTGTGTGTGTGTGTGTGTGTGTGTGTGTGTGTGTGCGCGTGCGCGTGTGTGTGTGCGCGTGTGTGTGTGATCATTAGGTTTATTATGGATGCACTGGTCAAACACTTGGATAGGTTAGGATACACATTCATATATACGAGAAAACAACCAATTGTGTACTGATGGATGTTCGTCATCTAAGATTGAACAGCTTCCATCATGTGAAATTCCACTTGAATCATTGTACACAGCCTGCCTATCTTTGTCTCTCTCTCTCTCTCTCTCTCTCTCCTATCCCAGGAAACAATTGGCTAGTTGACGGAGAGAAGCCAGGCAAATTTAATGTGTTTCATGTTGGAAAACAGAAGAAAAATGTGCTACATTCTATATTTATCGATAGTAATCGAAATATAAATTGGTACTGCTAATACTGCAATGAAACTTTTTTTTTTTCATAAAGGCATCTTCAGGGAGTTTTTGAACTTAAATATGACAGTAATGTGACAGAGTGACTGTACATTATAAGTTATGTAACAGGGTAGGGAGAAATTCCAGCATATTCATGTCGAATTTATAGCCATCATATACATAAATTCACGCATGTTTTGTTATTATCCTGAAGTATGTTCTTACATATTTAAAAATGTCTAGGAAAGTGTTTGCAGAAGTGAGAAAGCACATAAGACACCGACTGTAGAATAGTGCTGTAACTGCACGGAGTGAATGGAAGTTATACAAAACCCCATAAGTAAACAGACCCCCCATTAAATCGTACTACAGTATTTACTTATAACCTGTGTGTGTACACAGCACGAGGCCAGCTGTGTATATGTGTTGGTCGATTATGTGTGACAATGGATGGCTGAGCTGTCAACTATTGCTTTTAGTTCGAATGCCAGACTTCTTTAACTTGGTTTTGGAAACAAGCAGACCTTCAAACATACTTTTATTAACGCAAAAATATCTTAATAAAAATAAATATGACAAATTACTTGATTTGAAGGTACGTTGTTGAAATTCAAAAGATAAACCAATGATTTTTGTATTTGAACGAAGGGATTAAATTAGGTTAGACATTGGTAGGATCAATATCATTAAGCGGAATTAAGTTTTGTTACAGTAAAGTTAAATATCTGTGGAGTTGTTAATCATGTAAATGTATTAAAAACAAATTGACATTACTTAGATCCACAGCATACAGAGATTGTTAGTTGTAATAGGAAGTTTCAGCGATTTAGTAACCCGGATGTTACTATGTGAGTCGTTTATATAAATCACTGTTTGTCAAAATGATGATGCAGTAGGAAAGTCGAAACGATGGAGGGATGCAGTAAACCTTCAAAGTATGTTACTTCAATGTGCATTGTATCATCCTTTCTGTTGTTATGTATAGTACCGGATGCTTCCAGTGCAGTTCAACAAAGTTCATCTTAACTTTTTTTTTTTTTTTGCCTAAATAGCATCTAATCAAGTTATAGTCGTACTTGATATGGATATATGAAAATTCATTGTGCGGACATAGTTTATATATTACCGTTGATTATTATAGCTTAAACATGAACAGATATTCTCTTCTGTAAGGATGGCCTTCACAATGCTCTGATTCGATACGCGCCATAATGGCCTTTTCCCCAATCGATGTTCCCCACCCAAATAGAAAGAGGAGACCGAATATTGAAGTGTACCACCTGTTCTCGCCAGGAAAAATCTCTCTTGGTGGTAAACTAGGGTTACGTTTAGCCTTGTGCACGTGTACAATTAACCCTATAGCATAGTTAATCGATCACTTGCCAGACATGCGATGTCGCAGTGCCTTCACACAACACCGTAACGTCGTTCGAATACACGCCAGTATTTTGCGTCGTGGAACTATTTCGAGGTGTGTGGGGAGCTCTGTACACGCCTTGATTAAAACTTCTGACCACTAATCATTGTCTGAGTTATAAATTCACATCGATTATAGCTTCATTACCGGCACTTTTTAGATTCAGTATTTTTCCTCCTTAGCCAGAGTCTGTATAAGTTTATTGGAAGTGTGGACCTCTCAGTTAACTTTATTACAAACTTAAGTTAAACATTCTGTCTCGAATTAACTGAAAATAAAAACTTTCAGCGGATTCAATGACATTTTTAAAGCTAACATTTAAATGCATTCTTTTAATACTCTGCGCGATAACTTTCAGAATATTTGTATATCAAGGTGTTTGTGCAAAGAAAATACTTATTTTTTATTATCGCATTAGTTCGAAACGTTGTCGTAACTTTTTTCTTGTTCGACTTTTTATGTGTGATTAACTGCCATACCGGTTGATTGGTATGTAAGATTTTGACTTTTTTTAAAAAAATATTTTGCCTGATATAAAGGTGTAATACGACCTTTAAGAACCTCTTTATAAACTCCACATTTTAATCATAAATACTACTAATAAAATAATTTTAACTTTTGTGATGCTTTCAAAATTTTAAACATTCGTGTAATTATGAGAAGCGATAGAAAATCCATTTTTGTTAGCCAGTAGAATGTATAAACTTTTTCTATAAATTATTTTTTAGTATTTAACTTTCCTCAAAGAAGAAAGATTTTTTATCCTTCCAGTGACTATGGTCATTAAGCATACCGAGCATGTGACGGCAGTCAACAGACCGGACACAGACGCACGCCTTGAAGCACTCTCACCACGACCACACAGTCACATACCGTGGGGTCGTTTGTTTAAGCCTGACCATTACCTTGAACTTCCCGCCGCATATGACACCTAGGAAGGTAGGAATGATAGAGAGAGAGAGAGGGGAGTTGGTCGTTAGGTTTTCCCATATGATACGTCCGTGTTTTAAGGGCGCCCTGAATGGTATATTAGCAGCGGTGAAACAGTGTGAGAGTGCTTCCGGCCCACAATATACGGGAAGTGGGCCCAGCGATTTTACTAGCTGACTTGTGTGATCCCATCTGTCCGGCCAGCGAGGGACAATTGTGGTAAAGAAATCATACACAACTTGACGCCGTGGCACACAGACGACGAACGAACGATCGCCATTTTTGCCGTTCGTCGGACCGCTGCCTTTACCTGCGCCGTTCAGCAGATGTTGTTCGCCGACTGGCTATAAAACCTAATACACTCGGTTTATGGCCGACTCCGTTCACCGTACATTCTGTCTTAAAACAGGTTACAGACAATGGCTTCGGCTAGCGTCCGTACGTAATGGAGCCTCTATCGGGGTCTAGAAACACCTAAGAGGGAGAAGGGACGTAGGGTACGGACGGCACCTCTAAAGTAAACAGCACTTTGAACGCTGCTCTATTCGTAAGAGATCATAAATTGACCGTCGGCTCAGTAGCACAAATATGTATCTGACACTGCCCCTGCTATAAAGTGGGCCTTTTTACCAACGTCAGCTTACTAAATAAAAGAAGGGGATGGCTTCGATGCGATATTGTTACTTGGCTAAAATGTTAGTTGAATGTGTCGGTAACTAATATAGGCCATCGGCTTAGTGCCATCTGCTAATGAGATTTTGTTGATGAATGAGACGGCTTCTCCGCAGACCACTACTGTCGTGCGGGCACACTTTAGCTTGAAATTAATAATGTATAAATAATAGAGTACTTTCTTTCATGCCATTTCCAATCAAGTGCTTTTCTTGAGGCATGTTGAAAACCAAATTATTGCTGGGCATGACTTATTCTTCTTTTCTACTTTCGTTTCTAAATATTGCACATAAGTTTATTGTATAATGGTACAATCTCCCTCACCCTCAAAAATATATGTTCAGTAGAATGAGATTTTTCCTTGGTCACTGTAATCCTATTAATAGACACGAATTTAATTTCATATAAAATCGATTTAAAACCTTTACTCTTAAATATCGGAGAAGTGGGTGGATAACAAGATTACGAAATTTAGTCAATTTATTATTTTATTTAATAAGCAATTGCTTTCGTTGATTAATGGTTTTCATCAGTTTTACGGTATTTCTATGGGAACCCGAAATACGTGGTAGGAAGAGAGGAAGTTGGCTTCATCTTGTGATTCCTGATTTATATACACTTTCATCAAGCTAAAACTGCAACTTATCTTCCTCCATGTTTTTTAAGCCAATCCTATACATAGAAAAGGTTGTCAACCCATGTTATATATATATATATATATATATATATATATATATATATATATATGATTAAAACTGTAAATGTCTCTGCATAATAGAAAGGTTTTGTTTGTCGAGTAAGATGGATATGACCTCATGTTGTCATTAAATATATACGTAATAAACAAAACAGGCGAAAGACAATTACTTTTTTTTACACATCATGATTCATTCATTTTTTTTTTGTCGTTGTAATTGCATATTAGCAATTTCTTAAGACCGTTGGACTAGCTAAGACTACTGGAGTTTTAGTCAATAAATATGGAAAGGTTTTAAGGAATAAAAGTTTTGCAACTAGGGAATATTCATGAATTACGCCTGACTTCTGTATTATAATCTGTTTATAAAAGAAAGTTATTGCAATCCGTGATTATATATGCGTTATTTCTTATTCTCTCCTAGAAGATGAGGAATGAACTATTTTAAGAATGCTAGTGAACTTTTCACTCATCAGACAGATATCATTGAATATTAATTCATTCTTAAAAACTTTGAGCCTAATAGAAAGTGAAGAATAAGTATTAAGTGTTGGCACAAAACAAGTTACTTATCTAGTTAATATTATTATTGTTTATTCATTTTTATTTATTGATTTATTTTTTGTAGTTAGTTTTCTAACACTGATTCGGTGTGAAATCTATCAATCTTTTAATGATTATTAAGGTCGCGATTTTTTTTTTATTACGCCGTTGTTTACATCTGGAAAAGAACTTAACGTAGAAGCACTAAGTGCATTCATTCAGGTAACTGACTATAGCAAAGGATAAAACAAAAGTTTTCTGAAAAAAAATTTTATATAAAAAAAAAAAAAAAAATATATATATATATATATATATATATAGGGCCGAATCAACACCTTCTTTGGCCCCTGTCAGGAAGAGAAATGTGAGGCCCCCTATCACATTTCCTAATGTTCAGTAATAATAATAAGATACTAATCGATTTCGATGTTATATGAGGGTTATGTAATATTTTAACCGGCCCATATCGAGCACTGAAATTTTGTTTTGTTTTTCTCTCTCTCTCTCTCTCTCTCTCTATCTATCTATCTATCTATCTATATATATATATATATATATATATATATATATATATATATACATATAATTTCTTTGCCTTAAATAAAACCCACGCATAACATTAGGAGGTACATTTTCCCATCCCGTGAAGTTTTGTGGTGTTTTCTTTGTCTGATTCAGTCATAAAATGAATGTTAAAATAACTTCGTTTCCGTCTAGATCGAATTGCATGAGCTAAGAAGCAAAGGCCAACAGTTTATCTCTCGCAAACAATGGTTACTCGAGCATTGCAACAGCGCGTGAAACAGCTTTTATCTCTTTCTTGTACATAACACTTACTAAGTGGTATACTCAAGGATCCTATCAGTCGCTTTTCCTAATCTAGAAGGGAAGATGGCGAGGGGGAAAAGAAGAAGAAAAACATGCTAAGTTTATAGTTTCGCTTTGCAGGTGTTGAACGACCATTCCAGTACTTATTTTGACAACAAACGCAAATTCTCTCACTAGTAAATCTCCATAGCAACTAAATCCACCAATAAATATACAGCTTTTTTTCTTTTTTTTTTTAATCTGGGATAACACGCTAGGCCAGCAACGTTGTGTGCTTTGAACACACTAAGGTGTTTTGCAGCAGATGCTTCTATAGTCTTCAAATACAACCAAATTGACCCTCGTTCCCAGCAAGTATTGTTGGGAATGACGCTTTACTTCCTATGCAATATTACCGTTTCCTAGCACGAAAAATCTGATTAACGTTATGACACACAAAGCACGAATATTCATCCATTTATTAAATGGAGACAGCACGCGCGTAAAAAAATAACCGCCTATCCACACTCCTGCCATGCTGGGGCCACGTGAATGAAGCACGTTTTGGGGTTATCTCCTTTATTTCCTCGCGTGCTCACCTGAAAAACACATACATAACAATTAATCACCAGCATTGGACAACACTGGCGGGGATTTTTAACATCTGACCTTTTGCGGAAATACCGTTCATTTTACGTGGTTTCTCAAGGTGAGAGGTCCATTGCAACAGAGAGAGAGAGAGAGAGAGAGAGAGTCCACTTTTTTAGAAGAATAATACTCGTGCCTTGCTCGTTTGTGCGTGCGTGTGTGTGTGTGTGTATGTGTGTAATTCTTTCTATTCAAGTAACAGGAAAATTCCTGTAATCGTTATTGAAATTAAACAGGATATTTTTTTTCTAGTAATAAATTTATAGAAATAAGAGCGTTCACAATTGAGTCTTGACACACTTGAATCATTCCCTTCATGCTATTTACCTGTGCATCATCTCTATTGTTCACTTCTCTAATGCTTAAACGATATTTCTTTATTATTTCATTACCAAACATGTGACCAAAGCTATGCAAATAATTTTAATTTCGAAAGGAATGTGGCTGAAATTTGAGGGCCTACTCATTATAATCGGCCAATATTTATATCCGGGTTTTAACTCTGAGTATTACAAGAAAATAGCATTTCACTTGAGAAACACTTCTCTTAACAAATAACGTTTATGTAAAGAGATTGCTCCAAAAAACGCTCTATGCGTGCATGTATTTATGATATACAGGAAGTTTACCAAAACACCTACCCACACATGTGTAGTCGAGCAATCCAGACAAAGCAATGCAGCATACCCCACCCTTGCCAAGCAGACATCGCCCATTCGGAGGAACACACAATATGACTGCTGAGCGATGCCACAGAGCAAAAGTAAATATTTACTAATGAAGTACAGTCAAGGCTGCGGTCATACCTAGAACTGCTTTGCTGGACTTCTGACTACTATTTCTCTTCATATCCAGCATTTCGATGACAAACATGTCTCATATTAAGGCATTTTTATACGATGTTTCCAAGTAAACGAATCACGCTGACAGTTTGTTTAGTGAAACTAATTCGTCTGCTTTTATTCGAGAGCAGCCATACACTAGAACAGAAGCATAATTGGAAGCGCTAATAGAAGGAATGTTTGTTTAAGTGGTTTGTTCACATTGTCTACGTGGACAGTTGTCACTTCTGCATTTTTAGCTCCTTCTTTCCTTTTGACATTATTTATTGTTACTTATTTTATTTTTAAATCTCTAAATCAAGTGACGAGCCGCCTGTAGCTCAGTCGATTTCAACAATGCCCTTGGGTTGGAAGCCCTAGATTCGAATCCCTTTTCTGACACCAAGAAACTTTGTCAGGTTTTTCTGATGAAGGTGGTCTCATATGGAGGTGGAAGAGTTTCCCTTCTTGGAAACTCAGATTTTTCATTTCGCAAAACAGGAAAACAGAACACGCAAATGACAGCCATACTACACTATGCAGATAAGATTAGCCGCCCTATCAGCGCATTCACCAGGTTTCAAAGATGCCAAGTTAGTTACTAGGCCCTGATAGGCCATTGAGCCTAATACGTAAGGGTAATTGGAACCCCTCCGTAACTAAAATAGGATCTCATTACTGCATTGCTAAAGGTAGTTTACATTATTTCTTTCATTTAATATCAATTCGTTTACTATGACTGGTATTTGACCCGTCACATAGCCTTTCCGCTCGCGAACCGGCAGACTACAGATTTGAATGTTTGTGAATGTCTTTGGTAGATGAATTTTCATCGCCAGGTATGAGGTCACCACTTTACATATTGAAATCCTGAAGATAAAAAGTTCCATGTTTGTTCACTAGGGCGATATTTTCGTATTATCCAATTCTTAGCCAGCCTATGATGCTGAATATATTATAGATTACAAGTATTTCATGGTTGGAATGCACAACGGAAAGAGGAAATTAAAACCAAGTATTATTATTTGTGTCCGGAATGTTTAACATCAAGAGTCCTATTTAACTTGAATTGCTTTTAGTGACTGCCTCACAATCTTCAACTCATTAGAACATCACCGTTTACCAATCCAGGAATGCTATATTTGCATTTCTGGCGAAAAGAAGTATCATAGGTAGTAGCTGAGCGAAAAGGAAAACAAAACAAGCAGACAAAAAACAGAGCAAGTTATATATGTTGGACTGATAAAGGCTGATACGTTTGAGTGATCCTTTTAAAGGCTATTGAACGTTATACTTCGGTAAGCCGCGATAATAGCACGAACAAGTCAATAATTCTCTTCAATAAGAAAAGTAAAAACAGTATAACAAAAAAAGTATTGTGTATGATGCATGTTTAAGTCCAAAGTTGTTTTTTATAAATTGCTTTTTTCTACGAGGATCACAGCAATTTATAAATTGCTGTGATCCTCGTAGAAAAAAAAAATAGAATTTTTTGGTATGAAAATCAATTTTAGAAACTTCCCATTACTGCTTATTATTTTGCGAAAAAAAGCGTGCATCTACGACCTTCTCACACAGACCAAGGATATCGATAGTAAGTAGTTGTTGGAAGGATATATGATGCTATTTTCAACACTGGAGGAACTTAGGATGACGCAAAACTTTCTGAATCTAACGCATGCTGGAAAATACCAGTCTGAGATGGTATAATTTTTAACAGGATTCGAAGGTATCTCTGACGAAGTGAAGGGCGAATTGGGAAATTGCACAGATTGAAATAAGCAGTAACGAGTGGTGACT
The DNA here is from genome assembly GCF_054136105.1 of Typopeltis vanoorti. Taxonomy (NCBI): domain Eukaryota; kingdom Metazoa; phylum Arthropoda; class Arachnida; order Uropygi; family Thelyphonidae; genus Typopeltis; species Typopeltis vanoorti. The sequence goes on along the minus strand of NC_143555.1, from coordinate 67,295,368 downwards.
AAGTCTCCACTTAGGCTGTGTGGACTGAGACGGATTTCCCATAGCTGACAATGTTTACCAATAGTGAGGATGAAGAGGAGGGCGAACACATGAGATTTCATCTCAAAGCCACTAAGATATCGAAATATTTTAAAATGGGCATAGCTTTAGGCTCAGCTATTAGTGAAGGGGGTTGAGACCGGCTGCCACCGCTCTTCCAAAAGTGAGAATGGGATAAAGGAGCTCTGCCTGTTTCCTATGGGAATAAAGTGCATTAAGTGGCTTGGAAAAATAAATTAATGGAAGCCATTTGGCTTTTATTAATTTATTTTTAATATTATTAATTAAAATTTTAATATTATAAACCAAATATTAATTTATTAATATTTGCTTATAATTTCTATTTAATGGAGAGTAGTATAAAGTTTAAAAGAGCCATTCAAGCTGCTACGAAATTCCCCACGAAAGCTTATAAATACCTTCAGAAGAAACCTGATCAACGTACAATCGCCTCGTTCTTCAACGAAGCCGAATCTTCTCTGTCAATTATCGTTTTTTTTTAATTCTAGAACGCGAATTTTCATTGGAAAATGTGTTAGCCTGTCTCAAAATTTTTTTTTTCCTTCCGAAATTAGAACAGACAAATCGAACCGTAGAATATATGGAATTAGCAGACATTGTGTGCTGGCCTCACATGCTTATTTGCTTCGATAGTAATTCTGCCAAATATATATGTATTATGTATGTTACTCTGATATTACAACCAGAAAAATATTGTGCATGATATATATAGGACCTCGTTCGCTGGATATTTCTGAAGTAACTGGGCAAATAGTAAATCTTTATGAACAACTAAAAGATATACTTCTTTTTTACATGTTCATTTTTACGTTCCTAAAAAAACATTTTTTTAGGAACGTAAAAAAAAGTTTAAAAAAAAAGGCAATTATGAAATATTCTAACTGCAAGATTGGCTTGGTGATAGCGCTTCTGTTCAACCAACAAGCCGCGTGTTCTAACCCATATCCGACATAGATATTTGTAAATAGCTTTAGGTTGTAAACGGATTTCCTTGCTCGGTGTGAGACCATAACTTTGCTTGTTAAAAGGCTGAAAGTGGCTTGGACAAGTCTGGTCTTTAGAGCGTATTCATGGAGCATTCAAACCGTTAACTCCACTCACTCAACTAATACACAACAGATTCTTTCAACTTTCGCTAATGCATACAGCTTCAGAGTATTTGTTCACTCTGCAAGCAACATTTCGTTTCCCTGCAATAAAATGCTGACTTTGCTTGTCAGGAAAACATTTTTACTTTAAATATTTTTATTCATGGAAGTAGTTGTCATAAAGTAATCCTGAAATATTTACGTACAATATGCTACTTTTTTACATTTATTTTACTTAAGTTTCTTTTGGTCAATGAGTTAATACTATGATTGTAACAATAATAAAACTTAAAACTGTAACAATTGTTCCAGTTTTAAGACTGTGTGTGTGTGTGCGCGTGTGCGTGCGTGCGTGCGCGCGCAGTTTATATGGTATGTATATAGATAAACTTGATTCTTACAGTAATTCATTCCCATTCCCGAATAGCAGTCCCTGGCATAGGGGATGGATTTAGCTAAAACACTTCATTATGTGCCACAGTAAAATACATAGAATGAAGTATTTTACATTTTGTAGGGAAAGAGATGATTTCAATAAAATGCATGCAAATTTAGAAAGAAAATAAATGATATTAAAGAAATGTAAAATTTTAACACCACACTAACTTGTCAGCGGAATGTTTGGAAATGGATATTTGCGACATTTTTTTTTTAATCTGAGGTTCCAAAGATGATGCACTAATTTACAGTAAACAAGATCTCTTGTTCTACTTCTAGTGTTAGATTAGTTCAGTTGTTTTGCACGAGAAAAAGCTCTCAAATGTATGATGACAGTGCAATAGCAATTAAAACTAAAATATACCAAACAATCGTGGCTGTGGAGGTTTCAATGCATGCCTTCGATTTTTGATGGTTTGACTTTGCCAGCTTGGCAAATATTTCATATTTTCCAAGACTTTGACAAGAATGTCAAGATGGTTTGACTTTGCCAGAATATTTCATATAGCCGAGAGGATAGTGCGTCCCCCATTGAACCCGGTCTGTGGGTTCGAATTCCCCCCCCCTTCGTGAACAGATGTTTGTGAATGCCTTTAGATGAATTTGTGTGAGAGGTGAAATCACTACCCTGCTTAATGGAGTCCTGAAGTCATTTGAAAAAAGTTCCATGTTAGATCTAGATCTAGAGTAGTATTTCCACACGTGTAGCAGATATTTTAAACCAATTGTCGATATATTTCCGAGGCGCGGTTAAAAATTGTCAGTAAGCCATGGGCTATAAGTTGAATATCCCCACTTTAGAAATTACGTGGTTAAACCACATCAAATATATGTTTATCCTAATTGGAAAGAGTGTAAAGGCTATCCAAGAGCAACCATTTCTACTAAATAAAGATGGATATATTTTAGAGATTGGGAGTCTTGCTTGAAATTCGGTCTTTTCTAACAGTTTGCGTAACTTTAATTCCAATTATTTTGCCTTCCATCAAGATATTGTATAAAAGTTTTTTTTTTTATGGTGTGTGTGTGTGTGTGTGTGTGTGTGTATGGGGGGGGGGAATACTGTACAACCTGCACACCTCAATTTTGAAGATAATACAAAGGTGAGTTAGCCGGTCTCATATGGAGCAGCAGGGTTATCCTCTTGGGAATTCGAGATTTTCATCCCACAAAACAGGCAAACCGACTATTAAAACACATTCAATTTAACAGACAATACATTGGTCTCATAGCCGTAGTTGCTCCTTAATTCAAGGAAAGAGATTTATGGGCTCCGTTCCTTACATGGTATTGTGATATGCACTGATACACATGAAGGAGAATCAAAGGGCATAGTCTATCTATCGTGGATAGTAAATCCACCGTACACCATCCAGAAGTGATATGCGAGACTATATCTGTTGGCACACATTACAAGATATAAAGAACCTCAATTGTCTCTTTAAGAGACGATTCTTTTAATAAGCAGCATACCAACTTAATAGTAACAGATGCCAGACTAACATTTTTTCTTGTTTATTTTTATTTTATTTTTTGAGGGGGGGGGGTGATATTTAAATACAGGCGAAGATTAAACGGAGTTATAACAGCGAGCTGGAGGGGATGGCGACTCTTGACACCCAGTAAAAACTGGATGCCAAAGTATAGACATGCCATATTGTTCTTAAATATTCTGAATATGATTCTTTTTATATATTGATTATAGTTATCGAAAGGCAGTCTGTTTGGTAAACGTTACCAAATATTTATTCATAAATGATAATAAATAATAATATAATAATTCAACAATTTTTGAACACATTTACATGACATGAGTACATACTGTACATATAAAGCATTTGTACGTGTTAAGCTGAGCAGTTTTCTTCCTTGTTTATTTTAATGTGTTATGGTCCACCTAAAATTAAAAAAATAACAATTTTGATAATTTTTAAATTGACCGTGTCCAACCCATGCCACAGCTTTTATGTTCATTTATAGGTTGAATAGCAATGCAACCAGTGAATGAACTTTCTGATAATTATCGTTCTATCACAGGAACGGATTCTTTTCGTATTCCAACATCATAATATTACGTGATATTTGGTAATAGATCGCTTATCATTTACCTCCTTTCACCGGATCATTGTTATCCAGTTAACTAGAATAATTGTATTGAATTGATCTTTCACGATGTTTTTCTGATAATCTGTTTATGATGTCGTTTCAGGAGAGAAGCCGTACAAATGCCAGTGGCCAGAATGCCAATGGCGCTTTGCTCGATCCGATGAACTTACCCGCCATTATCGTAAGCATACAGGCGCCAAGCCCTTCAAGTGTAAGGTGTGCGAACGTTCCTTTGCCCGCTCGGACCACCTCGCTCTACACATGAAACGTCATCTTCCAAAAGCCAAGTGAGAGAACGTGGAGAGAGCTCTGTCGCTGGTGATTTGTGACATCGTTGCTTCGGATGCAGACAGATGGTGTGTTATGTGTGTGTGTCGCTGCCTTTGTATGTGTGAAATGTTGATGGACTGAGAAACCTGAACTGATCTGATGTGCTCTCATGCTTCCACCGTGTCCAACGGGCGGCTCTGACAGTAACTGACGTGGAATGGTTATGTGTGTGTGTATGTATGTGTGTGTGTGTGTGTGTGTGAGAGAGAGAGAGAGAGAGAGAGAGTGCGCGCGCGCATGTGCCTGTCTTTCTTTTAAAAGGCAGGCAAGGAAATGTATCACTGGCGACAGATACAGTATTTAGTCAAGGTTAATCGTTCTGTTAGATGGATTTCTTCATGGTTGGACATTACCAGAAACGCTTGAGCAGCCCAAGATAAACTACGCATTAGAGCCGTCACTATCTAAACTAATTTAGGAATTTATAGTGGGTGAATCTTGGTCACTGCTTAAAATAAACCATGCAAAAAGGGGAGAAAAACAGAAACTGATTATTAGGTATGTTGAAAATCGCCAACTTTAGAAGTTTCAAGAATAAAAGAGGATGACATAGAAGCATTTTTTGACAAATAATGACATGAAATCTGTCGTTGCGAGTCTCAGTCAGTGTCCATCAGTGTGTCAGAATTGATCTCATTCCCCGCAATAACTATGGTCACATGCTAAGCAGTAATTGAATTGAGCTCAAAACAGTTCAAAAATCCTCACATCAAGGTCTTTTCACTTGTAGATATATATTTAGCCTGTTGCCACGCACTAAAGGAACTGTGGATTTCTTCAGGTCCTGGAGGCTAGAATCCTGATATCCTGGATTGCTGATATTTAGATTTAGTATCAGAAAACTAGATTCTTTTCCATTGAAATAGTGGTGCATATGGTATTAGCTTCGTTTTGAATGTTTATTTGTGGGTATCCATGACATCCATTCCAAAGTCGTGTACATGAAAATAGTGCCATGGGAGATTTATCTTCACCGCATTTCCCACCCGTCAACAACAGTGCCTTATTGTCAAGGTTCTCCAACCACTGTGATCATCCACACTTAGCTCACCTGTAACTTGCTTTCACACACACATTCTTTTTTGTGCCATATTTTTTGAGCCAAATCCTATTAAATGGCTTATAAATATCTATGTATTTTGTGTATAAATATTGCAGTTACGTTTCTATTATACAGTTTCTCCAGAGCATCCATAAGTTGTCTTCGAAGTGTTATAAATTTAATGTTGCTCTCTTTAAATCTTGATTTTAGTTGATGCCATATTTGTGCTTTTACCTTGTCATTTTAACGTGTTGAGTGATATTTTCAAATGTACTGTCTTATATCGGAAAAAAAATATAACGGTATTGTAAGTGCCTAATTTTTATTTTTTTTTTTTTTGTTATAAAATTTGTCGCAATTGTTAAGTAGTGTTTATAAGAACGATATTTTAAAAATCGTTCGTTATGTTCCCATAATGTGCCTTATGTGACAAATTCTCAGAGGAGAAATTATTATTGATACATGTTTACAATAAATCGGAGAATATTATATGAATATATATTCTTGTAGCACTATCAAGATGGAAATACATTTGAAGAAATCAGACTGACAGTTTACCTTACGTTTTGAATGATATTCTTATTGTTGTTTGTTTAATTGTAGGCAATGTTACGAATTCTTCGCGTTATTAAAATTTAATAAGAATATTTTGGCATATTTATATAAAGCTTCGGCCGTTTTTGTCCATGAACTTCCTTGATAAATATGTATTACATGAAGATAATCTTGAACGATTAGTAATGATTGCATCAGTCGATTCCCTTCTTCCCTGTCCAAAAGAATCGAATGCCTTATTTCAGGCTAGTCTTTCATGCAATTAATTTTCTCTGTAGAAATATATATATATGCAGCAATTTATATATGAATTTTTTTAATAAAAAAAGGTCTGTCTTCAAAAACCGTTCAGGACATCGTGGAAAACTTCTTTTTACTAAAAGGTATTCAAATTTCGCTCAAAAATTGCAAAATGAGTATCAGAGATACTCATTCTGTATTTACTATTATTACTTTTTATTTTACTACGATTAACTATTATAAGCATAAACACGTTATTGATAATACGAGTTTTTAAAATGTATCTATAGATAATATTTTAGAAAATTGTTTTAAATTTTAAATTTTAAATTTAATTCTTTCATTTCATTGCATTGATAGAGGCGCAGTTTAATTACAGTTACGCTGAGAGATTGCGGAATCACAGCTGTTTTTTTTTTTTCCTGAACTAAATTTTTATAGTAATTTCACGGCATTCTCCTCTGCCGATGGTATCACTATATGGTTGTGAATATGTCAACAATTTTAATTAAGTCCCCAGATTTTCTGTACATATTTGGCATTGTGTTACAGATTATAGCCACACTGCTGTACACACAATTTGTATAAATAAAATGGTGTAACGTAATAAGTCTGGTTATCAAATTACTGTATTAATGCAATGAACACTTTTGTTCTCTAAATTTAACACACATTAATAGTTGTCTACTGTATTCACATGCTTGCTTTTGCTTGTGCAGAACATGGATAAATGGTAAACATTTCACCGCATTATAATGGTACTTAGAAATACTGAGATGCAGCATTCTCAATGACAAGCCGAGTAAATAAGCGAAGCCATTGTGACGTCATTCAGAAATCGGTACTATTGAAGATATCGAAATATTGAACCAAAGGGTAAGTATATGTTTACGAATAACTTCCGTATGCTAAATGGCACACGTTGGTAATATAAAGTATGTAATATGATGCAATGAAAACACTGTTTTCGAACTGTAAATGTTACTTCATTTGTTCAAAGTATACTACATAATTTCAAGAACATCGAACCCTTTTTTTTCTCACATGGTTATAATCACGTAGTACTTCATTATTATGCAGATATTTTGATAACCTTTATCTGAATTGCTATCAATGATTTCATCATACTCTTTCAAACCTATCAAAATACAAACAGAGATTGGATCTTGAGCGGATTATTCATCCACTCATTATCCAGTCTCTGGCTCTTTCTTTATTTTTTGGAACAACATCCTTGATTGATAATTTCTTAAAAAATTAGCGCAGGTATTTAAATAGGATTTATTTTTTATTCCGACTCTTTGACCTTCTCACAATGTTAGCGACATGATTTACAACGTATTATTAAACCGAGTTATCTACGGTATTTACAGTAGACAAGTCTATATTTACAATAGACTTTACGGATGTTTGATTCTATTTATGACAAAAAACCGTACTGAATGTTTATAATGACGAATACAATATGCTTGGCTGGTTCATCAGGCTTCCTGAATATATGAACCCTGATTCCAATTTTACATATGCCTACTTTTTTATTTATTTGACTAGATAGATGGTATTAAAGATTTCTGAAGTTGGAAGTTTTTTTTCCCACTTGGTTAGACTATAAATTATATATTTAGTTTAGTATAGTTTGCTTACACTTTGATAAAGGATTAAACTAAATATATAATTTAAAAATTTCTGAACTAAATAGAGAGAAAAAATAAAAGCACAAAACAACATCTAAAATAACATTGTTGACACCTTCTATGGACACACAAACGAACATTGCAAAAATACGTGGAATATTTTCTCAACACGTATTTCGATCAATTACAGTGATGGGATTCATGCCTTCGGACATAAAATAGGATTTTTTTCCATTCCAACTCTTTGACCTCACAAAAGTATTATTAAACCGAGTTGTCTGGATCCTTTCTAGATACCTTTGGATCTGGTGCCCAGATCGAAAAGTTTCTAGGAAGAAATAGCAAGAAGTTACGATGTAGAATCGAAACTTGAGTGTTGGAAATAACTACTGTTTTATAATATATAATATTTATATTATAAATATGTTCTTTTATCACGAAAGAAACGAAGAAATTATGAGAATTAAACCAAGAATCAGTAATAGAAAAAATTAAAAAATGTAAGCATACATGGATGGAACACGTTCAAAGAAAGAAAATAGAAAGATTACCAAAACAAGCCTAGTTAGGAAAAAGAAAAACCATGATGTCCTCTTAAAAGATTCAACGATGACTTCTAAGGCCGGAACAGGCCATGCTAGGCCTAAATCCTTGATATGCATGATGATTATAAATACGTACCCTGTGGTCCTCATCCGGGGATCTGCAGTTATGCTGCAAAAATCATATCATTTCTTATAGAAAAATAGAATAGCAGAAAGTAAATGAGGAATTTTTTTAATGGTATTTGATTTCAGTTTTTTGATTTTGATAATATTTGGTTATTTCACTTGATGTTTTCTTGTGAAGTAACTTAATGGCGTTTATTTAAGAGCGAACAAACAAGCAATAAAAAGGAGGATGAAAAAATACATATCTATAAAAAAATAAGTGACAATTACTGAAATAAGAGCCAACAGGCTTCACTTCGGCGAAGTAAAATATTCAAAATTAAGTGGATATTGAATACCACATTATTTCTTAGCCGAAAAGAAATAATGCTTCGGTTAAGAAATAATGTGGTATTCAATATCCACTTAATTTTGAATAAGTGACAATAACAGGAATTGTTAAAATTTTCGGATAACGCAATTTTTGCATATACGGTCCTAATTGGTAATTTTCTTGTATTAGTTTATTATGTGTAGTAAAAACTTAATTTATATTTTAAACTATGCTGCTTTTTTCTCTCTCTCTTTGGTAGTGTAGCTTTTTATATCTCCACTGCTCGCCAGCTCCGATCTCACTGTTTATATGATTTTTGCATTCATAAAAGTAGATATAAGTATTAAAATTTTTTATACGTTTCCATTTGTTCAATGGGTGGCGTAGAGATTTTTTCTTTATGTGTGTAAGCATGTCATGTGTTGCGCTGGGATTTCCAAAATTACAGAATTTTACAAATCCTATTCTCTCGATAATGGCATATCGGTGATGACTGTTTCCGATAGGATTGTTCATCCTTTCGGAAACTGATTTCTTTTTTTCTCCTGCGGAGTACAAAAACTGACCAGAGAACATACTCAGTTAATTAAACATTATATTACTTAGTTGTCATGGCCTTAGATGCCTTAATCCGAATCCAGGTCTAATTGTTTTGTGCGCAGTTTTTTTTTTTTTCTTGCGGTAGGGAAGAACATCATATTGTACTAACATATAAGAATAATACAGAATATGTTGAAAGAACTGTCTACACCAATTTATCTGTTAATTTGACTGTTTTTTTTTATTTCCCTTTTTTCTACCTAATATCTACCGATACTATCAAGTAATAACAAAAAAAACATATGAAAATATTACAGCAAGAAATCCATATTTTGATATCCTGATCTTTCTATAGAGAATATAGATGTTTCTTGAAGTGCATTGCAGCTCCTTGGATTCCGTCCCCTATATATATGTGTGTGTGTGTGTGTGTGTGTGTGTACGCGTGCTCGCACATACACACACACATACATAAATGATTTTTCAAGTAAAACAATCCTTTAAACAGTGCTACAACTGTATCAGTTAGCCCTCAGAACATGAGGGCTAACTGATACAGGGCTAATTTATTCAACAATCTCATTTTTAATCACTTGATTAATGACGATGAAGGTCTTGTTAGTAATAGACAGCGTATCCACTCTGCATCCAACAGGCTGCTGGTCCAAATCCCATGAGCATGAATAAAAGTCTGTAAATTTAGTGGTGGGCGGTTTTCTTTGCCTGGTATGAGACCATCCTTCTTTGTCCTTTGATAATTTTAATGAAATTATCTGAAATGGCTTGAAAAGGTTCCATCTTTAGTCTCTACATAGGATGTTCGGATTATCAAATCCTGAGTCAGGCAGATGAAAAGTTATTGTTTAATCGAATGTTATACTGAAATGCATGTGTTGTGTATTCATAGAGTCTGTTATCGATTGGCAATTTAAAAATTTTCATTCAAACGGTTTATTTGGCGTAGTTAGAAGAATGCACGAGTGGAATGTGTCGAAGAGATCGTGTGATGTTCAAACATCGGGTAGCACGAAAACAGCGGTTCTACAATATGGAAAAGAAATGAAAGTGGAAGACAAATGATATGTCGAATGAGCTTGCACGAATCGTTCAGTGTGTTAAGTTCTGGTACCATATTTATTAGGACTGCGCTTATATTATATATATATATATATATATATATATATAATCCTAATTTACAGAAAACTGCATTTATTGTAATTTCTTCTATCAAAGTCACTGTAAAACCCAGGTCAAATTAACGGATAAACTGGTGCAGTAATTTTTAAACACATTTTGCATTATATGTTTTTCGATAATTTCATTATGAAAAATATAATAATTAGATTATTTGAAATTCCTGTATAATGCTCATTTGGTGATAATGAATTTAGAAAAGAGAGAAATACTAAGGATCGAGAGGGTTATGTAAACCTCAAGATAGTTGAAAAAGCCGTATGTTTATAAAAATGATGGGACCAGTTTGGTAATATCGAAAGAAATGCAAAGAAAAAGAATCTGGCAGTGTTGAATATGATAAGTAGACCAAAATATAAAAGAAAAAACTGTACTGAAAGAACTAATGCAAACAAATAGGCTGCACATAATGAATTTTTTTCCGATGTTATGCGCCTACAGTATGTGTGCGTGTAAAAAAAAAAAAAAATATATATATATATATATAAGTACAGGAACACATTAATTCAACCGCGGGAGGATAATATTCGACGCGAATAGACTTTCTTTCTTCTAGGAGAGATATCGACACCACCCAGTTATTGTCTTATTCTAAATTACTTTAAAACGATGCCACTCCTTTCGATTGTTTATCTTATCAAATACACTTCTGACCAATTCAAAGCAGTGGCAGTCTAAGATCGGCATAGGTATATGATAAATGCTTATTAGTAGTTCCATTAACCTGAACCTCTGTTGACAGGCTTGTTAACTCAAGAATTAATTAATTGGATCGTTAGTCTTTCCGTGTGAAAGATCTGACATCTCTCAGTTGGATTTGAGTCCCAGCACCAGCACCACTGTTCTGAGATTTGTTTTAATAAAGCTATATCACACAGAGTAACGACACCGCTTCTCACAGGACCCGTGTCGTTACTCCGTGCGGGACGGATTAGCTTGGAGACCGACCACATCCTACAACAAAACCGATGAACAAACCCTCTATGTAAGAAACTTTGGATGTCTGCCATTTGAGCACGCACGCGCACACACACACACACACACACACTTTCCCAGTGTGGGAATGGAATATTGTGTTATAGAATCCTGTTCCATGAAGTAGTTACTTAAAATGTATTGCCTTATGGAACAGAACTCTTTAATTGATTGCTTTAAATTAATTCCAATGCTTAATTTTCGATACACTCAGCCACTCCTTTTTTAAATTTTTTTTTTTATTTTTGGTTGGAGGGGAATTTGTACTTCAGCTGAAATATACTCCATAAATCTTAACATACAGTTGCTTTCAGTTGTTCTGATATGTTTATCTGATAAACACAAACACGAGTTTTATCTTTATCGGAACGACAAGAAAATGAAAGTAGATTAAACAAAAATGACTAATTTCTCCCCCTAAGCGTTTCTCAGCAATAGTGACAGTGAAAAAAATGGGGTGGGGGGGGTACTGGAATCCAGGTAAAGGAATTAGGAAGGTAAAACTATATTAATCAGAATGGCTCCTGAGCAGGACAAGAAGATATCACCTCCAGTAGGATCCACCAAAAACCAGATTGTTAGTGTCGTTGTGGAATTGGCCAAGTTGGAGCCGAAATAGGAAGGTTGGTTCCCATGTCAGATGTCACTGCACACAAAGACCATCAGCGAACAGAACTGTTATTCTGTTGTCATCGTTTACGGTTTTTTTCCCCCTCTTCTTGGTGGTGCTGCGATTGGAAAAAATCAACAGCGGAACGACTGGAAGGTGAAGTGAACAGGGATGAGGGAAGGGGGCAAAAAGATGGGGTAACGGCTGACTGAGTACCCTTGTCAGAAGTGTTCCTGTGACGGATGAGAAACCCTATCCAGCACCATGACAAGGGTCTCTGTTGACAGGCGTGTTACTACGGGTTAACTATGTCGTTAATCTTTCAGTGTGAAAGAGCCAACGTTCCTGGTTCTATTGTAGCCCCGTAATCTGCATAGTGATTACAATGCCTCACACGTACTGCTAAACAATGTGGGCCACTTCATTCTTGTAAGTGTGCGCACACCTTTGCTATTGCAGCTGTGTGCTTTTGGGAAATTTTTTTCGACTTATTTTTTCTCTGCTTGCTTTTTTTCTTCTATGTGGAAAAATGGCACGTTCTCCTCAGTGTTATAGGGCAGTCTTTGATGTCATTGAAGCTTTCCTCTCCAATTATGGTATTCTGAAGTCATTTACCTTAGTTAACCAACCCACTTGCACTGAGTAGTTTAATCACCACCAGCTTCGACGTTCACAAAACTAACTTTTGCTCTTCAAACAAATGTATTTTTTCTTCTTCATCCCCTTCGCGGTCCCCTTTTCTTTCTTAGAACAACGAAAACAACCCTCCGTATCCCAACAATCGTAACCAGACCTATCGTTAGCTATTGGAGATGTCACGGTGCTCGAATACTATACTTTCCTCCGACTTTCTATCTGTCGACCACAGGGGTCACCACTAGGGTCAGTCGACACAACAGCGAAGTGCACATCGGCGCTGCGTACACGTAAGGAGTTTCCCACGGAAACATTGACCAAGTCTCTTCTGTCATCCCGACGTACGGACCGTTTCCATGGTGACAGCGTTTATTCAGAACACAAAGCTCTCCTGCGCAATCCTCCGCTTGAGGCCGTCCGGATGTCTCTAAACTCGCCGTTTCTAAATAGCGGTATACTACACACAACACAAGTACGGCGATTAATAAAAAAAAAAAAAAAAAAAAAAGAAAAGGAAAGAAAGATAAATACATTAGTTCTTCCGTTCTCTCTCTCTCTCTCTGTGTGTACTTTATGTGGTTTTTTTTTTTTCTCGTGTTCTTCCTCCCCTTTCAGGTTCTGATCTCTGCATGATCCCTTATTCCATTTTTAAGACGGCCGTAATAAAATGTAATAATTTCATTCTAGTAATTAAATTATAAATATTGATATTATTACGCATTATAATATCTACATTCGGAACATTATGTGTATATGTTTCATTTGGGAATAAAATCGAAAGAATCTTTTTTTTTTTTTTTTTTTTTTCCAGATTGCTAAGAGACGGTACATTTCCTTTGGTCCTCGAATTTCAAAACTCATTGCTATGATATTTTAAGTGTCTCTACCCAAATTCTTTGGCTTTTAGTAATCTTTTAAGCTAATTCTTTTCATTTCAACATTTCAGAGAGAGAGAGGGATACTTTTAATCTCTCTCTCTCTCTCTGAAGTTCGTGTGATTAAAGACGGCTAAATTAGGATGAAGATTTTTCACCGGATGCATGCCCACTGAAGTGCGAAGAATGAAATATGGGAAGAATTGTTAGTCATTGAATAAATACCAAACGAGACAGAAAAAAATACGTGCTCTGCTTTGCTAAAAATTGAAAGGAGGTAAGTATGATTACAGATAACGAACTAATATTGTCTTGGGCGTCTGTGATCACTCAGAATACTGCAAAAGAGAGTAGTGAGAAAGCTTATCCAATCTCACATTTTCATAGGCTGTTTCTTCGATTTTTATTAGCATATTATTAACTTATTCATTTCCTTACTAGCACCGAGAATAAAATGCACAGTGCATTCAATTGCTAGTTTGCATTCAAAATTAATTTATTTCACAAACGTCGCAAGAAAGCCTAAGTGAATCCACACACACAGTAATGCGAATAGCTTATTCCATCACACCGTAACATTATTTCTTATCTAATTTACAACCGAGTTCTTGTCGGCAGTCTTCCACAAATGAGATATCTTGATTTGATTCTACAGTGCATCTTACGACCAAACGGGTGGTTGGGAATTGACTGGTTCCATCAAACTGGTCGGCTATAAATTCTTGAAAGTGATAACCGTGCGACTAGAAGTTGTACGGGGGTACATGCGTGGGTAGATTGCACTAAAACCACGAGAGTTCCGAGATTGACCTACCTCTGAAAGGTCTTTTGTTAAAGAGATAACGTGCAGATATCCACGGTGGTCACATCGCACACGTAAATTCCCTACTAAGGGAAAAATGAGAGGGTGGAATAAAGAGGGAGTCCCAAATCTACTTCAAAATCCTAGACATTTATGGAGTTATCAGACCACCACCGGTGGAGGAAACACTTGCGTGTGTTTCAGACCCACGCTGTCCATTTCCTGACTATCTGATTTATGTTCTGAGGCGTATGCTGGTGTGGGAGGTACGATATAGTCCTTCCGAAAGTAACCGTATTTCATCGGTAAAATATAGAGGATCGTGGTACCCTAATTATGTGATAGCCCACAGATCCAGCTCTTTATGATCAGTCTGCATTCATCCATTGAAGACTGAATAAAGTGTTTGCTAGTTGCATCTTTAGTAACTATGCTTAGTGCATTACTTCTATGAAGGCTTTCTAATGTTAGCCTTCGTTTACGTTGAAACGATTATTTATATAAATCCTTGGCGCAGCCTCCTAACCACAACTGCGTTCGTTTTTTTTTTTTCCCCTTTTAATAACAAAGGATGCTTGCTGTCAACCTGAATTCTGTTATATCCGCAAGGAAGTTGGACATAAACGAAAAAACTGGGTTATTTCCTTACGAAGAAATCATTTCCCGATGATTAGCAAGAAATAATATTTGAACACAGTTTAGAAATATTATTATTATTATTATTATTATTATTATTATTATTATTATTATTATTATTATTATACAGTAATTCGTATTTGCCATCAATTTAGCCATTTATTTTATCTTTAGGATTTGGCTACATATGATGATAATAACCTAAAGTATCTGTGTATGTTAATACACGAGTAATGTCCTGATTAAAATATCCTCAACTAGCAAAGAAAAGTTAACTTAGTTAATAAAATCCAGAAGAGACGTTCACATTAATTCTGTATTTCAAAATGGTGATCACATTCTGTCGATCCGAAAAACATTGCATTTTGCAAATAGAATTGGAGGGGTCAAATTCACAGAAACACAAGGCATCAGAATCACCAGATTACCTGACCCACACTAAAGGTTGGGTCAGGTAATCTGTTCAACAGAAAAATAAATAAAATAATGATTCAGTCCCTACAGAAAATGAAAAAAAAAAAACTGCACTAGTTCCGAAATGAATAATCAGAAGGAGTATTTAGTTACATAAGTGAAAGGAAACATCCCTACGTAATGATAGCTATAAGGTTGCCATTAAAAAAACTAATCTTGTTAATTTTATAGTGTTGTTTAGGCATACCTGTAAGTTATGGTGTTTGCAATAAATCTCTCGAGGAAGGACATTGTAAGAGGGTGTTGCTACTATCAGTCTATGCTTCCAGAATTTGAATTTTTTTTTAATGCGTCCTTTATATTTTCTTGTTCTAAATCAGTCGATTTAATTAATACTATAACTATTAAAAGAATATTAAATGTTTTTAATTCTTCATTTAAAAAATAAGTTGTTCAGTATTTCATCAAATTCACCGTTACTTCCCTAAATATTTCCAAAATTTCATTAAATTTCAAAGCATTTATATAAATCTATTCCCTTTTGAAATGAATGGTTTAAACAATAAATAAGGAAGTCTGTTCTGCAAAACAGAATCTCTGCATGTCTGGGAGTACCATGAAATTCTATAGGCAGCTGTTCGAAGTATTTTATTGTTGCCACTCTGCCCAGAGCAAAAGGAAATAAAATTCTTTCTTCTTGGAATCTCAGCTATTAGTTTCCGAAATCGGCGCATCTTCCCTTGTCTGCCCCGTAGCACTGAACACTTCCGGCTGTACTTCCGGTTAGGGCGTATGTTTTCCAACTGATAGTTGGTCTCGTGTTATGCAGATATCTATGTGCGCGCGCGCAAGTTTGTTCATGCATACACGTGTCTTAGGAAGAGAGAGCATGAAATTTGCGAAATAACTTAAGGGTTCCCTCCTCCAGAGATTCATATTACACTGTCAGCCCATTAAAACGGATCTGAAGAAAGACGAGAATTTAATGTAGTTCTTGATAGATTAAGAAAGTAATGAAAAGGAAGATGATTGCTGGAAATGCTATAATAAAAGTTATATTACAAATGAACACACTCTAAAGCGCTGCCTGAAGCATTCTTAGCATATTTATTCAAGTACAAAACAATTTTAATAATTAAAATTCCCCTAAGTTTAGTATACACATTTTTAATACGACAGTCATTAGTTGGCTTTGGATAATAATGGCTTATCCTACTCAGGAGCAAACCCTAACGCTGTAGTTTATAATCGATGGCAATCAACAGTATATAATTTATGAAAGGCATTCGTTTTTTTTTTTAATCAAATACTTTAATTATTAGAGCTAATAACGTTTAAATACAACTATATGAACTCGTCTGCAGAACCGTCACATGCAAATAGCATTCTGTGACAGCAAAACTATCACACGTTGCAGAGAATTGAACTGAATTTGCTTCGACGTGAGATACCGCGCGTGTTAAATGTATCAGTAGCTAATTGTTGTTGTTTTTTATTTAAGTTGGAATCTTAGACTAAGTTATTTGTATAGAAAAGCTCAATGCGCCGTATTTCAGGTGTCGTTCAGAAAACCAACAAACAGCCATTGAGCGGGTGGGTTCATTACAAAACGTTCGAAGCAGACATCTGTTTAGTGGTGATGGCGTAGCGGGGATCAAAACACGTCCACCCCTTCCCTACAGGCATAAAACGTTTGGTTGGTACGTAAGTTGGACCCACAACTGATGTGCTATTATACCTCCGTAGTCGTTGCGCCAACCAACTGATGGTTAAATATCTTAATAGCCGTGACTTCAACTTGATGCGGGTACTTAGCGAATCGCCCTGGTGAATACAACTTAAAAGCGTTGTTCTGGTAAGCAGCTAAATTAGGAGGTTTCAAACGATAAACTGTATGCTGCCCCAAGCTTTAAAGCTGTTCAGACGGTATCGCAGGTTTATTCGAGCAGATGACGTGTGTGTGTGGTGTTTTCTTCTACCTTCCTCATGGTAAGGTGCTCTTCCATTAATTGATCTCGTTTGTTTTCCTCAGAAATGACTTTGGTAATGTGTTGTTAAGACCACCAGCATGATTTTACCGTCAGTCAAGTTCCTGTAAAAGACATGACTCAATAGAATAACCTTTGATCCAAGAAATGTGAATTCGAGTAATGATTGCCAGCTTATTGCGTAGTTTAATCATCCTTTGTCCTTGGATTTTTCATGATATAGGTGACTGAAGGAGAATACCAAAACTAATCATGATGGAGGAATCGGTTTGGAAACTCTTCACGTAGTTTTTAAAAATGGACTCTTCAACATTTCTCTCATCTTGTTCGGATCATTCACTTTCCTTTTCATTATCATTCGTTAATTGTTCTTTTCTTGCTTGTATGTTTAATGGAAAATAGGTATGGTATTTAATGCATCCTGATATATTTCAATTTCGTCTGTTGTTCAGTCCACTTGAGTTAATTAACATCAAGTGGAATGACTCCTATTCAGGTTTATCGCGATAGCAACCAGAACAGTACTGGACAACAGCAGCAATCATAAAGGCATCTAAATGGACTTTTCATGGTAAACTGTACAACGTAAAAAGTGGATGCATATAAAATTGTTCATCTCCATTTCATAAGGCCATTAGAAATGTCCATGTGATTTATGACGGGCTGTCGGGGTTATCTGTATATAGAAGAAACTATACGTAAGCAAAAGAAAAATATCTGAAGAGTTGAACAAATTCTTTCATAAAGAAATCTTCCATTTGGGGGAAGAGGGGGAGAGGATGAAAGGCGGATCTTTCAAAAATGTCAGCTTCTCTGTAATGCTTGAACGTCGACAGACTTCTAACATTTACGTTACGTTTCAATGTTAAAGCCTGAAAAAAAAATAATAAAAGAAATAAAAAGCGTAGTTGCTGTCCTTTGACCTCGGCGCATAGCGAAGGTGACATCAAGGTCACGCTGCCACGTGGTCAATTTACGCCTATTTTGTTTTGCCCATCATTAAACTGCGAGCCTCCGTGACCCACAACTCCCTCCCTCCTCACTTTCCTCCCTGCTATCGTCCCTCACCCGCCGATGATGCACGTGCATGCTTTTGCCACCCCGCGGCCAGTGGAAGAAAGCAGGGGGGGGGGGAGCGAGAGAGAAGCAAAAGTAGCGTTTATTAGGAGACGGATGTTGCTCGCGCGCACTCGGTACGTCACCCGCATCACGTGCAAGCGTCCCGTGGCCGTTGGCGCCACCAGCGCATCTAGGGGGCAGGGCGGTACCTGAATCTGATGGTGTAATGACTGCTCTGGCCACAGCACTTCGTGCTTAGGTTTTCAAAGAGATTCTTAATAGGAGGGCAGCTTGGATTTGGTCTTCTACAAGGGCACATAGTGTACGGGGGCCGTCTCATTGTAAACAGGTCACTAACGTTTGTGAGGCTGCAGAAGATACTTTAAGTATTGCGATTTTTTATGCCTTTCTTTCTATTTGATTTCATAACTTTTTTCTCTTTATCTCCACAACCTCTCGTAAGAGTCATGCTGAAGGATTATGTAATTGAGCAATCCGAAGAAGGCTGTTTGAGAGACCTACACCTCTCCATGACATAATAGAAGTTATTGTCTTTCCTACACTACTGAGATCCAAGAAGAAACCGGGTTTCACACACCTCTGTTTGCTGGAGTTTGCCTCAATATACTTTTATTTGGGTGGTCAGGTCACTGAACACAAACAAAGGCTTCTATTTGCGATATATTTCATTTCTGAGCATTTTATACGTAACTTAGTGAAAAAAAATGAGAAGGAGGTTTTGTTATTATATGAATTGATGCTATACCATTTAATTTCGTTTTTGGTACATAAATCAAAGATAATATTTGTTGAACTGTCCATCAGATGGCGTTAAACATATTGATAATGAAGGTGGGAGTTCAGTCTTGAAGAGACCTCTTTTCTCTGTATAACTGCTGAAGCACATCGAAAAAAATTGTAAGTTTCAGTCATTCTTCTTTTCTACTTCTGTTTGGATTTGTAATCAGTATTGCTTGAGTTAGATACTTTAAGAGCATGATGGCCATCTGTGGCTATCCATCTTAGTCTCTTTCTTATCTCCCGGTATTCTACGATGTGGGAATAGGGCCCTCGAATCCATTGAATCCAATGAAAGCTTATGAAGGATTCAACAAACTCTTTGCAATGAAAGAAGCCAAGAATCATCCTTACGTAACTGATTGCTACTCGTATTAGTCAGACCGGATTTGCTTTGGAAAATACGAGACATCCGAAAACAATCTGTTACGCAAGAATTCCTTGGACAATTGTCTTCCTATGGTAATGATGTCTTTGGATTTAGTGATTCATTTTTTGTGTGAGAGATAAACATGTGTTGTAGTCTCGAAAAATACCAAGAGGGTTCATTCAGCTTGGTAAGAAAGTCTTTTGTTTTATCCGTTATGCTAATTAGTAATCCAGAATATATGAGTCCGATTGGTTAGCTTCTATTTTTACTTATTCTCTTAATGGAAAACCACGAAATCAGGAATGAAATCCATCACAGTATTTCGTCTTTCTTTAACGCGGGCTTTTGCAGCTAGTTTGATCACAAAAAGTAATTATTTTTCAATTTAATTGAAGGAAGCCTTCGGCTCTGCATAGTAAACTGAATAGAGTAAATTATGTTGGAAACTTTACCTTCTGTAAGCTGCTGAATTCCTTGAGGCAGAGACGATATTTTATCTTTATGGTCATCCTACGAACAAAAGGCTAGATCAATTGTTCTTAGTATATCGTTTGGGGATGGAGATTAGGGGGGGGGGAGGAAGACGAAACGTATCAATATTACTTGTTGCTTGAAATCCTCTACACGTGTGAATGTTTTTGCAAAGTGTGAAAAGAGAGAAAGGTCGGTAGGTTTGGATTTAAACCCTAAATGGATGGAGAGAAAAGGATGCGTGTTGCACGTGTTATAATAATTTGAGTAGAAAGTAGTAATTTGTAAAGACCAACTGAGATTAATGCTCCGCAAGGAGATATTTGTAGAAAAGTCTAAAGCAGAAACTAAATTTTTGTGCAGTAGAGATACTATGGTAATCTGATATTGCCCAGAACTATCAAGAAAAAAAAAAAAAACTCTAGGAAATGAAAGAGTGCACCCTCGTTTTCAAAGGAAGTTATTGACATGCCATATTTATTCTAAGAAAGATTAGAGATTAAATTTATTTCAAATACAGAGAAATGAGATCTTGACTAGAACAGCCATTCGATTGTTTTTACTTTCTAAGAGAGTCGCAAAGTTTGCGATCCACATTAATTAATTAGGAATAAATTGCGGCATATTAAAAATCTAGATGTTTCTAGATATTTCCTTCTATCACATGCTCCAAAATGTCAAAATAATAACAAACTGCCAGACATTATCGGTAATAAAATATTTGAAAATTTCCATTCTAATAAGGAGGTCTTTAATTCTTAAAAAAAATATTACATAGCGGATTGAGGTTGGTTAGAAAACCAAGGTTTAGATGTAGTGCCGAAGCTGTTCGCTGTAAGAATAAATAAGTAAAATTATCACAGAATGGCAATCCAACAATGTTTCTCCTAATGTATCCTTTTTGATATGCCATTTTATTTTCACCAGAAACTAATATTCTCTCTTTCTTTCTTTCTTACCGCTTTTCCAAGTATAGAAAATCACCAGCTTTCAAACTTATTTCTAAAATTAAAGAAATCAGTGGGCCTTGAGCTGAAAAAAAAAATACGCGAAAGTGACGTAAATATTGCAATCATTTCTATTAGGCTCTGTCAGTTTAAGTTATTCGGACATGTCTTAAGTATTAGATCGGAGCTATGCTGAAACAGAATAAAAAATTGACACAATATGATCCACCCGATGTGGTGGACATTCTGTTAGGAACTACATTTCTCCCACTTCCGACTTCATTCAAGATGAAGTCGGAAACTACTGAGCACCAGTAGTTTATCTTTTCTAAATAAAATTATTGAGTAAGAAAGCTATTGCGCTGAACTTAGAAGAACGCTATCGCAGGTGAAGGAAAAATGTGTAGCATAATTAGCAATGGCTAATTTTTATAATAGAAACGCGTGATGCATGTTTTCGAGATCTCTCGCGTCAGTGTGGAATCGCAACTGAAAAACATGGGAGTAGTTCTGACAGTTATTACCACTTGATGCAATCCTTTCACCTAGGCTTTAGGTGAAAGATGAATTTCATCGCCCGTCGTGAGACCATCACTAGGTTTACTGGAGGTCTGAAGTGGTTTGAAAAAGTTCATGTTTGGTCTCTAGAGCAGACTATGCAAAAATATTAAAAATACAAAATACAAAAAAATGCTTAGCCCACACATGGTACAATAGATTTACAACTTTTCATGGTTAGGAGTCACATTAAAAAATAATTGAGTGAATTTTTAACCGCTGGTCATAAATTATTTTATGTTTTAATAAATTCAATCGTTCTGCTACCACGAAATATTTTAACAGGGAAAAGATTATGTATTAGGTCGTCTATATTTCCTATAAGAAACAAGCAAAGCTGATGGTCCTGAAGAGAAAGTTACGGCCATCCATAATTGAACACTTTTGTGCATTTGATATCAGTATATCAGAATGACTCCGCAGTCCTGTATCGTTTAACTGGAACCATTTTAAAAATACTGTTTAAAAAAGAGGGAGAATTAGCATATATTATCAATAAAAACTGGTCGTGGTTTCATGTTTAGGAAACTAGATGGTTTAAATCATCTAGAGATTGCTCTATGTATAGTAGTGGGGAAAAAAATACGCCCCACCTGGTGAAACATGTAAATTTCACTATTGATATTAAAATAAATATATTCAATGACGAAATCAAATGACACTTTGACAGCTGTTTTTGAAATCATTAGGTCTACATCTACTCATTAGACCTAAAGAGTATAAAAGAATAGCGCCTGCTAGTATTATTCTGGACCTGGTAGTGCGATGGTGCTCCAAGCATGTATAAAGGCGACTGACAGACGAAAGGTTATGTACGAAGAACTTTGACCACTACTTGATGGGATTATCACTGAGGACCGTAAGTCTGCATCAAATGAATGGAAACATCCGTGAAATGTTGGGGGGGGGGGGTCCAGCCAGTATTGCTACTGATGTAAAGATGTTGGTTAGTGGATAGCCACTTGCAATCCCGTCGCCCACCCCAAATGTTTTGAGTAAAAATCATGAATGCTGCACATTTGTAATAGGAAAAGGAGCATCTCAGCTGTATGATCAATGGACCACGTCTTTTTCCAATGAGCTTCAGTCACGTGAGTCAAGTGGAATTCGATAGGTCAGGTGTAGACATGATGAGACTTTTGACCGACAAGAAATATCAATTTTGAAAGATAAATGAAATTTTCTTCTTCCCGTGTAGTTTGGGGAATTTCATTTCGCATCACGGAAGGGGGTTATATTTCCTGCAAGAAACAAGCAAAGCTGATGGCCCTGAAGAGAAGGTGACTGCCATCCATAATTGAACAGTTTTTGTGCATTTGAAACCCGTATTTCAGGATGACTCCGTAGTCCTATATCGTACGGTAAGCATTGCTTTATACTGACACCACCAGTGATTACTAACCTAATAAAAAGCTTATTTTAGCATTTCCCTAACATTAGTATGACTGGAAAGGCAAACATTATAACATAACCAAGGCGTCTTAATCCTATCGAGCACTGGCGGCAATTGGTGAGTTGAGCAATAGGAAACAAAAGGGAAATGTAAGAAAAAATAAAATCAGCGCTATACCACGAACTCAGCATGGACATTTTGTGTTATCTGCTTTCTATCATCCCAGTAATAAATTCAAAACTGATGCGTGAAATACTGAAGAAACAATCCTTTTGTCGTACATCATCGATTTATTCTTAAACTTGTGTGTCCAACAGTATTCACGTTATTTAAAATGAAAAGTGTGAGCTTATATATATGTTGTATTGCTTCAATTTTCATAATTTCTTAAAGGTTTACATAAAAAAATCGATGTTTTTATTTTCTTATTACTTTGTGAACAGGTTGCACTTTCAAAATACAAACGTTACTTTTATCCACAACAATCTGGAATTTGGTATAAGTGCAATCCCACGAATTGGGTTGTGGGAGAAATTATGCATATCAGAGGCTATGCTATTCGCGAGGAACTTCTGATTGTCTCTGTTAATATATACTTCATGATATGTGATCGAAACAAGTTTTAGATTACATTACTGCAGTTAGTACAAAGTTTATCCGCTAGGTGTAGGTGGACATTTGTTGTGTTTTTCGTGTTATTCATTGATTATTTCTAAGTCGTAGATTGCATTTAATTTACTAAGTCAAACATTGTAAAGTTCAATTATACAGTACCATTCGCGTCCATTATTCCTCCTCTTTTCGTTAAACCCCTATTAAAATACAAAAAAGCAACTATCCAGTATTCTTTTATAATTCAACTGCAAATGTATTGAACGTGCTTCTCTTCTACCTCTTTCATTTCAATTGCCTCTGTTATCTGGAACAGCCTTCTTTGCAAAGCAGTCTGCAACTGTCTGTTTTTTTTTCCGTACCTTTTTTTCCAAAAATTGAAGTGCCTGAAAACAGGCAGAACTGATGACATCACGATGAAAGAAAAATAATAAAAAATTCCAGGCATTATATTTGCCGATTTCAAAACTGGGTAGTAGGCCCGAATCCTACTGCCTAATAAATTTTGTGAATGTTTTTACATCATCTATTCACACTTCAGTAAAGTACTATCTATTCTTCTTTCATTTTCTCTACTCTTTTGCTGTTATTTGGAACAAAAATCTATATTTAAAAAAGTATGATTGACAATCGTAGGTTCAATCCAGTGCAAGAAGCGAACCAAGCTTTTCAGCGGGAGTTAGCCAGTCTCATAAGTTGGCAAAGGAATTTTCCATCTGGAAAATTGAGTTTTTTCGTACAGTAAATTTAGCAAACAAATACTGGTCTTAAAGCTTTGGTTACCTCGGACTTAATTAAAAAAAAAAAAAAAAACGGAAGACAAATTCATAAAATAGATGAGAAGCTAATAACATTACACGTCAGATACTGATCAAAGGAGAAACTTTTCAGCTCTGTCCAGATTTCTTTGTGCATTCGAAGAAGAAGTCTATATTTAAAAGGACAGTGAAATCAGCGTGTCCCTCTTAATGGATGTAATTTTCTTCTTTGCAGGAAAGTCGGTGTCTCAAGAAGCAATTACACCTTGCTCATAATTAAGCTTATCTCCAGTACGGATTTATTAAGAACCAAGGGAAGTCCTCCCATAAAAAAAAACAAGAAAAAACCGCCTCTGAATCATCGTACATTAACTGCTTCTTACGTTTCACTAGAACTACAGGGAAGGCGGAGGAAATAGATAAGTCGGCATTAACACTAATTCGATATAATTTCAGGGATTATCAACTGAAAAAATATTGCCGTGCAATTAGCGTCATCTGGTGGCTGGTGATTAAGGAAGAAATCTGACAGCTGCTTAATACCAGCTGAAACTGTTTGGATCACCAGCGGATGCTGAGTGTCAAATGCGGGGAGGATCTCTAGGGGTCCCGTTTGTTTTATTTATTGCTAATGTCCCCTTCTTCTTCCCCCCCCCCCATTCAGCTTGCAAGTAGACAAAAATGCGAAGCTTTAAAAGCCAATAGAACACTTCAAAATACTAGTAAATATGATTCACACAGCAAAAAATGAAAGAAAGAAAACTGATTCATGAAAACATGAATTTATCGAAAAAATATTTTTGCCTTTTTTTCCCCCTTTTTTTTTTTTCTTTTTGTTGTTGTTGTTGTTATTTCGTATCCCAAGCAAGGCTGAAGAGATCAAATTGTCATTTACCTCATACAGCGAATAGTTCAGATAGTCGCCGTTAGAAAGATTTCTTCCCGTGACCGTAATCTTTTATGACCCGAAGCAGACTAATTAAATTCCATTAAGGTGACTCTTTTACGCGATCATAATTCCCCTTTATATCTTCCGATCATAATCGAAGTATTGGTATAATAATTATTTTTTCTAACAGCATGCGTCCTCTTATACTAAACTCCTTGTGCAATAATATACATTGTTGTCATGGTAACACTGCTTCCCACCGTCTGTCTCAAACAAAATTGATAATATCATTATTATTGATGAGAGTTGCTTCCCCTCAGTTAATAAATGCAGCTAATTACCGCATCTAATGATTAAAAGGTTATTTTATCTTTATTAATAAGATTTATATTTTCCTCTTCACAACTGCTACGACGTCATTCAAAAGCATTATTATCATGTATTGGCTGCAAAGACAACATCGGGGTCAGTGATGTTTTTATTAAATGGGAAAATATTTTTAATGAATTTTTTATTTCTTTTTTATCATTATTGTTAATGTAGTTTCCCCTTTTTGTTACTAATTATTATTATTTTTATTCCTGTAAACTATACAACATAAAATTATACCTTTTATTTAGCATTCCGAATTCATGATTTAGTTTACTTAATTAACGTAAAATGGTTGCTTGCTGTGTATATGGCTCACGAATGTAACAGTTTATTAAAAAGTTGGCATTAATATCAAATGTGTGAGTTTTGAATTCCTTATCTTTTGCTATGAATACATTTTGACGTATTTCACTTTTATCTATTATTGCACTCAAGTAGACAACACTTCGATTAAAAGCTAATAAAGTGACTGGTATCTATCTAACTGACATCTTCGTCGTATTTTACCTTGCTATTCCCCTTCTTAAAGATTACGTATTGTTAGTTCAAAAGTCACTGGTGATAGCGGAAGAATCTAAAAATAATTTCTATCGCCTTCTACTGACAATGGGAAGTCTCTAACAACGATGAAATAGTTCCGATGCACTGCTATAATAAAGGCAGCATAATCTGTATATGTAGAACTAAAGCAAGTAATCTTCGAACATTGATATAAAATCAACTAATACACTTGATTTCAAAACATAAGTATATCATAATGTGTTACCAGTGATTTGTAATATTGAAAGAATTTTTTTTTTACTTCCATTGTTTAGCGAAAAAAAAACTTCAGAAAGCTAATGGACTCCCATAATATTATTCATAATATAACCCGATATGACATTACATCTTTAAGCAAACAGGGGTTAAAGAGGACGTCATTTTCTTTGTTTGATTAAGTGAGACAGCTCAAAAAATTACATTTTTCAAATTAGTTAATAATATAAGAAACTAATGTTGAAATAAAATTTGTTCTCAGTATACAGCAAACATTTCATATGTTATCTATGGAATTCACCAATTGGAGGTTTAAATGATGTCATTTACAACTGGTTTTATAGCGTGATAGTCATAATAGTGATTTTGCAATTCAACTGTGTTGCGAAGCGGCTAAAACTCGTGATCAAACTGAGTTGACTCACGTGATAATGTAAATCTTTCTTACTTGAACACCATGCAGTTTAAAAAATGTATTATTGTAATCAGAGAATGTTATAACCTTTCATAGTTTGAGGACTAGGTTTACGAAATTTAATCTATTGAAGACCGCTTTTAAAAGGAGGTTTTTTTTTTTTTTTCTTTTAGTATTTCACTCATAATCAATGTATAGCTTTCATTATGCAGTTTTTCGATCCTATTAAATTTGTCGGGCGCCTTTTATTTAAAACAACAACAAATAGACTCATATTTCTCAATAAAAACAAATGCATATCTGCATCATTTTATATGATTTATTTTCACATCTGTTTTTGTCTCTTTATTCATTTACTATAGAATAACACGTATCCCACAGTAGATAACTTTTTTTTTTATTTTGTAAATATTTTGTCTTATGTATTATAACATCAGTACAACTAACGAACAGCATTAGCAATTGAATTCAAAAACATAGTAGTGCGCATGTTTAAATTGGATTCCCTCTTCGTATTCATGTTCATGGATTAAAAGCTACTGGGCTGAAATTAAAATTATTTAAATTAGATTAAAATATAGCAGATAAATTATTGAATGCAATTGTGGATAACAATTTCCACTCTTTTGGAATAGTGAGACAGTCATTTCGATTAAGATTAGGTCTATGAAGCAAGGCTTCAGCACTTTCTTTATATAAACGTTTATATGTGGATCTCTGTAGTAACTTGGCATTTTGCCAATTGGATCCTGTGGTTAGTATTTTTGATTCCATGTTATGCAAGGTCAGATTTGGGAGATGTATAGAATTATGAGAAAGTATCAGAGATACGTTTATTTATAGATCTTCCTGTTTGTCCATAGTAAGACAAGTTACACGAACATGGTACTTGGTACTCGTATACGTCAAGTAACATCATTGGTGAGAGTTTGTCTTTTGGAGAAGGTAGCACGTTATGAATTTGGTTGATGAGTTTGTAAGTAGCAAATGGAACCTGAACTCTACTCATTTCTGCAAAAATTAACACCTTACATCCTCGAATCAAGTTTACACTAGAAAAGGAAACGTCAATAGGTTTTTCCTTTTTTGATGTACACATCCAGCACAAACGAAATGGATTCATTTCCACTTCCGTCTACCGAAAACCAACTTTTTCAGGTCGTTATATCCATAATATATCAGCTCACCATCCATCTCAAAAATACGGCATCAAAATCTTTAGTATCTAGAGCACACAAGATTTGCTCTTCTGAAGAATCCCTAAAACAGGAATTGGAAATTATCAAACAAACAGCCTTACTAAATGAATATAATCCAATAACAACCCAAAAAATAATTAACCACTCTCCTACAAATCAACCCAGACAACAAGAAGAAGAAGCCCACAGAACTCCCATTCCATATATTAAAGGCATCTCTAAACGTGTGGCAAAAATTATGAGAAAGTATCAACTCATTGCTACCTACAAACCCATCAACCAAATTCACAGCTTGCTACCTTCTCCAAAAGACAAACTCTCACCTGGCGTATACCACGTACCATGTTCTTGTAACTTGTCTTACTATGGACAAACAGGAAGATCTATAAATAAACGTATCTGTGAACATCAAGACCACATTCGCCTTATCAAACCTCACAAATCTGACCTAGCACAACATGGAAAATGCTAACTACAGGATCCAATTGGCAAAATGCCAAGTTACTACACAGATCCACACATAAACGCTTATATAAAGAAAGTGCTGAAGCCTTACTTCATAGACCTAATCTTAATCGAAATGACTGTCTCACTATTCCAAAAGTTTGAAAAATTGTTATCCTCACTTGCATTCAATAATTTACATGCTATATTTTAATTTAATTTAAGTAATTTTAATTTTATCCCAGTAGTTTTTAATTCACAAACACGCGACTGTATACATTGAGGGATTTTAATTTTAGCATGCGCGCTACTTTTTTTTTTTTTAATTCATTTCCGTTGTTGTTCGTTAGTTGTACGGATGTCTTATGATACATAAGACAAAATATCTGCAAAATTTAAAAAAAAAAAAAAAAGTTATTACTTGCTGTAGATACGCGTTATTCTATAGTTATGGATACCCCACAGGTTTCACTATATAAAAAAAGTCTTTATCCATTGATTTCTTCAGACAAAATAGGACATTGCATCATATTTCTCGCAATATTAACAAACATTTACTATTTTTTCTTTTTATGAGAGCCAGATAACAACGCATTTGGGGCCGTACTCGGCTTCAAGATTGTAGGACCTACTACAGCTGCTGTAATCCCATTACAAAATTCACCTGAACGCAGATCGCTACTATTGTAAGAAGGACCCGAATGCCTCGGCATCTGTCAACAAACAATCCTATTGACCAAATGGACTACCAGATTCTTGGACTGTTTACACATTCCATTCCATTTTTGTGATTTTTAGACTCCCTACGGTCTGGCCGTCAACTCGTGGTATAGTGCTAGCTGGCCGGGATTAGTACTCTTACACCCCGCTGACTACCTAACTTTCAGCCTCCATTCCCTGCTTGAGTGGGGTTGCACTAACCTCAGCGGATGACCTCCGCAGACTAAATAACCCCCCTGACAACACTAAGACTAGTTCTTCTTTCAAACGCTATTATTCTTCAATGATAGGTTTTTGTCTCCTGACTTCGCCTTTTACCACCTCGCCTCCTTGTGAGCTACACAGGTTTCTCTCTCGCTCACTCACTCACAGCACGCGCGGGATCACCTGTCTGGTGACGCTTATGGTTAAACTTTCCTGAGCTTCTTCTTTCATTCTTTCTTCTTTTTTTTTTTTTCTATTATTATTATTTAAGGAATGAATGGAAGATTGTTTGCTTTGGAACTAAATGGGTGGGATTTAGATCTTTGGAATAGTGGCGGTCGGAGTGCAAATTATACCGACTTTTGACCCTTGAAAATGTCTAGGAATGGTGGAGCAGATATATATAAGTGTGTGTGTGTGTGTGTGTGTGTGTGTGTGGAGGCACACACACACACGCTTGAAAAAAAAACTTTCTCTGAATGGGCTGTGCGATTTCCGGCCACAATGAAACCAGTTTTCTTAGCCGTAGCTGAGGTTGAGGTCAGAACGCACCTTGCAAATCGCCCCCACCCCCCTCTCCAACCCCTTAAACAGTCACTTACCTTCACTGTTCATTCTTCTGATCTCAGGAAAAAAAAATTGTCATAGGATCTTCGGTGGAACAGAACCGAAATGTTAACAAACTATAAGAAGTAGTGTTTATTTTCTCCCACCCCCGATATCTGTTTTTTCTAAAGGGAGTGAAGAAAGGGGAGAAATAGAGGGAACGGTAGAATGCGTTCAATACCATGACTAACATAGCTTTCATGGCGCACATAAACTTTCCTATCAGAAGAGAAGATCAGTTGACGTCAAACCGGTTTCATAAACAGAGCCTGAAAATGAGCCCCTGCATTGGTCTCATCTCTTCAATGGAAATACGATTTAAAACGGAATCATCGTCTGTAAGTATACGGTCACTTCAGCAATAGTCTGTTATAACTTGCAATAACACTTTTCTCCTGTTCAGTTTAATCTTTAGATTCCACTTTTTTTGGGACCCACAAATCGAAATCTTTTATGTATTAAAATAAAAAACACCGTTTCCACGTCCCCCCCCCCTTTCTGCCATAGAGCCATATATCATTTCAACGTATCCTTTCTTCGCCAAGAAACATCCACCCAGTCGGGAAAATAACGTGTCACACTTGGAGATAGATCATGTTGAGAAGGTGCACCTGTGGCTTACCAACACGAGGCAGGTGCCCATATTCGTTGCTCTCTACCGGGATTGAGTGCATCGTCACCAACCACAGCTAAGAAACTGGCCGTTACCACAGAAAAAACTAGGCAGCCAGAGAAGAAGGGTTGAGAAATTAAGAATTTATTTTCCAAAATAAAAGAGATAACCAAAAGAACGAAAACTTATTGCATCTGGCATTTAACATCTTGTGTGGGGAATTCCCCGCCTCCGGATGTTTGGCGGTCTAACTCCAGCTGTGAAATATAAAACCTTGTAATTCCATTTACCAGTTTTTAGGTTTTGCTAGTGACCCACTTTATGAAATGTAGTTTGAATTTAAATAGACAATTCACAGCGAAATGTCACAGAAGGGGTCACTCAGTCAGGGACAGTGGCACTCCACCCTTTCCTCAAATCAGTCAAGATTTTCTCTAGCGTTTTGAGAAAATTACAGTTTTGTTTATGTATAGTGCCGCCACCTGGATAACAATAAGTTGATTACAAATTCATGAATCTGTTTATTGTAATAGTTACATACTGCGCATGCGCAAAGATGGGGAGCTAAATCATAGGAAAGTAGATCGTATATCCATGCATTACAGACCAGTTCCTGTCTAGCAGAAAGGAAACGGACGAATCTCTCCCCCCCCCCCCCAATGACACCTGTTGCTTTAATGTAACGCCTACAAGAATTGTTGAGACGCGTCGGAAAAGCAAAAGGGGAGGGAGGGAAGACATCGTGCCGATTAGAGTCACACATATGACCTTTCTGTTATGGTGTGCATACCTACACGCATGTTCCCTGCTGTTTTAACAGTTCTGTGTGATATACAGGCGTCCTCTTTTGGGCGTAGCCGTAAATGTAATCTTCTCAAAGAAAAAAAAGAACGTGAAAAAAAAAAAGGACTGTAGGGGGGGGGAGCATTGGCTGCAGTTGGTGCTGGTAAAAGGTCAGTTTCGTTTGCTGGTTAGAAAGAACCAAAAGAATGTATTTTACAAATATCCATTTCATAAAGACATTTATTTCACCAGTAGATGTCGCTAGACAATTAACTCGCAAAGCTAGCACTTTGCATTATCGAATTTTGAAGCTGATACGTGTAAAACGTTTTTCGTGCATTATGTTTGTTTTCGTTACGTTTTAGATAACCCTAATGTTGTGCATCGTTAGTACTGAGGATAGGTCGCAAATACGAAAGTAAAACTAAAGATTTACAGAAGAGGTTGTAATCTTTCACAAGGATTGATAAGGTATGGCAATTTATTGATAAGCCATTATGTTGATAACTTCGCTGTGATGTGAAAACTAATAGCAATTTTGCTTGTTAATTCCTTTTCTTAAATGACTTAATTAGACAGCTATAAATAAGAGGATTGCTGATTTGACAAGGCGAATGTGACGTGGTTTGCGTTATAATGCAGCCATTTAATATTACAAGTATTTACTTAATGCCAGTATTGCAAATCATAAGTGTGCGTAGTAAATTTTACATGCTTTCTATAAAAATAATTATGATTTATTTTTATAAGTGTATTTTTTTTTATAATATCGGCATTTTGTAAGTTAATATAACACTTAAACGAAGCATTAAAATGTGTGAAACTTTAATTTTGCTAATATTGGAACAGTCGTCTGCATACTGTTGAATAAACAACATAGCAGACTACCATCATAAAATGTATTTCTTTGTATAACGCTCGTTACACGCAAGTATCTAATCGTTTCTCTAGTGGTTTGTGATAGTAATTTAGTGCTTAGATCTAATCCGGTATTTTGCTACGATAAGAGGCTGTCCGAATTAATACATGCAGCAGAAGGGAGAAAAAAAAAAAAAAAAGTACTGCCACTGAATTGACAATGAGTGTCAACAGTCCATAATTACTACTTTTTTTTTCTTTTTTTTTTTTTCGGTGACCTGTTCACGGAAACGATCCCTTAGTTCAGTGCAATCATTCAAATAGTTGTATGACGTCACAAAAATACCACCCACCCATTAATACCAGGTGAGTATGAGTAAAATGCTTGCATGAAAAGTACAAAACTTCCCTGCAAACTCCCTCAACATGTCAAGCCACGAGACTCAATTAAAAAAGGCGCCCTAACCTTATTTATAAAAGCCCCGTGAGATTGGTACGAAAATCCAGACCTACTTTTCGGCTCTAAGCTTGCCGCTAAGTAATTATTTAATGTCATTTGAAAGGATTAGTGGGAGGACTCGAGCCTGCATCCTGTTAATTTTTGTAATCTTTTAAACATAAGACACAACCTGAATCTAAATTAGCTTTTTTTTATTTTCCTCTTCTCTCTCTCTCTCCTATGCTTTGGCGTTAGGCTTAGTGAATTGCTGTCGCTCACAAACAGCAGCTGATGGACAAAGAATACAAGGGAGTGAGAGAAGAGTAGAGTCACGACAAATTATTTCGTTAGTGTAGCTAGACAAGCACTGCCGGCCAGCTAGCAGGTCTGTTCTCATGCTATTGTGTTCTACTTAATCTATCACAATCCTGCCGTGATAGCAATACATAATCTAAAAACTGGATGACCGTCAAGTTAGAGCCGCCAGCATCGTCTTCTTGCTGTACCAGTTAGGCACCAATACGGCAACCTGTATGGGCGGAGACATTGATTAAATATCTGTAATAGGTTGATCTTTACTATGGCACAAAATGCGACTCTTTTTTCCTGAAGAATTCCGTCTTCGCGGGCAGTATAATCACTCCGATTATGCCGTAATAATGGAGTGAGTAGACGATCCCCCTCCCTCCTTCCGATAGTAGTTGAAAATTAAGGTGTGGATCATATTTTGTATTATTACCTATTACAACGGTATCTCAGACTTCCTTTTTTTTTAAGAAAAATCACTTCGATGAGATGTTATTTTCACGTTGGAAACAATGTAATTGTCACAGAATGCCGCTTGGATGTGGAATTTAGATGGCGCTCCGAGCACTTGAAGTTTATAAATATTTCCAGTAACGTAAAATTACAGAAAACGGTGATAACCCGAGGGAGTTTCTTGTTCTCCCATCCATAAAGGCACCTGCAACACCACGGTTACGGTAATTGGGAGTTTCCCGGCAAACAGATTGCAAAATTACCCCAAACACTTGAAATTGAAGGTGATCTATGTGATTGGGATTTTTTTTTTTTTTTTTGATGAAGTGGAGTTTCTTTAAGGACACCTGCGATCGATATCGCGTCTGATTACGGCTGTCAAATGTTGTTTTCAGAAGTTGCACGTTCAGAAATACTAAGTCTCTAATAATTTGGGGGTTAGGTAATGCTTGGCGTTTGTGATTCTACTTTGGGTGTCTTCATATGTAACCTTTCTTGTATTCGTCTATGTAAAAACCATTTTTTTTAAAACTGGTCTGGTCTGGTATATAGTAATTTTGAGTAAGTCGAACTTATATTCGTTGTCCGCATTCTGACATTAAAGTAATATATGTTACAGTGTAAATCATAATAAACCTTGATCATCGCTGGAAATATAATTTGTTGAAGACTAATCTCTCAGCAAATTTTGAATAGTAACGTGATTTTTCACAAATTATTTTTACACCGCTTGTAGCTCCATCTACTGTCGAGATGTCATATTTGATGAAAAGCAGCACGGGGTGATTCTCGCATCAGTAGTACATCGAGAGTAGAAAAATAAATCTCATTGAGTAGTGTAATTGGTATTGCGATGAGAATTTCGCCGTTTCTTAGAAATACCCTGCTTCACTTTAAAAGTTGCATGACTTTATTTGAAAGTCAATCATACGTACAAGAAATTCACTTTGACCTAATATAAAGCGCATTTACAAGTTTAAATGTAACCAGAGAGGTGTCTTGAATTAACAGAAACTGTAAACTAACTGCGGTTTAGGGGTTTACGCTATAAAAACTTCACGGTGATGTTTAACGATGCACAGTATTAGAATCGTGGACACGCATTTTGGCAACGCCATTGAAGAGGATTATTGGACTTCGAGTAGTAGCATATTTGAAATGCATTAAACTCCATTTGTTTAATTAGCAAAGAATTGTTCTTCCATGTTTGCCACATTACGTTTTTCCAAAAAATATTCTGGTTAGATGAATATTTTCAAGGGTCATAATAGAAAATCAGGTAGATGTGGACAATTTTGCATTGGTATGTTGTCCAGAATCGATAAATCTAAACGTGTTTTGTTTCGGGACGAAAGAACACAGGAAATGTTTTATTTTTATTTTTTTTAAAGATTGGGGAAACACGATTCACTGAAAATGGCATGGTGGAGAGATTCGTGATTTTAGAGTGGAGGGAAAGTTAAGTGATTCTTACTTTGAGGTCAGCTTCGACAAAAAAAAAGTGTGCAGTTTAATTCGAAACGGTCGATACGTAAGGGAGCGGAATCTGTTGGAATTCCCGTGGGTGGTGGATTCAAATTTCAATTGACGATCCGAACATGAATCGTGTTTCAAAAGTATTTGTGCTGCGTCTCCCATCAGAAGGGGGGGGGGATTTTTAGTAGAAAAGAGACTACTACAAATACAGCCGTCGTTGCATTCGCTCGTCGGTTCGAAGTCATTTTGGTTCTCTGGACCAGCCAAATTTAGGATTAGTCGACTTACACGTTTGCTAGTAATGGTACTGAAAAACAAGACTCGGAACTTTGATAAGAGTTCATACTTTATCACCCCTTCTAATCGATCGCTGATTAGAAGGGGTGAGAACACTATTGCCAACAGCGAGCGTCGCTGCTGGCAATAGCTATTCCACTGGCCTTTTACGAAAATTGACGAAGACACTTCTGGACACCCAAAAATTGGAACATGGCTAAAAGTGGCCAACAAACATCGAACGGAATGGAACTTTCTTCAGACCGACCACCCTCGTAATCTTGTATTTCATTCTCAGTGTAATGAGTTTTTTTTTTTTTTTTAATGTGAATCTCAATCAATCTACTATAGACTAGAAGTGTAAGCGTGCATGTGGACTGTGTTTTTGGAATTCTTCCCTAGACTCCAAACATGGCATTTTTTTAAGCCGATTCAAGCTTCTAATAACAAGGGCAGTGGTCTCACACCGAGCGACGAAGCTTATCAAAAAAACATTCACCGTAAACACCGGTGCTTACGGTGGAATTCGAAACTCGACTAATTGAAAAGCGGTAGTGCCAACCAGGCCCATCAAATTTTCCAGTTTCTTCCCCCTCCTTCCTTTTATCACGATTTCCGAAAATTAAACTACAGCTGCAACCTGTCCCTCAACTTTTAATACTTATATTGATGGCTTTGCTCCAGAATATCTTTTTACGAAGAACCTTTATAAGAAGTTATCAACTGAAGCTGCATTAACCAGTCTCATAAGAAGAGTAGGTTTCCTCCTGGAAAAATCAGAGCTCTAATACGCTAATCTCATAACCTTAATGCTTTCAACTGATGCCGATCTTATATAATTATTTGCAAGGACAGATGGGCATTACTCCAAAGATAGTAGATTCTTGTTTTTCGACATTCAGTAACCCTTGTGCAGTGATTATTTCCGTTTATATTCTCAGAGAGCTATCAGACTATTGAGATTAGTTCTGGTCTCCAAAGGGCGATGGTCTTTGAAGTTCTCACTTTTTTGCTCAACTAGCAGTGTTCGCCCATCGTTGACAGAAGACTTGAAGCAATTCGAGGTGGACTTGTAACTGCCTTGAGAAAAGATCTGAGTTTGAATCTCGTCTAGGATGCAATGAATCTTTAAGGACTTTTTTCAAATGAGACAGTCTCTCGCAAATCGGGCAGAAGTAGATGACGCAAGTAACAATGCACTAACCTCGTGGTCTGAGTTGCTTTGCTTTTGACCTCAAATATCAGCAACTTCCTTCATCTGATATGCAGGAGAAAATCATCTCGCATTGATGCGAACTTCATTGGAGAGAAATCGGAATGTTTGAGTTGGATCTCCTCCATGATGTCAGTCAACTCAATCGATTTCTTCGCCTTTGTTTTCGAGAAATCGTAATGGCCCGACAACTTCCGCGTGATAATGTTTAATTACACTATGGTTCTCTGTCGTCCAGCACAAAACCTGGAAAGTTTCGAGGTGACCCTGCTGAAGTTGGTGAAATGTGAAAGACCTCCCCCCCCCCGCTTACGATGTTGGAAACTTACCGTTCCATCCTCTACTCAAAATCCGTAACACTCGCCTTCTCTTCAGTTGAAGAAACGCCTTATAAAGATTTTCTTCGTGTCCTACCCAAATTTTGCACCGAAGAGGCACGAAGAGATAAAGGGAAAAAATTGTCCAGTCACGTAATTATACCTCTTAACCATTTTATATAGCGTTTCCTTTCCTGAAATGAGAATTACTTGGATGGAAAAAATGCGGTGTTCGAATCCCTTTCAGCAGGCGAGTCCTTTTTTTTTTTTTATTAAGACTTTCCAACTGAAGTTATCCGATGGCATAAGGTTGGCACAAGTTATCCACTGGCTGAGGAATACGCTCAAATAGTTTAATACACTGAACTTAACAGTGTTATAACTTAACCAATTGAACTGCATTTTAACAATTCTGATGATAAATGGCACGTCTTTTCTCCGTATGATTAACTTGTTATTAATAGCCATTTAACGCTTCATGTGTTTTCGTGAGTCACAATCGCTCCCATTGTCCGGTCAGTTCACAAAGGTAGGTGGATAAAGGTACACGCAAAGATCATTAAAGGCAATGATTTGGAAGGGAAAAAAAAGCGGTTCTAGCGTTTTTAAATATTAAATTCATAGTGGACGTGTCACCTTTTATTGGAGGATGAGGGAGATCCTTCTCGTTAACGACGCGATATAAAACTTAAGCAGTAAATTAGTTTTCTTAACAGGAAAAGAGATCGTCACAACGGTCCATGTGAAGTATTGACGAAGCCGCTCTTGCTGTAGCGAGTAAGAAAACGAAGCTTTTCTAAATGAGATAACGGTGTACAACACACTGGAATCGTATTTATATCTCGTTATATTCACTTCTCCATTCCCCATCCCCCCTTTCCACTTGTATGATATGATCACCCACTTTTAAAAAGACATTTTATACAGTTTATGGAGATTTTCCAAAATTTTGATTTTGGTATGCAGTCTCAGTGATTCAAATTAGAAAGTGAGTGTTTCATAAGAAAAGACCAATCTAAAATTAATTTCGTCAAGCATTTTCGTTTTGGTGACCTGACAAATCTGACCTTGCATCTCACAGGCCAGATTTGTCGATTTTAATTATTTCATGGAATGTTTTTCTCTAGTTTGACATCATGGCACCTGGTAAATTTAAGGATGGAGGCGGTAGTCTGTTCTTGGTGGTATGCGGAAATGCTATCCGTTCTTCCGAAGTCGTTTCTAAGGTGGGCTTAGGTCAGGTCTACTTGATTGTTGATACTCATCAATTATCAAAATTTGGAGTTGTCATTATTATAATTTTTAAAATTGTTCACTTGTAGTTAAGTTTTCCCCCCAGTTGTTCTAGAATTTTCTTAGTTACCACAATTAACATTAGTTAGAAATCTGATCATTTCTTATAAACGTTATTTTTCAGTGGGAGAAACCAACTCTTTGTTTCGGTGATTTCTCATGGGATATCCTGTATTTGTTGAAACTGTTCCCAGTGCCGTAGCTAGAGCTTTTGTCGCCCCTCTCAATACACCAAAAATATTACCAAAAGTCAAAATGACGTTTAGGGAAATAAATTAAACACTGTTTATTTTTGAAGTAAAACTTTAATGCCAACATTCTGAAATGTTATTTTTCTTGCTTTTCTTGATTTTAGCAAAATCGATGACATCATCGAAGTCTATTTCATCACTCGGTTGCTGTTCTGTAGACAGTATAGCAAGATTTCTTAAACGTAAAGTGCCGCCCCTTCCGCCCTTCCATAGTTACACCCCCTGACTGTTCCGTTTATTTTTTGGTGACAATTTGCAAGATCGTTTTTCTGTTTTTGTTATGGATAGACACTGGACCTGGTTGTCGTTAGTTTGGCAAGAATTTCTTCTTCAGTTGCAATCTTGGTTGACCTACTGAATATTGTAGAACTCGGGTTCAAATCCTATTGCAAGGCAGGGATGTTACTGAGTGAAGGTCTTTTCGTGTTTTGAATCGGATCGATCGGTGTGAAAAAACCAATTAGAGGCCTAAAGTAGCTTGAAAAAAGTCCATGTTTGATCTTCTGTTGCAGGATCTCCCAACCAACCTACGGTACTCAAAATATACTATAGGTTCACCTCGTGGATGAGATTCACGTGTAAAGTAACTTTGTGGAATTTATGAATTGGTCGTAAATGGCATACATAACTTTCACGTGTTAAAACATGGCATATATATTTAATTTCGTATAATTTCGTACAATAATATGACAGTTGTATACAGTCAGAATCACACGTTGTTAACTAATCCTGGACTCTTCCGCGTTTCGAGACAGTGTCAAATTAAGTCCTCCTTCAGCAACGATGGTAGCATCTTGGTTTCCTTCATTATAAACTTTACCTTCGCAGTCGGTCAGCGGGTAAAAATTTGCAATAAATGCCAAGATTTTTCACTAAACCATGACATGCCGTCAATCCCAAGGATCCCGATTTCTATGAACGAATCGCTTTCTGTAAGCGAATCTTCCCATCAAGTGGCATGCTTAATTGAATTCTTGGTTGTATCGCACTTGTGTGAGAAGCTATCTGAACTTACCAATCGACGAATTCTTTCTGTTTAAGGAACCGTCCTGCGTGTGGTTGCTGCTAGTAATCTTTCCACGGAGAATAAATCGCATTCTCCGATTAAAAATCCCCTTCATTTTTGGGCAATTTCTTCATTCTGAAGAAAGCGGCTGTTGGGTTTCGTCTCGGCGATACAGAATGCTTTCTATAACGTAGACCTAACTCTCCTTATATTCTCAGTTAAAGTGTGTGTTAAGGCGCTGGCATTCTTACCTTGGCAAGAAGTAGTACCTTCTAATTTTGAAAGGATCCTCAAGTAGTTTTTTTTTTTTTTTTTTTTCACGAAGTTTTAGGCTGTCAGTGAAAACTGACGTTAGGTAAAGTTGGTACGAAGCGTGATGATGGCCGCAAACATGATTTGGATTTTTTAAAATAAAAATAGCATTTTTATTTTTTAATCTTCGTTCACAATTTCTTATGAACTGGCGTATAATATACGTCAATAAACACAAATTTAGTTTCCAATTCCGAACTCCTTCTGGTGGTAGGAGACTCAATAACTGCGGGAATTCTCTTTACCGATGTGTCACAAAACTGAAAATATTCCGCGGGCTTCCTGAAGTATTCGAGCTGCCATTTGAACTTGTGAACATTCGGTAGCGTCAAAATTTGTAAGTATTACTTATTGCAGTCTTTCCGATAAAATAAACCACAATTAACAAATCGGGGCTTAATAACTTCTGACTTTCTTTCTTTCCTTGACTTCATCGATTAGTGGCTTGTTTCGTGTTCTGCTTATTTTAGTTGTTTGACTCAAACTTCAATCTCATTACATCCTACAAAATGCACACTTGGTGAATGGGAATAAACCATCCGCAAGTGACAATTCCTTGTCACACTGCAGGGGCGTCCCACTCGTTCCGAAGAAAGTAGGTCAGCGTAGATAAATATGATATCAAAATAGAACGTGCTTTGATGGACACGATAATGAAGTGAAAGTAGTGCTATGCCATTACTCTCCTATTCGTTCCATCGCATGTTTACTTCTTTATTTCATCCATCACTGAATCAAGTAGTAAGATTAAGTCCCATCTTATTTAACGGGACCTAATTCTTTTGGTTATTTTAATTTCTTCTATTTGTCATTATTCTGTATTCATTGCAGAACTGTTATCTTCCCATATATTCTTAATTAGTTCAGAAATTGCGCGAATTAAATCAATAAAACTCAAGTAAAGATGTTTTGGTGTATTTTAATTTATCTCTTTGCTTTTAATATAAATAAATATTTATCTGCATTGATGATATATTTTTCTAAATCTTTCTTTCTCATCATATAATTGAAATAATTATTTTTCCGTCTAATCCTCAGGTTGTGCAGACATTTAACCTTAAGTTGCCTCGATGTATCGTCTCCTGTTTTGAAAATGGTATGATTAGGATCTGTCGCTTGGTATTTTTATTTAAATATTTTTCATTTAATTATTTTAATAGCTGCTCCTATCTGCTCAGGCGCCGATTCTGTAATGTTTAATTCTTTAAACGTTTTTTTTCTTCTTCTCATAAACGCTATATTTGGCCACGGTCCTTATCTTCTGTATATATACACCTTCTGTCCAAAACGAAACCGAACTTTTCGAAAATATAAGAAACTAATGGCGCCACCTGTTGTATCGTTTTGTTGTCGAAAGCGGCAACCTTCATTAGTGGTGTGTCAACTGTTTATGACATTTGTTTCATTAGAAGCCGAGTTATAGTGACAGTGTGTTTTGACGAAGGGTCGGTCGTCACGATATTCATGCCGTGCGCGACGAATTCCCGCTAACAATCGCTTCAAAACTTCGAGATAAAACTCACCCTTGGCTAGGCGAAACGAATTCTTTGTGGATAATGCTCTTGGAATCGTAGAAACAAATCAGCATTGTCTTTACTTTTGACTTCTCCAAGCGACTTTTTTCCCGTCTGTCACTCTTCTGGTAGCCTCCACTCTGGCACATACTTAAAACACCACGTTTCGTCACCAGTAACGATCGTTTCGAGGAGGTTTGAGTCCTTACGAGCGGTTTTAATGAGGTCCTGGCAGTGTTCCATTCGATGCATTTTTTTGGTCGTTAGTCAACTTGGAAGGAAGAAATCGCGAATTCAATTTACGGAGGCCCAGACTCTCGGTCAAAATGTTGTGCACAGTTGATTTTGGAATCCCTAATGCATCTTCAATCAATCTCACGGACGATTTCGGGTTTTCTTTGATGAAATCACGCACCTTTTGGATGTTAACTTCGCTCAGTCCAGTTTTTGGACGGCCCGGCTTTTCGTCGTCCTCAAGCGTCTCACGACCACTTTGAAATCGCATTTGATGCATTTTGGTAAAACGTTTTACCAAGTTTAGCATAAAAGTCAATCGCAGCTCTTTGTTTGAAACTCATTTTCCGACCGTTTGTCAAAACGCACTGTCACTCTTGGCACTATAACTCGGCTTCTAACGAAACAAATGTCATAAACAGTTGACACAACACTAATGAAGGTTGCAACTATCGACAACAAAAAGATACAACAGGTGGCACCACTAGTTTCTTCTATTTTCGAAAAGTTCGGTTTCAATTTGGACAGTGGTATTTTGAAAATAGTCATTTATTTAATCCAATATTTGTCAGTTTTAAAATTTCATTTAGTTCTTTATTTTGAACACTTGTTATCCCTATAGATGTAGATGATGAAATACCAGCGTATTTCATCATCTTTCTTTATCTGCTAAGAAGAAGAAAGATGATGAAATACGCTGGTATTTCATCATCTACTTTGTAGATGTTTTTTTGTACCGCCTTAATTGCAATCGAACTTCGATGAAAGGAGGAACTGCTTCAAAGCAAACCTCAATAGTTCTAGTGGTCACTCCTTAGGTTCATCCATAATTTAGTAACTGTTCGGGGGGGGGGGAGTTTGCGACAAGGAAATAGGACCTCTAAGAATTAGTATGTTACAGAATTTTTTTTCTCCCATTTTTCCTGTAGAATATAATAAAATCTGCAGCGCAAGAATAATCAGGACAATCTACAAATGGATTTTTCAGTTTCTATTATAAAATAAATACATTATTAGATGAAGATTACTTATTGTTTACTGATTAATTAGTTTAGTTTGACTCGACAATTGATAAGAATTTAATTTATTGTGAATGCGGAAGACCAGACTTTCGTATCAAGAATTTGCCATCAGTTCAACTGATGGCAAATTCTTATTCATCATCGTACAAAAATCTGAATACAAGTTTGATGGGGGAAAAAATAAATAAAAGAACGATGAGCAGAGAGAAATCGAATACTCGTACAATTTAACACTTCGATATTCAGCAAATAAAGAATTTGCGCATGTTTTCACTTCTGTCAGTACACTTTTATTCATTGAACGAACTGCTAAGCACTGTAGTGCTTAAGACCACAGTGAACTAGATCTGTAACCCAACTAGTTTATTTTACTTACTTGAGTTTCACTGAAAAGCTTTCTTTTCCTACTTTGCATTTTGGTACGGCTGATTATAAATAATAAAAGTTGCTTTTATTCGGCACATTAAAGCAGCGTATTGTACAGATCCGAAGAGAGAAACCTTTTGAGGGGGTTTCTAATCTAAAGTGATCTCTGAACTCGAAACAAGCAACCAAGTAGCCGAAATTAAACACGAAATGAAATACAGGCCTCGTGTTAAGTTTCTTTGGCAATAATTGCAATCAAACCAAGCCCTCAATTCTGATAAGTGTAGTTATTCTGATTCAAATCTACAACAGCAAAGATTTGCTAAATAAATTAATCCCTTTGTCAACCACGTATGCAGCTCGTGTGTAAATTCATCGTGCAATGTTAAGCGCACTTCTGGCAGCTGGTGTCGATAAAACGACTTCACGAACTGCGTCATAATGAGGGAAATGGAAACGCGGGGGGGGGGGGGGTTAAGAATCCGCGATTTAAAACGACTGTTTTTTGAGTAATAAACGAAGGGAGCATTTGGTGACTGTCGCACCCGGTAGCATTGCCTTGTTTACACCAAGCTGGCTGCGAATGTCACCAGTTCGTCTCTAGTAGGCCATTACCTATACGAGCGCTACGTGTATCCCCAATAATGTACCACTGTGTGGGCGTCTTTCAGCCGAAGCCCCCTGCAGGTAAGAAGTATGAGAGGGGGGGGGGGAAGAATGCGAGAGGTCAAATGTCAGGGATAGAGACAGAAGAGTATAAAGAGGTATCATGCCGAACATCTCCCATAATCCTTTGCATCGCGTCTCATTCACGACGCACACCCTTGAGAGGATGGAAAAGGGGAGGGGGGGGAAGGATCAGAGATGGTCTGTCTCATTCAAAGCACCTCGTCACAGGCTCATTCATCGTGCCGGGGTACACCTTTGTTCCTTGTGGTGGGAGACAAGTGCCCAAAAACCTGCCGAACGAGTTTGGTTCCAGTGATGCCAAGGACAGCTCTTCATTCATTCATTCATGCCTGTTGTCTCGAGCACTCTCGTAACCCCATCAGAAGACAGAGGAAATAAAAGGGGATAGAAAAAAATTGTGTACACTGCGATTTCTAAATGTGCAAAGAGAAATTTGAGGTGCTCAAAGAAAGAAGAATCTTCGATAAATTCCCCCTACACACACACAAACACGCACGCACGCGCGCTTACTTCTGTTTAGGAGGAAATAAAAATGAGTAAAAAACTGTTCCATCGTTAAAAAAAATCTCTC
Organism: Typopeltis vanoorti; assembly: GCF_054136105.1. Taxonomy (NCBI): domain Eukaryota; kingdom Metazoa; phylum Arthropoda; class Arachnida; order Uropygi; family Thelyphonidae; genus Typopeltis; species Typopeltis vanoorti. Next base: position 67,251,657 of record NC_143555.1, on the reverse strand, counting down.
AACACAGAAGATCTCAAGAATACTTAATATTCTTGAACTATTTTATAATTATTTTTAAGTGCATCATGTTAAAAATCTATAAATAGCATCGCAAGTTTCCTCTATATTAAAAGGTGTCACTGACAGAAATAACAGACTTCTTGAGATAACATCAAATGACTAAATTTTCAGTTTAACTGATAATCTGTATACACAGCACATCCTCGTGATCTTTGAAAAAACAGATACGTCTCGGAGTTAAAATATAAGATAGATAAACTCAACAGTAGTATTTATGTAATTAATGTGTAATAATTACGTGTACCGCCATCTGCTGAGCTCCAAGTTAACTAATTTATGACCGTGTTTTCCGTGGGCACTTCTGACAGTTCAGAGAACGTTGTTATTGTGACACTAAAACATATCCTACAGTTATATTTTAACAGTCCACCTTAACAATCCTGTTGTAGCCATAAAATTCTTCCTTTTGAAGGCTTGTAAGATGGCCATGCATTGAATTCTTCTAACCGGTGTGCATTTATACCAATCGAACGATGAGCAACAGTTTTGTGGCTGTCTTGGGAATATTTACCGATCAATCATGGAGAAGTCAGCACGCACTATGTCCTCTCTCAACCCCCAGGGAAACCATTCAGTTGCTCGACAATCGGAAGATATACGTGCAGTCTCTTGTGTGCCTTGTCACATGATTAATTGGTGCCATAAACTGGCGTACAAGCGAGTTTCCTATCCATGTACTAATCTTGCTACCTGGCGATAGGAGGGTCGTGTGGATGTAACTAAGTGGCGGTGTATGTTGCGCTAGGTCTCGAAGGATGTTTTCAATCTTCCAAGGAACGTGACACTATCACTTGTAACAAAGTTTTCGGAAATGCTCCACTAGGTGGCAGCAACATGCCGTAATGATTTAGTTCCTTAATTTTAATAACTGTTTTTGTTACTATAGATACAGTAATTGGTGAGGTACGTTCTTTTTATGCGATTGTTTTAGAATTCCAATAGGAATGTAAAGCTTCCATTAATTAAGTTTGCCTTTCTGTAGTGTGATGGTAGAATTCCGATCACTTTGTAAGTAATGCGAAGAAAAAAATAACTTAAATATGCAACTGCGCAACAAAATGAGAAATTATCTTTGATTTGGAGGTCTGAATTCTTTTATCTGAATCATCGTTCTGTTTTCTTTTATGTTACGTCTCCAAATAATTTTTTTTTCTTTAGTTCCACAGTGCCGTATCTTCAAAGTACATTTTTTTTTTTACGTACAGATGTAACGAATTCGTGTTAAAATAAAAACCGAAACGAAGAAGAGAAAAGACTCATTTCCAAGCAAAAATATACTTTTAGGAGTGCAAAAATAAATAAAAATTATCCCCATAAACTATGCAGAAGAGAAAGCTATTGATGTCTGAAACCCAATAAGTAATATTACATAAGATTATGTAACATTGCTCAAAAATGATCTATTACTTTGCTTTTTGTTTGAAATCCATTCAAAATCAGGTAAAAAATGTAGTTTTCAAATAGAAAAAATATCTGTAAATTAATTCTATTCTCAATTTCGGTTTTCATGGATTTCTTGTATGCTCCTCAAAAAAATCTCGAAGCATTGTGAATTAAAAAAAAAAAAAAAAAACCTTGCCCAAATAAGTTACACGGTAAAGGCATCATGGGAAAAAAAAAAAAAAAAAAACCGCTGAACTCCTGTTGCAAAAATATTTCTTCGTCCATTCTGCTCTTTAATTTTACACCGGTCACTCAATTAGAAACATTCATGCAGATGTATGTAAACATCACTTACGCATCATATATGCATTATCCTTGGCCACTATTTAAGAATGCTGTTGGTCACTAATCGTTAGTAGTGTTGATCACAATGTATCTCAAAATGTGAGATACGATACCCAGAGTGTTTAATCAATGGAAAAATAACCTAAATCGCATATCTATAAGGTGTAACTGTGGTGCTAAGACAGTCTGTCAGGAACGAGATAGCCATTCGACTGAGATGGCTTGTACGGACATACAGAACTTCCTGTGTGCAGTAACTGACCGAAGCATTTAATGAAGGCCGTTCACGACCCATATCTTACGAACTATGCGCAGGGAATTGAAGAGGATTACGAAAGTGACTTACTACGTTAAATCACTAAACTTCTCAGGAGCAAGAAGTATGGACAATGTTGTTGTCATGGGCGCCACCTGCCTTCTTCGTCCAAAAAACTTTTTTATATTAAATTACAAAAGCTAAACGATACTTCATTTTTGTATAGCACATTACTTTCTGGGAGAGACTCCGTCGGTATCGACGATACTTTTTTGGAAAAAGCTGAAGGGGAGTTATCTGGTCTCATATGGTAGAGGGGTTTTCCACTTTCCTGAAGATTTTTCCCCTGTTGCAAAACAGTCAAAATGGCGTGAAGAACTCGCGATTTACAGACAAAAACATACTTCTCCTCCATGGTCTTAGTTGCTTTGGTAATAATTCTCCAAACAATAGTAACTAATACTTACTAAATTCTATTATGAAGCAAAGGAAACGATAAAAAGCAAATCAGATAGATGTGTAACTTTTCAGGAGATATGCAAGAATTCTACTATTGAGCAACTGAATAACCATGAAAGGTTTATATACTAGCAGATGTTGAGTTTTCCTAAACAAAAATGCATTCTGTGATGTGGATAAGTCCATGCTCCCGAATATAAAATATTTGCATCAAGAAGAAAATGTCGCCGTCTTCTAAGATCAATTTCAGTATCCTCTGGATGGACTTCTCTCCAAAAGTGAAACAATCAGAGCAGTTACTGCAACACGTGGAAAGAACCGAGACAAATTGTGCACACAGCAAGAGACCAGGAATGCCGACAATGATTTTAGCAGTATGAATAGGAAAAAGCTGGATATGCGCATTTTTGGCCTCTCCTGAAATGGAAATGCATCGCTAAATTTCCCTGACGGGTACTAAACGTGTAATTGGTGTGTGTGGCGGAGAAAACTTGATAAGAATGAAGAAGAATTTATTGAACTCTTGCGAAACAACTTGCTCAAGCAGTATGTGAAAGAAGCAAGTCGAAGCCAAAGAGTGTTAGGTTTGATAATAGCATCAGAAGATGTCCCAGTTTAGGATGTGACTACAACCACATCCTTATCAGAAAGGGCATGTGTCAGAAGGTGGTATATGGGGGGGGGATGACTTTGCGAGAATTAAGATAACAAATGACGTGCCCAATGGGCAGTAGCCAACTGTATGGATGTTCCAGTTAGGACGGATTACATGGCGAACTACAAGCTGGATATTATGACCAATTCGGAAGATCATTATCGTGGGTCTCATGGTATAGGCAATGCACGGGAAGCTTTGAAAAGATGCTTAATGAGGGGTGTGTCATTAGAATTCGATGAATAAATAGGGTGAAAGTGAAATGAAATAGCTAGAAAATTACGAGTATTGTACGGAAAGCTAAGTTGGAGTATGAAATTCAACTCAAAAGAATTTTAACATTAGCTTCAGGGTGATTTGAATATCATCAAAAGCTGATGAGATTGTTCAAATAATGATTACTCACATAGCTAAGATCAATCAACCAGGTGTATATAACGTAGTGTACAGTGCTACCACTAAATTGGCTGTCGCATAAATTGCAAAATATGGATTTGTAATCCGCTGTTGTCCTGGATAAGTCGGTAGCTGACGGACAAGTATGAGAAAGGGGTATATGGTGGGAAGTGACTTTGCGAGAATTAAGATGATCAGTTCCTTTGATCATTATTGTTCAATCTGCAGATTAAACATTGTCCAGTCATATTGTTCAATCTGTACATTAATGATATTGAGAAGGGCCTTACAGGAAAGACAATTAGAGATGCCACTGATATGCAGCATTTACAGTGATTTGAACAGATCTGGAAGTGCGGGTAAAAGATAGTAAATTTATGTACTTTGGCATGATTCGATATCTAACAGCATATGGTTTTGGTGGGATTATACTTGGAGTAACTGACGAGGATAGAGATCTTGGAGTTATGGTGGATAGGAAGTTCAAAGGTAACATATCAAAAATTGCAAATACAACGGAAGGGATAATTGCGATGTTGAAACGAATATTGACATGTAAGATATGAAAGTCATTTTGTCTCTTTATAAGGCCTTGATACGAACGCACCTAGACTACTGTGCGCGTTTTTGGGTTTGTAGAGGATAAAGCTGTGAAAAGGCTGCAACGAACAGTTTTAAAAAAAAATATATGGATTGAGAATATGTGGACTTAGACATTGCTAGACAGGAGAAAGAGCGGTGATATGATAGAAGTATAACTTCTGGAAGAGTCAGTTAAAATGTTCATCGGTTGATGAAATTTTTAACTGACATGTTGCACCGGCGTCAAAATCTTGGTTGTTTCGGCGAAAACTCCAAATTGCTACAGGAGCTGTTGCACCTATCGACCAGGTAATCGAATGTTACTTCAATCTGTTGCTGATACTAAGAAAGTATTAAACTAAACTACAAATGTAACTAACCGATCGCTCTCCGTGGGAAATAAATTTATGTAGATCGAATATTGACAATATTTCTTTGTAAGGGGAGGAGAATAAAACCTTATCAGTATCGTCCGTCAGTGCTGAGATGCTTTAAGACTTCTCAGTCGTGTGACTCAAAACTAAGTATAACAGAGACGGAGCCGGAAAAATCTTTCGCGAGGATATTGATCTCATCTACCGTCTTAATAAGTTAACTTTCTTTGCATTATTTAGTTATAATCAACTAAATTGTAATGACGATTAGAAATGCTGATTTATAGTTACTGTAGTTTGCACAATAACAGTACTGCATTAGGCAGGCACTTTAGTCACAGACCTCAGAGACTGTTGATGTACCTCGAGAAGTTCTTTTGTAAAGGACTTAAGGAAATACTTCACTATTAACGATGGAGAGGTTGCTCATTTCCCAAGTCAAATTACTGATTACTCCAGAATGAAAAGCGAAACAGGAGGTTTAGTTGTTTTGTAAAGATAAACTGAATAAACAAACCAAAGTCGAATAGTCGGAAGATCAAGAGAAGATGGCATGAGACCGGAACAAGCCAACTGGCCTAAAAATCTATGATAAGAAGCAAACCAAAGTAAGAGTTATGATGGCAGCGCATTATGTTTTGAGTTTTGCGAGTTAAGAGAAAAACGTCTCCCGTCATCTATGAAATCGCTTAACGCACCTTCATTAGAAAACCCTTTTCAAGGATTTTCACATCCTACGAACCGTTTTCCCCTTGCCCAAGGGCTGAGCTATGAAACTGGAGCGCAACTCTGTATGATAACAGTGCATGGCTTGAAGTATTGAATATCAAAGTCGGGTTGCTCTGAACCCCCTCCAAGACAGTGCATTCGATAAATATAGTCGTCTCTAAATTGTGGTTGACATCACCTCATTCGCCAGATTTCTATAACATCAGTTCTGACCAATCTGGATGATGCAAGTTTCTTGAAGAGTATTCTGAGGTTTGCATACGTGTAGAATGTGGTGGTGGTGGGGAGGGAGGAATTGTATCATAGAACTTGAATTTCGCAGTCTTCTCAATCTTGACACTTATTATTTGTATTATTTTCTGCAACAACTTGTGGATGCTACTCGTTAATAACCTAACGTTACAAATGCTCTTTGCTTTCTAGAAAAATTGACCTACTTTTTGACAGACGGCATTTGAGAAGCTGTGAGCGTCGCGTGCTTTTGTTTGTGCAGATATGGAATTTAGGTGTACAGAACCTGTAAATTTTTTTTTTTTTTTAAATTTTCGGAATTGGCCTTTCCTTTTTCGCTTCCAGGTGTTGGGACCACCACGCCACTTACTGGAGGCCTGAAGTGGCTTGGAAAAGTTCCATGTTTGGTCTCTAGAGAAGGCTTTCCAGAGACTGCTTCACTCACAGCTTACAGGCAGTACTAATGTACGGTGGGTTGCAACCTTTCTTGTGTGTAATTTAAAAAAAAAAAAAAATTGCGCTACACTTTAATTCCTCTTTATTCCTCCATGATCACTCGAAAATAGAACTGAATTTATCTTATAATTCTTCGCTACTTGAAATATTTCGATTAATTTGTTTTCGCTCTCTTAGATCACTTCATAAGTGATCCAAGAGAGCGAAAACAAATATAGTAGTGAGAATCATCCATTTCGGCGTCATTACGTTTTTTATTTTATTTTATTTTTTGTTCTGAAAGTAGGTCATGCGCGCGCGTGTGTGTTTATTTTTCGCGATTGTTAATATTTTCTATAGTTTTTTACGACTCAAGCCGTTATGATTTTTCATTGTCAGCAAATAAGACATAGAAGGATTCTATTCTCTTCTTTTCTCTATTATTTGTCGCATTTTTTTCTAAAGCCACACATTATTCTTTTAGTAAAGATTTTGCCTATTAATATTCTTGTGGAGTAAAATAGTTTCTTTTGAGTCAACGGCATACAAACATCACACGCACACACAATTCCTTTTAAAATTTTAAAATTCCTTTTGAAAAAAATGAGCATAAAAAAATCAATTATCATTCCAAGGGGATGATTATTTTAAATTTTGATTTTCCAAACAAGTGAAAATAATCTGTCACAATTATCTTCGTTCTTCTTTTTATTTAGACTAATATTGTTTTATTTGCAGCATTTTACCTTTGCATTTTTTGTATTTGAAAACATACTAACATAAATAGTTATCTTATCCTGGATTTGGTCTTTTTTTTTTTTTCTAGATTTTTTTTTTAATTTCATTAATCTCTTCATAGGAAATAAATAAATGTAGATCTAATTATATTCATGTTTTATATTTCTTTTTCTTTATTTGTTTCTATCCCAAAGCTCCACCTAGTGATTTTTCCATGTCATCTTCTGATATTTCATTTTTATTTCACTCTTTTCAGCATTCTTTGAGCCCCACTATTGCTGTTGCCTAGAATTTAACGCTTTTCATTTCACATCCTCCCAATCATTTTAATTTCTTTGTATTTTTATTTCACCACTTTTGTACATACGAGTATTCAATCTTTTATATTAACTTCCACAGTGTTTTTTGCAAATACTTTGGAGGTAAAAAAAATTCAGGACTCCAGCGTCAACAAAGTATATTAAATAGTTCGGTCGCGAAGAGTTAAAAAAAAAAAAAAATCTTCATCTAATGGACCTTTTGTATTCGTTATGGTTTTCCTAGAAGAGGAAACAATGAACTGATATTCACAGTTGCCATAACACGAGTTGCCTCAGCAGTGGCTACTGGACGAATTATTTGCATTCTTGTGGGAAGTCAAGTCCAATTTGAGTGAAATGCTCTTGCAGTATAAGTTGTCAGAGTTTGGCAACGTTAGTCATTGAATCTGGGGGCGTTTTTGTGGCAAAAAGTTTATTTCAAGTAGCCCGTTGTTAATGGATGCTAAAAGTTATTTAGAATATAAAGTGTTTATGATCAGTAAATCAACAGAATGAAAATTTAGGCACGAGGTAACAGAATGTAATTCAGTTAATTTAACACGAAGGTCGTCTTCCAATGGATATTTTGGATATCGCAAACTATTACTCTTTTATCCGTCATGAAAGATTTTTGGTGATATTTGCTAATTTTCATTTCTCCGGTCAGCATTCAAAGCCCTGTCTTCAAAGGTTTAGAAATCATTAAGTAAAAATATCCGCCTCTTGGACTGTTATTGCTTGCAGTGAAAAATGACTTACTTCCAGCTGGAGGACTGAACCTTCCCCCTCCTTACTACGTGAAAGTGTTTGCTATGATTAATCGCAATGCCAAAACAACTGTCAAGTCGAATATACGTTGAATCCTTGTGTTGCACGAATGAAAACAAGTTCCCATTCTGTATTATAGTTTTAAGGGGCGCAGAATGTTAAACGTAGAATATAAACATTTTGTAAACAAATACGATGAAAACAAGTTCTTTATTCTCTTTTCGCAAATCGAAAGAATACAGTTCGAGAGGGGATTAAGACAAATACTGCATGTAGTTATTGGCAACTCTGTACAAAAAAACAACGAATAAAATTTCTCTTTAAAAAGAAAAATTGCGACCACGTGTTTGAGATAAAGATAAACAAAACATACGAAACCTGTCGGGTTTTGTTTATCTTTATCTCAATAAACATGTGGTCGCAATACCGGAATTTTTCTTTTGAACTGCTAAACCACAGAAACCTGCAAAAATTTCTCTTTCTTAACACTAAGTGACCATTGTGGTGGTTACGGCTTGTCTAGTTTCCTCTCGCACGGTCATCTTTTCTGTTACCAGTTTATCTTCGGTATCCCATCCTCAACGAAAGCATGCTCGTTGGTGTTGTAGGGCGTGTTAACTTATGGCAAAGGAAAAACAGGAGTACCTGGAAGAAAACATTACCAACTGAGCTCAACATGGCGTTTTCTCAAATACTAAGAGGTTACACATGTCATCGAAAAAAAAAAACTTTTTATAGCTAGCCCGATGCTTTGATTCCAGTCATAGAACCACACACACGCACCTGCACATTTCCTGGAAACTGCAAATGCCTAATCTATCTCGCGCTAGCAACAAGCTGTTGATGCTTGCCGTTACCACAATAACTTCATCTGTTGTGTTCCGAACATTAAAGGGAAAAAAAAAAAGAGGGGGGCGTCAGTCCAGTCAATATACGGTGACGTCACGGCACAATGAAAGCCGCTGGCGGTCGGCGCACGTGTGGGAGGATGAAGTTCTATTATCCAAGACGCCGAGATGAGGTGGTTTTCTGCACGCTATTGCCTGCCGCAAGGAAGCCGACTCGGGAGGTCACGAAACGGCCGTATTTACCGACCATTGGGGATGTTTACTCAACACGCTATTTTCGTTCACTGCGAGCTTTTGCTGGTTCACTGTCCTAGGCCAGGTAAGTGCACACGGTCAGCCCTAAAGATTTCGCTGCGGTTGAGGGGTTACTCCCTTTCTCCCACTGTAAAATATTCCCGTGATCGCGGCATGATGGACATCCGTCCGCTCTTTTTTTCTTTGCGCTGTTTGTATTGCAGTTACGGGCGCTCACTCTCCATTTCCTTTGATCGTTCGCTTTAGAGACCTCGTTTATCACCTTCCCCCTTATAATTCTTTCTCCCTACCCCTGAAAGAGGTTTCTTTTTAACTTCCTGATAAGTTATTCCGCCAAGAATGCCGAATGTCTAAAAATGCTCATTTCCTGTTTGCATTTCCATGATGGGTCAGCTAACGAAGTGGCATCTTCCCGCCTCCTTTTCTTTTTTTCTTCCGTAACTTTCTCCCCATTTAAATGCTTCCCTGTCTGGTAGATAGGATCCTTGATAATCTTAAGACATACATAATGAGGATTTAAAAAAAAAATAAATCTTGACACCAGATGGGGCTCTGTATTTGACTCGTTGACGGAGTTGTTAATTATGTAATATCAACGAAATTACCGTCAAGTGTCTAATGTGTGTGTGTCTTTTCGGCGGAAACCAAATTGCCTTATAGGTGGAGGTACTGGAAGGGTGGTTCTGTTTGGAACTAAATTGAGTGTTCTCCCCCCCCCTCCCCCCGGTATATCGACTCTTCTGAAATATCCGATAATTGTTGGACAAGAGCTTTTCTTTGTGGCTGGGCAGGGCCGCGCTGCGACAGAAAGAGGTGGGATAGATGGCGTGAAATATCGACATGGTTTCGTAATTGTTCCGTCATAGGTATTTATATTAATTGCATGTTAATGGAACACTCGGGGGACGATTTCATTAGGCTGTAATCTGCATGAGATTACGGACTTCGTTTTCACAAGGAAGTCGACGGTAGATGTCGCTATTAAAAAAATATATATTCAGCTTCTTTTAGAAGAACGACTTGATTCGGGACCCTTCATTTCGAACTCCGCTCGCAGTCCGCCTATAATTAGACGCTACGTGACGACGGTAGCAAAGGACTCTAATCTCAACTAAGATTGGTTTGCCGAGTCGAGGATTGATTTCCTACGATGATAATGAGCGATGCACGTCTCCACTTGAAACTGTTATTAACGACAACTCGGCAATTTCAGGTACGAGATGAGATGTAGACGCAGAAGGAAACGATAAGTTACTGCTATCCATCCCTTCCCCCCCCCTCCGCCTCCCCCGTCTAATAACTGGACGAGGGGTTATCGTGAGAAATCCTAGAAAATAGCGACCTTGGCATTTCTTTTGCGGGAAGGAAGAGAGTTTTTTTTCCTTTCGGTTATTTTGTGGGAGGATGTAACATCTTAAGGGTAACTTACCAGAGGGTGTTAAGTTTCTCCTCACACGTGACCTCAGTTTTCTATTCTGGCTATTAAAAATTAGGCTTACCGCTTGGTATCTGCTCCATAAATCGCGCCGCGGTTGTCGACTAAACTGCTTTATTTACACGTTAGTAAATAAAATAGGAATTGGATAATTAGTGACGTTGGTGTCATGACCAACCCTATCTGGATTTATGTCATCTATTGGAAGAAAATGGATCTGTTCTTTCAAAAATAAACTTTTTTTTTTTAATTTTCCTCTGTGAACTTGTACTTGTAAGTTCAAATCATAAATGGTTCTGTGGGTGTTCAAGCGTTTAGTAAAAACTTTAATAAAAAATCCTATTTATAATAACAATTTAGAACTTGGAAAATTTTGAACTTTAAAAAAAATTAAGATCAGACTCTCCCAGTGATCTTGTTAGTTCCTTTCATAACTCGTTACAAGGTTTAAATGTGCTTTTTGTTTAAACACTTGTTTCTATTTTAGTATTCGTAATAAGAGGACATAAGGAAACATATTTAAGATTGCTTATCATTTTGAGAAATTCTTTAAAACTCTTTTTACATCCGATAACAAACGTCCAACATTCCAGATTGAGGTTTTTATTGCTTTTGACTCGTATTCCAAACTCAATACTAAGAAATGAGGGGAACGTCTTTGTCTCCAACAGATCTTGAATTATCAGTGATCATCAAACACTGCCTTAGCTTCATCTTTATATTTCCATAATTTCCAACTCTTGTTCTAAGGATATTTTAGTTCTTAGAACGAGATTTTGTTTAATAACAATGGAAACATAATAGAAATTATTACCGTTGAAAATTGATAAGCCTCCTCCCCCTCACACCCTCTCTTCGACTTTGAATTAAAAAAAAAATCTTCACATCTTGTTATCAGGTTAGAATTACCATGACTTATTTTTTACATTAGTTGTGTATAACCTCTGACTTCCCTAAAGGTCGAAGTAGTAATCAGCCATGTCGGCACTCCCCTTCGTATTCCATTCACGTATAAAAGTGAACAATTTCAAATTCATATTATAACTCGAGAATCTGTTCATTCCTCAAATTATGCACCGGTATTTATTTATTTATTTATTAAATTGAAACATTATTTTGCTGTTGGTATCGTAAGCTTCTTTTGAAAGCGAAAAATTTTCTCAGTTCATTGATATGGAGAATAATAAAGCTCAGTCGGTATTGACGATGCACTTTGGTTGGAAAGATCTGGATTCGTATCCCGTCTACAACGCGAAATTTCTTCTGATGACATTCCAAATGAAGGCAAGTTCTCCGGTCTCTCTCATGCGGACTTTTGTCTCCGGAAAACTGGTGATCTGAGCAACATTTAGATTTCTCCGAAGACAAGTTACTCGAGCATGACAGAAGCCATTGAGGCAACGTAAAGGAAGATAAAGATGAGAAATATAAGTATTTTTAAGTCATGAAGCAGATTTACCTCTAAATAATAATATTTGGTTAACCGATCAACACTTGATCGGTTAACCAAATATTATTATTTACTAATTTATGATCAAGAAAACAACCTTCATGATGAACAGATTTACCTCTTTTGCTCACTTTTGATCTAACATTTATCGCCTCTATTGGAATGAGAAGACGATAAATTAAGTTCCACTAAATTAGGATATGCAAACTTAGTGAGAGCAACATGTTGTCTGTGTTGATGCAGATTTCTTCTCGCATCGCTTTATGAAGTTCATTTTGGTGCAGGCGATGCATAACAACTTGCATATAATACGATTTAATCTAATACATTACAAGAGCCATTAAATCCAAAGATGTTTTTCGTTAAGCATAAAAAGACTTATTGTTTAATCCTGACCATATACAAATATTTTAACATTCTTTGCCTACCAGTTTCGCTAGCAAACTGTCTAGCTTTTTCAAAGCGTTGACGGAAAAGTATAAAAAATACTAGTAAATGCAAATTGAAAGGAACATTAAAAACGTTGTAAACACTCTAGTAGCTATGGTTGCACTTTCGCGTGACAGAGACTGAGTGAACTTATTGTTCTTAATCATTATCACGCATGCGCGTTTGTTATAAACGCATAATGTGATTACTAGCTAGCTATAGTTCAGATGGATTTAGAGAGAGGATGAGGGTTTTCCATGAATTGTTAAGAATAGTACCCTGGTTTCTGTTGAGGTTTCCGCCAGTTTTTAACACTACTGCGGCTTCCTTGAATAAACGATGTCTATAATCGTCGTCTTATAGCATGGAGCTATTTTGCCACTCTATCGTGTGGTTAGACGTACAGAAATGATGTGTTAAGCTGGAAGAAATACTGTTGTGGTTTACATCACCAACGTGCTCTCTTTGTCTGATGGGAAAAAAAAACTTCTCTGAACGAATTTTAAAATGTTTCGAGTAATTCCAATAATAGGAAATGATGTTGAGCGCAGATAATAAAATGTGCAGAAAAGATGACGTGATGCAGATCATGCTAACAAACAATGGAAAAATATCTAATACTAGAAAAAAAAATCAAAATGCTTAACTGTGTCTACAGGCAGGAATCTATCAGGAGAGGGAGGGGAAGGATATAGGTTGAGCAAGAATCATTAAGAAATATGAAAACATTAAAGAAATGCTTACCCCTCAGATAGGTCCTCTTTCCTTTATCATTCGTCGTTATGATTTATCCCTTTAGCATATTAAGTTATTCTGGAAGCATACGGAGATTAATCACTGGCAAAGTGATTTTTTTTTTACTAACGTTCTTATCAATCATAGATTCTTAAGTAGAACATTGAGAATATATAAGTTTGTTTTTATTTTATTTTTTTTTTATTTCTTCGTGAAACAGATTACTATCAAGAGCAGACAGTCCTTGTGTGAACATCAATACATTCACCTCTAATACATCACCACTGTTTCTCTCTTCTTTTTTTTTTATCATAATGCACTTTATTACAGTCATTTTATCCTTCACGATAACACCATAATCCGCATGACCGTTTATTCTTATGGGGGTCATCGTTAAAGTAGGTCAAATAGGTCCATTTTTGGGAAAGCGGATGAAGAAATTTCTACTCTTCCTACTTCTGTGAAATAGTGTCACATCTTCAGATGCAGTTTCTGCAGTGCAGCCGATGGCTTATTAGTAGAAAGATCTGGGTACTGTCTTCCAGGAAACTATTTACAAACAAACAGATAAACTGATTATGAACACTACAGATAAAATACAATTTGCCTCGTAGCTTTTAGTGTTTCATCTATAATTTCGACCAACCCACGATGGGTTAGCTTGATCCCACTTAAGAACCTATAAACAGGTTTTCAACCACGGGAGAGTTAGCCAGTCTCCCACACCGATATTGAAAGGTCTGTTTCTCGGATTCCCTCTTAAAAAAAAAAAAAAAAAAAAAAAACAGTGAATCTACACATGCAGCTAACAGTTTCCTCTTCTGTTTTTCTTTTAAAAGGAAAATTTTACGTCAGTACATATCGCTTCGTATTTAGAGTTCCAGAAAATTTCATAACATTTTCAAATCGCGAGATAGTGAACAAATGGATACTGTTGGTTTGTATTTCAGTAAAATTTTGGTGTTTGGGCATTGGGTGTGTTATCTGAAAAATGTTTATTTTTTTCCTCAAAAATACTTTTATTTGTGAGATGGTATAGCTCTGAACTTTCTGTCCAGATGATCCAACATAAAAACAATATTTCGGAAAACACAAATTTAAAATCAAGATCTTTTTTTTAACCTTCTAAGTGGAGGAACAGTCGGAGGGAAAAGCATCAGTTCCATTCCTCATCACTTCAGTGAATAGTAACCTGAAAATAACCTTCAACCTCAACATAGATTGCACGTATAACAACATAAAAATACTCCATGTTCAAGTACTTTACTGAAACAATAATATCTTATTTTATACGCTGATTTGACTCGCAATCATTACCCAAGCAATAAAATAAAATAATTAGTTAATTTAGAGGGATTACAGAATTGTTCATATGATCACGTGACAGCGCAAGAATTTGGATGTGTGCTTTTCTAGTTATCAACATACCCACGCTAATACTTTCTTCATCATAATAGTATACTACATTTTGAAGATATTACGTAAAGAAGCGCTTTACACCTACTATGCACAACATCGCTATTCTGTTTACTTTTTGCAAAGGGCAGTTCATTTGAGGTTATTTGGTGGGGGATCAACAGGATGAAATATGTAATCGGTCGCTGATATAATCCAGGGGGTATAAAGGAGAATGTAGACGATATGCATCGGCAAATTAGCATGATGAATGAAGGTCGAGTAATTATTATGGAAAGGGGGGGGGGGTTATCTATCGAGACAAAGATTGGGAGAAGGGAAGATCGTAAAGAAGGAAATGGAGTTTATACAGTTGTTATCTGAGACAGCATGTAATGGAAGGGGCAAGAGGTTCGAGAGTGTTAGATATGGTCAATCGGAAAACATATCAATAACCAATTTAATTACACTGTCTCCACTTGGGGAAAGCGATCATGTGGCCTTGACCTGGGAGATTGTAAGAAGTGCTGAATATTACGTTAAGAATGGGCATATGTGGAATTAGAAGGCTGGTGATTATGACAAGCCGAGAAGTCAGCTTTCAGCAGTGCTATGGCATGAGAATTTGAAGGGAAGATATGTTGATGGTGCGTGGGAGATTGTCAAAGAGTGTTTAAGGAAAGCAATATGAAACTGCATTCCCAGAATCAGGAGGAGTAAGATGGAGGAATCATATTATTAAGCAGGAATTGCAGATAAAGAAAAGGTTGTGGAGGAAGTGTAAAGAAAAAGGTGATCAACATACCCATGAGCAGTTCAAGGTACAGGCGAAGAAGGTGACCTATGGTAAGGAAGACCAAAGCTGAGTATGAGAGGAAGCTAGCTGATGAGTCAAAAAGAAATCCAAAGGAATTCTTTCGCTATGTGGCATGTAAAAGGGGAAATAACCATGGAAAGAGGACTTTAAAAAGTGTTGATGGTAGGAAGTAACAGAAGCAAATAAAATAGTTGAGTTACTAAGTGATTATTTTGCAAAAGTGTTGTACTATCTTGGTTGTGATATTGCAATGCTGGATATGTCACTGAGTGATGAGAGACTAGAGATTGAAGAAATCGAGGTGCTTAGTATATTACAGAACTTTAATGCTAACACTGCCACACGGTTAGATGGCATATCGGCCCATTTGTTAAGAAAATGTGCAAGAGAATTAGCACATCCTCTGACCAAGCTGTTTAATTTAAGCCTAGGTTCTGGTAAAGTTCCAATAGAGTGGAAAGAGGAGAAAAATAATTTCACCGCATAAGAGAGGCCAAGACAGAAGTAGCAAATTATAGGCTGATCAGTATATCAGGAGTGGTTGTTAAGGTTTTGGAGAAATTGATAAAAATTAGAATTTAGGAGAGGATGGACAGAAAAGTGATACTTTATAAGGGACAACATGGTTTTGTGAAGGGTAGGTCTTGCTTTAGTAATTTAAACTTACTTTCTATAATGAAGTAATAGTGGAGTTGGATAAAGGAAATTCTTACTCGGTGATACTGCTGGACTTTGCAAAGACATTTGACAGGTTTCCACAGAAACTCTGTTGCATAAATTTAAGCAAATGGGAATGGACAGATATCAAAGGGTGGTTTATGGAGGAATTGAGTCCAGGAGAAAGCAGATGACTGGTGGTGTACCTCAGGGCTCACTTGGTCTTCTGTTGTTTAATTTGTACATTTGCTGATGATGCAAAATTGGGAAGAACGATAGCCAATTCAAATATTTAGACATCTTGCAGGATGACTTAAATAGGCTGGCGGTAAGGACTAAGGTAAATGGCTGTCAGTTTAACGTGTAAGGTGCACTTTGGAAGGATGAGATCACATGCTGTGTACTATATTAATGGAAATGAAATGCAAGAAGTGGACGAGACTAGGGACTTTGGGATTATTGTGGACAGAGAACTTAAGTTTAGAGGACATATTGCAAAGGTTGCCAAAACATCACATCAAATTAATGGTGTTGAAGAATACACTGGCAAGCAGGGATAGGGAAGTTATTGTTCCACTTTATAAGGCATTAATAAGGCCACATCTGGACCACTGTGCACAGATACCTGGATTTCTTGGTGATGAAGAAATCGTGGAGAGGATTCAGATGCAAGTTACAAAAATTGTTGCAGGTCTGTGGAATGTTTCCTACGAGGACAGATTGAAGATCTATGGGCTCCAAAAACTAGCTGATAGACATAAAAGAGGAGATATGATAGTGGCATATAAATTATTAAAGGGATTTTATAGGACTGATACTGGTGACTTTTTTTTCTGAATAGTGCAGGGAGAGAACGAGGGGTCGTCCCTGGAGATTGTGCAAGAGTGTGGTTAATAAGGGTGTTAGGACTAGATTTTTTGTTTGGAGGGTGGTGAATGTGTGGAATGCGTTATAACAGGTGGTTGTGAATGCTTTGTCTGTTACTGAATTTAAGATATGGTAGGTATCATGTGAATAATGGTTAGTGTATCAGTGTAGGGTCTCTCGCGATGAGTTTTCGGACTCCATGGAGACACCGTTTAATAATAATAATACCTTTCAACCGCGGTCTATAGTATGGTTGGATTAACACGGTTTGGTTGTCCGCATCATGCCGCTGAGATGCGGACAACTTTCAGTATCTATAAGTAGAATTCGTGTGAAAGCATTACGTCACTTCGGTTCCAGTCAAAGGAAACAGTTTTTATTATAGAGATAATTCGTTATCCGGAAGAAGCTGTACTTTTATCTCTAAATATTCGTAATGCAGTCAAAAGGGATATCTAATGATGGCCTTTTGTATATTAGGGAGACAAAAATTAGTGCAGCGATTTTCTGGCCTACCGGCGATAAAAAAAATGCTATGAAAAAATCTGCGATCAAGTTGTAGAAAGAGCTTCATCCAGTCATGTGGGAAACATGTACCTTTCATGAAAGAAAACAAATTGGCTAAAATTAAAGAAATGACAGGGAGGAGTCGATTCTTTCTTGTACTTTTAATATCGCTTATTATGCGTACGTTTCCTTTGAATTTTCATTTTCCAAAACTTTAAAGCAGCGTCCTTTAAGTTCAAAAATAAGAATGTTAGTTAACGAAGCCATTTTACAATACGATTGAGCGTATTTAATCTCATCTAATTCAAACATTGTTCAGTAATATATAGTCCAAGTATAATTATTTGGTATGCTTACTTATACGATTACAATGATTATTATTTGTAAATGTTTTGGAAAATATCAGTAAGTTTATTTTATAGTTTTCTATTTAAATTAGTTAACGGGGGGGGGGGAATCCATAGGTTGGATTAACCCCTGCCACGCTATTTGCAAGAAAATCACGATGTTTTCGCTATGCTACTAAAATGTGATGATTTCATTGGTCATAACGTGGCTGTTGTGATTCCTCCCCTCCCCCCCCCCAACTTCCCGTCCCTGTTCTCTCATTTTTACACGTATCGATGTTCCAGTCTTAACTCTTTCCTATTTGCTTTGACCTTCTCATTGTCTTTTCACTTCAAAGACGCGCCCTTGTGCATGTTTGAATACAAAATAAACCTCGTCGGTGCTCGCATACGAGTATGTATCGTATTCGTTATCAGGAAAGTTCCAGTTTGTTTCTTTCTGTGTTTTTGCTTGTTTTTAGATGATTGATATCAACTGAAAAAGAACAAAATTCAGTTCTATCATTGAGATAACCCAGTGCAAGAATCACGAGTGCTGTTGTAATATCCGACTGGTATGGTAAACATCTGATAGCACGAAACCTAATTTATATGTTTGTGTGAAAAGTTTTGTTTCATTTTTTCCGATTTTATCGCATTCTGTTTACGAGATTCTACACGTGTGTTCAGCACAATCGTGTCAACTTTGTGTTGAAGTCTACCTGATGCGAAATAATAAAATTTCAAGTGTCTGAAATATCGAAGTAATTTTTATTTTAATAAAAATAATCTACGAAGGGATGCATTTGAAGCAAAAAAAAAAAACTGAGGAAAAACTAGTTAGTCGGGAAACTACATTTAGGCCGATTACAGAAATTAGAAAGAACATTAACTAATAAAATTTTCGATAAAATAAATTCGTTTCAAAGCCGATGCTTGGTAAGTATCAAAACGATAATCCGAACTTTGTTCGTGTATGAGAAAAATTAATTTTAATGTTAACATAAGGTTGTTGTGAACTTTAACAGGAAAATTCAGACAGCTTCCTTTGGGGAGGGGGGGGGGATGAATGCTCAGTGAGGATTTTGAACTGTTCTTGTTTTAATATAATTCGCTTTATCATTGGAATATTAATCCCAAACATTATTATAGTCCACGCAGATTGAAGTTTTTCCTAAAAATTCACGAAATGTATATTTTTCCCTGGCGATTTAAAGGGGGAGATTACCTCCACTCTCGTTCTGTGACTACGGTAGGTCAAAGCCGCAGAACTATGATCGCAAGTTGCTGTTTTGACCGTAGAAAATGTGCATAATCAGATGTTCAGTTCTAAAAGAAATCCAACCACTAAGAAATGCGCGTTGGCCATAAAGTATTCACAAAAGGTTTTGATTTTTTCCCCTTTTATATTTTATATATGGAAGTCCTTATTACATGAAGTTTCTTTCCTTTTCGCTAATCAAATGCTTGGAAAATGTTTTATTTTATTTTGCTCTTAAATCTGAAAAGCTCAATAAGATATTACTCGATGCGAGGCGAAAGAATTCTGGCTTAATTCTCGTCAACTGCCAATGTTTTCCTGTTTGTTTCTTGACAACTTAATTACTTTTTTTCACCTTGTAGTTTAAAATTCTAAATGCATTTGAGAACTTCGCCAGCTGAATGGTGTATGAGTTCTAAAAGTTCTTATTTTTAGCAATTCTTAGGACGAAACTCGGACTTAATGCAGATTTTTGACATCTTTCATTATTGGACACTCCAAAAGGTCAATAAGGAGGCACTCGAAGTGCAAACAGAACTCTTCGAAGCAAAATGTGAATGCGAAATGTTTCCTTTGGATTTTAAACTTCCTCCGCGTCGCATTCCTGCACTTCCTCCCCTCCGATTCTCTTTTTCACACATCATCCATCCTCACGACGCACCTCGAAAAGTTTAACAAGGAGGTGTTGCATTAGCTACGGCCTTTTGGACGTTCCGTTGTCGGACAGAGTTTCAAAAGAGAGCAACACACACACGGAAAGGCATAAATAATGAAGTGAGGCTGCTTCGTGCCATCCGAAACGGTGAGCTTCTTTTTTTTTTTCTCTCTCTTTTTCTAGACGGTTAACGACGCTTATATTTGGGTTTTCCCCATCACAGCCTCTCCTCTATAAGAAACATAACTTCGAGTAAGTGGGAGGATGTAAGAAATAGTAAACCCAAACAACGGAAGCTCTAAGTTCATCTTTCACCCCAGACTCTGCCGTGGTTTTCTCAGGCAGACTCGACTTCGAACCGTATTTAAATTGTCTTTTCAGTTGCCAAAAATAAGTTCTCCTGTCGTACGCGACGATTTTTCTTCTCACGAGCTATCGCCCGAATGGAACAATGATCAAAGGTCAAAAGGTGAAAGCGACACTCGATGGTTTTCTACCATTGTTGACGCACTGACCATTGTGACGTAACAGACATCATCCATCTCTTTAAACAATGCATGCGAATGACGTGACACTTGCTTCCGGACTCCGGACGCCACAAACCACAGATGTCGTTAGCGTCGTTCTCCGGACGATCCGAAAGAGAAGGGGAGGATTTTTTGGCAGCTCGCGCGGCCGCTCTTTCTCGATGTGTGTGTGTGTGTGTTCGTGGTTTTACAAGAGCTGTATTACGCATCACAACAGCGATCGGTGTACGGAATGGGATGTAAGGCGGTTGTCTGTTTTTTCTTCCTTTTTTTCTCTTCTTCTTTCCCTGCCGTCATCAAAGCCCTATCAATACCCTTCGTTGACGGCGACATTTTGTAGGAAGAGAATAAGGTTCCTTCTCCGCTGGGTTCCCATCCATCATTCCGGTTTCCGATCGACCCATCAAAATGCCATCGCTGCCAATAACAAGGTTCGGATGAAGGCCCGCGTGTAGGGGTAGACGTTTGTCTGTGTGCGCGCGCGGTGGGCGGGCAGGCGAGTGACGCAGTCTGGCAAGAGGTCGTGCGAGGAACTGCGTAATAATAGGCAGTCATCTATCTCTGCCAACGAGATGAGGCCTCGCGCAATTTGTACGTGTCAGTTGCTGTACGAGGAGGGGGGACCAGAAAGTCCCTGTCGCCAATCACGGGGTTATCGGAACTGCACAAGAAACACTTGTCAAGGTGTTGTCGCTGACTCGAGAAAGACAGCTGTCCCAACTGCTTGTTACCGCAGCTTGGCCATTGTCTTCGTGTGTCAACAACGCGGGTAGCACATCACTAGAGCGTGATCTCTTGCGTCCGTGCCGTAATTGAACCCCTCCCTCATCCCTTTTTTTTTTCTTCTGGCTCTTTCTTCCCGGATATCTTGCATTCATGGCGACTTTGGTGTGTGCAGAAGTGTTCGTATACGATCTGGCGTGGGAACGTCCTGCTCGACACCCTACCAAATGTGTATCTAATTAGATATCCTGGAATTATGCGAGAAACTGTCCGCTCAATTCTGGGTCAAAGTTGAGGCCGACAACTGCCATATACCACGTGACGAGAATGCCCTTCTGGGAACGAACTGAAAAAGTACTAAACTGGCGGCTGGTAGAAAAAGGTGTTCGAAGGGTTCCCAGAAAGACCTTTTTTTTATGGTTCAGGGCCAAGGACTAGATGCCCACAAATTAGTACCTTTTAATTGTCGTTCTTATCCCGCCTATTGGACCAACGCAAGGCTTTAGGGGGACCGTTAAGGGACACACTGATGGTGTATTTGGAGCGTTGATGGTCCCATAAAAAGACTGAGCATGAATAACTGAGACAGCGATAAATTAGTTCAGCAAAATGCAAACAGAAAACTCGCCATAACGATACCTGTCTCGTTAGACTTTATCCAAGGTCAAGCCAGGTGAGGAGAGGTTTGAGGAAAGTTCATCTCCCTAGTGGGATAGTTTCAGTACGCAGCAATAAAAAATATATGGCAAAAATGTGGTCACAACCCTTTCTTCGTCTCCCCATTCAAAGAGTTGTCTGAACTACTTCTGAACAGATGGGTGCGACACTCTGCCCCTGAAATTCGCTTTTGTCGATATTTTCCGTCTTTTAAATCTGTTTTTAATTGTATGTCAGTTTTGCGCCATATGGTTTAGCCAGTGCGTCATCAGTCCATCTAATATTCGATGGCATTTTAATAGGCACAAGTAGATCGGAAGGTAAGACCAGAACAGACTCTTATTCTGGGATTAACTGGTGCCAAAATGACCATCATTGCAATTAGTGTTATCTTTAGTACTTAAAGGAGAGGATTTTCAGTTACCTTTGCGGCAAATATCGTTCTCAATATGGGGAGGTTTGTTCGCAAAATGCAATTGAAGGTTGTAAAACTTGTTAGATTAGTAAGATTGTGTTACAGCTTTGACAGAAACTTAAATTGCCAGTTTAGGATGATACAGTTTAAAACTTTATTTATTTTTTTTAATTCGGAGAAGTAGCATTCATTTTAAAACCCCAAGACCTTTGAGAGAAAAAAAAAAGGACCTGCACTCACTTGAGTTTTTCCAGTGTGATGCGCCATCTTTATAAGGTAGTGCATGATTTTTGTTTAAGGCGCAAAGGGCAAGAAAACGGATGGTGATCCCATAGGAAGGAGATAAAGTTATAGGCGGTCGTATTTAGTCCTCCGCCCAGCTGTTCTATTAAAATGTGGATTCACCGCCTCGCTGCTTAAGAAAGTTGTTACTTTTTATCGCTTCCTCTTTAATAGCCGCATGTAGGATGAAAGTTGCCTTTAAAGAGCAGCTAGAAGTATAGATAGTGGGCCCCACCTGTAATAGTGCCCTCTGGTGGTTGCAGAAGAAATGTAAGCTCGAATAATGGCCGTTTTCGAAATGGCCAAGAGAGAAGGACGGGATTGGGAAGTCGTAAAGTGTGCGAGGGGGTTGACCGAAATGTTAAGTCACTGGGCGTTCCCTACGAACAATAACGGCGGCCATTTTGGTTTCTCGGAACCTCTTTTCTCTACTCGGGATGATGAAAATAAGATTGGTTCTTAATGAGAGTTAATGAGGCCTGTTAAGCCGTTTATCTGTAAGCAGCTTCACGTGGATAAGCAGCCCATTGTGTTAATTCTGCGACCGGGTCGCTGATAATCTCCTCCTCCTCTAAAACCGCATCGATTTCAGAAGCATCCGAACAGGTTCAGTGGGGTCAGTACATCGCTGTCAGTTGGTGGATTCCCCTTTTTCCAGCCTTGGTGTCAAATGAGAGCATATCCTTTCGTCTGCCTCCCCCCCCCCACCTTTCCTACCAAGTGACCACATGCTGACTTGAAGAACCGCTTTGTGAAGGAAAACGCGAGTGCCCGGACACTTTATAAATCGTAGATGTGTCGACGTTCATCTCTGTCAGACCGAAGAAACAGACGAAGCATCCGTCTTGTCTCCACCTCTTCCTTCTTTTTCACTTGAGGCACGCGCGAGTCCGTGTGGAGATTGCTGGCGATTACTTCTTCTTTGTCGTCGTGGACGGAATTGTTGCATCCATTTTACAGTGCCCCCTGGTGAGGGTTGGTGAACTCTGTTAAAATCTATCCGGTGACGTTTTGTTTGCGTTACGGAGTACGCTTGGGTTGACCTCGAAGAGTAAAAAGGGGAAGCTACGATCTAGGGGACAAACGGAATTGTCAGAATCTTAATGATAGCTGAAAAGTTTTATCTTAAACACATTGAAACAAATGCGCGCTTACTCGCTGATATTCGGCACGAGGAAAGGACATCACCTCGACACGGTTGATGATTTGTTTCACTGCTCCCTCGAAGAAAGGCAGGACTGCTTTTTTCGTCGAAATGTTAATTCATTTCCAACCCTTCTTAGAAGGGATGATCTGAATGCACGCGCCCGAAATGGACGATTTCTCGGATTTGCTCGGCCGCCGCTAGGCCTAACCGCAACATTTTTCTACTTCCAGGAAATGGGCTTTCTTTGGGAAACGTGCGAGCGAGAGGCGTCCCAAAGGCTAACAGGAACGGTACGTCGTTGGGATGAAGCGTGTTAAGTAGCCTCGATCCATCCAACACACGGCGCATTAAAGACCGTACTTGTAATAACATCCCGTGTCCTGACCCGCGTTCACGTGGCAGACGACAATTATAGTACAGGGCGCGCCACCCACATTATCCCCGTTGCAGAGCACGGTGTTCGTCCACCTCTCTATCTGCGCCTTCCACCCACCCTACCCCACCCCCACCTTCCCTCCGTTTACATCTCCAACGCCTGATGATCCGTTACTGGAACGCTCCGTGGAGGTCACCGTACCGTACCTGTGTTCTTATATTAATTGTATTTCTAGGCGCCCATTTGTTGTGTGCCTGGCTCAGGTTTAGCCGTACGGCGGGTCACCGGAGGTCAACAGACCGAACTCGATGATGACGCTCGTTTCCTGTGCCAACCTAAGCGGAAGACTTTCAAGATTGTATCAACGTAACTCCCCCTCTATAATTAGCGAAGCTAGCCGCTTCGTCATCGTCGTTCCCCCGATCCATATACGAAATGAAAGAAGAGGCACTGTCCTCGAATCTTCTATTTGACCTTTCACCCAGACCGTCGGCTTCAATGTAATATTTTTTTTTTTTTTTTGGTCCAGGGTTGCATTTAGAAAACAGTATAGACGTAGGGTTTGTTTACAGGATCCTCGTACGCTTCACACACACTTGCATCAATAATCGTGATTCGCAGGTGGATTCCCCCCTCCCTTTCCGTAGAATTTGTAATCTTAACCTTTGAAAATAATTTGGGAAATATTTCCGAAAGATCCCTATCGCCTTTTGCTGAAACAAGAAAACAATCCAAGTATTCCGATTAGCACCTGTTTTGATCAGATACGCTGCGATCCATTAGGATCGTCCCTTGCCTCAAGCAGTTGAATATTCTTTCCTTGTTAAATATCGCACCCATTGGATGCTGATGGACGAAATACTGCCGTGATTTATTCTTGGATTTTTTTTTTTTTTTCACTTGCGAAAATGAGGTGAGTGAACCTTCTTTAATAATAAAAACCTCACTTCGAGCCCACATGATTAATGAATACCTTTCAACATACTAACGTCGTAAGTACTTTTGACATCTCAGACATTTAATGGGGTTTGCATAAAAGCCCACTCGATAAATTAAAGTGAAATCCCTTTCATGATCTATACACCTTAAGATTAGTCCTTCCGAGATGAGACTAATCTTTATCCTCAAATTTCAACGGCTCCCAAATATGAAGTTTCGTTCATATATATATTTTTTTCTTTAGATATGCGATGACTGGGTGATAACGTTCATAATTTAGTGTGATACCACCACTACTAGAGCGGTTATTCCATTCGCAGTACGCTACAGGTTTCCAAGCCTATCGCAGATGCAATTAAAATGAAGTTTCGTGCTCGTGCTAAATTACTACCCCTTCCGAAAAACTCTCCATTACAAATTCGAAAAATTCAAGAACAGCAATTTTCCATCCTGGAAGTTAACTTTTGTTTTGCTCACTGAAGTTAAACAGTCGTGTCTTATTGACCGTTAAAATTACCGTTTGTTACATTACAAATAAGATATCTTTTGTAAACATTTCATTGTCTTCGAAATAACTTTGACCTAATCTTTCTGAACACATGTCGCAAATTAGTACCAGCTGTATCATTCAAGGAAGCAGATTTCCTATTTCATTCCGGGCTTCACTACTTCTCAGCAACTGATAATTCTGTGAATACAGTTACCATAGAAACTATTCTAACATCCGGATAGACGTATCTAAATATTATCGACTTTTTTTTAAACAGCTACATGAATTCATCGAAAACATTTTTTTTTTTTTTTTGGATTACCGAGTTATTAACACTGGTACTAAGCTGATAATATTAACGCTGCTCTCTGGATGGAAAGAATTTTGTTTTCTAAATTTAAGGCAACTAAGTTTTTAGAAAACAGAAAACGGCTTTCTCTGAGTTCCGCTTCTTGATTTTTCATATACTTCGTAAGCCACGTCTTTTACTGCACTTTTAATGACATTGCATTGCGAAGATAGTTCGATCCCTAAAATTGATTACTACAAAAGTTGTGGAATAAATAAAAAAAAAAAAAAAAAAAAAAACGTTCAACAATTCAAAGATGAATACTCTGTTTAAAATAAGATTCCTATCTGTTCAATCTTTTATTACTTCTGCTAGAAATAATGTCTCAACATTGATAGTCTTCGCTGAGTGCAAAGCTTCTGAAATTTCCTTTTATTGTCAGAATATTTGAACTTCGAGGACTCCAACTTTCATCAGACTTAGTTGAAGATTATTAGAGAAATGTCACCAATGTTCAGAACAGATAAATATTGGAGTAATAGAAGTAACGCATTAGTACCAGCAGTAGATTATATTTTTCTGTTGTCGCTACGCGTGTAGGAGACCCTGTTGTATCGCTGACTTATGGTTGTTGATCTATGTCCATGTTTAGTTTTTCTTCCTTGACCTCAGTAAACGCTTCCTACTTCCCAGCATCCTGGGTTTGGCTATTTAGCATGTGATTAGCAATCCAACTGCACACTCCGGTTCTCATTTCTATGAATTCCCAGTGTTCATTTACGTGTGTTTTGCATACTTAGCCAGTCATTTCCTTTCTGGAGTGTGACCCTTACGACCTGTCCCTTTCGGATAATAAATGGTGTGGAGTGCGAATGTGTTAACGATCCATGATGTGTCACCCCCGCAAATTTACTTTATTAATGGGGTCATTTGAAATACCGAATGACCTTTGATACTAAAAGAGGTGGTGGTGTGTGGGGGGGGAACTATAGTTTGCCACAAGCACTGGAGTCTGTGGATCCAAACTTGGACATAGATTTAAGTTATCTTTGTACAACTTTGAAATGAATGAAGCGGATTACAAATAGCAGTATTAATTGCGAATTTCGATAATATGAAAATGAATTATTATATGAAGTAAAATACGAACAGACTTTGGAACATACACGCTTCAGATATCCAAGCAAAAATAACGATCGCACTGTGTGAATCCAGTGAAAGATGTTTGTGAATCGAAGCAGACACTTTGCTGGGATATTACGGGACATTTTAATTCAGACGTTCTAAATTTTGAAATGAATTTTTGTGAATTCAGTTGCTCTGAATTCGCAAATGAATCATACCTTAGCTCTACTTGCAAAAAAGAGTACAAAATCCCTTTAATCGTAAACAAACCAAGAATGGTAAAACCTTCAGCAAAAGAGGCGTCATGAGGAGTATAAACTTATCGTGAACATTAGTGTGAATGTGTTTTTAAGCATCAGTGGGACGCTGCATGTTTTAGACTAGGGCAGTGGTTCCTAACCGGTGTTCCGCGGAACACCAAGAAGTTCTGGAATTTGTCATTTTTAAATTAATTTGCCAGCACAAATCAATTTAATGATGGTTTAATTGATGTTTAATTAATCAATAATCAATAATTAATTATTAATTAGTAATAAAAATCAGATAAATCACCAATTAATTATTAATTTATACATTACAAAATAACCAAGGTGTTCCGTCAAAATTTCAGGATTTGTGAAGTGTTCCGTAGTCGAAAAAAGTTTGAAACACTGGACTAGAGGAGCACTAACTGGGGTAAATATACAAGGCTGTGAATGGTTTGACATGATTAAGTTTGCTAATATTATTAGCTTCGTATTAACAATTTTCTTCCACTTAATCTATTTGTAAGAAATAATCTTACACATGTATTTCGGACTTTTGTGACAGGTACTAACTACATCGATTCACCTGAATCTTGGTCTCCCCCCCCTCCCCCCCTCCATTCTGTTTAAGGGACCAAATCCCCTAAGATTATCTCAGATCACACATTCTTGAATGCTAATAATGTCACGTTCCTATCTGATATCTTCATTTTTAATGATTCTGCCATTGATGCCATCGGTTCAATCCCCTAATTTTTCCCAGAGCCCTCATATCTGCGGTCTCCAACGGAGAGTTGGAGACCGCAGATATGAGGTTCAACTCTCAGATTCATAACTTAAAACTGGTTCGAACACTATCTTGTATACGGCTAGTTTAGTGTTTTGACTAATCTCTCTCCTTCCATATAAATTTATTCATTTGACTTCCAACCATACCAGTTTTGCTTATTCTGTTGTCTGTTTTAACATATAACTTTCCATCTGCAAGCCTTCGTAACACAGTAGAGATCGACGATGCCCTTTAGATGAAAAGACCCGGATTGGAATCACATCTAGGAAGTGGAAAGGGTTTTATTTTTCCTCCTGGAAA
The DNA here is from genome assembly GCF_054136105.1 of Typopeltis vanoorti. Classification (NCBI taxonomy): domain Eukaryota; kingdom Metazoa; phylum Arthropoda; class Arachnida; order Uropygi; family Thelyphonidae; genus Typopeltis; species Typopeltis vanoorti. The sequence goes on along the minus strand of NC_143555.1, from coordinate 67,224,005 downwards.
CTCTAGATTTTAATCTTGCTAGCCAAACAAATCGGCCACAGAATACACCTCAATTGGCAGATAGGAATAACTTCGTTATCGTAGCACAATTAAGTTCAAAGAAGCCAAGTTACTTGACCGTGCCAGGCCATTGAGTAACATGGAGATGAAGTGACTTTAACATCTCTCCCCCCCCCCTACATTTTTTCATATTATCTTCAGAATGCGCTTGTTTTGCGTGTTCATGCCTATTTTCATAGTCTCTTTTTATTTCCACAACAAACGTGTTACAGCAGTTAATCCATTTAAGTAGTTCCGAAGACTTTGTACTGCATTTAATTACTGTTATACCTCTGCATAAAGTAAAGGGTTGAATCGAATATTTCCGATCTTGATATTAGGTTGAATGCAACTTTCTTTCCTTCATAATATAGTCGATATAGATACTGAAAAATATTTAATAAGCGTACATCTCTCTTTCTGTATCTCCTTCAAATTCTAACTGCTAACTTACATCTCACATATAATGTACTACTTAACATAATTATTATTTTGACACCTCCAGGGAGTCCAAAGACTTATCGAGGGAGGGCACCTGCTCTACAGCTCTGTCTCCACCACTCAATCCACAAGCTGACCGCAACTACACCAACGCCATCTACCACCACTAGTATTTCCACAGACAATCAGAAACAGCCATGCCCACGGCGGGATTCGAACCCGCAGCCTTTTTTGGAGGGCGGATACGCTAACCACTCGGCCGGCCAGCCTGGCTGAGTGGTTAATATCCCGCTTATATCATATAATTGTAGTGATTTAAATAGGTTTTCTCTTGGTACCTTGTTTTGTCTTCTTAACGTTAAATCCCGGTACTTTTTATATTCTTGTAACTTCTCGATTATCTTAAAGTGAATATCTTATCCCGACAATTCCTCTTTGGCGTGAAATCCGCATTGTTCCTATCAGATTGCCTTCCACAATTTTCGTTAGCTTCTTTTCAAGTATACCTGCATAAATCTTACCAGGAACACTCGGTAGGGAAATAAGTCTATAATTCTTGCATTGTTTTGTTTCCCTTTTTATAGATGGGATCTATGTGAATTCTTCTCCGATCATCTGGAATTCGACCCCCTGTCCAGGCCTTCTGAACTATGCGGTGCAGCCACTGCAAAACTTTTCTACCTTCATACTTGAGCATTTCTGGTCGAATATCATCCACGTTTCACACTTTTTTATGGCATTTTCTACCGCATGTATTTATACGCCCTGCTGATCTCGTTCTTGAATATTTTCTCCAAAATAATTACTCCAAAACATCAGTAGCTTTCGTGTTACTTTAGCATCGGATTTTTTCTGTTCTTTCTTCCATTAATTTCATTGACCTAGATCCAGAGCCTTTTCCTATTTTTGTATGTCTGGTATTCATTTGATACTCCGCTGTTTAGATGTAAAACAAGTTTGTTTTTCCGTAATGTACAAATCAGCCACCAATGGCGCTAGTGCTCTCGTAACCAAAAGTTGCAAAAATAATAATGATAAATAAAAAATAAAAAAAATCGAGGGCTAGATATTTGTTCTTCAAACATTTATATTATTCTTCAGATGTTGCTCTGTTGATCGAAATAATAAAATCCATCCGGTAAAAAAATAGGGAAGGTAAAATAACTCGTAATTTTTGTCCTTTCAAAACGTGTAGATTAGCCACCAGTGGCGCTTTTCTCCAAAAGTTTGCTTCGGTCACCTTGAATCATCTGTGGAAGCTATCTGAAATTAAGTTTTTCAAAATAAAAACAAAATAGTTTAAAAAATCCTTTGAAGGGATCAACGCATGACACCAAAAATTCAAACTTATTGGTGTTTTATTATTTGAGTATTTCATCAATTGCTTTGTAAAATAAAAAGCTTAGCTGTTTTGGATTTACAGTCGAAGCAAATGAAAGGCAGCCTATCAGCCATCTGTGGCTTATTTTTTCTTTCTTTCTTTCTTCCAGTGTCGTATAGAACACCACATTTGTGCATGATTAGCGTGAAATATTTGTATTCGCAGAAAACCGTAATTTCTGAACTACGGTGATACACCGACTGTAACCAAGTACCTACTCCGAACTGTTCCTATCGGTGGCTTCCATTATTCGGAAATACTTTTCCGAATAATGACCGCACCACTCCAAACAATTAGATCATACATTTTTATTACCGCTCTCTGGTTCGACTAGACCAGAAAACTATTGGAGCATCTTAAAAAAAGAAAGAAGCGCTCCCCTTATGAAATTCTAAAGGAAGGATTGTCCGCAACTTCCCAGCGTCTGTCATCCAAAATAGTACGGCAGATGGAGCCCAGGGAAGACCGGGGTCACGGACATGAATCGTGCAACACGCTTGGACGAAGAAGTCTTGTCAACTAAATGGGTGTCTTCAGTCTGTGTCCGCGTAACAGGCGCACTTCCTCCCCTTTCAGGCCGTACAGTCGCCTATTCAACGGGGCAGCCAACAAGCGCTTGCTTACCCCACACGCGAGCGGTTGTCACTAGTCGCCGTCATGTGAAATGCTATCGGAACGGGAGGGGGAAAGAAGAGCGAGAGAGAAAAACCTATTTGGCTTTTAGCACTTTGGGTTCCCGGCCGTGACCGTAGCGGACACTAGACCTAACAGCCGTACGGCCATAAAGCGCGCGACACCGTGTCCGTTCTCTTGGTGGTTCTCTTACGACTCGGCCGTAATTTTCCGAGACACGACAATTTGCGGAGCTCCTTACTTGATGCTTTTATTGGTCTCTGTACTCGGCCATTCGGTCTGCCTATTCAAAGTCCCAAGCGGCACTAAACTTCCACGTGCTCCGAAAGCTGACGGGAGTTCAGTTCTTGTGGGGCCAATCCGACACTTCGCTTCCGGTGTATGTTTATGTATAAGACGCAAATCTTGTGCAATACGGTGGAGCAGGTTCGGATGGGGTAGTCGGTGGGGGGGGGGGGGGACACTTTCGGTGATCCAACAATATAAAGAAAACACCAATTGAGGAGGCATCGACTGTCTAAAAGTAATTATTCTATTGCTAGTGTCTGTGACATAACCCCTTTGCCCTTATTTTCGACCAGTCGTAACGAGCGTTTCGAAAGTACCCAACCTTGACTCGCTCGGATTTCAGCACTCATTAAAATTCTCAAGCTTATTCATACATTTTTGTGAACAACACTTGAATCTTCTTTCAGCTGTATTTCTGTTGAGTTAAACGTTATCAGCACTTTCTTCTTAGAACCAGTTTTTGAGGCTGCAAACTTCCTACGATTTATATTTAAAAAAAAAAGAAAAGTCACTAGAAAGGAATTACGACACTGTTTTAATGAAAGGAAACATGTGGTGCATAACATTACAAATAACAAAGTAAGGAACTGTTCTAGAATAAGTCATTTTAATTTTAAAAAAAAATGGTATTTATCATCATTATGCGTATCAAGGATTTAGGCCTAGCATGGCCTGTTCCGGCCTTAGAAGTCATCGTTGAATCGTTTAAGAATCCTGTTTTTCTTTTTCCTAATGGCTTGTAGTTTAAGGCTTGTTTTGGTAATCTTTCTGTTTTCATTCTTTGAACGTGTTCCATCCATTTGTTTATATTTTTTAATTTTTTCTAAGGACGATCATGTATAGACCCAGCCTTTTGCCTAAAATTAATAATAGAGAAAAGAAGAGAATACAATTTAGAAACACATATTGCATTTATTGACTTTGAAAAAGCATTTGACAAAGTTAAAAGAAACGTTATTTAATATATTAAAAGAAAGACAAATACCAAATAATATCCTAAAAGCTGTCACAAATATATATGAAAATAATCAAATACAAATAAGATTAAATCACGAGCTATCATATACGAAAGAGAGATAAAACCAAGAGGTCCGACAGGGATGTTCCCTCTCCACAACTCTTTTTAATATCTACTTAAATGAAATAATAATGAAATTTACATCAAGGAATTAAACTTTCTCTTACAGTGAACTTAAACACTCCTTTTTTCCGACGACCAAATAATAATTACAAATTCTGAAGATAACTTGCAGAAAGCTATTTTAAATCTAAATGAGATATCCAAAGATTATGGTATGATAATATCAACAGAAAAATCAAAAACTATGGCCTTTAAAGGACAAGATCCAGCAAGAACTAAAATAGTAAGAGATAACAAGATCTTAGAACAGGTGAATTCATTTAACTACCTTGGATGTATGATCACTTATGAAAATGAAAAAGATATAAACATAAAAATTGCAAAATATTTAAAAATAACAGGTGTAATTAAAGTAAAAAAATATAATAATAATAAAGCAAGTATGGAATGATCCTAGACAATCGTTAAAAAGTGCAGTTCGTAATTGCATTGTGATAGCGAATCATGCAACTATAAAACAGCTGAACTTAGAGCCATTTGTTAAGTGCATATTTCTTTCATAATACTCTTCTGATCGAGACTAAAATCTAAATGACGCGACAACTTTTAGTAGGCATCTCAAATGTTAAATTTCATCGAACCAGAGGAGATGTGAGGCTCAGACGTTTCAAATTTCGTTAAACTCTACGATCTGGAGCGGAGTTATCATATACATGGAGATGAACAGCACAAATACGAGGTTTATGGTTGCTTATGCATTTCACTAAACGACTCTAAAAATGGGTTGCCAACAGGGCGAAGATCGCCTATCGTGTTGTGCATTGGCTACCTCTCCATCAACCGTACACTGCTCATCTACGAGCACATTTGTCTTTTACTAAGGGGGAAAACGGATCACCTTAAGGGAGAATAGGTCTCAGTATACTCTGAATAATTATCTGCATAAAGATCACTCGTGAAAGAAGCCAACCTCATTGAACTTCCTCTCGAAGGAGGAAGCAACAAACTCGTCTTGGCTAATGGTATTTCTAGATTAGTCGCAATTCAACGCCTTCTTGTTCTTTTGAAATCACTCCCGCTTAAAGATTATTAATCCAGTCGAGATCGTCAATTACATTTGCGAATCAGGAAGTGGGATATTCAATTCTGTTTAAAGCTGAGACATTTTTGATCTGCATTCTCATGAATGGGATCTACCAGGCTCATAACAAATAATCACAAGTTGACTGCGCTGAAGAATTAGGACAACTAGCAGCTCGGTTGAGTTTCCAGTTCAATTCGGACACGTCAGCGAAGAAAATTAACCAGATTCATTGCGGCTGCATATGAACATTACTCACAATACGTTTCTCTAATTTTTCTTCCATATTTCGTTCTTTAGCTCATGAGTTTAACCAATGAACTAAAAATAACTATTTGCGTACAAAGTCGTATACAGAACCGAACCAAACGGTTTTGTCAGTCGTTATGTAAAGCAAAATAAGGTGCCTGCAAAAGAACAAGATGACACCTTAATTTTTTCAAAAGACATATTTCGGTGATTACACCACATTTATTATTCAGTTATACAAAATACTGAAATAATAGTTCCCGACAAGTTTAGTAAATTAGAATTTACATCTTCAGGGGGTAAATAGTATAACTTAAAGTTTAAACAAGAGAATTAATAAATACAAAGCATAACCGTCTGGCTATTCATAAAACTCAAATAACAGAATGCAGTCGAACAATACTGGACGATGTCACGTGTTCTTGTTCATACAGTCCGAGCTCAGATTGAGGTAGATTTTTTATTAGAGCTGACCACACTTGATGGAGAATTAACATATTAGCAGCTTCTTTAAATTTTCTTATATAACTGTTGTTTTCTATGTATGACATCGTCGTTTTCTGTACATCGTGTCCAGTGGAAGTGGTATGGAAAGCAAGACCCGTTTTTTGTTCTCTTTTGTATTGTACGTCTTTTTGGTGTTCAGCCATGCGTATTTCTCTAGATCTTCCTGTCTGTCCTACGTAGCAAATCCCGCAAGAGCAATGGATTTTGTAGACTCCTGGATTTTTGAGAAGATGATGAGGTGGTTTTGGTGGATGTAGGAATCTTGAGATTTTTTCCATAGGAAGGAAGGCTACTTTTATGTAGTGTTTGTTCATTAATTTGGCTAGCTTGTCTGTAACATTTTTGATGTAAGGAAGCGAGATTGCGTTTTTGTGTTTTTTTGTTTATCCTTAATTTGTGTTTTTTGATGAAAGCAATTTTCTATGAGTTCTGTTCATTCTTTGAGAGACCAGGAAGAAACTGAATATTGCAGTAGCTCATATTTGAAAAGTTGTGTAATTTTCTTACGCGACCTCTCGATCGATGTGCGAATTGTAAATAAGGAAGAAAAAGAGTCAAGGACTTGGCAGTAAAAATTTCCTTTCAAGGAATTAACTCGTTCCTGATATAAGATGTCAATGCCAAGTCGAAGCCTTCCAATAACCAACTTGAGTTCATTCGTTTATGTACTGTATGCGACAATGCTTCTTAACCGTGTTCCTCAGAACTCTCGAGTTCCGTGAAAACTTGCAAGGCATCCCCAGGGTAAAAGTTGCTGAAAAAAAAAAAAACTTGTATATCAATTCTTTCAATTCTATTTCTCTTTTATCCAATAAGAGAGAATCAAATGTGTGGAGACTTGTACCGATTTCTGTCTGCTTAACGGAAGGAAACAGAAGTGGTTAGGTGTTCTCTGCAAAATCTACCTGTGAGCCGATATCAGACGCTTCAAGTACTCGAAGACTTTCATAAGTTCTGGGGCGGATCTCCACTAAAATTCATTATAAAAGTATTGACTTAAACAGTATGGATTCATCACTCAGTCTGTACTGGAAGTGCATGCCGTTGTGGATACTTCTATATCCTTATCATCAACATAAAATGAATTACTGACAGAAGTAGTTCCCGATAACCAAAATTGTGTCATTTGCTTATCGTTGAAAGTCGAGTTCCAGTTTCGATCGGTTAGTTAGTTAATCTCTTTTTTATAGACAAACGTGAGTCACAAAATATGAAACTTCAGGTTGTTTAATGGAATTCACGCCGAGTCAGTCAAGGCCACGATGATTATATTATGTGGGACACTTTCATGGGTTCGCTGTCCGGTTTGCACTCAGAAAATGGGATAAATAAAGAAAAATCCAGATTTGAGACCGGTTGATCCGTCTTTGGTTTTGAAAACTCCTTGAACAATTCTTTCATCTTATTTGATCAAGGGTTTTCTAGCAATACAACATGTTGCATTTGTTTCTAACTGCAGCACGCCAGGAGCGTCGCAGTTGAAAAGAATTGCTGCTACTCTACTTTGGTCGAAATAGCGAGGCTAACGGCGACTCTTTTAAAGAGGCGATTAATCAATTAGTCCGCCAGTCGATGTTATGGAATCGATGTGCTATCATTTCTGGATGGAAATTCTAACAGAAAAAATAAAATAAATAATAATAATCCCTGGCGAACAATGAACTAAGAGACTGTCTAACACGAGAATGGGAAATCCCATCGAGAAAACTTTTCTTGCCAGAAAAGAAGAAAATTCTTTCCTGGTAAGGAAAGAATTTTTCCCCTACAACTACCATGTTTACGTCCCACCCTAAGTGCAATCTTCATTTTCGATTTGTGGACTTGAACAGCACGCTACTTTTCTGATGTCATATTTTATATATCTGTGCCTCTGCTAAGAGACTCTTCCACCCTGTTCTTGCTCGTTCCTCAGTTATATTTTCCGTATATTTTGTATTTTCGTAAACTTTCAAATTATGAAAGACCAACCGATTTTTTTTTTTTTTCAAAGAAACGATGCTGACCCTCGTGATTCAATACTTTTTATCGCGATTAGTAGTAATATGTATTTGCAGCACATAAATTTTTCTTTCACGATAACAGCGTTGTCGCTCTCGATGATTCAACACTGGCTTCTTTATTACTGGTGACAGTTGATTCGTAACTGAGCAATATCTTATAGGTGACAATAAACAACAGAGCCCTATTCCAAAAACTTGATGTAGTCATGACGAACGTTCACAAGTTTAATGTGGACAGCCATTTCTTTGAATTGGGCCGAAACATCACGAAGGGCCATCCCACAAAGGCCAAAGTATCGCATCCTAAATGTTAGTATCGCATCGTACATCATGCAAAATCAAAGCACGTGCGAAGAGGCTCGTCGGATTAAAAGGCATATTAGGGCATTCTGTAAAACGAATTTCATCATGTTATAAGCAGATTAACAACTTTTTTGTGTGTGCTTAACTCTCTCCCTTATCCTGACTATTCTTTTCTAATGGTGACGTCACATTTGATGAATCTAATGAAATGTTATGTAGTTGCAGACTACTACATTTTCTTTTGTGCTAGGAGACATTTCATTCCAAAATGTAACAATAATTAAACTTTTTACTGTTGTACGTGTGAAAAGTGGCAAAATTTCTCCTGGAGCGTGTAGAGTAGGCTTTTTAAACGAAAGACAAATACCAGTTAATATACATTTTAAGGAGAAATGCATTGGGTTTATTTGGCCGTAATACTGTAGTTTAAAAAAATGATAACCGAGTAGTTTCGCCACAGATTTAATCTTGTGGGGGGGGGAGGGGGAGTTTAAGTAGATGATTTGCGAATACACACTTCGCATCGTATACGACCTGTGACTGAGCATCTACAATGATCGCTAATTCATAAGTAGTATAGAAATAGAAGACACGATACAACATAAATATTAAAAAAATATTTTTAATTAATTTTAATGAACTAAAATTAATTAAAAAGGAAAAGATTTTTTTGAAAAATTTCCAGTGTTTTTCTCCTTTTTTCTTTGGGGGTCGGGCCCTTGGCCCCCCATTTTCTACAAACATACTAGGGATTTATAATATTCCGTGTTCTTGGAGTTTCTTACTAAGGACCGACAAAAATAGCGCATTGGAGACATCAGTAACAACAGAGAAGATCTTGTCCCGCAACTTAAAAGAATCTATTCCTGTCATCCCCTCACAAGGCACACTCAATAGCAACCAAGGATTGATTAGTAAGTTATTCACATGTGACGTCATTTGGACACCGTGTGATCCCTCCCCTACCTCACTGGGTTTGGGGAGTGAAGCCTTTTGCTTCGCTTTCCACACAGAGTTAGTAGGACAGTCGCAAACATTCATGGTGGGATTCGAACCTGCAACCTCTTGGCTGGAAAGCGGATACGATAACCACTCGGCCAACCAGGCCGGCCCCAGGAATAATCCTGTGTGGTATTTAGAAATCGCTTATTAGATCTTTTCGCACGTCACACTTCAACTTTTCAGCCTACTATCTTGCACCCATCACTGAACAATAGCTAACCCGTGCCAGTTCCCATGCTCCACGTGGCTTCCGTTTTCAACTTGTATTGTGACGGTTCCTAGTATTTTACTTATCGTTCAGTTCATGTTAGCATATTGAATTTTTTTTTAATATTTTACTTTATATTATTGGGAACAAATAAACCAAATGCATTTCTCGTTATAATTGATTTTATTGGTCGAAAGTCTATATATTCATAATGTACAGTATATTGTATAATTTTCGTAAAAATAGATGGAAATTTTTCATATCAATGAAAAAAAAAAAAAAGAAGCTAAATGGAGAGTAAAGTTTGTCAAGTTAGCGTACCAAACTCTTCGTAGAAATCAGTTTTTTAGTCACACTTCGTATAAGTTTCTTCCGCATCGCTAATCAAGGTATTTGTTTGTGAGGCTCGATTCCAAATGATAATGTTTTAAAACTTTGTTCAAAAGCCAAGTGAAAACATGCGACACCCACGATGGTACCATCAGTTTATTCCTAAATTAAGTAATAATTTTACCAACATTCTTAAGAAATTGAAGTTCTAATTTTGATATTATTGTTTTCTAAATGACATTTATAATGCCTGTAAAGAACGGGCAGAAATATTCCACACGCTTTTTTTTTTTTTATAAAAACCAAATTAATCTTTTAATAAAAATAAGTTGCTTTCAGTGATCTGTGCGTATTTCGCTACGTCCAGCTCCATCTATAGCTTGATCTGTCTTTCTCTACGTTTAAAGAAAAAGGCAGATAAATTGCCTGCTTAGATTGATGGCCCCCACGATGCGCTTCAATCATTCAGTTCGTTTACGACCAGATTCTCTCTGTATATTGTATAATGATAATTTATTGACAACAGTAGGATGTGACGTCAGCATCCATGAAATATTCAAGGATGAAGTCGATATTTTCGTTAACGGCATATCGTTTTTACATGCAACACTCCATATTAGCGGGATGCGTTTTTTCCCTTTCTTTTTCTCCTTAATAAAAGTTATGGGAATTTCCCTTCGTTGTCGTGTCTTTTGAAAATGATGAAAAGACTTGATTTTTAGTTCTGATTCAAAGTTCTTTTATTTTTACAAGCATTTCATTCAAAAAAAAAAAAAAAAAAAGGAAAATTGTCTCAGTAATGTTACTTACTGGGACAAACTTCTTTCTTTGAAATACTTTCGGTATTTCAAAGAAATACCGAATATAATTTGTAATATTTGCCGGGCTCTGTCTCTGTGATAAAAGATAGCAAAGAGTGGCTTGAAATCATAATTTAATGATACGAAACAAGGATAGAAATGAAGTGCTTTTTCAGTATGAATTGTAAGCATCAAATTATTTCTTAGACCAAGCGATTTGGAATTTCATATTTACGATTCAATAATAAACTACCGAAATTAGAATTCTAACAATGCGTCTTGAATCGATTCAAAGCAACTTTCTCTAATGTAGAGAGGATTTTTGCGGAGTGGATCTGATGGTCGGTCCCTAATTCCCGAGGGATGGATATTAGTCGATGAATAAATCTCATAAAATGCATTACAAAAATATCGAAGCACGTGCTAAATGTTCGCTATTTTAAAATCGTTAGGTCTGGTGGCCAAATATGTTTCCATCGTACTAAGGCACGTCTTCAGATGGTAGATTTTTTTTTATTGGCAAGCGTGACCAATGATTTCCTTATCTGAAGGCCTGAAGTCGTAGTTTTTGTCTTCGGAGAGAAGTTCATGTCAAAAATTGTCCCGTAACGTGCTATATTTCAGATAAAACCGATTAACTGCAGTACGAAATAAAACACAAGTATTTATGATGACTTCTTTGGGTATGTTTATGTCGGAGGAGATGAAATATCAAGTAAATTTAAACCGTGAGGCTTACAGCAGGGCATAAAAGCCAATTAAAAAAAATGCCATAAGCTATAGCTTTCACCTCGCAGTCTTGCAAAGGAATTAAGCCAAATAAGCACCTTGCGTTGTTCCTGTGTAGCTCGTATAAAATTTCTGAAAAGAGTTTAAGCGGAACTTAGAAAGCTCGTCGTAAGTATAATAATCAGAATAAACTGGGGTCCCTTTTCACATCGTAGTTTATTCTATTAAACTGACTATAATACGAAGGCTACTTTATATATTTTATTACTATCATGCGTATGTTAGCACTTGAGATTTTTTTTTTGATAAAAAGATACACTGCTAGCATCGCATGACTTTAGTCATGACTCATTGCCCATAGAGGGCGCTCGTTCAATCTCCTTGAACGTATCCGTCTTTAGGCACTGCTTTTCCGAAGTTACAAGAGATGCACATGTCTTGGAAGATACTCTCTGTATATATTCTGGTGACTCAAATCATCTAAAAAGAAAGTTAGGCGAACGATCGCTGAATAAGGTCGTCACGAAATCCAACAGCTGCTTAATGAACGAATTAATTTTCTTTTCAAACAAGTCTTTAAGGAAATACTAGGATCAATAAACAGCCACTGGTGGTAAATAAATGGGAATCGAAGGAGGATCTCGACTGATGTGGCAGGAGGGGAAGCCTTCAACGACGAGACTATTTGTTTATATCGAATCAGAACAGTTTGTGCCTACACTCACATAGCCCTCGGCTTGTGGTGTTTTAGTTGTCCTTGTATGGGAAGGTCAGACTTCAAAGTCAGATTAATTAGCTGAAGGTCATAAGGTTCGAGTCACTCGGTTAATTTTTATTATTTGTCACGATGTTTATAATCTCATTTTTAGGAATTTTTTCTTGCTTAACAGAAGTTAATGAACTGGAACTTCACTGTGCATGAAGGAACAGTGTGGTTGGAAAAACTAATAGCTGGATGCAAGGGATTTTCAGATGAGAAATCCGTTCTTGTTGCTGTGGTGCATTCCGCACTGTTAGATGAATAAGTATGCTTATAGAGAACTGCGCTTTTCCTGTACGAATGCATCGGGGTCCAGTATAAGGAGGGAAGATCTCAGCTACTTCACGTAGGAAGCTCCTTTCTCTTATCCCGACAGGGAAAAGTTGATTATTTATTTTTAAGGAAGGCGTGTTATCATCATTGGCTATTCCCAAATAGTCGAGAAAATTGCGGGGGGGGGGAATCCATTCGCAAAGTAAAACGTTACTCGTGATTTCATTGAGTTGTTCTGCTGGTCGCATGCCAACTGACACTTTCATTTCCTCACTTGGAGTAACGCGATTATCCGACTAGGGACAATTATTCTGTTGGGCCAATCCGGTTGGGCCTACAGTACAACGTCTCCTGGTAGAAGAGCAATTAAAATGTGACAGTTCGGTGGTCACTCCACACTAAATACATTCCCACCCGAAATTACCGGCACGAAAGCAATAAAATAAAAACCGAATTTCGGTTAATTATAATAATTTTTGCGTTCAATTACAGGTCGTTCGACCGTAATACGCTGTTGCTTTCAAACTCGGAACATTGCCTATCGCTTTATTGGTGTAGCGATACGGCTTTAAAATCGTTTCATTTTACCGATTACGCCAATTGTACTGCCCGCAAGTATTTCGCACGTTGCTGGCAAGCACTCCAGGCGTGTATTTAAAATTGTAATTGGTATCGCCACGGGAACTGCACTCAATTTCAGAAATGTTTATTCTGTAAGTTAACAATATCTGGGTAACTTGGTGTCAAAGACATTTAGTGAGGTGGCCTTGAGGACCTGACGCAACTGAAGGATAGTAAAGCATGCCACACTAAGTGTCACATCCCTTCTTTGAGTGTAGCCAAACATAACTACAAACTGAAGCCACTAGAAATAAGAATAAGGGCCCTCATCTATTTATTGTCATGCTTTTCTGAGCCCTGTTCCTGCCCCTAAACGCATTTAGAAAAAGGGGGGAAAGTGTCATTTAGTAAGACTGAGATGGAGTACACTTCGTGCATCAGTTTCGATGTTAGGATGCAGGGCCGTCTTGAGACGTTACTAAGCCCTTTCGCTTTAAGAAATCCATGCAGGCAAAAATAAAGGTCAATTGCGACTTTATTTACCGGGTCCTCACGACGCGGGACCTTAAACTGTTGAGTGTTATTGACCAGCAGCATTTCATTGAATGGGTCGGATGTACACTTAAGCCGTACTAATGTTTAAATTGGACTCGCCATTTTCTAGACTGATCGATCTAGTGTCCGCAAAAAAGATTCTAGGGATTTGTACCTATCAATCAATACTTGAGATTCCAGAATGTCTTTTAATCAGAGCCAGAAAGAACACCAATTAACGCAATAAACCCATGCATGACTCAAGTTTACGCTTCGAGACCTCGGGAAATATAAAAGTTAAGGCAAACATCCGGACTAGTTAAGATTAGATGACTTTCTTTTTTTTGGCTGTACGCTCATCAGATTACAAAATATTTCTTCATTGGCATTTGAGATTTCTCACATCAATCAAAGCATAACTGGAAATCCCCTAGACACATCAGCGGGGTCATTTCTGACTCCTTTTGAAAGCGTCCATCAAGAACAGTTCTGCGAATTCAAGAGATCGTTACAAATCCATGTAAACAAACTCATAATGAAGCAAATGCGCATCTAAGTGTAGGCAGCGTCCAGAACTTTGAAAAATGAGCCAGGTATAATCTCCTTAAGTATATCAGGTAACTACCCCCCCCCCAGTTCACCGTAGGCTAAAAGCATTCTACGGTCATGACCCCAGAGTCGTCTTCAACACTTCCCGGTTGGAAAGAATACAATAGCTCGCTATTTTGTGTGTATTTTAATTCCTCTTCAATGTCAAAAGTCACGGTCCCTCGGTACTTGGCTATTCTTGTCCTGTGTCGGCCTCGCCCACTCTAGCCAAGCCTTTTCCGGCAAACAAATCATTTACTGGGAAGTTCTGAGCCGCTTGCTAACAGCAGTCGCCTTATCTCTCCCCCACACAACATGCATGTTTTATTATGAGCCTCCTTTTACCGTTTCTATAGTTTCCACTCGTGTGTCCTTTTTAGTGTCGTTTGTTGTCGATGTGTCGGTCCGAACATATCCCTATCGATCCTCAACAAATGACACGGTGACACCTATGGCCTTCATTCACGGACGCATTTGGTTTACGGATTGGCCGAAGTGAAAATCAAAACCCGTAATAGAATGAAGATGGTGCGGTTCACAGGCGACACTTTCGGTAGACTTGACAGTCAAGTCTTAGGTTCTTTGTTAAATGAGGTGCAGAACGTTACTAAAATATAAACGGTTACAATAACAAGGTAGGCTATCCCGATGTAGAATTCTGATCCTCTCGTAGATCCCCACTGCCTCATTCTCTTCTAATAATTTCGAATCAGTGAGGCGAGCCAAGCCTTGTTCATTTTCAAGAAGGGCAATAACATATCAAGAAGATAAATTAATTCTTTGGCTAAGAAACTAGCAGATTCATAAGTGATTGAATAGTCAGAGTTCGCATTTCCATCCGAACGAGTTGCCTTGGTATTGACCTATTTATTACCGATTTGAATAATTAAATTCGGTTTCTTACTTTCTTTATTTAAGTGAATCCGTAAGACATTTTTTTAAAAAGATTTTCTTCGCTTTATTAATACAGTAAAAAGTAACCTGCGTGTTATTTAACTTGCGTTCAAAGCAACTGGGCGCTGAGAGACGAAGTTGATTATACCCGTAAATTACGAGACGATGTTAAAAAAATCCAGCTTTCGAGAGAGAGAGAGAAAGAAAGATCCTTGTGAATACCGCATGTGATCGGCTAATCCATTTTTCAAACTGAAGTCCGTATAGAGGTCCCTCTCGTATTCCGACAGGACTACCGTCTGAATGAGCAGTGTACATACGCTGTTATATTTGCGGAATTTCTTATTGTAACTGCAATAAGACAGTTACAATAAGAAATTGTAATTCATCATATGCAGAAAAGTAATACTTTCGAAGTGGAACGAAGACTGCTGTGGAAGGCAACAGAGTGGGTTCATAAGGTATTCGCGCATCTTTCTTTCCATACATTTTTTTTTTTTTTTTTTTAATGGGGGTTGATTTTCATGGAAACAAAATGTACTTCTTTTGTCTACTGAGCTGGTGTAGCAGGGAGGGAGAGGGAAGTAGCAGTTTCGTGGTCCGAAAGACGTAATAAAAAAATCAATAAATAAAAAGAGAAATAAATGCTCTTTTTATCATTATTTAGCAGCATCCTGATAAATGTTGAGTACGAAATATCTCATTCCGAGTAGTCAATCTCCTTCATGCGAAATTTACGTCTCCTACGCTTCCGTTGAAAGTATTATTATAACGAACTGCCTTTCAAATGAAAGGGAAGAATACTTGGAAAGAGGGAGAAAAAAAGGATACTTCGGTTATGGACATTTTAAAAATCTTTATAGAACCATTAAACGACCTGCTTTTATACGCGTATGTACGACGATGAGGTCTGCTAATAATGTGATTAGCATTTTAGACTTATTTACGGTGCTCTACAATCACTCGAAGAAAGCGAGTGATTGTAGAGCACTGTATGCTCTACAATCACGTTATATTTAAAGCAGAATATTGAAGAGAATGCAAATATGTTCGTTGATAATCAGTCACGTGCTGGATTGATGTCAACCATGCATTCCTTAGATTGACAACTTCTGTCATTAAACCGATAGTTTCCTTATTACATAGTAGTCGATGATATTCGAGGTAAGGCAACAGCGTTTACTTCGAATCGGAACCAAATTGAAGAACACAAATGGAAAAACATGAGTGTGATGATAGATGACGCAGGAGTCGCTGTTTACTCGAAGGTACTGTTTACCGTCGACACATGTGGAAGAGTGGATAGAAGAGGGCTTCAGGGGTTTTGTCGATGAGACGGACTGATAAGTTTTTGCTGTAGACATGTTGAAAGGCTTCGAGGGGTGAACGGTCACGTTCGTCCCGACTTGTGAGTTTAGGTTCAAGGTAACATGGAAAGGGTTACTTATGGAGAAATGATACGGCTGACGTTCGCCCACCCCCAGTTCTTTTGTATGCATGTCGGTGACGAGTTTGCTGAGATGTACAGGGTGTTTTTCGGGCACAGAATACACAAATCCGATGACTCCACATGAGTGGACGAAGAAGTAAGGACTGTATGGCCAATCGCAGATTAAATTTTTATTTTTCGGCACTAGTACCAGACTCGAATTCCAAGTCAGAGATTTAGGTTGAGAAAAAAAAAAAAAAAAAAAAGAGCGTTTAGAGTAACATCCCTACGTACACTTTGACCTCTTGAAGTATTCCGAGTGATCGTCACTATTCTGTCATTATGCGAATGAGAAATATCACCAATTACAGTTCACTTGCCTCCAAATCGCATTTGGAAAGCATCTTGTAATTGCCATTCTGAGAATGCGCAGAACTGCTTTGAATAAGTAATCATAGAAGCTTGTACAGAAATCACAGTCTATTATGTGAAGCCTCGTTGTTTTTATTCATAAATACACCAATAGCTGGCTGTGTGTGTGCATTTTTTTCCTCTTAATTTCTCTATGATTTATTCGGTATGCATAAGTGACCCGACTCAGTACACCTGTTCTTCTCCTCCTCCCCAGTCATCTGTTAGCTGCCACAAAATTTCAGAGAAAGTGCTTCCAGTACGGACACACATACATTGGATCTTAGGAGCTGATGGAACGCCCTAATATGATATATGGCTTCTAATCGCACCAAAACTACCGTCTACCAATTTTTAGCCGAGTGCGACGCTATCGGCGCTTTTAGTGAAGGAACCGCCTACGTGTGGCCTCAATGGTAAATGTTGCCGCATAATTTGGTCGGACGAAACTATTTCGTCAGCGCATTATAACTTTCTATGTCAGAGGTGGCTTGGAATAATAATAACAATAAAAAAAAGCTTATTTCCATGCATGATGTCGCTGTTTTATTTAGGACTTGCACGTCTGTATTTATGGCTTTCATATAATGTAATGTGGAGCTGCTTATGATCCTTCTCATCCCTCTGCTGTGAGCAGCACTTTGTCTCTCCTGTCTCTGGCAGGAGAGACATTTTCGGAGGCTTAACATGATACGAAATCCAGTCTACTCTTGCATGCTGCAGCATGGGCAGCTATTAAAACTGAACAGTTTACAATTATTATCGGAGCTGGTTCTAGAATGAGTATACTGGGAAAACTGTTGCATGATTTGTAACAGGTGTACACCCTCAAATCACATCGGGCCCATGGATAGATATTCTCATCACAGACGATTCTGTGCATTCCTAAGGCTATGTAATAAGTGATTTCCTGAGAAATCAATTTAATGTTAACTGGTCTGAGAAGTTAAACAGTCACGCAAGTGTTTAGTTTAATTTCTGAAATCACTAATTGTTTTTTCATCTCATAATTTTCAGAAAACTTAAAAGTTCATTTCTCCGATTTTTAGGGAGGAGGATGGGCTGGAATTGTCACTTGTGTAACTTATTACTTACAGTGTGAGGGTATGATTGAGCAAGTTTCGCAAACCTCAATATAACACAAAAACATCCTGATTCTAACATTCCTTCCACCCTCCAGGTCATCTCTGCTTATAATAATGCTGATCACTGAATAAAATCTGTAATTTGATGCTATTTATCACGGGTTTATTTCTTACACTGCATTTGTCAAATTCGGACGTAATCTATTGACATAAATGGAACAGATATGTTAAGTCATTTTCGTCATTTACTTCCTTTAAAAAGTGGGGTTTTATACTCAAGGTTGTGTAATTGAATTCTTAAATGAATGCTTGTCCTACTCGACTGCTGTTAAATAAACTCTTTGGACTTGGCAGATGAGTAAGAATAATTGCAAGTTATAGTTCAAACGCAAAGAGAACTGAAATAGCACGACTGAATGATAACCAATCGCAGCCATGGAATTTATTCCCATGAGCCTTAGAGTAAGGCAAATTTTTATGCTTCTCAAAAATGCAAGCCACACAAAAAAGTGACAGTATTTTAAACACAATTTTTGAAAAGAAATATGTAACAGTAAGAAATATAAATGACAAATGAAGCACTGTATAGAACAGTAATTCTTCACCATATTCAGAAGTAGTATTGCAATTTCTACTTGCTTACGCTTCTTTACTTGAAGATTTAAATATTGTTTATAGGCGAGTCCATAAACTTCGCAAGCTCCGTTCCTGAAGTCCTCTAAATACAGCACTGGCTTTCGAAAAATCTCCACGATGTCTATAAAACTCACGGTTTCTGTGATGTCATTTGATGGATTAAATGACACAAATGTTAAGTCATTTTCACCATTTACTTCCTTTTAAAAGCGGATTTTATATTAACGATATCTATCTTCGTCTCTTCTTATGCCGACTTCACGCCATTAAATTTCTTTCCATGAGGACGAGTGTGCACATGAAAAATGAACTTCACTGCAATAGTTCGTTTAGTTACTCGGGAAATGTCGCAGAGCGTACGAAAGAACCGAGTTAGACGATGTCGCTCATAAAAGATTGAGAAGCCAGACTTCGTGCATCACTCATCTACAGATCCCACCATGAATGGACCGAAATGCATCGACGATGCCCATACCTGAATGAAACCCTCGTCTTTTTAACGAATTTATTTTCTCACTTGGGAAACCTTAACAGGAATCAAGAGTTGGTTTAAATCGACGTATGGAAGTCGCTATTATCGGATGATCTTATATTTCAGACGTCAATGATTTAGAACAATCGCTGGAAGCAACACGAGAAGCTGTCGTACAGGATTGCATTTTCCCTACTTCATGTTGTTGACGGGGTTTATTGTCCATTCTCGTTGCATTTTATGTTAGTCACGACCCTGAAGAAGCTACCCGATATTAAGGTAGCGAAACTTGAATCCGTTCAAGTCGCTTGTTTCTTACAAAAGTAAATCCAACGTGTAATTCAGCTTTTCCAAATGCGCTGCGACATTTCCGCGTCTCAAAACTTTTAACTATTGCAGCGAAGTTCATTTTTTAGGTGTACATTTATTCCTTTACTTAAATATGATGGTTAAAGGCGGTAGAATTAGTCCTTTTCTATCTAGTCACATATTCGGGAAGTGCTGAAGACGTGCACAATTTCCAAACTGAGGGGTTGCCAGCTGGAAAATGAAGTGTGCACCCTTAAAGATGAACGTCCCATCACTTCATTCTCTTCACACGTGAACACTTCCGTTTCAGTAATTCGGGTTGAATGATTTATAACTTATAGGGTTTATACGGTAACTTTTTTAATTTTTTTTTTTAAGTATCATAGATACGGCCAACTGAGGAACGCCCTCCTTTCCTCGAAAGTCGCAAGGGTAGACTTTTTTTAAAAAAAAAAAAAAAAAGACTGGCGGACATGTCCAATGGTTTCTCGAGGTTTGCGAACATCTTATTAATTTCCATTTCGTGATATTAGCAGTTTCTGAACTGAATTATACCAACCCTTGATGCGTTTTATCGTCAGGTGAGTTATTCTGATCGATTCGCTTAAATTCTTGTAACTCGTGTAATTCTTGTAAAAGTAACTCGAATTTCGCGTCTCATAAAATATGCCGAACTTTTGTTGAACTCTTCTCCGTGTTTGAGTAGAAGGCACTCATGAACTCCACACTCTTCTAGGCGGCGAACAACTATCTTAGGTAATTATTTTCAATTTAGTTGGAGAAATAATTGTATTTCAAATTGCATTGTTTTGTAGGAATATTTGGGTAATATTCGCAACTGATATTAACATTTTGGAGATTAGTTGCAGATTTTACAGATCAGTATCGGTATAAGATTAACAAAACAAACACTTTTTTTTTTTTTTTTTCAGCCCCTTGTGTGCGCGTCTTGTTGAGGACTTATCACAGTAGCAGAATAATTTATTTTGCTTTGTAAGAGTTGAGGAAAAATTACGACAATCCTTTGAAAATATACTAGATCTGCATTCAGTTTAAAGGTATGTCGTAGTTTTTATGATTAAATTTAGTACTCGCACATTTGTTCTCCTTTTGTAAATGCATTCGTTACTACATCGGAAACCATATATTTTTTTTCTCCCTCAAATGTGATGCTAGTGAACCAAGAATTCATAAATATACACTTTTAATGGATGTATATTACATTTCGCGAGTCAATGAATACAATGCAGTTCACACCAGTTTATTTGTTTTTGTCAAAAAACGTGAATTCAAGCACAGCACCTTATTTTAATAATTATGTCGATGAATTTCGAAACTGAATGATGGTGAATTACAGAAAAATACAATAGGTACATTTGTTCCATGGTGTCTCTTTTTTCGAATTAGCCTTCTGTTTTTGTGCTTTGTTTTATGCATTTTTTTTATTACAAAACGTGTATCATACGGTATGTGATTTTTTTTTTCTTAATCATTTAGTTGATCAAAAATCTTTTCGTTCTTGCTAATAGTATTTTCCCACATCCTCTCGATGGCGTATCAACAAAAAATAAATTCACGATTTTGACCATTCTTTCGGAGAGGTAGGGTGTAGCTTATATCCTACCCATACAGTAGAAGAACAAGATAATACCGTCTGAAGCATATTCTTGGATTTCATCATTAATGACGGTGTGTGCGTGGATGAGACAGCGACATTTGTGTCGCTGACAATAACATGAATTGATAGGCTGTTTTAGTTAAATAAGTTAGTGCTCTTGCGACAAAAAATCTGTTTTTTCACACACAAAATCAAATCGCTGCCGACTTATGAATTACTACTGCAGAAATCGTTAAGGCTATGATGTACCTCGTACATCACGAAGTCTGTGAACTCTGTATTTCCCCATAAATCAGGTGACGTTAGTTTTCGGCTTTCTGCACCTTTTTTCTTAAAAAAAACTATATCAAGAATCACGGCAAGGATTGATTCTAAAGCCAAGTCGCTGACTATTATTACAAATACCGAAACGTTGAATCCAACAACAAACCGCCAAGACCGTGGTTCTCCTCTTGCTTTCTCCTGAAAAAATCAGACTAAAAATTGCAGAATTCATTGCGTGCGGACACACGCACAGTTGCGTCATTCTAGATGAATTTCGTCGTCTATGCGAGATCACTACTTTCCTTCTTTGTAAGCTTGACTTCAATGTTTGGTTTCTGAAGTAGTTTCCGGGTTAATTAACCCTTAGCGAACCACGGTACTATAAATTAACTATCTTACTCGGGTAGTGAACCAATAAAATTCTAGCTCAGTGACAGGCACTTTTGACCGGATAATTTGCAGAAAACTAACTTTTCCATTATGCTGTTACTACCTACTTGCATTTCTTTTATTATCTTGTGCAAATGTCTTCTCCTCAAACAGCAATCATTTGGTGAAATACCTTCCGTACAGTTGGTCATCCTCGATGTATAAATGACTTACTTGCACAAACATAACAAGAAATATAACACTATTGTTCGACAGAGATCGTCAAAATTTTCTTAGAGCACAAGAACAGCAGTCATCACGGGAGTGATGCAAAATAAGTAAGAAAATAAAAAGCAAGGAAAGGAAGGGATAATAGGAATGGCTAACCCCCTTACTTTGCTCTTAAAACCGTTCCTCCGCCGACTGCTGGTCTCGCAATGTTTACCATTAAAGAGAATGGAAAGCTTGATCGAAATACGAAAGGAAGGCTGTAGTAGTGAAAGGATTTTGTGTAACGTAGAGAGTTGGAAATTTTGTAAACAAACTTCTTAGAACCACGGATTTACATAATATCGGATATATCGGATTTGCATAACTGCGGATTTCACATGCCTACATGTGCAGAGAAGGCAGAGTTTTTAGGATTCTCGCTCACATCGTAAACTCTAAAGAAATAAACTGACCGTAACAAAATGTTTTATAATTTTAATATAAAAATAAATTGCGAAACATTATACAAAAATGAAGAAAAAAAACCATTCTAGTTATGTCATTTAATTTCATCTCTTTGATATTGCATGATAAAGTGTTAATTTGACATATTTTTGCTGTAATAATTGATCTTGACTGCTAACTTTCACAGTTTATTTTGAAATTCTCATTCTGTTAGTTGGCTCGAAACCTTTTACGAAAAGTTTCGGTCTGATAAGAGGCAGGATTAGTTAATGACGGTGTCCAAATTCACTACCCGACGCCCTCGCGCAACTACTAATCCCCAGTAAAACAAAGTGCATGATTGGGAGGGGATGTCGTGTGTGGTTCTCAGTATTGTACTCGAGCTCCCTGAAGGGTCTATTGGTTTAGTTTTTTTGATTCATAAATCCTAGCTCACAAATTCCACCCAACTAAAGTAAACAAACTCGGATGTATTTTGAAAAATCTCACTGGAATTTTTCAGGGTACGCCTGGAGAAAAATGGGCAACCCATTTATCTAAGTATGTCCAGAATCAGCACAGTAATGAATGCGTTGATTGATTGGATGGTTACGTTTTCATTAATTATCGACCAGGGTTGTTAAGATCGCCAACAGTCTGAAACATTTACAACTAACGTAAATCCCATTCGTTTGAACCAGATGGAAACCCCTTAAATTTTCCCGATACCACTCCTATCAAAACAGAAATGTTTTAAATATTTGTGAGCGTGGCTGAGCCGTAATAGATCTAGAGGGCTGTCCAATAGCCACGAGGGAGGAGTGACACACAGAACCTGCGGCAACACTCGATCCAATCATCATTTGCTTCCCTTGCCACTCGACAGTCAGTGACAAGTGCAAGCACGCCGATCGAAGTCGCATAACATTCAAAACGCAACTCATTTCAACCCGGATCTTATTAGCCATGCAAGTGAAGATCGGCGGTGTGCGTCGCGTGACAGTCGCCTCTGCCTTCCAGCCAAAGATAGGGGAAGGTGGTCACTCATGGGGAATGATTGTTAGCCTGTAATTTGGTACAATTCATTTTCATTTATGGGCTGTGAAGGAGCGTGCTGTAAATGCGATTGTGGTTCCCATCTTCCCGGAAGACAAAAGAGGAGGATTAATAACTTTGAAAGAAAGAGAGGATTAAGTCTAGAAATTACACTTAAAAGTAGCGAGCTCACAACTTAAAAAATTACGTAGCTTACTTGCATCCGGGTCCTCTGTGACTGTTTGAAAAAATTCTTCCAACAACTCGATTGTTGTAGGACATACGCGCATGCCCCACTACTCGCATCTCCGTATATGTTCACATTTAAGCATTTTGAGACTGAATTTTCTTTTATCTTTACTTCTGGTCGGACATGAGTAACCCAATTTAATATTCTGTAGCCACATAAACCAATAAAGGTAGTGCAGTGCTATTCGTTTTAAAATTATCCGTGGAAGTGCTTTTTAAGAGCGCCTACCGTTAAACAAAGAAACCCTTAAATCTTCATTAATCTAGCTTAATTCTTCATTGTCTTGTACGTTTAAAATCTGCCTTCTAGCGACAGTGTGAAAAACTGAGGTGGAGGTGTGTCCACAATCTTGTCACCGCACCGAGACGCCTCTGGCGAGGGTGGAGAACCCCCAGCCCAAGGACGTATCCTCTCCAGACCCATCGCGGCTTCTATTATACAAATAGCCCACTTTGTAGAGGCCCATTTGTCAGTACGCTCCTTACTCACACCAACAGATTTCAGAATTTTATGTGGCCTTAAAATTGCGGGTGTTTAAGCTGGAGTTGCTAACATAATGCACCCGGGGATCGCATTTTGCATCCGAAAATGATCAGACTAGCTATTCTAAGAATGGGATTTCATCTTTTTCTTTCGGTGATGTCAGACATCGGCATTGCAAGTTCTGCGAATTATGGCTTTTATAGTAGTGTATCCTATGGGCAGAATGTCTGTTTTTCGCAATGCATTCATATTATCTTTTCTGGTTATGTTTTCAGACTAATGTGAAGCAAAACTTAAACACCAACTCGTGTGAGTCTGTGCACAATATTAAGTTATCTGAGCGTCATTCTGTTTCTCTTACAATTCAGCAAAACTACAGTAAATCCGAGTTCCTTCTTTCAATACACAGTAGTTCTTTCAATAGAATTCCAGTATTTTTAACGTAAATATGTGAAATGTATTGTGTTGCTCGTGACATTTAATGATATTTACGAATATTTATTCAGACATTCGTGTACGCTCTTTGCTTCCTTCCTGGGTAGTTTTAGCGTGGAGGAAGAGTAATACTCACCTAATCCATCTTATTAATGATTAAATTGTAAATTATGAGAAAATAATCAACGCGTTTTGAAGCAGTTTGGTTCACCTTTCCCATAACATGAATTAGCCGCTCCTGAAAAATGTGCAAATCTGAATCATAAGTTTGGGACAACAGCCTCGATTAGGTTTACGTCAGTTTTACTGTGAATGGCTTAGGTTTTCAATACATTGCTGTTACTGAAGACGTTTGTTTTATTAAAACCTGTTGATTGCAAGCGCTTTTGATTTAAACAGTACACTGGTAAACACAGTGCTATTTCATAGGTTTTTTTAATGAAATCCCAGGTGCTGTAGATTCCATGAAAACAAATTATTTTAGCTGGACAGTTACGAAGTTCATGCAATTCAGTAACAGCGCTGTCTCCATAAAAGCATCCCCAAACTTTGACCAAAGATGCGTCGGGAATAGTCATCTTTTCGATTTAAATGAAATCGTAGCAGTAAGAAAGCTCTCACCGTTGAATTTGTCATAGAGCCAAAACAAAGTTCGTTTCGTATAACGTGCAGCACTGTTGATACCAGTGCAAAAGTTGCGTTTTCAACTTTACTGTCCATTCGACATCTGTTAATTTTATCAACGGGTATCATCAGTCTAGTCAATAATTCACAAACCAGTCTATTATTATAAACCTGATTACAACCGTATTTCTTCTATTTACAAAAGAACAGAAACAAGAACATGTCAAAGTTAAAATGTCTCATCTTAAGGAAGAAAACATTAAGATGCATTACGTAAGGAAGGTCGATGTGCAATCCAGAATGCGTTGGCCTACTGCAATCTAGGAACACTTGTGGCTATTATATGTCATGAATCCGTCTATCACTGTACATTTTTCCTTCTTTTGTTGCAGCTCGGACCCCTCCCCCTTCTATCATGAATATACAGAGACGCCTTCTAACGATACAGTAAAGAATTACAAGGCCAGTTACAGGTAACGGCAATGCACCCATTGGCAAGGGTGGAGAATCACAATTCACGAAGGCCATCTCGGTTTTTCTTATACGAGCCTCGTGACTCGGTAATGAACCCCATAAGTGCCCATCTGGCACAGATTCACGGCAATGGAATGCCACAGCCCCTACTAGCGAAACAGCATGGGAGTTTTAGCAAACTCCCAGTCGCACGAACGGAATATTTTATAACAAGATTGCGCAGACCGATATACCTTAATTAGTGCGTGATTAAGTCATACTAGAAGCCACACACAAATTCTCATGTAAAGAATTTGGGAATTTAAACAGGGAGTTTGAAGAAGGACGAAAATAATTAAAAACGAGAATCATATGGCCAATATTCAAAGCAGTGGCGCACCCAAAGAGGGGGGGGAGGTCAAGGGACCCTGGCTCCCCCAAAGGGGAAAAAAAACCTAGAAAATTTTCCAAAAATCTTTTCCTAATTAAAATTTATTTTTTTATGTTGTGTCGTGTCTTCTATTTCTATACAACTCATGAATTAGCGGTCACATAAGGTGGGAATACCACCTTATGTGACCGCTAATGTTTCTCGGGAATCCGGCCGCTGTGACTACAGGGCGAACGAAGTAGTGCTCGGGCGGACCGAGCGCTAGAAATATTTTTATCCGTTCAGTTCGCCCCCCCCCCAAAAAAAATTAAATCCTGAGTGCGCCACTGATTCAAAGTACCATACATTCCTGTTGTTTTATGTATAAATTGGTTGAGTCGCATTTTGCCATGGGCGATAAAATTTAGGACAACCAAAGTTTTAGGGAAAAGACTGGTTCCCTACTTAAACAATCACTGACCTGTACATCTAGGGTAAGTATGTATGTTTGTTTTCGCAATTCAAATTAGGAATACATCAGTGTTTACTTATAGCCCATCCAGGAACTGTGTCTTACGTTTTTTCGCTACTTTAAAGTCCACAGAAATCAAGTTACAAATTAAAGACATAAGTACACAAGCTTTGTTTTTCAAACTCTAGATAAACTTAGTTTGGTCAGTTTTTGCGACTTTAATTACTGTTCAAGATTCATACGTACAGTTGCTGTAGTTTTAATTAAAAAAAAATATTTTTTTTTTATTGAATATCGCTTTGCACAGCGATATTCGAAACACCTCCTTCCTCTTCACAACCATGTGGTATCGTTTCAGAATGGTCCCTTATCCATTACCACCACCCCTTTAGTTGGAAAGACCTCGGCTCGAATCCGTCTAAGATGCTGAGAACCTCATGACACTAGCAGGGATTTTTCATCTTACAAAACAGAAAAACCGGTCAGAAGACCACACGCAAATAAGAAACATAATTCGCTGGCCAAATTGCCTTAGCTGCATCCGCTATAATTCAAGATAACACAATCATATAAATCCTGATGTCACCTGATTTAATAAGTATGGATATGTAGAGCATGATCGAATTAAAAGAATGCTGAGTTGAGAGGAAAGAGTTGATTTGATTATATTTTGATGTTTAGAGAAACTAAACTTGACACGAGATGTAAAAACAGAGGAGGAGCGCATGGAGGAGGGACTTTTCTGTTCATCTGCTACATGCGGTTCTGCAAAGTGAATTTACAACTGTTAGGACACAAGCGTCCGAGTGGTTACGGAAGTTGTCACTTTCTTTTCGTTGCTATCGCCAGAACAATCAGACGCAAAGACGGGCGAATTTGCCAACGTTCTCCTTGCAGCCACTTCTCTCTCTCTCTCTCCGTGTGTATATCAACAGTTCGTGCGTGGCCGGACAGCTAAATGTGTACGAACAGTACGTGGTCAGCGTAACTATGTGCTGGAAAAAACTGTCCCTTCCCACGGCCAGGTAAGTCGTACGCCCCACTTTAGGGGACACGACCTCCGGTGAGACACGAGCAGTGACAGTCATAAATCACGGGTCCGGACGCAGGCCCACAGCGGAGAGGCATAGGCACCAATTACGGGTCAGTTCCGGAGGTAAACAGCCCTGTTTGGGGTCGGTGGAATGCCGAGTTGTTGTGTTAGGGTTAGCCACAACGGAGCGCGGTTAAGACAACAATGCGCGCAGCCCCGTATCACTGCGATATAGATGTTCGCCCAGCTGTTCCTTCAACAGACTTGCTGCGTAGGTGGTGCGCCCTAGTGGGGGATCAACGAATGGCCTAAGATTTATAGCCCTTTGCTCTTAATAACTCATTTGTAACAGAGAGCGCTCTTCAGTAATAGGCTTTGAAACGCTGATCTCATCACTGCCTGTCAAAAAACAAAAACTGCTTTAAGACGACCGCAATAATTTCGATAGCAGAATGCCACACACACAATTGCAGTTTTTTTTTTTTTTTATTAGTTCACATAATAGGCAAGAGAAATGGAATATCATTCACATGACTAAGATGGTAACGATGACCTGAATAGGATGTGGATCCAAAATGGCCGCTGAACATTTGCAGTTGTTTTTTGTAATAAAAATAATAAAATCATGCGAACTGGAGATAAACATGAAAGGCTGCTTGAGAATCACCTTCCACAGTCTCCAATATTCATAATTATCAGCAACTGTTTGAATGTCTTCTGCCTCTTGACGGATTAAGTCGGAACAAAAGGAGGCAATTCCTAATATATATTAATTTTTATCTAGCTGTAGAGGAATAGTATTACATCGTGTCCCCGTGTAAAGAGTTGGAGTGTGACACTGGCGGCTAATTTTACACTGCATTTTGAGCAAATCGTTCAAGTCGCCTCGCTAATTACAACTGTAGAATTATACTCTGTCAAGGTGTGACGTGCACAGTGTCGTTACTGTTTTCCCCCCATTGAACAGCTGACACTCTTAGATTTAGTTTTATAAATGGTTCCCATATCCAAACTGTCCTTTAATTTCCTCCATCCTCAATATTTGGTTCTGTAATGAAATTCTATTCAGTGTTTGCTTGTTTGGAATTCGGCTGACTTTTGTTCTGCTACGCGTGTCGTAGAAATAAGCGCCAAAACAGATTGTCACCATCAAAAATATTAGTCGAAATTTTTATTTTTAAATATTAACATATTAAACCATGTTTATGGAGCTGACGGGATGCGGATCATTCTTTTGAATGTGAAAATCCTTTCCATTATGCACCGTAAATAATTGATGTGGCAGAGAAAGAAACTGATTTTAATTTCATCGGGAATGTTGGGCATGAAAGAAAGTTCATACCAACAGGATTCCAGAAAAATGTCACCAGAAGATCAAAGGCTCGACCATAAACACCTAATATATTCACTGAACGCTCGTCATTTTTTTATAAATATTTTTCTATAAAAATTTTCAAGTGATCACGCTTACAATATATAACAAATTTCTGTCAATGAAAACATGAGTCTTGTTCCTTCAGTGTTGGTCTTCGTATTTTCAAACTGTTCAGTAGTACAGATTATAACACGCAACATCAATTATTATTTTCCAACTTGTATTCTTGACCAGAATAAATTGCTTGAAGGAGCAATCATTTCTTTTATCGATAAATGGAGGAGGCTGACGGTATTGCTGATACACAGTTTGCATTTTTCCTGCCTTCACTGTATAATCTTTTGAAATGCAATAAAACTTTTAACTGAATTCGCCAACGACTTGGTTATGTGGTGAAATTATTTCGTTTCGCCAGTTTTTAACCCTTTTATCCATTTTTCCTTTGGGAACGAATACTTTCTTTAATTTCCGGTAGGTTACGACAGACCGGAAAACAGCAGCGCCCCCATTTTTCTGAACTACTTTTTATGGATCCATGTATTGACAAAACAATCAAAACGCAGTCAAATCGCGAATTAATAATAATCAAAATATTTAACAAGCATCAACTTAGACAAGTGCTACTGCTGTCAAAAGAAACAAGACATCAGCACCGGGTGAAAGATAATGATTGATAGCTATTTTCGTTCAGACTTTCAACATGAGCTCTTGCTGGGCTACAGCAGGAGTCTAAACAACTGCCTATTAACCTTCTCTGCAAAAACACATTGTACACTTCCTATAAATGAACTTTGTCTGACAGTGAATCCATTAACCCCCTGCTGTCGGTTGCGATTCCTTTAGAAACGAAGTTATGAGAGAGTTGAATATTGCATTTGCGTTATTGGCAACCTGTCAGGACCCATTCCTTGACGTCTCAAACCTGTACTGATCTGCTCAGAATAGATGAGGCACCTACAAAAATAGAAAGAACGCACTGCTTTAAGTCAAAGTAATTATTTACATATGCATGTCAGTAAGAAAATGAAACTTTTCGGAGTGTTTGCTTATCCCTTTAAGGAAACGCCACCGAAGATTTGACTGACAAGGAACTAGATTGGCAAACGAGCGCCTTGTCAGTAATATATACCGTGCGAAGAGATGGTGTGCATTATCTGGAGAAAGTCGCATATTTCACTTGTCATCGTACTTATTTAACGTATCCTTCAAGAAATGTTACCGTTCCGTTTGACCTGTTCAAACTGCAGGGACTATCTGAGAACTTTCGTGTGCATGGACAATCTCTCCCCCCCCCCCCTGCCCGCGATTAGCTTTAAATAGTATTTGTTTGTCAGTACTGTTTCAACTGTGCATAAACTCAAAGACGAAGTTTCAGGCTACCGCCATTGCAGGATTGAGTGCAAATTCATCTGCGAAAGATTTTCGCAAATTTCCGAGGACATCCTTCAGTAAATTAATGTAAACACACACATTCTGAAGAAAAAGTATTTAATTATTCAAATATATGCCCATTTCAATGTTTACTTAGTATTTTGCAATTCTCAACTTTTCATATTAATAATCTCTGTAATA
This sequence comes from Typopeltis vanoorti, assembly GCF_054136105.1. Lineage (NCBI taxonomy): Eukaryota > Metazoa > Arthropoda > Arachnida > Uropygi > Thelyphonidae > Typopeltis > Typopeltis vanoorti. The sequence goes on along the minus strand of NC_143555.1, from coordinate 67,193,974 downwards.
TGCAGTTGAGCCTTTCATCGCAGTACCGTAAGGCGTGTAACTACTGAATCAGATTGTCAGTCCATCCTTGTTTTCTGATGAGATTTCTCAGGAAATAAATTAATGTTTTCTTTATTAATTTACCTTTTCCTTCTCCGAATAGCAGGATGTTTACCCAGGGCAACACTTTGATTTATGTATTCTTTCCAGGGAAAAGCAAATAAGCTAGCTTGTCTTAACCAATTGCATTCTCCTTTATAATCGTTATACCTTTTTCTTTTCATCAACCGTTTTTGTAAACCAAAACTGAATTAATCTTATTTTTGAACTTTAATTTTATTCATAAAAAAATGGACTCCCCCCCCCCACAGTTAAAATCAATATTAAGGTACCACTGGCTTCTCTGAAAAGAAATAGATTCAATTGTGTCCATTTGCAAGAGGTGCCGTGTATGAACTGAGCAAGCCTGGTTGACTGAAAGGTTACCGTTTCCATTCTTTAGCCAAGAGGCTGGCTGTTCATTAGAATCCCCTTGAGCGCATCGATGTTTGTGAATATGGGGGGGGGGAGATGAATTTCATTATTCACTACTCTGCTTATTTGGAGACCTGAAGTGGAAAATGATTATTTGACACTTCTCAAGTTAATGCCAGTGCACCACACAATGATACTCTGTAGTAGAGCAGGGTTCGAATTATGTAATCCTTAGCTCCAAGTTAATTCAGCATACGTTAGCCTTTCGTTGGTAGGTTCACACGACTGTTTGTAATCTGCAGCCAATAGACCATAAAGTCAGTGACCGTCTCTCAAAATTTAATAAATAAAAACGTAAAATTACTATAATCAAGAACTGCCTTCAAGTTTCCCAATGAAATATATGAAAAATTACAGCATGTTCACATTAATTGGCACAAGGGGCCGATATGGGAGCAGGCCTACTTCTGAATTTTATGATTTATCTTAAATGGTAATTTACCAAACTTAGACGTTCTAGCCCGCCAGCAGCTACATTCTTTTGCGGTGTGAATTGTTCCATTTTTTGGTGAAAAATGATGTATTATCAAGTATTTTAGAGGTTCCACCACTGTAGAATGGTACACGAATTATACTTGAAAGAATGCAGAAATCTGAGGCGAGTAACTGAAATTTGAGATTATCCCGAAATTAGTTTTACCTGCGTGTGTGAGCTTAATCATTCTCCTGATAATTTGTCACATTTCGCACTGAGGCCAATATTTCGGGACTATTAAAAATATTTCTCAGCGAACGAGATGCTTGAGGATCTGTTTCTTGATAAAAGAAGTAACTAACAATAATGAATTATATGTATACAGATAATGGATGCAAATGAACGGTACTCCTGTTCTTGCTTGTTGGAGGGGCCCTAGAGTGAGGGCCATATAGTATACGAAAAAGGCCCTCTCATAAAAAGATTTTCCGCCACACAAACAAGCACCCTGGCGAGAGAGGCTGCTTACAACTTTCTTCGGTCGGCTGCAATTAACCGACCCAAAATGTGTAGCGAAGTAAAAGGTTACTTTGTCATTACAGGCTTCGGAGATGGAGTGGATGTTCCAAATTGGTAATGACTCGAGCACAGCTGGCACGTAAGAATATATGATGATGGCCATGCTTAGGGTGCTATCAGTTTTGCTAGTTTAGAACTATGAATATTATTATTTTGTTGTTGTTGAATAAAACGCAAAATACTTTCGAAGTCTCGCCAGCTACTGCCACTGCAAGTTGCAGAACAAATAATTAGAGAGCGAGACTAACCAAATATTCTGCTATTCCTTCATTGGAAGGAATAGCAGAATATTTGGTCCCCTTTCAAAGTTTCATATCATACCGAAAACTTTCTCTTGACTTTTAGATGGCAGAATTCAAAGGAATCAGCATTTCGCTCCAGCGCAAAACATAACCCAAACAGACTAATGCAATCATTTATCATAAAAGAAAACATTTCGATTACAAACATGGAGGAGAAAAATTACGATAATACTTTCCATGGTTATAACAGCGCGTAAGCCTATTAGTCATTGACTGTCTGTCCGTCCATCAGTCTAATATATATAACAAGGAAGCTTCCTGCAGACAGGGTTAATTTCGTATATTTATTAGAATTTTCAGCTACCTCAATTTTGACTGAATTCTAAGTTTGCGTGCCAAGTCGATGCAAAACGATTCCAAATAGAATACGTTTACAGAATTAACGAAAGTTCGTAGCATACTAATAATAAACTAATTTGACTTGAATTTCATGTAGAAATAATTGCTTGGTATGAATGCAATCTGTGGGTAGAGGCAGGTATAACCCAAAAGTTTCATTCTGTTAATGAGCAGTTCTTCTCTGAATGAACGAGACATGAAACGTACCCCCAATTCATTGTTTTGGATATTTCAACCTTGGCTTAAAAATGAAACGAAGAGCTGATTTCGAAAATTCTGGTTTTTCAAAGCTTTTCTCAGTGTGAGTGTTTTTATATGATTACTTCGTAAAGTGAGCCATAGATATGATGTTACTCGTCAACTAATTGCAGTACGCAATTAAAATCTCGACGTACACTACAAGTGACAATGGTCTGACCTTTCGATTTTTTTTTCTGAGGAAAAAAAAACGGGGTGCAAAGTTTTAGTTGGTCAAACTTCTATTAGAATAATTATGATGAATAACTTGCGTGTAGTTTAAAGTTATCTGATTTGCTTTTATTGTTCGTTTCATTTAAGGAATTTGGCTTCTTTCTCTGCTATTGAACTAAAAATAAACAGCAATGAAAGTGCTTTTAATCTAAATACAATGTCAGTTAATTATAAAAATTCACACAAAAAACTGACTCAGGTCAGTAAATAACATAATAAACCATGAAAACTGTGTGTGCTTGCGGTCTGCAAGTTGTCTCCGTAGATGCTGGTCTCCTAGAAAATAAAATAAGATTGTCACACAAAGTAAATGAAATAAATAAATCATGATATATGCTAGAGCAGGGGGGTTCTCAACCTTTTCCAGTGGCGTACCACTATATTTAGTTCAAGATATTAGATGTACCAGCAAGGCAGTGGTACGCGTACCATAGGTTGAGAATCCCTGTGCTAGAGTATAAAAAGTAATTACCTACAGATTAAAATTGACATCAATGTTAACAAACTGTGTTAGGAAAAGAAGCAAGCTGCCTCATACAGACACGCATGGTTCCCCGCTCTCGGAAACTCCGGTTTTTCATCCTGCTAGAAAATCATACGAAATTTACAAACACAACACACTGACCTCGAGGTGTTTTGAATTATGGCTGAAGCAACTAAGGCTATCTCGTGATCCTGTGAAAATCAGGAGAATGGCTACGCTACATCTCCTATGGCAATACCATTTCATTTCGAAAAACGTGGTGTATCGATTTTGAGAGCACTATTAAAACTCAAAATAGTGAAGATGACTATTTTCGTGTACGCCAAAAGCACAAACTTGTATGAGAAATTTGGCATAAATCAAAGACCCCCACCAAGCGACTACCCTCCATGAATCTATAGCACAGTCGTTATTGTGGGCGAGCTAATGATTATATACTCCGGAAATCCTATTCCAGAGACCAAACACAGTATCTTTTTTCCCCCATTCCGATTTGAGCTCTTTAATGATGTGGCGGTCTCGTAGCCAGCGATGAGATTCCTTCCCCACGATCTGCCCATTCACTTTGGCCGCTAAACTGTACCATAAAAATCCACGTAAATTCTTCGCACCTAAAAATATATTTTTATTGCTCATTCTATTTCCACCTTTTCTTAAATCGATTTGTTCGAGGCAACTATGGCTGTTAATTGCGTGTATTCCTTGCCACCTCCATAGCGACTGACCAACTGCACTTCACTTGTGAAAATCCCTCATCGAGATTCTTGGTTGAATTAGAATCCAGGGTTTTTCCATCGCCATTATTGATTGAGCTATGGCAGGCTCACTTTAATCTCGAGCTATCAACAATGAGATTTTCTCCTTTATAAAGAAAAAACCATTAATCACAAGATTGATAACCTTAGAGCACGTCTGCTACAGTTAGCAAGCTAAGGAACAAATGATGAAAAACTAGTGCAGATCCGAATCATACATCTACTTTTCGTCATATCATCTTGAACAGCCCCTTCCACCATAGCATCTAGATCTTGCTACATTTCCTGAAACGATATCTTCCTTTTTATGTCCGCTCTCCTGTTACTATTTCAAACATGGTCTGCTCAATCGTTTCTTTCTGCCCTTCCCTGTCAAAGGATCAACAACAAGAATCGATACCTACTGAGCTATGTGGCCCTGATGTTGTTTCTAAGTATTGGCGATTTTTCCCCCTTCAAAATCCTTATTTTTGTGTCTAATGAAACTGTAGATTCGAGTGAAGACCTTCAAACGGGTGGGAAAACGATGTAAATTTTGTGTTTGTGAGTCGTTCCCAATTTGGTGGAGGCACCTGTTCGGATGCAAACTGTCTGTCTGTACTGTAACTAATAACTGGATACTCAATGGCAACCCCACTATACCACTTAATTTGCTACAGCAATTTTCACGTTTACTTTTCAATTTTAGCAGATGCAAATACCAGACGACATATTACTCACTTCACTTTCGGACCCTCCAGAGCGTAATCATATTTTTAGCAAGCAAAAGTGCTTGAAACTTAATGATTTGTGGAATTTCGACAGACATAAGAATATTTTATCTTGGTAATTTTAAACACAGGCTTGAGTTATCCTGTCGACTATCTCGTAATTTACCAGTGCTGGAAAAAGTTTTGGTTACCAACGCCCTTTAGAAATACTTCCATATCCCAGTAACTGCTTTAACGCTTCCAAAAGTTCTGTATGTGAGGATTAACATGCACTTTATGATTACCGATGCTGTTCCTATTCGCCGCATATCACTAATGTCATGAAAATTCCAGTTTTCATCCTCAAACTATTGCCTTGTAATAATAATAATCTGTCTGCAAATAATGCAAAGTAGAAAACTGACTTGACTTCTGTCATTTTACAAGTATTGAGTTGACAAGATAGATGACTGACTGGGGGAGAAAAATGTTTTATTTTGGTTTTTTACATTTTCCAACTTAAGATTTATATTAACGTTTGGTTTCGACGGGCGAAATGAAAGTTGAGTAAAAAAAACATTTTTATAAGCCTCTGGTTATTTCCTTACTCCTTGATAATAATCTGTCTTCAGACAAGAATAAATATCGTCTCATTATGGGAGACGATATGAACTAATTCACATTTTCCTACAGCAATGTTTGACCCGTGATTTGCAATGCCTCGCATAACATGGCCGAAAGAATGACTCTCCTACGAAAGCGGTACTTTTTTTTCCCCTACCTAAAAACAGGACAAATCGGAGGGATAATACACGCAAGGCATCATATGAATAATTAAAGGCAACTTATTCCCTGTCAATACTACTGTAATATTACTCTTAACGGTCAACTGCTGCTTGCTGGCGTGATCACATGTTTCTTTAATAACATTTTTAGTGAACCCAGAAAAATAAAAATTTCTATATTTTAAGTTATTTTTTATCCGGCGAGAAAAAATGTCATAAATACGGGGGAGGAGATTTAATCTTAAATGATTTTACATTAAGGTGCAATGGTGAAGATATGCTCTCTCTGGATTGATACGGACAATAAGATATTGAATGTATTTTTAACAACCAGACCGTCCTTGATCTGGGAGTGGGGTTCACTTATTGAGCTGGATAAAGTTTCCTCTTAAGGCCAAACCGATGTTATTAAAATTATTTTGTTTGAGGACTCCAGAAAGATACTGGTAGTTGGGTGGTAGCAAGTTGAAACTGTTAACAAATGCTTAACACGTTCATCCAGGGCTCAGGACTCGCTTTTCTCCAAATTATTCTCTGAACTGGGGTTAAACTTTAAAATGGAGAAATGTGACTAAGTGATCTGATAACAAGACAGCTTTTTATTTCGATACAAATTGAACAGAAAGAGCTACTAAATACTTTGTCAACGTATTTAAGCTCAGTAAGAAAATCGCCAAGCTTAGAGGAACATATTTTATGACATCTTTCCTCCTACGAGTTTATTATTATTCTTTCCACAGTAGGAGGAAAGAATCTTTAAGATCGTCTTATACAAGCCATTTATCAGTGGAATGCGAATGTTAACCACCGAGGTTTTTAATGACTACCCCCAGCGAATCGAATGTATTGAGGGAGGAAAATCACTACGGGCATGAAATGAACAGGCACAAACTTGGCCAGTCATCTAAAAATTGCTGAAGTTACTTGGTTCGTTCAAGTATATGACGTTCACAGGTGGATTATATTACACTTGGATAAATCAGATCCTACAAGAATGAAGAGAAAGGTCAAAACCAAATAAGAGTTCATTATTTACGATTAGTAAGGAGATGTGGATAAATACTGGCCACCATACATGTACCTTTTGGAACCATTTCTCCTAACGAGTATAACTTTTAGCTCTTAAAGAAACACATTAAAAGATTTCTTTCTCCTCCCCCAGTATCATAAAAAATTTCACGTGGTGTCCAGCGAAGAACCTCAGAGGCGTTACGTGCTGATTTTGTTCATAATAAACAGTGAAAAACAGAGAGAAAATGGGAACTGAATGAGAGTACGGTGGCCAATATCTAGCTTTGAGTTGCTTTTCCACCTTTAAGACGTAACATTATCTTCGTAAAATACAGATTTCAGTCTTTGTTTTTTTTCTTAACAAATGTTTCCGGGTGAAACAACCATAATAAAACTGAGTTCGTCGCCACATGCATACGTATGCGAAACAAAGGAGCGTTTCAGGGTGCACTAAAAACCAGGAATACTGCCGAGTGTCTAATAATTTTGAATGGTAATACTTCAACGTCGACCTTAAAAAAAAAAAAAAACTGCATTAACCCACACAAGTATGCTACAATAACTGCATTATTTTCTAAGCTGAATTCAGATTAAATTAAAAAATCCTCCTCCAACTCTTTCGTTACTAAGGTTTCGTTCCTAATTAATGAATGTGGCAAAGACGCGAACTACTTGGAATCGATGCAAGAACTTGGGTGAAGAGTGGTGGTATGCAGAACAAACTACAGGAATTTTCGTGGGCCCATATCATCGTTGATGGAGTCAAACCTGTCAGAGACACAATGGTAACAAGAAACCTACAACGAACAAGGGAACACACAATCACGATTCTCCCCCCCCCCCCCTCCAGTGGCTATCTTTTTTGTTCAGCTACTTTTAGCCATTTTCAGGCAATATGTCATTGGAGAGACGGGGAAAAAAGGGGTAAAAGAATATCTTAATAAAGAAGGGAAAAAAAGTAAGAGCAGGTCTAACGGTTGTTTGTCGCGCACCGTTCTTCCCTGAAGAATGGATATAGTAACGGTTCCGTTATGGAGGTGCGGTTGGTAGTCCCCACCCACCCCTTTAGAAACCGCAACAGTTTCCTCTCTTCCCCCGTTTGTCAGATCAAGTTACAGCCACTAAGTCCTAACACAAGTGGAAAATTGGATTTTCCGGTCGAATCCTTTCGACTGTCAAGATTTGGGTCATATGAATATGGCGAGTTACTGACAGATGGTAAGAAAAATAACAATATGAATCGGAAAAATGCATGTTGACAAGAAATCCTTGTTGTCCAGATGGCCAAGAAAAGTAGCTGTCTTGTCCGACAAGTAAACACCTCCCGCTTTTGTGTTCTAGGACAAACACTGTTAGCCACACAAGCCGGAGACGTACACAGAAGGCGTTTGTCATCAAGGGGGTTCTGGGGAAATTATACGAAGCTAATTTAATAATCAATTCGCTACAATGGGCTAACAAGTTCTAAGGATAACAGCTGCTACTGCAGATACTTTACGATATCGTAAATAAATAGCAGGATGGTTAACAAACAGATGTCTTAAGTAGATGAATAAAAAAGAATATAATAACAAAATTTAAAATAGTTTCAGCTTAAAATTAATCAAAATCCAAAAATCAATCTTTTATTTCTCAAGACGCCTGAATATCAAGTTGGACTAGAAAATACGTTCAGAACGGCCTTCTAATTGTCAATCAGAAGAAGCAGAAAATATTCGCAAACACAAAACATGTGAACGAATCGTGGTAGCTACCACTTCGTTATACTTATTAAGATTTAAATGCAGCCCATCTTCTCAGTACTTGATTTACTTTTCTCTGAACCAAGATCGGTGAATGATGTAACCTGTATCGATGTCTGCGGCACTGTTTCTTCTCTTTTCTTTCAAATCTTCCTTACCATTTTCGTCCAACTGTACAGAAGTGTCAGCAGAGGAGGCTGCTCTGGTTCTAAAGTGCAACCAGCCTTCCTCTACACCAACCGTCGTGTTTTTTTTTTTTAAGTCGGACCAAAATGGAAGACGTAGAAAAGAAAGTAAAATAAGGGCGCATATCATTGAACCGATTATCATAAGGCCGCGACCGTTCTACCAACTTAATATCAACAGAGTGAAACAAAAGTTGCATCAACGCAGTTAATTGTTGGGATGCACTTTCTCCTCTGCAATTCACAGTATCATAACGGAACAGCAGCAACTGCCACTAATTGGTATGTCACTGAAGTAGAGGATTCTAAATTACAACCGCCTTCCAAATCTTCAAGTGTTTCTGAGATGAATATAGCTTTTCAGGATTCCGTTGCGAACTATTCACCTCCTTCTCATAAAGAACGGATTTTATTTAGAAAAGGCTCCATAGTGTTGGTGAGCTTGCAGTGCACTATAGACCGACACAATGGGGGGAGAAGAAAATTCCCCAAAAGCAGAAAATATTACCTCTACCACTTCGAAGTCTGGCTTCAAGTAATAAATAGTACATAACCAACACTCCTTTCAATTAGTTTCATTACGAAGGTGGCAGTTTTTTTAAACCTGGAAGAAGCTTGCGTTTTGTCCATCAAAAAGTGTCGTTATTAATCGAAGTGTCATTACGTTAAGGGCAGGTGTTTGTTCCGACTTCTAAACGCTAATTCCGCTATTGTCGAGGGCCAACATCAAATGAAGATGCCACTTTGATCGTTTCAGCCAAAACAATTCAGTTATCATCCGGCGGCAAGAATAATGAAACACTTCGACTTCTCCAAGTAAGCGGAAGTCCCTGTGGACGACCTGACTGGTAACGATGGGTGTTTCCAGTTACCAAAGCGCGAGCGATACGTGACCATTTACTATGACCACTGTCTCTATAACTTTTGAAGGAGAATTTAACTACTCTGAACTGACTCCTCCTCCCCCCTCCCCTATTTCAGGAACGTCGTGTGCAGATTTGGTGAATGTGGCCATGGCTTCTACACCTCATCCACGTGGGCAAGGTTAGAAAGGCGCATCATGGGAGCAGCGGGTGAAACCGGGCTTTGCATTCAGATGACACAAGGCAAAGCATGTCGCAGGGCGTTAGCACATTACTGGATGTCATGTGCAGAATTAAAAGAACCAGGGGCCAACCGACTTTCTCCCCTGTAACCCAACTGCGTATACGACTTGCATATTATTAATATTGCAGTGCAAAGGGGCAGCCTGTTGACTGCACGTGACCGGATACTATTAATCCCTCGACGGAAAGAAAAGTGTAGCATACAGGTGCAGCTGTGTTTTTTCTTAAGTGTCTGGAAACTTACACACGTTCTGGTGGGTGCTAAAGATCTTTCGCATGACACCACCGATGATCTCGAGCGGAATCGGCATTTGAATGAACTTCTACAGGTGCATGTGATATTGGCCATGCAATGCGTTACTTGCACTACAAACGAATCTCATTTTTTATTAACAACGAGAAAGGAAGGAGTTCAGTTCCGACTGCATGTCTTTAGAAGGTTCCATTCGGTTCGACACAGTACTGAGCCTTTTACTATTCATTTCTAAGTTGAAGCCACTTTAGGACTTTTTATCTTAGAATGTGTAGTAGCTGGTCACGATGTGAGGCCCTGAACATCAACATTTAAAGGTATCGCAGCACTGAATGATATTAAGGGTATTATTTAGGATTACGCCGAGGCAGCGATGACCATGATGAATTTCTGCCAACTTTATGTGCAGAGGGAGAACCTGCCGCAGGCTAACTGACCATTTGAAGTCTTTGTAAAGCTTTTTCTCGTCTCGGACTGTTTCGAAGCAAAGGTTTTACGATAAACAACACTCGTTCTTTGGAAGATGCTACGGCTGCGTCATGGTGTCCACTTAGGAGTAGTTTATACGGACAAGCTTGCAAAACAACCCCCCCCTTTCTTTTTTGGATAATGAGGCGCCGCATTTCGATACTGAATCAATCACAATTAACTTCGTTTTGTAGTTTCTGCTTAACGATCATCCAACAATAATTTTGGAGGAAATCAGGCGTAGAAGCAATACCATCAAGTATTTCGTAAATAAGATTCCATCCACCATAAATCATTTCAGTGGAACTAGTTTGAGAAAAAAATACTATCATCAGTAAGAAAGGGACTATCTTGAAACACTTACCGATGTTCATCAGTTCTCTGCAGCATTTGCCAGTGCGACGACAGTGAAGTTCACGTTTTCCGGATCTCGCTGCATAAACTGTTTGCACACTTTAGCAGCATCCTGCAAATGATAAATTAACTATTAGTGTTCGTAATTTAAAATATTTAAATGCATGTAATTAACACGACAATAAAATGTCCACGCAAAGTGTGATCAACAGGAGTTTACTTATCATGTAAGCCGTATATACGCCATCCTGGTGGCCGAGTCGTTCGTATCCGCTCTCCAGCCGAGAGGCTGCAGTTGTTGCAAGTATTTGATAATGGGGCCATGGTAATACACGAGGCAGAAGAATCTGATTGCGGACAGGATGTTTCCGATGTCCTTCATTCATAAACCTTCACACATACAATATATGCACTCAGCAATGAGAGAGATCATAGACTGAATACAATGCAAACTGAAGAGCAGGCGCATGATCCATTCATACCAGGAAATATATTACTGCCCACTGCTAATCATGCTGGGGGATAGCTACCACACAACTGGCATCCTTTAGGTTCAAAAAATTTTTGATTAAGTTAAGATCCATGAGGATTTCATATCCACATATTCGTCGCCCCACGGACTATATACTAACAAGAGTTTGTGGCCACCAACAGACTTCTCTCTATTGAGAAGCGTCGAAGTCCAATCGGTAACGAACGCTCCTCTTTGGTTGAAAAAACCTAGGATGCAATCGCATCAAAGATGCGGTAACTTCTAGAGAGTTTTCATACGAAAGTGATTCCGTTAGTCCTATAAGAAAATGACAAGGTTTTGGCTCCCAGAACCCTTAAAATCTGGCAAAACGCACACATACGCAGTTAATACAGTGATATATAAAATCTTAGTTGCTTTGACCAACATCAATTTACATTTATCCCAAACCATAATACGAAATGAGTGATTTTCAAATGAACAACTCAAGAAATTAATTTCTTACTATTCTAATAACATTGTAGATGGGCTAAAGGTTAAGAAGACACTTGTATCTGATCTGAGTGACACTCTCCAGAAGGGTAGAGGTAGAAAGACGAATGAAAAGAGCCAAATTTTTATTTCGATGAGGCAAGAGAGCCCTGTGTTCTGACCCGAGGGAAAAAAAAAAAAAAGCTGGAATTATAAAGCTAATTTTTAAAATGAAAAAAGAAATTTCTTTACGTTTTTCATAAGCACAATAGTCTTTGAGAATTCGCGAAAAAGATTAAACGGAAATCCTTCAGTTTCTAAAGTTGGTGTCTGTTGACCTTTGATTTCGGTATCCCTAACGCGAGGTTCCACTTTTCAGAAACAAATATACAGACAGAGTAACTCAAGAAATGTGTTGAATGTTACGTACTTTCCAAGACAGTTTTATCAAGGGCTTCCCCGTTATTCTGAGCAACTCGCTTAACTTCCTTTGATTGGGGAAGAGGAGTGAGCATGTTCATAACTTGTGCATTCCTTCGCTCTCCCACGAAATCAGTATATTTCTATTTGAATAAAGAGAACACTTCTGTAGTGAACGTTTCCCTTCAAATGTGATATTCAGTATCATCGCATTACTACACGTTCTTCCTGAATTCAATGAAGGAGCTACCTTAATACTTAAATGTACTCGTCAATTTCTGCATAGAGTATAAATATACTGTGCATACACATTTCGCTTTTCTGTGCCACTTATCACGCCTGAAAAAGTTTGTGTCCATTATTATCGAAGAGAAATCCAGACCCTTAAAATTAAGTTAATGAATTGAAAGTGGCATGCGCTGCCAAAGGCAATAAAGTCAGACTGCAGCGGTCTGATTGGCTAACTCGACGGACGATATTTCAGCACGTAGGGTAAAGGTTTCGCATAAAAAAAACCGAATGTTACATGAAATGTCACGTGACTGTAGTGCTAACTCCGCGCTGATGAATTAAACAGGCGTGCCTTTATTGTGGCGGGAAAGTGATCGACCGTGTGAGGTCAGAGAAGCCGCAACAAAGAAGGTGCTACGTATGCTCTGCTCGATGTCAACGCAGGAGAGGACAAGTGACATCAGGATTCCCCATCACAACGGAACTTGCGCAGCGACTGCGGACACACAACGATTATTACTGACTTATCAGTGGGACGACGTACTGCGCAAGAGTCGGCAGGGTTACGAGGTCATCGCTAACGAAAACGAGCGACTGTCGAAATTCCAGAACGCACATAAAGTACCTCTAATTCTGTTTTATTTCTCTTTCTCCGTCGTGGCCGAGACTTCGCCCCGAGGCCTCGCAGAACACCAACCGATTCTTGCAGCATATTTCATGGATAACAGGGCTTTATTGGCTCCACTCCACTCGCCAATAAACTCTACTCGGAGTTAACTATCACGCTATCTTATCGTCAGCAGACTGCGAGAGGCACCTGCGGCTCACTGTTGCCGAATTCCGGGCCATGGCAGCCGATAAGGAAGATGTCTCTATCTTGGCACCCAACGAGGTTCACTTCTCTAACCCCCCCTCCCCCTTTCCAAGAGAAGAATGTATCACTGAACGGTGATTTTATCACATCATCGAATTTATTCACTTTTCAAAAAGAGCTTTCGCTTAGAATGTGCTGGAATGTTAAAGAACATCCATGCAGCACGCGCGCTGATCCTCCTTTAAATGTGCATCTTGCTTAAGTCCACACCCACTGCACTGCTAAGAAGTCGTTCCAGTGCATTTCGAGAATAAATTTTTTGTAATCCTAAGAAGTGTAAATTAGTTGTACTTCCTACCTCATCCACTTCAACACGTAAAAATAATGTTACTTGAGCATCAGGAATGATATCTGATTATGTTAGAATTTAGATATTAAGCTGCAGTTCATCCTAGCGCGAGTTCACACACGTCAACTCGCGCTAGGATGAATAACTCGCGTTTTGTTAATAGGAATGCGCCACCGGCTTAACTTAGATGTATAAATATCGAATGAAGGCTAAAGAACGACCAGGTGGCGTAAATGCGCATAGCAAACACGTGCTCTTTGTATGGAACTCTGTCATTACCACGTAAGTATGTGATTATGTTTCTAACCAATGCTACATTGCTAGTATTTCCTTTCTCATCAGATTTAAAAGCGCTTCAATGTTGGGATGATCAAACGCGCTTCTCAAATAACGCCAACAGAAACCGAATGCAAAGTTGACAAATGTTACGTAATATCTTGTCCTCGCTCCTCGAAAGAAATTTATTAAAATACTTTTTTTTTTTTAAATTTTATCTTTTCGAACCTTGAGCTTGTTTACAAGGAAAAAAAAAAAAGTGAACAACCAATCAAACCGCAATCCCTGCCACACACACCAAAGATACAATGATGGACTACTGACCCAAATTCAGATCGGTCGAATTTGCTCATCCTTTCTAAACTGAAGCCGAATTGGAACAAAAGCGTTTGTTAGATAATGCAAGTGACGACTCGGCATTAACTGCAAATAAATCACCTTGCCCTCTGTGTACGATTTGCATACATTTTTCTGTTTGGGTTGTACGGGGGGGGGGGACAATTCCTAAGCGTTTCATTGACGGAATCGAACAGCAGCCCTTTCCATTCAGCAGGCGCAAGTTACTATTACTGAGGGGCCTCGAAAGTTTTCATGCAACATAGCGTGCCAGTCAACGTTATCTGTAGAGTATCGCGCATGGATTTTCTAATTTTAAAAAAAAAAAAAAAAGGAACATGATTAGACCACCGACTTTGTCCATTCACAAAACCACGGGACATTTCAATGTCTAAAGCTTTATTTAAATAAAACTGCACCGAAAGTGGTCATAACAAATCCAAGCTCGATTTGGGCATAAAGACGAGTTCAAAGAAAAAAAAAGAAACGAGAATTCCTTTAAGAAACTAGCTTCATCCACGCCAAAGTTTATTAAATCGTATATATATATACAGGGTGTTCGGGATAAATTTGACAGTTTCGTAAGGAAAAAGAAAATCTTCTTTGTATCTATTAAATTTAATGAATTGACAAAAAAACATTACAGGCAGAGTTAATTACAATACTATCAACAAGATTTACTCAAAATAACCACCATTAGCATCGATCACAGCTTCAATTCTGCTTCGGAACCTCGAACAAGCTGATGCTACAGTCTCCCTGGGAAGGGCCGCAAAAACTGTTTTAATTTTATCCATTAACTGGGCTTTTGTATTACTGGAAGTGCGATTGGTGTCTTTTTCAACTGCGCCCCATACAAAATAATCCATGGGGTTAAGGTCTGGGGAGTTTGGAGGCCAAACATTTGGACTGGTGAAGTCGTAGAAATTTTCAGACAACCATTTTTGACTTTTCCCAGAGGTGTGGCAAGGGGCCGAATCCTGCTGCCATACATACGGCCTACCATTGGCTACCCTTGTTATCCAGGGCTTGACTACAGTTAGCAACTCCACGAACAAAGCCCGAATTCCAATGCCAGGGTTCTTCAACACCTGTTCCTGCAGATTTGCGAGGAATTCTGCTGTACGAACGCAATCAGATCGTCTGCTAGGGATCTTTCTTCTTGCTACATCCTCGTAGTCACCATTGCAAGTCTCTAGTTCATGCCTGATTGTTTTTACTGTATTCAGGGAGCATTGGGCAGCAGTCGTAATATCCTTATTTTGATGGCGGGCACGAATCATCATGATACAAGTTATTCTCTTCCATGATTCAGGTGGGTTCCAGCTATCCATCCTTTCTGACATCTTGTATATGAATGAAGAAGGGTCCAAACTTTTAAATGAAGAGAAGTGTGTGTTAATACATGTAACTTACGGAAAAATATAATTAATTATAAATATGTCAAATTTATCCCGAACACCCTGTATATGAGCATACAGTGATTATTTTTTCACATAAGAAACAAAATCACAATAAAAGCAACTATCTCATGTAATTATGGGCTTCCCTACTTGCACCGGGCCAAAGTATTTAGACGTTTACCAAAAGGAGGTACTGGTACGTGTTCGTTACTAAACATGTTTAAAGGAGCACTAAGGAAGTCAGATTAAGAGTATATATCCATGCCATTTAATTATGCCTTTTTGTTGGCTAGATGTAAACCTCTGAAGTAGTACATACAAGCGCAATTCGCGTAACTTTTATAAAATTTCGTAGCACAGGTACTGTACTGTTTTACCTAACTGTGTGTTAGAATGACACACCAGCATATGGCATCTTAATACTGTAACAATTTTATCTGAAATAAGTCTTTAAAAAAATTGCCTAGACAGATTCACGACCATAGAGATTTGTGATTCGTTACAAACCTCTATGGCCGTGAATGGATCGACTAAATAACCCGGGATAATCTCAAAAATAGCCGATACGTGAATGTGGTCGAATATGAAGAACCTTGCAAGAGAATGTTAATCCGCCTCAACAGAGCAATCCAGAAGAAAAAGGATAAAAGCACGTTTCTTTCTAGCGTGACTTTTTTTACCACTTATGTCATCTTGATAATTCATCCGGACGACTATCTTAGCGAGAAAGTAGTGCTTTAATCCGAATTTAAGGTTTTGTAGGTCACATCGCCAATAATTCACTGGAAACAGTACGTCTACTTGAAAGGACGAAATGCTATTGCTTTCGACACAGCGATCCCGAGGAAGGCACATCGCTTTACGCACACAGAAGCGCAAGTCAAGAAATTAAACTGCCAAAAATATAGTGAACGATAATTACGGTGAACGTGTTCTGTCTGTCTACAGGCATGTGAAACGTCAGTAATAAGATTAAATGCAAGTATCGGAGAAGGGCTTCGCTCCTAACATAATCAAGCAGGATAGCGAACGAATTTTGTGGTTCATGTAAGAAGGCGCAGCTTCCTGAAAGTTGAAAGATCACTGTGCGCAACTGCCTAGCGGGGTAAAAATAAATTCTAGTGCAGGGATACACTTCAGAACAGCACAGGTTCAATTGCTAGAAAGATCTGGATTTGAAACCTGCAAAGACACACAAACAACTCAAAGCTATAGTTGGTTAGTTGAGGCTGCTGACTTTTTCTACCGAATGCATCACATCACCATGGTTCTTAGTTACACGAAAAGCATTTCATTAAATGCGATGAGCGACATTGAAGTGGTTTCCACCCCGCAAAACAAGCAAACTGGTGAGAAGAAACTTCAGACAATACACTGCTTAATAACTAACTCCTGCCCTCCGCCAAAAAAAAAAAAAACCCTGCTACAACCAGGCCTTACACCCTGATATATATATATATATATATATATATGGTACTTTGATGAGTGGTTACGAAAGATTTGATCTGTGAAAATAAACAGCAATGAGATTGGTAGCGGAAGCGCAAATTTATGTATGAGATGGGTTTTCATCGTTCTTGTTACTAGCGGCATTAATTTAGTTTATGCGTGGGAGGATGTAACGAAATACAACAAATATCCAGCAGCTTCATATATATACTCTCCATCTTATTTAACAATGTTATCCTTACGAGTGGGTTCGCATAAACATTGAGGAAAAAACCTAGTTAACCAGCGTTAGTAAATTTCTGGCGCCAGAAACCGCTCCTTAACCACATAATAATTTCGCTTTTAATTATTAGAACAGCACTGCATAATAAAAACAACTATAAATTCATTTATCGTATCATTGCAACACGACGACATTCTTATAATCGTTTTCCACAAGAACGCATTTCAAATCTGTTAGTTGCAAGCACTGCCATCTAGCGATAAACACCAAACTTAAACGAGAATTGCAAGCTCCTTTTGTTTAACAATGGGTTACAGTAAAAATAAAACAAACAATATATGCAAATTTATTGCTATCAGTTTTCCCCAAGACCAATAGGAAGCCTTGATTTGAGTTCAGAGTATATTTTAAAGTACAGAGATTATACGATTATATCACTATCATAAATTTATTAAGCAAAGAACAGGAAGAAATACTTTATGTTAAGAAACAGTGATAAATATTTTATCAAGCCAGCTCACTTTTAAATTAACATACGGTGTATTTGTCATTCATTTCGTTTTAAACCTCATTAGCATCGCGCACAAATACTTTTATGGAGGAGATGTAAAGCAAATTCTCTTTATCATGCAAACCTGTCAGAGGATAAGAGAATTTAATTGGTCCAACGCGGTGGCTGTTCCTGAACTTTTTTACCTGGTATACACATACCCGAGTCGTACAACACGTTAGGTTCCAGACAACCGCCGTATAGCGAATCATTCCCCCCCCCCCCACTTATAGATACATGTTTAAATAACGTTTTTAAGCAGCTAATGTGCATAAATGACATAAATTACAGCATTTATGTGCATCAGATACACACTTCGAACAACTTTCACAAACGAAAAAAAATTATTCTGAATAGCTTGGCTCAAGGATAACTGTAATATTAATTAGTACAGCACTTTTCACTTTATCTTTGTTTTTAACAGCAGCAGTGCGAGGTAAGTTTAGCCTGGAGCCTTTCTTTGCTCATAGACCATCGTCACTAAATTGAATTATTTTCATCTTTGTATGTAATGTAATAATTTGCGTGACTTCTTTTCACTAAAGCAACATCACCCTTACTTGGAATTTCAGCTGCCATTATTAACAACAACAACAAAAAAGTTATAAGCAGTTTATAATTCACAACAGAATACCAAAACACAGATGTAGCGAGCAACGACGTCTTAAACAACTCACGAAAACTGCGCATCGGGTGATTCACGGGAGTGTCTTGTTAAAACTGTCGTATGAGCGAATGTAACGTCGTATAAGTGGGCATTGTTCATAATTGAAGCATCGTAAGGCGGGATATTACTGTATTCCTGGCGCTATCGATTAATCTGTCACCTAATAATTATCACATTACAGATAAAATCCTTTTATTGTTAATGTTAACTCAGGCTTCATTATGATAGTAGTTAGTCGAAGTTATAAAACTTAAGAGCGCATTTCTGTATTCTCATCGTGGGCAGGCGATTTCACCCGATGACTGTCTAGTTTTCCTTCAATATTACATATATATAAATTACCATCAGAAAGGATAGCATTAACTGGTACAATAAGAGGTTCATCAACCTTTTCGTGTTTGAAATTTCCCAAATTAAAAAAAAAAAAGTTCAAACGCTTAGAGCACACTACCCCCCCCCCCCCCAGACTTACCAACTAGGAAAATACGGAGTCTAGGACTGCATTCATCATTCTTTATGCAAATAAATAATGCTTAGGACTGTCACACGACATCGTCGTCTGTCGAAGAGAAACATGCAATTCATCCCCCGAAGCACAGCCCGGTGAGTGATGTGCTGAGAGAAAGTGAAAAAAGTTGCAAAGTACCTTCTCCTGTAAAAACGATTTATTTTGAGGGATGTAATATTCATTCAGAGAAGATGTCGAGTACATTTTTCTCTAAATGAAAGCCCGATCTAAAGAACTCCGTCATCAAGAGTATATTTTTTTTTTGTGTGTGTGTAGGTCAAAGGAGAATACAGATAGATTTTTCTGACGTAATGAAAACGTCGTTTCACTGAAACAAGTACATTTGGTCTTTTACCGCACATATTCTTCATTCGGTTTCTGGTATGGAGTTGACATAAATGGGAACTGAAAGGGTTTAGCAAGTTGCGCCAAGATTGGAGGGAGAGGGAAACAAAAGGGAATCGGAATGTACATACGCTTCTGAAGGAATAACGCAGCAATCTGTTCCCAAACTGAGTTTACAGTATGTGCTCGATGACAACTGAAGTTTACGTGAAATAAGTATTGCATCACAACTGCCACAATTAATCACACTTGTGATCAATAAGTTATACTAACTGGAGGTTTTTTTTTTTTTTAATTGTACGAAACAGGTGCAATTCAGATGGGCATTGTTGAACTCACGACGCCAATTTGGTGACATAGCGGTAAAATTCTGATATGATTATTTCTGTAGGCATGTTGCTGCAATGTTAATAAACAGCTTTAAGAACCCTGCGCCTACTAAGGGAGGGAGCAGTTACGACGGCCATCCCATTAACACGCTCACCGAATATCATTGCAGATACTTAAGGTGAAAAAACACAGCTTGCATTGTATAAAGAACGCAGCATGGAGTGAGGTGACGGCAAAGTGTATGAATGGTGTTTGAAAGAAGCATACATTCACAGAAATCCGACAACGACTTTCACAAGAAATCGTTGCCAAGATAATGCAATGCTGCTAGCTGAAGAAATGGACTTAGATATTGAAAATGCGTCCGGAATCGTTGCGGCAAAGTACTGTATAGAGTGAAACTTCCGAATATGCGGCACACAAATTGAAACCAATTTTATGAAACGAGATCCCCTGCAATCAAAACTTCGAGAATTTAAAGCTGCATTCGTTATAAAACGTATTAATTTGTGGGGGCACGGTTCTCTATTTCGTTCCATCCTCTTTGGCATTCACCTGGAAACTGCACCAGAGACTAAACATGATACTTTTTCACGCTACTCCAAGTCCCAATAAGCAGGGTGGGGGTTCTCACCCCGAGACGATGAACATAATTTATCGCTTAAAACATTCACAAACATCCATGCTACGGAGGGGGGAGGGGGATTCGAACCAACAGCATAGACTATCCACTTAACAAAGCCGATATTAACAGAATGACTTCGGTATAACGATCCTCGAGCAATGAAATTCTGCGCAACTCAGAAGTGTTATAC
The DNA here is from genome assembly GCF_054136105.1 of Typopeltis vanoorti. Lineage (NCBI taxonomy): Eukaryota > Metazoa > Arthropoda > Arachnida > Uropygi > Thelyphonidae > Typopeltis > Typopeltis vanoorti. Next base: position 67,173,864 of record NC_143555.1, on the reverse strand, counting down.
TGGATGTCAGTTTTCTGTATAAATGAGTAAATGTTTTTTATTTTAATGTATATTCCTGATTGACTGTACCATTTGTTTTACACCTTTTGTCTTCATTCCAGCAATTTCACAAAAGAAAAAAAAAAAAGATAAATTCCTCAACTGGTGAGAGAGAAAAGCTGTGTAACAGTACACTGCTGTTCTTTTTACCTGCAGATGTGAAATTAATACACATGTAATACAGAGAGAGAGTTTAATTTTCTCAATTTGAAAAGGGAAAAGTTCGCCGCCATTTTTCATTACAAAGACATTAACTCTATAACAAAGCAATAGTGGCAGCCGGCGTTCTACTTTAATTATTTCTTACATTTTAACCGCATTTTTATTTCAGCGTGAATAATTTCCTGGAATGTGCCCTCAAGGGCAACCGAGGTACAAGATGTCTGATACTGTGATAGGCTAATATAATTAAGGCATCATTGCTACTTGCATACCGACAATTGTCTTCAAAAGTGTTCGCTTATGCACTGACTTTTCTCTTAGGATCCCTTAAAAAAAACCTAATTACATAACCGATCTACTGCATGTTGCTCTTCCTGTGGGCTTTTCCTGCCATTCTGGCGTCAAATACCCGTTTTTCTAATCTTTCATCTCCTATTCAGTTTAAACGACTCCACATCTCCAATTAGGTCTGTTAACACATTCCTGAATATTAATAAATCTAAATTCCTTTCTAATATCTTTACTTTTAATACAGTTTGGACAGTGATGCATCGGTTAATTAACTCCCCTCATTTTCCTTATAACTCTCATTATTACCGGTTTCTGATCTGATTTTGATTCATATTTCAAAATTGACTTGAACACTGTTTTTAACCTGCTAATTTCTCTCCTATTTCAAACATTTAAATTTTATGGGATAGCCCCCAAAGAAGGTGGGATTGTATTAGCAATGAAAATCTACCTAGTTAGCTAAAACATAGATTTTACTTGATTCTTACACAGAATATCTTAGAGTAATCATTTTGCTTACAATGTTCTGTTCGATTAATCTCGGTGGCTTGCAATTCCTTCGTCCACCACGAAGCGAAACAGCTTACCAGCCAGTATTTTGACACTCTGCTTAAAATGACTTGAATAATTCTATGAACATTATTCGTGATGCACCTCCAATTCGTTCGGTGGAAGTGAAACAGGAGTGCATAAAAACACGCGCAAAGTGTTTTTCTGGGGAACCTAGTCAAGTTAAACTAACTGGAATTACGAAGAAATTACGACCACGAGGCGAGCATGTTAATATATGTCCAATGCTTCTTCTCGCCGAGTAGAAGAATAAAAGACTAGGCTACCTCTGTACGCTAACTCGCTTTCGGCGGAAAAATCTTTATGAAATGTTTTTGGCGCCGCTGATGAGACTGAAATTCAGCACTTTCTAATAGAAGGAATGTAGTGCCGTCTTATTGAATAGGTAAATAAATTTCTTTATTTCACAAGTTCTTTTCTTTCCCCAATATCTCTGCGATTCGGAAAACATACAATATTCTGGAAAGCCTTCCACACCTCGCTTCAATCGCTAAACGTTGATCAACACTTTTTCCAGTAGTGTCCGGAAGATATACAGAAAAAACTTAATCAGGAAACCACAAAACAAGTTAATGATTTTAATGAGCATATTTGACCTCAAATTTAGATGACCTAGCAACAATAAAACACTCTCCACAGCATAATAATGGATAAACTTAATGAAATTTGGAAACACAACAAAATTCCGACAACTCTAAAAGTAAAATTATACGAAAGTATAATATACTACCAACAGCTTCTCTACAGGGCAGAAACTTGGACCTTAAAAACGAAGTGGAGAGGAAGCTGTTGGCTTTTGAAATGAAATGCTTCTGGAAAATCTGGAAAAGTAACTCACTGAACAGAACATATGCCAAAATGCACAAGTGCTGGAAGATTTTAATATCCCTAACTCAACAATTCTTAACATAATTAAAAAGCATCAACTCCGTTGGTTTGGTCACACTGTGCGAATGAAACCGGGTAAATTTAACATTAAATATTATTAACATGGCATCAAGTCCTTAGAACCGTATTGGACTTTCAAAGCCGTTGACATAGGAAAGAGCTTGCTTTGGTCAGAGAATGGTGGAAGGCTCTTTTCCACATGGGACTCATGTGGATAAGAGGACAAATACGCCAAGTGGATAAGCGTCTCAATCAACTTGCAATCAGGATATGAATCCTACTGTAACATGGATTTTTATGAATGTAGTGGGCAGATGATTTTTATCCTCCAGTGTGAGAATACCATTCCGACTAAGGATGGCTTGATGACTTTCCATCTTATCCAACCCTTAGACATCCCAAGTTGTCTGTATGTTTACAACTTTTAGTGTGTAGAAATATACCTAAAAATATGTTTAAATGACAGGTTTATGACCGTTGAATGGTTAATTGTGCAAACAGTTCGCTATTCTTTGAAGGTGGTCAATGTATTGGTGTGTATAACTGCATTCATTTTTATTTATTTATTTTTTTAAAAATTCCATGCCTCGAATTTAAATTTGTTGCTCAACCAGTCCCTCGCTACTACAATGCAGCTAACGCCTTGCACGATGATTTTTCTCCAAGGGTACAACTTCTCTGAAGAAATGGCTGTGCTTGCGATGTGAATTTTAAATGATGATTCCCGAATGCCATTAAAAAAAAAAAAAAAAATCCTTATTTTGCAGCATACACTGCTAAATATTTTTCAATCAGCTTCCGTGTTCTTCATAGACTCTACATATTTTTGTAAGATGCACGAGCAGCTTTCTTAGTCAAACATATGAGCAGTTTATATTAGCATTCAAGTTTCCCATATCCGTGTGCGCGTAATTTTTTTTTATTAACACATCGATTTTTAAAGGTAATGGCTGCAATCTTTAACAAAATATCGCGTGAGGCGATGTCAGTGTTCCCCCCCCCCCAAACATATGGCGTTGTTTTCAAAGTAGGGTTTGCGAGAGCAAGTGGTGACTTTGTTAGAGCATCCATTCTGTTGCAGCTTCAGTTTTTAAAGCTACATGAGATCAACTTTTGATAAATTCGAGCTTGTATATCGTGAATACAGTTGCATACAGAATAAAGTTCAATGAGTTAATTACCCCCTCCCTTCCCGGACAATGAATCAAGTCGTCCTTTGGTTTTTATGGGTAGATGAGCGTGTATTAAAGTTCTGTTAGCATGTTAGAGCAATAACTTCAAATTTAACATAAACCAAATCTCATCTGACATTTTGACCATCGCCTCAAAGTCATCACCTAGAGTGAGTGAGTGAGTAATAGCTCGATGGTTTTTCTTTCCATAGCTACAGGTATATTCAACAAGATCTTCATCGTAACGAACATCCAAAAATATAGTTACTGTTTGGGTGAGGATAAACTCCAAAAGAAGCTGGGAGCAATAGCATGGTCTTCTATGAAAAATTTTTCCTAACCGTATAGTAAGATAACTAACTGCAAATAAAATTCTCTCGCTAATCCGCTTCTTCTTCTTCTGGAGAGCGACTAGATTATCTGGAATATAATGGCTTTGGCTACTTTTAAGTTCGGCTTGATAGGTTACAAAACTTGGATGCAAGGAGGAACTAGAAGTTTATAAAAGCATTTAAGGAATGTCACACGATTTCTCCAAAATCGTGTGCTAGGTAAATCGGGCTTTACATTATGAATGATCGCTGCAAATTAGACCAAAGGAAATTTTCTTTTAGTAAAAGCGTACTCGATACGTTGTAATAAATTTGTTTTAAGTATTGTGGTGGTAGTTACTCTAGATGTCAACAACACTATTTAATAACGTTATGTCTCACTATTCGTTAACAACTATTAAAAGGTGAGAGGGAAGAGGAGAAAAAAAGCAAAGCCGTTTTCGCTTAACCGGTTTAAAAGTGTGAAAGACTAGCATTAATGGGATCAACAATATGTTGATAACTTTTCCACAAGGAAACATCCAATATGACTTCGTTATTACTTTTACGTTCAAGTTCAGACTAAAATCGATGAACACTAGTGGAACTCGTGTACAAAGAAAACTCTGGCATTTCATTCTTCCAGTCATGTGCAGTTATAAACTATACTTGTTTTATACGATAACTTTATTAATTAAATTGATATTAGTGGGAAACGTGCATGCAAACAATAGCTTTCCGCTTGCCATTAGCATGATGAGTCTCGCTAATATTTGTGAAAATGCTGAATAAAACAGTTATTACTGGTCAAGTTAGTCGCTTAGAAGAGTCCTATGCTAAATTAATGGCTCTCATTTAACTTAATCGAAACAGCACAATTGGGATACAGTAAGAGGAAAAAGGCGGATCACAATTCCCCCAGCCCCAATGCAATTTCCCTTCCGGTTTACAACTTATTACAAGTAAATTAATGAATTTTTAGTGAATGGTACACTGAGAGTTGTCATCTTAATGTATTTTTTCATAAGAAACCAGTAAAAATTGCTCAAGTTAATTCAAGACTAAGGTAAATGTTACAAAAATTCAAGAGAAGCCTTGTTTTGGTTAGCGTATGGGAGTATCTATGTTAATATTGGCATTTGGATCTAAGATGAGGTATTAGCTGGAAGTTGCTACTTTCTAGCCAGGGACCACTGCAGGCAGCCATCATTCTCTGAAGTGTGCGATGTTCGTAGATCTGAGTGTCACAGGGCTGATTTGCCTGTTTTAAGGGATGAAAAACCCTCCAACACCGTACGAGATCGGCTAACTCACATAATAAAGGTTCTCCGCGTCATAGCCGGAGATCGAATCCAAGTCATTCCGAACAGAGGACTTCGTGTATACTGACGAAGCCTCCACTGAGGCCTTGTATTTGATGCAACCAGTGAACACCCCAATGAAGAGTTCGCAATTTGTCAATTTTGTTCAAGTTTTTTTGTGACAGTTTCGCGTTAAGACCTTATTGCCAAATGCCTTGGAAGAGGTTTCACGAACCATAAACTACACGATCCGCTGTCCTAATAACATGAATTTCAATTTAAACGTTGACCTGTTGTATTTTTATCGGATCAACTGTTTCTATCCCACTGTGATTCCATGTTTCTTCTAGTCAAGATTTATGAAATAATGTGACAAAAATACATTCATTTAAGGTGTCGTTGAAAAGAAATTGTGTTGCTTTCGGCTATTCGTGATATAGAAAGATGGGGGGGGGGGGGACGGAGTAGAGTAACTCCACTCGGTGACTGTTTAATGAATCTAACTATAATCCTTCTCAGAATGATCGCACATTCGGCCGAATTTTACGATCAAGTATGATGTGACTGACTTCTTCCCTTTTATTCTATCCAAGAAATTTTCACACTAGAAAACAAACAGCTATTTTCTTAGAATATTACATTTTGTGAGTGATTAACAAATCTTCCAACAATATCATCCAGTAATGAGCTAATTTTTGCCGTCGATGTGCGCAAGTTTCCAGTCTCAGACTTAATGTCTACGCCAATGTATTAATGCTGCCCTTTTTTCGTCAATAAACAAATATCCCTCTGCAACTTGCTGACGTCATCGTCAATTCAGGTAAAAGTAAGTAATTCGAGTGGAGACATTGGAGAAATGACTGAATAAAATAAGTGACAAGTATATTATGAAAATTATGGATACAACTACCGTGTTAGAGTAAAACTTTAATTTAATATAAACCAAAATATACACTCGACGTTTCGACCTTCACATGAAGGTCATCTTCTGGAGTATATGTATATACACAAAGAAACAAGCTGCACTACAACCTACATAGCATGCTCAAGTTACTACTGATCAACCGTTAAAACTATTTGCCTGACCTCTGGTGCTGATAATAACAATAAATTCACTACATCAAAGCTGGAGTCCTGTTATTATTATTATCTATTAGATTACAAAGTTAAATTAAGCTGGACAGTAACATGTCATACAGAAAATAAACAGAAAATAAAATTACTTGTATAAGTATACATATACATTGCAACTGGTATGGACAGTGGCCAATAAAAAATGAAAAATTGCTTCGAGTCCTAAAGTCAGGGTTTGCTGGAAACTAAGTGGACTGAATGTGTGCCATCCAAATTCTTGGGATTTTTAAGCCCCCATTATTATTAAGATTAGGGTGGTTAATAAAAATTTCACAGGCTAATTTAAATTGCCGTTCATACCAAGTTTTTGTATGATGCAAAGAACAACTTTGCCAATCAATTCGATGTAGGGATGAGCTGAGAGGCCTGCTTCACCAAAATTATTATATTTAATGTATCGTTTGTGTTCTTTTTTACGGAGAGGGATTGTAAATCCATTTTCCCCAATATATAAGGTAAGTTACATGTGCAATAAACTCCAGGGTATGCCAATGAGGGAAGAGGATCCTTAGAGGTTTTTTTTTTTTTTTTTTAAGGTGGTTTAAAAGTGGCATTAAGATTATAATGATGTAGGATTCTATTAATTTTTTCTGATAACCTTTAATGTATGGGAGTGTTATAGTTGTACTGTAATCTATATTATTTTTTGGTGAAGTTTTATGAAGAATTTTATTAATAGTATTTTTGCTATATATCCGTTATTTACAAACGCAATGCTAATAATTTTTAATTATTTTTAAGAGTTTGTTCATTAGAGCAAATTGTTATAGCTCTGTTTTTGAAAGTGTTGACTCCAAATTTTTGCGAATGTGGTGATATGAGTTAGCATGTATATATTGGCAGGTGTGTGTGGGCTTACAGTAAACAGTGAAGGATAGACTTCCCGAGGGAAGACGTGTGACTAGTATATCCAGAAACGGGAACGAGTTTTAACAGTTGATCAGTAACTTTAGCAATGCTATGTAGGTCGTAGTGCAGCTTGTTTCTTTGTGTGTATATATACACACACGTATACTCCAGAAGATGACCTCATATGAAGGTCGAAACGTCGAGTTTATATTAAGCTAAAGTTTTACTTAAACGGTAGTTTTTATAGCACGTTCAAAAATTTGCGTGCAGTTATGAGGCGTGCGAGCTTTTTTCTTTTTTTTTTCCCTCCCCCCCCTTTTTTTTTGCAGATGCGCATAGCTTAGAAAGAACAGTGTTACTCAATATTTTCAATGTCGTATTAAACGTCTAATCCAATAACTACACTGATCGCTTCATGGAAATGCTGTTACTACAAGATAGAAGAAGAATCGTTTTACTCGCCTTTACAGTCATTTCTTTGTCCACAGCGAGTAACGCTTGAAGGCGTATTATGCATTTCAGGTTAAAAAAAAAATTTTTTTTCTTTCTCCCTCTCTCCAAAACTTCAACACTGCACAAATTGGTGCCGCTGATACAGAAGATTTAAGAGTTCTGTACAAATTGTTTGATAAAAGTGCCCAGCTCGCGTCCTTGAGGGATAGAATGCAATTTTTACGAGGAGCCCATAAAAAGACCACAGAATGTCTCCATCATTCTTGCAAAGTTACACAGTCCCGTCAATCTACGGATATCAGCCGAATCTTCCGTCGGTAACGACAGAGATAAAATATGTTTCTACTCATCACACTTGGACTGTAAAAAAAGTTGTTAGCAGGTCAGACCCTCACAAGTCAGCTCAATACAAAATCAAGCGCGTGCAACACACACACAATAGACATTTAAAATGAGTCCCTGGAGCCAGTGAAAATAAATGTCATTATTAACTAGATGCGTAGTTGTTAGCTGCAGATAGCAATCAGTGGGCTCAAGGAAAAAGATCTTCCATTTTATCTACACACAACGGCATAGAGTGCGGCAATTTAGGACAATTACTGATGACGCTGTCTGCATAGAAAGTCGTATCGTGTGATGGCCGAACTGTGGTCACACGGTGGAAAACGGCAGGTGCACACTGCTGGCAGTGTCAGTTATGTAACGTATTTTACTTCATGGCTAATTTTTGCTAAACAAAAGCATCCCCCCCACAAGGTGATTAGCTGTGTATTTTTTTAATCTGTTCAACTGTAATGATAAGCTTCGTTCCCCCCCCCCCACACACACTAGATAGATAATTGACTGGAATCAGAACCATGTGGTTCATCGAAAAAGCCGCATGATTCCAGATTTAAAACAGCAAAAGATATTCACATTTTTATTTTCTTTCAAAATAGCATTCATAGGTTCATCACGAGAAAAAAAGGGTACTTACGTGTTGAATGAAATTATACAAAAGAAAAAAAAAAGATGTATATGATACACAAATGAAAAGTGAGCAGCATCGTAAATCATAAAATGCTATAAAAACACATCCTTCATGAAACAGAGTGACCTAATAACAGTGTTCTTGTCGTGCAAAAGCTATAAAAATGTAAACAGGCACAGAACAGCGAAATGCAAGTTGAATAAAAACGCTGTAAATATAAGAATTACAGCATAAAACTAGAATAGGAATCAAATTCAATAATAGGTGGTTGAGCAGGTCCTGCTCTTATTTTTTGAAGAAAAGTCCTGCATACATTCAATTTTATAATAAATTGCCCTAATACTTATTTTTATACATATTATATTATCTAAAGCCAAGTTATACTCAGCTTCAGGCGAAATTTTTTTTTCAAATTGCAACTTGAATGAGACAAACGATACTCGACTTGCACTTATCACTATAAAGCATGAAAAAAAAAAAAAAAACGTAAATGTGAAGGCGATGCCAACAGAGGTAAAACATTCGTGCGCGTGATCGTTTTTCAGTAGTTGAATTATATAATTAACTTATTATATTGTGTGTTTAGTACTACTACAAGAAAAAAAAATTCGAAATCGTCATAAAAAGATAATTTACGGCGAATTTAAAGTTTCGAGATTTTTTTTTTTTTTCTCTTCTGAATTAGGAGCTGTGTCCTATGTGCACTCAAGAAAAGGAGAAAGAATGAACACGTTTAAAGTAAGAATATTAAAAGGATAGTTTTAATTCCAACTTTATCCAGGTCGTCATCTATTAAGTGGCGCTATACCAAAGCAACTCGGGACAAATGTCGAGTACGATGTAAAGGAGGATAAATATTCATAATTTGAAATCAAACCCGGGAAACAAGTGTTTCCGGCATGCGCTTGAGTCACCTTTGCCAAGGGTCATCTCATCACAAACCACTCGTGGCAAACGCAACTTATGCACAGTAAAAATTCAATATCTTAACAAAAAATATTGACTTTATCTGATCTACGTATTATATATGATTTTGAAGTAATTTACATAATAAATATAACTGCTTCCAAGTTTTATTTTGTGTTTATGTGTGCATATACACGCATCATTTCATATATTTAGTAGAATGTTTCCGTAAAAAAAAAAAAAAAGTAATCAACTTTTCTTCTGGAATATTAAAAATCCACATCTATTATCCAAATAGTTGGACAAGTAATTTATCATATCCGCTCTCCAACTAATAGGCTGTGGACTAGAATCCCACCCAGGGCATGGATGTTTGTGAATGTCTTTAATAGGAGATTAATTTTATCAGGAAGTGTGATATCACAACTTGCCTTTTGGAAGCCAGAATTGGTTAGAATTCTCTTGGCAAAAGGTAATCCTCAGTCCATCCACGGCGCTTCCAATAATTTGTGGGTGGGAGTCACATGAAAGGCTAAGCGTAGGAAAGGTTTCATGCGGTACAGTTTTCTGATAGCCTTATTAACGAAATACAGTTTGAGTTAGTCGGCAGCTCAATAATAACATACTTGCCGCCAATCTCAGTTCGAGTTTGCCTACAAATATGCAGACCGAACTTTTCAACCAGTGTGTGCTAATACGAGGAGTGAATGAAAGGAAACAGAAATTGAAGCATCAAAGATCTCCGGGAAAATTAAAATTCTTTGAATTCACTTCATTTTTGTTGTGATCCTTGGAGTACGTCACGTTTTTAATTAATTAATTAGTGTGTGTGTATATATATATATATATATATATATATATATATATATATATATATATATATATATAATTCATCATGCTCTCAAGTAGGATGGGGCTAAACCAGTTAACTAACGACTGTTAATCAGGCAATAAATTGCCCTCGGAAGATATACCAATATTAACACGTACAGAGCATTTTCCGTAAAGGATAATTCGAAATACAGTTCTTTGAGTGGAGAGAAGACCACCAATTATTACTGGGGCTTTAAATCTTTATGACAACTGCTTTTAAGCAACTTTTGCCATTAAACATTTACGGTTCGACGCCACAAGGATAACCTTAAGTAACAATTACGGAAAAGGAGATCTTAGTCAAACACGAAGAAATTGAGTCGGAGCACTTAGCTGAGCCTTTAAGCTTAATTGCCAATCACCCGACAGTCGCGCGCCAATCACGATACTTCTAATGCATTTGAACGAGCGTCAGACACGCTCACTGCTGACAATCTGATTGATGGCAGACGTCCTTCTGCCGTCCATTACAACATCCCACCAACCGCGATAATAGTGGATGGTGGAAAACTCTCTCGCTTTCTACTTGTGGCAACTTAAAGTACCAAGGGCGTACCTTCTATTTCACGAAAAGAGCGATGACTGCAGCCGAAATGAAAATCGAATACTTCATTGTTGCACGTACATAACCTCACTGCTAGAACAGCAAAATATAGTTAAACCAAACAAAGACGACAAATATATCGCTGGTATAAAACATCGGGAAAAACTTGAGAAATATGAATATCCATGTGACCTTGGCAGAGAAAAAAGTGCTACCGTGCAATAAAGATTTAGGGATTTCATGTTTTATTTTTTTTTTGTCGACGGAATCAATTAACACATAATAACACAGAAAACGTGATGAAGCTATAAAAATTGCTATTGGCGTTCACTTTTTTTTTATTAATTTTCGAATGAAGGAATATGATTAGTTCTTTAGTTTTTCTCTTCGTCGTATAAAAAAAAATTAAAATATAGAAATCTAGCAAAGACATAAATCAGACGAAGAGGCTTGTCTTACTCATTCACTTCTCAGATGCCTTCTAGATACGTTTTAAAAAAAATCTATGGAAGAATGGAGGCCTAAAAGTTGACATGTCATATCCTTTCCATGGCTTGAAATGCAATAAAATAAATTATAAAGAAACAGGAGTATCCCGCTGTGTTAAAACTGTTTTCGTCAAGGCTAACAGCTGAAAGATTGTGCAACCATTATGTAAACGTTGGGATTTGTCAATAACTTACGTGACGCCTTTGAGGGGGAGTTGAACCTTTGCGACAGAAGACTCGAAATGTATGATATTATATGCGATATCATTTTGTGAGAAACGGAAGTGAGATTTTTTTTAAAGAAAATCTGAAACACTTTAAAAGAGCTTAGTTACATATGCAGGCACATCTTTATTTACAAGCACCTGCAAACGTCAAGTGACAAATCGTTTGGATATGTAGGAACAAATCACGCAATGCAAGTCTGCATATTCAGAGAAAAGTAGAACTGATCTTGATGCTGTTCCATCATACCAGGCAAAACTATAACGAACAGAGCTTGTGAATCCATAATATCTGAAAAGTGTAAACACAGCAAGCTCCGCATCTTTTAACACCTTTTCAGAATTTTTCAACATTTTTCATATCAGTATGATGATTCCTTCACGAGAGATCGTGAGTAACTTGAAAAAACTGTGCGATCGCAAAATCGATGTTGAAGGGGGAGAGCATTTTCTGATCATCCACAAGGTCTATCTCCGAATATTTGTTAGGTAGTGATGGTATATCGACTGTGAAAATTAAAATAAATATTAAGAAATCAAAAGATGTTCTTATTGAAAAGTTAATTCGATATGTGATGTAATCGGTCTACAAAAAAAACGGGTTCAACGATAATACATCATCATAAAATATAATTAGTTTTTTCTATTCATAAGAGGAAAAAAAAAGCCAATGATATTTTAGAAATAGAGCATTTTAAGTAAGAGAAATTTATCTTGGTTGACGAGTTCAGGATTAGTAGCAATAATCGGATTGTTGGAAAACATAGTTATATATAGAGTAAGATTTAAAAATAAGTAGGGAGTAGCAAGCTTTGAGTTAAGATTAGCAAGGAAGCCCTTCCCCTACTCTCCACGATAGTTAAGCCCACCTGATCAATAGCTCATCACCCAAATTAATATTTGGGTGATGAGGTAGTGCTCTACTTCCAAAATTGAAGTATAGTATTTGAGTTAGCTCTGCCACTTAAAGAATTTTCTCAAAGTGCGTTGACCCATTAAAAAGCGTCATCTTTAGTAGTAGTGCGTGAACGTAAAGTGGTTTACAGTTTAATATTATGCCAGCCTGGTTGGTCAAATGATTAGCGTATCCGCTCCCACCCATCATTCGAACCCGCTGTGGTTTCAAATCCTACAACAAACAAAATTATGTCTACGGCACATATGCAATAATGAATCGAATTTTGACCAAAAAAAAAAAGAAGCATATTTTTCTCAACACCAGTTTCGAATCAACGAAATTGATTCCCAAACGATTACTACAGGATGGAAGGAATGACAAAAACTAATTTTAACAGATACCTGTGCATTTTGCAAAATAAATTCGTGCTTTCAGATCACACACACACAGTATTGGCTGCTAACTGGACTAATTATTAACATTCTCTCAGGTTAAAACTCGAATGTACATCTTAACGTATTAAATAGTCCGATTGTCTTAGGTAGTTAGTTTAATCATTTCTAGGTTGAGATTATTTGAAGTAAAGTAATGAAATTAATACATAATAATCTGATTTTGAATTTGATTACTGAGGACGCAATGTCAGAATGTATTCCAAAAGTCAATAAGCTAAAAAGAACAGTTGTGAAATGGATGAATGAAGAGGTAAGGCAATGCAATCCGGAAGAAAAAGCAGCACAAGATTACGGGTAATAGCCATTACACGAGGAGTACAACAGAGCAGGCGAGGAATGCGACTGGCTGAGTAAGAGTAGCAAAAGTGCAGTATGAGCCTTAAAAAAAAAAAAAAAAAACTCCGGAGAGTTTTTTCGATAAGTGACCAGTAGAAGAAAGAATGGTTATGAAAGGATGACAGTAGTTGGTGAAAATTATAATCGGAGAGAATAGGGTTGATGTATTTAATGAGCAAATCATATAGTCACATTCTCGTGAATGTGACATCATAAACTTGAATACAGTGGGAAGGGTAGAGTAGGAGGTATATGAGGAATTGAGTAACCTTGACGTTAATAAGGCTGTAGGACTTGACATATCACCACGTATTTTGAGGGGAATGTTCTTGATTGGGCCAAGTTCCAAAGGAGTGGAAAGAGGACAAAGTCGTTTTGCTTCATAAGGGAGGTGATAAGACTAAGGCTTCGAATTACAGGCCAATCGGTGTGGTTAAAGTGGTAGAGAAGTTAGTTAGTTAGGACCAAGACTCAGAAATAGGTGGAAGACAGTATGGGTTTGCTAAAGAAAGATCGTGTTTTCACCATCTGTTCACTTATAATAGAGTGACAAATGCATTGGATAAAGATGATCAAATTAAATTAGAAAGGATGAGGTTAGAAAGATGAGTGCGCCGGAAAGATTGGCTGTCTAATAGGTATCAGCAAGTTGTCTATGGAGGAGCGATATCCCATAAGAGGAAAGTCACTAGTGATGTGCCCAAGAGACTGTTTAATGTTGTTCGTAGAGGTCTGAATGGTCATACGCAGTTGTTTGCAGAAGCTGCAAAGTTGGGGAGAGCTATCAGGAGTAGAGAGGACTTCAATGCACTGGTTGAATAGGTAAGTGAGGTTATGTAAGTAAGTGAGGTTATCAGTTCTGTGCTGCAAAGATGAGATGTAGAGTATACGGTTGGCAGGAATAGCGGAGCGGAAGAGATGAGGGATCTGAGAATGATTATGGACAAGTAACAAAGATTTCTAGGACGCATGCTAAAATTGTGAGGACAGCACAGCAGATTATGGCAAAGATGTGCAGAACACTGGCAAGTAGAAGAAAAGATGTTGTGCTTACATTGTACAAAGATTTGATCAAGTCACCTGGTTTTCAAAAGGATGAATAGCTATTGGAAAGTGTCAAGAGACAATTGACTAAGGTGGTTTCTGGAATGTTGAGTATCAAAGATTTCAGAAACTACCTTATAACAACTTAATTTATAAAGAGTGGAACATCCCGCGATGAGTGTTTTTGGCTCCATGGAGGTCTGATAATATGCTGAAGAATTTTGTAAGTGTTAAAAAGATAAGCAACTTAAAACAGTAAGCGCTAAAAAGAAAGATGAACCACTTCATACCAATTCTTTTTCCTCTCGTGACGCACAAATGCCAAATTAAAAAGGACGCCAGGAACTTTTAAATGAATTTCGATTGCAGATGAGTTATTAGGGTGATTTTTATAGAAAAATAAAACTGGAAAACTAGTCGGAGCATATTCTCACCTCATGGCCGTAGTGCGACTGTTTACAAATAGTTGACTTCTTTTACGTTTTGTAATTTTGCCATTCTCCCCTATGATATTATACAGAATTCTGAGAGCTGCAATAGAAATACGATTTTAAGTGGCGTAGCTGCTAAATGCAGTACAGAGATTAAGAAGTGAAGAGGGGGGGGGAAGAAGGAAGAAAGTATATTCGAGACTGTGTAGCTCATTCGACATCAACGATGCCTTTGACGTGGGTTTGAATCCCATATAGCATGCGAAGAACATTTTAATTAGAGCTTTTCAACTGAAGGCGACAGCCGATCTCATACGGAAGAGGAACAGCAAAATCATTCTCCCGGAAATTAGTTTTTCATCCATAACAGGCAAACTAGACAGAAGAACACACGCAATTTACAGACATCATGCACTAGCCTTACAGTCCGAGTTGCTTCAGCCGTAAATCTCACAACCAACTGAATAAATCCCCTATCAAACGAACTATTTATGTACGTCACTCCTGCCTAAGAAAGATGGTAAAAGAGTTGTGGGTGGGATAAGATAATCCGAAACCCTGCTCTAGTTACCAAACCATGGATTTTACTCTTCCCCCACAAGCTGCCAAACAAGCAGAATGGTTGTCTCATAGCCGGCACTGGCAATCATTTACCATCTAGGACAGTGTTTCTCAACCTGTGGTCGGCAGGCAGACTTAAATTAAACAAATATATATTTTTTAATTATCCAAACAAAACAAATTAAAATTGAATAAGTAAAAAATATTGAAATAAAATGGATACTTAAAAAAACAGCGGAAGAATGAACAATATGGTTTTATTGCTTCCGCTTTCCCTTGCTGTTTTGTCAGATTTGAAGTAAACGTGTTATCCACATTTCAACCAATTGCTTGTTTATTGATTTTTATTATTGAAGGTTTTCCTCCTTCAACCAACGTTCAGTATATCTTCACAAGTGCTAAGTGATACTTGGACAAAGTGTGTCGTGAGTTAACCTCCAGTTTATATATTATATAATTTATATATTTTTCAGAACCGTTTCTCAATAATGGAAAAGTGACTTAGAACTAGGACTTTGAAAAGCAAAGCAAATGGAACAGGTGATGCTAACCCTAATCGTGATACACATGTTGTAACGGCAAGTAAATCTGATACTATTAAAGTAGAAGAAACAAGAAGCTCAAAGAAAAAATACAGTAGGAAATATAAGTTCATATTTGGAATTCGAGTTTACTTGGCGTGGAGATGAAAGTGAACAGAAACCTCAATGTGTTTTGTGTTATGAAGTGTTGTCGAACGAGTGCATACAACTTTGTAAAGCTAGCTAATTTTATTAAGGCTCGACCGTTAAGTAACATTATTTTCATTGCCCATTTCATCGCAGTTTCAGCGTTCCTGCCTATTTTCAGTATTTTTACTGCTGATTTCATGCTCAAATTTGTTACAGAATTTAGTCGGTTTGGTCCAAGAATCTTGCAGACTTGTACTGGATATTTAAGAGTATGATATTATTTGCATAAGGAGCTGAGGTTAACATACCCAATTGCTGATATCAGATTTAATGTCACCCATATAAATAACACAGGAGATAGTATGCACCCTTATCTCACACCTCATTTTACATTAAAACATCTTCCTGTGCTTCCTTCAATTCCAACTGTTGAATTACAACTCAATTATAAAACACGTATAGTACAGCTTTTGTCCCTCGTCATGCCTTTTCCAGATCTACAAAGCTTAAATACCGATCCTAAAAACCTCATTGGCCTGAACATAGCTTGTTCTTCCCCAAGTTTCCTCTTCACAAGTATGTTCACATAAATATTACCAGGAACATTCGGTAGGGAAATTTCACTAATTCTGACAATGTTTTTTTACCCCTTTTTATAGATGACTATTATGGAAGCTCTACTCCAATCCTTTAGAATTCGACCCTCTGACTAGGCCTTCTGAATTATGCAGTGCAGCTATTATAAAACTTTACTGTATTTCCACATTTAAACATTTTGGTGGAATATCATATACTTCAGCTGACTTTCGATGGCATTTTTTCTACCTTAAGTACTGATGGGTACTCCTGGTCGCAATTATCTTGAGTGTTTCCTAACACTGTGCTGTCGCGGCCCTTTATTTAGCAATATTTCAAAGTAAGTACTTCTATCGTCAATATCTTCAGTTATGTTACCTTTCTCCGATTTCTTTTACAGTGCTCTTTTCTTCATTTCCATGTCTACTTGTAGACACCACTTCGCTTTCTTACATTGTCTGTAGCTTTTCAGAGTATATGCCGATATACTTGCTATCGACAACTCAATACGCAAAAAGAAAAGGTTCATCGAGGTCACTAATTTATCATATAATTATGTCAGGTACGTTTATAAGCTTTCTGCAAGAGTATTCTAATTAAAATAAAAAAGGTACCAACTTCGGTTTCATGCAGATTTGTTACTACTGCTACGTGAAGAGTTTACTGTTTTGCATCTTTTAATTTTTTTTTTTCAGAATCCAAATCACACACACCTGACAGATCCAAACGAAATAGGTGGGTTTCCAATGTTTAAAAATGGGAGATAAAACTCACGGAACTAGTCAATTTGCTGATCTCATAAGGTAAAAGGGTTTTTCGTTCAGCAAAACTCGCAAATTGGACAGATAGCACAAACAATATAATGGCCTCGCACAATGATTCCTCGGACTCGTTTCATTCAATATCTATCACATAGCATACATACGTTGATTACACCATAATTGGAACCAAAGTGAATTCTTCTACAAGCCAGTATCGAATTATACACTTCTCATGAACAACTTTTAAACAAAGATTTTCGATCTTGCCTGCAAGAAATAATTCAGCATTACTACCCTAATTCTACGAGGGTCTGGCAAATAGTCTCTCACAATCGTAAGTTTGCTTTACAACGAGTTGTGGGTTCGAATCCCACCCTGGGCATGGACGTTTCTAACTATCTTCAGGTAGCAGGTGAATATCATCATCTGGTGTGAGACCACTAACCGGCCTAATTTGGGGTTCGAAGTGGCTTGAAAAAGTTGAATGTTTCGTCTCTAGAGCAGAGTTTCCGGACTATGTAAAAAATAAATAAAAATATTATAAATACGACGCGATCTGATAATGTATTATTCAAATCTGCAGAGTAGTTTCGATTGGTTCTGAAATTTATCTCAATAGCACTTTAAAAAAAATCAACGTTTCAAAAGAATATTACGAAATGAAAATCTTCAGACGATATTGACTCTTGACCCAACATTTCTTTCCTCTTATTTACAAAGTGTAATAACTATAACTGTATTGAAACGGCAACTAAACCCAAATATAAAGAAAATAAATTGTGACAATTCAGGATAAGAAAAGCCACTTCATTAAGTGACAGGAAAACAATAAAAAAGCAGGACTTAAGGAAACTCAAATCATAATAAAAATAAAATTATGCCACTAACATGATGATAGTTTCAATGGAATAAAGATGTTTTAATTCTCAGTGCCCTTCCGCGTGTAATCAAAATGCATGTTATCATTTCTCTGAAAGCGCACTATAACCCAACAGATTTCGATATGCATTTGACAGGACTTCTTGTAACAAACGCTTCCAAAATTGCAACCTACTTTACATGTATATGTAACAACTTTCGCAGTCTTAAGGTAAAGACAACCGTATTTCAGTCTGCTTGTATTTCTACATAAAAGACCCGCGCAAAACTGTTATATGACGTGAAACTTTCCCGTATGAATGCCAAACCTTCCCTCCTTAAGAGTGCAACAACAGTAGGAATTAATAATCAGAAAAGCTTCGTCCTGTATGTGATTTGTATATTTCGCATGAGAAAAGTGGAACCTAAACAATAAAACTGGGTTAGCACTCGTATTACCGAAGGCGATTTCTTAAATATATTAACCATATACAATACTGGAGTCACTAATGCTGACAAACCAGGGTCAGCAGTTCATACGGCAACTATTAACGGTGCAGGTGACGAGTGCTGACCAGCTTCGTAACCAACATACCACAGGGAAAAAAAAAAAGTGGGGGGGATAAGAGGGGGATCTCTATCTGCAGGTGGCCGTGGATAAGGGAGGAGATGAAGCAATAGTGTGAAACAATCAGTAATTACAGACAGGATCACAGCAGGTGTACCTGAAGGCTGGTCCAGCCCACTTCGTGTCAACCTTATCAGCCAATAGACACATTCCACGCCAGTGGGCACATATTCAACAGTTCCGGCTAGAAACATCTTGAAACTATCTTCTAGCGACTCCTAGCGGCCACTGCCTCAACTTGAAGCATTTAACCGACGCAGCAGAAAAAAAAAAAAAAAAAAAAAAAAAAAAAATCGACCGGTAAACGACTACCTTAGCAACAGAATTGGCTGCCTCTGCAGCAGCATGACCTTTGAGGTCAACTGAGAAAATAACGCAACACGTGCGTCGCGTGCCTTCACGTGTAACCGACGGAAATTGACTGTTGCATTATTGTGGCTACTTTTGATAGCAACCAATGGCGAAAAGGGACATCACGGATTGGTGTAAGTAGTGCTAGAAGGATGGAGACCTTTAAGAAAATACTAATTATTATTTTGATAGGAAGCTCATTGCTTTCTCTGCTTTCTTATCTAACAACAAAAGCATTTTATGCGGCTAGGGGAAGGTAGTGAGGCATTAGGTGGACAAATTGCTCATTACTACTCCGGTCTGCACAGAGGTTGATCTGAGCAATTAATCTTACTGACGTGGCATCTGAATTTACAATTGGAGGAGAGTTTTTGTTAGCGGATATGTGAATATCCGCTAACAAAATTTGTTTCAGCGTTTTCGCCATACACAGTGATGAGGCTGCACTATCAGCGTAGTCCGGGGGTTGTATGTAGATTTCTTCTACTAGGGGTATGGAATCCCCCCCCCCTCTGCAAAGAGAGGGGAACAATAATAAGATGAGTACTACAATGCATTTTGAGAGAAAACATCCTTTGAGTCAGAAAAAGGCAACGACGCATGAACTCGGCCAAACAAGTTGCAGATCACAGCTATTCAAATTACAAAAACCTCAAATTGCTTTTAGTTTGCTTTGTTGACAATGCAAAACACGAAGGATGCAAGATGTTACAATCTCTCGTGTTCCAGTATTTATCTCATTTTGCCATTTGTAATAATTTTAAGTAGAAACAGGATGTATAACTACAAGTCCTGTGTGGATGGGTTGGAGATTGGGATGAAACTTATTGATATTGGATATTGGAATAGCTCAATTGTAATCTTTGGAAAACAGTGAAGATATAGACTACATATATGTTGGCCAGTTGTTTGATGAGCATGTAGTGGACTGCAGGATGTTCACCAGTTGTTGTTCGTGTTTAAATCAGATGAATCGCTCTCTTTTTGGAGGACCATCCCCAAATTGGTTGGAAATGCTAAATAAGCATGCTTTTAATAATAGTTCGTGTTCCACTTTCTGATTAACTAAAGATCTTCCTACAATCCCCCATCCTCCCGGTTAGTTTATTTGTACGAACCCAAGAGGTTGAATGAAGTGTGTATGGAATAGGTAAAGATGCCTAATGAAAAAAAAAAAAAAAAATCTGGAGGCAGCGAATATTTTCCAAATTCTTCGATCTCCGGTAATTTTTAAGTATTTTTGACTCATGTGAATCCTACCAACAAAAAAATGTAGGAATCCATATTTTACCATCAACATTAATACTATTTGTGTAAATAAAGAATTTGACATTTTTAACGCTAGATGTCAAACATGAAGCTGCATTTCAGGCCGCTAATAAGTAGAGAGAAAAATGGTGAATTTACCTATCGCCTAAATAGGGGCATTATGATTATATCATAATGCTACAATTTGCGGTCCTCTCCTCTCATCCGCAATAACTCTTTCTTTATAAAGTACTTGCAGTGCTCGATGCCCATGTAATCACTGCTCAGAAATAGTTCCTACAGAAAAACTGGAGAATAGGCGCAGTACCGTCGACAGAGTGTAGCATAGAGGCAGTCTGCTTCACGGTGCGGCTTAATAAGGGCGCTCGTTCAGCCATATTGCGGTAGGCGCCGTCGCTACGCTAACAATTCCTGTTAGCGTAGCAAGTGCGGAAAGAAGTTCTTCCAAGCTTAAACTGATTAAAAATTATTTGCGAACAGCAATAACCCAAGAAAGATTGGTTGGTCTAGCAACTATATCGATAGAGGCGGACATAGCTTATAAACAGTTTTATTGTGCGATATCCCCGTAGAGCAAACATTTAATTAATATTATTATGTAATCGTTTCGCATTAATGTTTCTCTTGTAATAAAAACAAATTAGCAATTGGAGATTTTCTTATATTTTTGTCTTATAATCCATCAGGGGGAGATATTTAATTGTTTGCCTCAGGACGCGATCTAATCTGGCGACGGCCCTGAATAGGTGATTGCATATTACACATCACTCTAGCAATAAACACACCTATACACCAGTAATCAATGATAACGAACAACGGGAAAGACAACGCTGACTTCCGTAGGCGCCATCTTTAACGGATGCGTCAAGAAAAAGTTGTCTAAGATGCTTTTACTTTTTTTATTATTTTATTTGGGACCGAAAACCTTCAACAGCAAGAATAATCTGGACGAGAGCAATGACATCTTGAAGAAAACAAATAAGTAAGCACTGTCCGGAATTACAAAAGGCATGGATCAAAAATTTCGGCTGCTTATCAATGTCAGAAGGTGAAATAGCTCTGACGACTTAAAATCGTATCTAGGACACAATGATCGTAGGTTTTGCATCACTCATGCACTGCATCTTTTGATAAATTGCCATGATTGCTCTGCTGAAAAACTTTTGCCGAGTAGGATAATTGTGCTGCAGTACATCTATGGTTCGTTAACCTTGAAAACTCCCAGCCAAGTACAGCGATGTAATATTGCCTTAATGGAGTCTTCCAAGGAGATGACAAAGCAAAAGCAACTGCTTACCTCAGTACAGGCAGTCTCCGATTAACGTAAATTCGCCCATGGCATACTGTCGTGAAAAGACTAGAAAAGAGTCATTTATAAAAATTTGGTAAGGGCAGATAGCTCACCTGTGCATGCGTGCTCGTTCTTCAGTCTCGCTTAAACAATGCACGTACGATATTTTCAGTGTTTTAGCGACACATAATTTTAGAGCTTGCCTACTATATAATTTTTAGTATGTTCCTGGATAATAACGCAACACATTCTTAAAAATCCAAAGAGAAACAGATGACGATTTAGTCTCTTATGGACAGAGAAGAAACAAGCCATATTCAGTCATCAAAAGTCGAACGCCAAATTAAGCCCCCCCCCCCCCCACCCCATACTATTTATCAGCACGGTTAAATCCAACTTACGTAAATTTGCGAAACGTAACTCTTAAGTCGGGGACTGGTTGTATATACTTTGTTGGAAGAGGTAAAGAATTTGCCTGCATGATCTAAAGTTGGTCTCGATTCTGTTATGCTATAGAAGTTTGTTTCAAAGGCTGCAGGGTCCAACTTTACCATTTTCTCTTTCTTTCTTTCGTAATGTATCAAATATAGCACATTACTTTATATTCGTACAGGAACATGTGAATCAATGTGTAGAACGCATTCATGAAAATTTAACAAATTGCATAACGTTGTAAGCGAAATCAATTCACGGAATTCCTTTCTGTTTTGGATCAGTATTCTTACGAACAGTAAAGGAATCGCATTTACTGAGCTTACGATATACTTTCGATGTGAAATAGGAACGAACATTTCTGTTTAGCTAAACATAGCGTGTGTTGGTTAAAGGAAACAAATTTGATAATCACCCGCAGAGATTCAAATCGAAAAATATACCCTAACGAGAGAAAATATGGTCGCATTAACATACGATAACACTTGAAATACCTCTCGATGACCCCCCCCCCCCCAATAAGCAAGACGAACTGAGAAAGCAAATGCATCTCAGATACTGCATGGTGGTATTTTTCGGATTGTAACTTTCTCTGATATTCTCTTCTCCTTTTCTTTGAAAGAAGTGATTGTTCATTCTCCTCTTTCTTTTATTTTTTTATTTTTAAAGCCTGCCCGAGGAAAAGTTGTCAAGCTAGCGCCAAAGACCAACCATGGTACTTTTTCAAGTAGCTTCAGAGACCTTTAATAAACAGGATGGTAGTAGTCTCCCGGAAAAGAAATTCTAACATTTTTATATAATTCTACTTTGTAGGAGTGTGCAAAATAAGGCAAGCTTTTCTGTATCAGTACATTAAAGTGAGCATTTCCCAGCAGGATCTTCCTTTAAGTGATTTGACAGTGAGTGTCAAAAACCCTACCAACAGTCCCTTCTGTTTCTTAAAACCAAATATTTTCATTCACTATCGCGACAGGCGCTAACCATTTTTATCATCCGAATTAAAACATTATCTCTGTCTTCTAGAGCAGTCTGTCAAATAATTCACAATTTTATACGAAACTTTTTTTTTGTTCGTCTTTTTCTAAGAAGATTTCAACAACTTTATACCTCATTCAGAGAAGACGGAAAGGTCAAAAGGAAGATAGATATTATCAAGGATTGCATTATGAATCCCGATGTACCGAATGCGAGGAGAGTCATTAAAGTTTAATGGAGCTTAATGGTTTAAAGGGAGTGTACACATTTCATTTCACCTTTATGATCTTTAGAAAAGGTCTCTCGTGTGTATGTGAGTGCGCGCGTACGTCAACTCAGAACTATGGGTTAAGATGCAGCAACTATTGTTAAGCATATGCGAATCTCTCGCAAGCTTTACAACAGTTTTTAATACAAAAGAGATTTCTAAGGCTGCAGGGTCCAACTTGACCATTTTCTCCTTCTTTTGTCTAGGCAATGGAGTATTAGAAATCCTCGATTACTAATGATCCAAACAATAATCACTAGTATTATACAAGAGCAACTGTGTGTATGTAGTTTTTTCCCCCCCTCAGATAAAAACAAATAGCCGTTTTGTGTATTCGCACAGAGCTGCAATTGCAGTTGGATTGTTTAGTAAATGCAGGAAAAATTATATTCCGTACTTCTGATAAAAAAATTCCAATTCCTTTGTAATTAAAAAAATAAAAAAAAAAGTCATAACTAAAAACCAACTATCTTGCTATTCGGAAAGAAAATAAATTATCTAATTTCGTTTTCTGTTTTCATTCGTTCATCATGTCAAGAATTTGTATTATGCCAATTCCAAACATCGGTATTACGAAAAATCGCCAACAACAGAAACTCCGTCAGGTAAACATAAATATGCCTTAAAAAAAAACAAAAAAAAAAAAACTTAGTTATTGCAAGTTAGAAACATGCAAGCATAACCAAGAATGTGTTAGCAGAGCTAATCTCAGGTGGTATAGTCGCTTAAACAAAATGGAAAAGAAAAGGTAAGCAAAGCAAGTGTTCTTTGCCAGGATAGTCAGAAAAAGACCAAGAGGAAGATCAAGGTATAGGTGGATTGATACGGCAAAAAGTACCTTAGAAGATAGAAATATAAGATCTGATAATGTTAGAGTCTTGACAGATAACGGATTAATTTGGAAGAAAATTGTAGATAGGAAGTTAGTAATGATGTTTTTTATGTAGTACTGTCATATCCTGACAACTCATTGAGGGTACATGGCAGGAATTTGATGATGAAGCATAACTCAAATATCTCGTTTGTATAACGTTACTCTTAACTGCGCGTGATTATTGGAAAGTGTTATAATGTAACACGTTAAATTCATATAAACTGATATCTCGTCTTACATGCTACTTCCAACAAGACAAAAACTCATTCGGGAACAATTCCAACAGCATGGAATAATTTTCATATCGGTATGGACAATACGGAAGTACTCAAAACCACCAGTTTTTGTTTATAGCAGAGAGACATAGAGAGCATATCTGCCTAGGATTTCAGTCAGCATAAAAAAAATTAAACAACCCTGAATAGTCAATACATGCAAAAGAAAGTTAGCAGAAATGTCGAAGAGTAAAGTTCCACTAATTTACCAAAATGCCAGATTATAATGGCACTAATCGATTTATAGACTTCCGACAATTCCCATTCTAACGCAGTTGCAGCGTTTCATGATTCGTAAAGCGCATTTTATAGTCCCAAACTCTATAGCACTTCTTGCCTTGTTACAAAAAATAGACGGCAAATCTTTAATTATGGGATGGTTATGAACTGTAGCCCTACTACAGCCGTGCAGGGTCCTCGTGATCAGTGGGTACATTAGCAAATCCTGCTGACATCTGAATCTCCGATTTGATGTTTTGTTGCGAAGTCTTGGAGAATCGTGACACCTTTATATCACAGAAGAACGACATGTGCCTTTCAACTGGAATGACCTTTTGATCTGAACCCGCATAGGACAGAGTTTAAAAGTATTTTTCAACTGAACGCGAGTTAAACGCTGGTCTCATATTGAGGTGACAGGAATGTTTCTGTCGGTATCTCGAGTTTTTTCATTGCGCATAACATGCAAACTGGCAATGCATAAAATTAGCCAAAAGACATTCGCCTCATGTCCTATACTGCTTCGGTCTAACTCTAAGAAACAAGGATGGAAAGTCGACCATCTTCGGGATTCGCCAATAATTTTGGCCTATAAGGGATCCATGTGTCGCTCGAGGGCAATTAGTCTTTTTTTTTTAATGAAAATTAGAATTGTCCAGTTGAGACAAGTAAATGTCCTTCCGACTCTAAATTGAGGCCATCTACTGAAATAATTTCAAATTATAACGTTTTCATTTAAAAATTATGTAAAACGTTTTAGATAAATTAAAAATAAAGATATCTGTTGAGAAAAATGATATAACCAATATTTTCTCTTGATGTAGATGTCATTTGATATTAATATTAATTTTTCATCTTGAGTGATGGCCTGATAGTACTACCGTGACATTGTTGAATTTGAATATCTTCTCCAGGTGTTTTTTGAATATCTTCTCCTGTTTTTCCGATATACCGAGCAAAATAAAGTACCAAATACGCCGCAAAGTCCGTTGATTTAAAGATGAAACCTTCGAATCATCGCTAATCTAACTGATATGGTTTGTCAAGTACTCAAATAGACTATCGACTACAAGAAAGCACCAACACAAAAGTGACTCGCACGTTTTTATTAATCTCCTAAAGTTGGCACTGCGAATTACCAAGGCTCGACCTGTATTTCGCAAGCAAATGTAGTCTTTATTTTTTCAGCATTTCTGCATAAAGGGTTGAATTTTTAAAGTGAAACAGTAGTTCCCAAAAGTTCTGAGAGGAGTGAGAAGATCCAATTTGGTGCACATTCTACAAGTGTAGAATATATTTTCACACAACTTAAGTCTGAAATTATTTATGGGACTAAACGTTTACACATTTCTTCGAAAAGATCGAAATACTTAGGAAAATTGTATTTCTCTATGGACAATATCTGATACTATCCACAAACCATCGGGATATAGTCTACCGCAAGTAGGTTGCGTCCTGGTGGATATTCTTCATTAGATAGGATACAATGAAATAAACTACTAGTCCTGCATACTCATGTTACATATCAATTGCGGACTTTATAAATACCAATCACAAGCATTTTAAGCCACTAACCATAATTAAAATATCAAAAATATTTCCTCAAATGATGAAAGTGTGATCGTAAATTCCATTTGTTATCCACTAATTATGGATATCAATGAGGAAAGGTTGAGGGAAAAAAAAAACAATAGCCATTTTTACTAAGTGATAGAGGGGGGAAGGAAGATGTCTTTTTATCAAAAGGCATCTTCGAGAAAGTTCCAGCAGTAATGTCTATCATTCAGTGGTGAGGATAGTGAAATTTTACGCCATTTGAGCACACCGTAATACATCTTGCGGACTTCCAAAAATAGGTTGAGATCTAAGACTGTCACACTGATAGAAATGAGGATTGATTTCTATCAAGTTCTTTATCAAAACAGACAAGTATCGCGAAATGGATCGGTACGTTGCCTGAAAGTTTGATAGCTGTAATCAGGGCTTTTTTTCAGCCCTTTTTATATTATAAAAGTATAATTTTTATACTTTTCCGGAACGCGTTCCGGCTGAAAAAAAGTCGTGGCTGTAATCTTCAAGCGAAAGGAAATACTGTATGAGCCAAACAGTTCTGTTGCAATGCATAAGGTGCGAGCATTTCCATTATCAGTGCCGGATTGAAATGTTAAAGGCCATGGAGTAACCAAAGAGCGAAGTTCCAATAGAAAAGCCCCCCACCCCTATAAAACCCAACGAATTTTTAATGTGTTAATGTTTCGCCAATACATTATTATCAATGTATATCCAACCTACAGGCCTCGAGTTCGAACCACGCTTTGGCATGGATGCTTGTTAATATTTCGAAGAAACAGACAGTTTCATTGCTCATTTTGCCTTGAAGCAGTGACCACTAGTGTCTCATTCCAGTTTAGAGAGAGAGAAAAAAAAAAAATTATAAATAAGGTAACAACTGAAGGAATGCTATGTATTATATCGCGTCAGCAGGACGGAGAGTCAACCTCAAAGTTTTCTTTTCCAATTAGTCCTACTGAAAGCAGATGCACCGTTGTTTAATTTTTTATACCTTGGCCCAGATAGCCTTTGATAATCGTCTGAAAAAGACAATTATCAAAGATTAACTATATGCAATGGTGGCCTTTCCCGAAGTCAATTATATCTCATATTTTTTATCTCGAAGTAGGATGCCAATTTTTTACTATGTGGGTTGTATTAAGATCTTGAGCATCTCATATGATATAAAGCATCCTTTGCCCGAAAACTGTATGTAATTTTGTACTTAGCCTGTGTATATTTGCATTTGTTCTTCTCCAAGATAACATGTACCGGATGAGCGATATTTTAATTTAATAGGATGTCTTGCGACGACTGATAGTTTTTCTAAGGCTGCAGTTAAACTAGGTAATTTCCATAATAAAATGACACTGAACATTCTCTTTAATGTAAATGATCAGCGAATGACTTTAAAATAACTAACAATTCCGCTCAATTAAAGTAGATTTGTAAATGAAAGCCGATGATTGATTACTCGAAGAAATTTACTGAATATACTCGCAACTGCACATTACCAACTGACATGGTTTAAGCATAAAAAGTAAATAATTGCCTTTTAAAACAATCAGAGGCGAACTGCTCCATTAATTACAGAACAAAGAGATTAATGGTTCAAGTATACTGCTGAACATACCAGGGGTGTACGTGACTTGAAGAAAGAATTCATGCGGACTGCTCAAGTAAGTAGATCTGATTACAGCCAAATGAAATTAATTCGTTCACTCCTTTTTTGCATAAACGGATACAATCAATAGTTTTCTTTCAGCTATCTCTACATATCTTCTTCGAATACCCCTACTAACATTTGTCATTTTTTCTTCAAAGATACTGGTCCGAACCGGATCGATCGAATTCAGTGACTAATTTATTTTCCAATTAAGCAACATAAAAATGTCAGGAGGGTGGTGAGCAAAGGCAGGCGAGACTTGCGATCACAGATGATTTGTCGTTATTCAAGACACTGCTTATGACGCAAGGACCTACCCGTACGTAGGACGGGCTTTGGTACCTGTACATAATATAAATTCCAACGGATAATTATGAAGACAATGTAGTAAAGTGGTTCTACTATAGTTAAGTGATGCAGCAACAGGCGCAATAAGCGATACATAAGACAGGACCTCTCTAATTTTATCCAGGAATAAGCTGATAAATAAAAAGCGCATGTGATCGGCCAACGCACATCGCAATCAACATAAAGCACTATTGTTTTGTTATGATGATGATGATGATGAGCAAAATAATTTTCCTTCCAAAACGATAAGTTCTATATGGAAATGAAAATATGGTGAACTTAGAAAAGATAAAAGCCGCGGTAACTGGAAAAAAAAAAAAAAGTGATGTAAAATGGGAAGAGACCGTATGAATTAGATAAAGAAACAGGGGATAGGAAGGGAAGACAGACGTCAAATGGTCACCCAGCATGTGGGTTTGAAAAGGCAGGACTTACTGTTGCACCAATAAAGAACAAAACGTACCAAAGTGCGGAAGGAAAGATCACCTCTACTTGCGGGAGTTGATCTTTCTCGAAACAGAAGAGCATAAAAATATTTTTCGAAAGCGAGAACGTTTACTTAAAGGCAGTTCAACAGTATTATTTCATAATATTCCAAAACTCAGAAGAAACTCTGCACAACTTAAGCAGAACGAGCTTATCCATTTATACTATCAACAGGAGACCGGACAGCTTCTTTTGAGCCAAAAGGAGAGTTGACTAAAAAAAGGTATGAATTTTACTTTCCTTAGTACTGTAAGGCGAATTTTAAAAAAATTTCTTTAAGGCGTATACAATAAGCAAAGCAATTCGATGTACATCCCGAATTATGTCCAATTGTAGTCAGCAACACAATAATTTAAATCAGATTAGTAGGAATTAGTTCGATTTTAATGATAAATCGCTGAAGTGGTAAATAACAATCTCATCTCAACACAGTCGCCTGATGAGAAGGAAACGGTTAGCCTTATATGTGCCCATGCTGCATTACATACACTGTGGAGATTTTTTCAGAAATATTACTAATTATAAATGTATGATAAATATTGTAAATTAAAAAAAAATCCGTTACAAAGAAAAAACTATTATATTCTACTTGAAAATACACAGGAATCTTTTTTTTTCTACATTCGGAATTCTCGAACATGAAATATCTTAAAGATTTTTTTTTTTTTTTTTATGTATACTAATTACTTTATTTGCATTCAGTGAATTGAAGTTTTTTTTTTTCCCTCCTGAAGTCTGACTCACTTCACGTGAACAGTTAAATGATGTCAAAATCTTCCCCTTAGTGGAGACACCACAATTTCCACCTATTAGGTATTGCATGTTGTATAAACTAGAGATTGAGGTTTTTTGATCCGAATTTCTTTTAAAAATTTATATTGCTATTTGATAATATTACAAAATTATACCGAGTAAAGAATACTTAAAAAATTATACCGAATACTTTTTTTTTCTTTGTGACATTCTATAAAACCAACTCGAAATTCAAAAATCAATGACATCAGTTTTATAGTTTGAAGGTTGCTAGCGCTGCTAAATGGATCGAGTAACAATACCCGTCAATTGTGTATAACTGAAGTTTAAATGTGATATTGTATGCTCGAAAATGATATATTACACCGAATCACATGAGCGGAAAATCTGAACTATCAAATAAGTGTTTAGATTTACAACAATGTCAGGTTTCTTCTGACATAGCTGGAATATTTCTAAAATTAAATACTTAAAAAAAGTTACAATACTAACTGAATTTCTCTAGCGCGCTGCAAAAGCAGACGTCATTTCCCAACAACCCTCTTTTTTAAATAAAAAAAAAGTTTATGCTCTCCTATCACTAATTTATGGTATAAGCAAGGATGGTGAAGCATAAACCTCAACAACGACTTTTTCCAAAATGCATAAGCATACACTTTTCCATTTCAATTTTTAGTATCTATTACCCACTCACTCCTTCAATTATATAAAGGTTGTGCTGTAAACCATTCAGGGCATCCGAACGATTTCATAATCTACATTTCGCGTCATCAGCAAAAAATTACAACTGTATATTTAATATAATGCATGAAGAATACCAAATTCGGAAAAAGTTATCCTAAATTTAATGGAACATCAGTTGGCAAGCTACGTTATGAAGAGCAGCTAAGGCGAGTATATTCCTTTCCTATCGTCTCAGCCATACAGCTGGTGGGGTAGCTGTAGCATATTTTTTTTTAACTGTAGCCGCCGTGTATGTTCACGGGACCGGTTTGCTTGTTTTGAGGGATGAAACCTCCACCTCCGTATGAGACCGGTTAACTCACCATTAGTCGAAAGAGACCAGATAAAGGTTATTCACGTCACTGACGAGAATCGAACCCCAGGTCTTTCCGAACAAACGGCTTGATCTATACTGACTTAGCTACTGAGGCGAGTATATTATGCATGTTAATTAAGTGTGTTTTCCGGCTGATGTCAGTTTTGCGGGAACGGGGGGTTATCACCATATCATATTGGCTCTCTTTCAGTTCAAGTCCTCATAAATCTTGGCAACGTATCTGGGATTAGTACCCTCCCCTCCCCTGTGTTATTCTTTCTTCCAGAAGTCACACGACATAAAAGTGCTCGTTAAGATAAGAGTTTGGTAGTCTTTACAGCTCACTGAATGTTCCAAGACCACGGTTTCCACTGACGGCAGAAGAGAGTATCTATTTAACTTTGTGTGTGGGTGCAATCTGCTTTTGTAATAAAATAAGAAACAAAGAACTAAGGCAGTCTCTCAAAATTAGAGTAGATTTAACGGTTGATTTCTTGGGACAGAGAAAACTATATGTGGCTATACCGAAGGCGAGAAGTGGAAAAACAATCTAGCAAATTAAAGAAAAACTGTAAATTCTATTACAACTTAACTAATGTTTCGGAAATTACCGTAGCAAGAGTCAATAAAAGAATAAATTTTCTGATAGTTAACTTCTGAATAGTAAAAATTTAAATAAAGCACATAGTCATTTAACTTCAATACACTCAATAATAAAAACGGAAGTACTGAAGATCTCATCACATGCGCTAAATAGTACTACTTGACGTCTACTGGTCAAACTCTGCAATTCGGGTGGTGAACAACATCAAAAACTTCAAACCTAGACAGATCATTTTAGCAATTGTCAATGTGCCTATTTCTCGCATTACCTCTTCGTAAGAAACAGATCTATTGGAATCAACTGCTCCTTAACAAATCTAGATGAACTCGACTCAACAAGCGATTCCTATCAAGAATAACTTGGATCAAATTGTTAATTAACTTTTCTATTATATTACATTATTTTGTCTACAAGTAAAACACTAATCAGTGTATAATTCTTCACTTTATGTAATCAGGATTGAGAATAACTGATCAGAAAGGACTGTTTCTAATAAGTACAACTTGTTGAAAATGATCAAAAGCAGACTTATTCGCGCATTGTCTCTTCTTCTTAATAAAACTTGCCTACGCACAACAGCATTCTTGTTTGGGTTTTTGTGACCTCTCGTATTGGAGTGCTACAAATAGATAAATAAATGGCATATGATTGCCTTTTCTATGATATCAACATATACTTTTTCCTTCCTCATCGGATCAAGCTTTTTTTAGACTGGTAGTACTTGATAAAAAACGATATTCTAATTTTTATACTAATAAAAAGAAGACAAAAGTTTGCGCGTTAAGCGTCTTGATATAATCAGCATCAAGATTATAATGATATTAACAGGCATTTCTTTTGAGACAACAGACGGAGCAGATGCGATATTTCATTATTAAAATCGTAGATCAGTAGTGAAATGAACCATGCTACTTTCAGCAAATCGTTGAACTACTTTTGCACAAATCAAAAATTTTTTTGATCTAGGCGGTTATGATACAGACCCCCCCCCCCATCTCTCTCTCTGTATCCAAGTTTCTTTGACCCAAGGACGGACCAGATATCTTTTCAATGACAACGGGTTCCAATTTTAATAGTAGTGCCTACTACTACTTACATTCTCCATTTCGTGTCCAATGACAAATATTCCTTCTCAATTAAAAATGAAAGAGCAATATATCAGGCCCAAATAATACAAATAAGACAGATTTAGGGTGAGGATTTCTCCCTCCCCTGTAACATTAACTTCTCATGCTAATACTGTTTTGCACATAGGCTGATCCAAAAAGTGACTGCGCAGTCGCTGAATGGTATAAAATAGTTAACGAAGCAGTTTACAACTGCATTTTGTATGGCCTCATTTGAAGGTCTTTCACTCCTCTCTGTTAGTTAACAGTTGTCAAACGGAGAGAGAGAGAGAGGAGTGAAAGACCAACATAATGTTCTTAAAGTGAAGTCACAAAAAATAGTAAGTACTGTATTGTGGTTAAAATTTTCAGACAATATCATAACTAGTTTTTTTTTTGCGTTACCCAATCAGTACTCTGCCAAAGTTACAACATTGACTATAAGTATGCCACACTTGGCTCTTTGATTCTGCAGTAAATAAATACGAGAAGTATTTACTGCAGAAACGTTTAACTCGACAAAGGTTTGCTAGTCTAATCAATAACAAACAAGCATAGAGGTTTCCACTTAATACTTGGTAGAAGCACCTTTTTCCTCAGAATATCCTTAATTAACTCTTAGTCTACTTACGGTGCTAAAGTACACAACAGGTTACCAACCTTTTGATGGGATATATAATAATAATAAATAAATATCATTGGAAAAGTGACACTATGAGATAATGCCCAAGAATTCCACAAGGATGTTTACTACCCGTGCATACTTCAGCTCCCTGTTATTAACAGATCGTTTCACGATATCCTACAAATGTTCAATTGGGTTGAAATGCGATGATTGAGTAGGCTAGTAAAGTATGGTAAAATTTACTTCCTGCTACTCCGGGAATCATTCCAGAACAATCTATTCTTTGTGACAGTGTATTATTCAGATGGAAGAACTGTAAGCATGAAGAAATGCGTCTGGTCGGTAGTAACATTCATTTCCACCAACCTGCAAAATCCAACTGGCACTATTGATAGGTTTCTTGATTTACGCTGCTATCGTCATATACTTCTGTGCATATGAAACTTATGCACAAAACTAACTTCCTTCTCTTCATTTAGCAGCTAAATGAAGAGAAAGAAATGAATACTTAACACGCTCCTATTCTTCAAAAAACGGCATATTATCTAATCATCATATCTAATGATTTCTTCTTATTGTGCTATCTTCTATCGAAGGTCAGCGACCATCTTGGCGAACAAACTGCGGTCTTGTGCTAATCTGAGCAGTTGTGCACTGCTCTTTCCTGTCCACGTCTTGATGTTGTCAAACCATGATATTCTTTTTCTTCCTCTAGTTCCTTTGCCATCAATTCTTCCTACCAAAATAGTTTGTAGAAGTTGGTATTTGCTGTTTCTCATGATGTGGCCAAGATATGATGTTTTTCGTTTCTTGATGATTTGTAGAAGATGTTTAGCTTTGCCAATGGATTTTAAGACCTCTTCATTGGTAATTTTTTCTGTCCATGATATCTTTAGCATTCTTCTGTATAGCCACATCTCAAAGGCTTCGATTTTCTTGATGGTTGTCGCCTTCAATGTCCATGTTTCAATTCCATAGAGCAGAATAGACCACACGTAACATTTCAGCATTCGGCATCTGACTTCCATGTTTAGGTCTTTATTGCAGAATGGTGTTCTCATTTTCATGAAGGACTGCCATGCAACTTCAATCCTTGTCTTTATATCTATTTCTGGATCCCACCATTCATTAAGCCAACAACCAAGATATTTATATCTTGACACTTGATCAATATTTTTCCCATTGAGTGTCAGTTTCATTGATGAGGCTGAATGTTTGCTGATGATCATGTATTTTGTCTTGTTGATGTTTATATTTATTCCCATTCTTTGGCTTTCTATGTATACTCTGTCACTGAGTTTTTGGAGATCCATAATGTTATCTGCAATTAGCACGGTGTCATCTGCATATCGTAGGTTGTTAACAATCTTTCCATTTATTGTGATTCCCTCTGGACATTCTTCCAATGCTTTTTTAAAGATTACCTCTGCGTATATGTTGAACAGGAGTGGTGAAAGCACACATCCTTGTCTCACTCCTCTTTTGATGTTAATATCACTGGTGGTAATGTTGTCTAATTGAACGGTAGCTGACTGATTCCAATACAGATTTGTTATTAGTCTTATGTCTTGTTCGTCTAGCCTTGTTTGTTGAAGGACTTCTATTAAGTTAGTGTGTCTGACTTTGTCGAATGCTTTTTCAAAATCTATGAAACACATAAAGACAGATTTCTGTTTTTCTATGCATTTTTCTATCAATATTTGGGTACAGAAAAGGGCCTCTCTAGTACCAAAACCATTCCGAAAGCCGAATTGTGTTTCACTTAGTTTCTTCACTTTTTCTATAAATGCGATTCTGAATTACTTTCAAAAATATGTTTAATATTTGGCTTTAGGCTAATAAGTCGGAAGTCACCACAGGAATTCGCTTTGGGTTTCTTTGGGATAGTGATAAATGTAGATTTGAGCCAATCTGATGGAAATTCATCACTTTCATATATTTCATTAAATAGTTTTTCAAGAAGTTTGATGTTATCTGGTTCTATTAATTTTAAAAATTCTGTTTGCACACCATCTGGTCCACTGGTTTTCCTGTTTTACTTGTCCGTATAGCATTCTCTATTTCGCATTTCATGATTGCTGGTCCTTGAATGTTATCTTTTATATTTATAGGCTTCTGTCTAGTATCATTGAAAAGTTCTGTTACATATTTTATCCAAATCTGTGCTTTATTCTCTTCTTCTAGAACTATTTTTCCATTTTCGTCTCTTAGAGACACTATTTGCTTTTTCCTCAGTTTTCCGGAAATTTCGTTGATTTTCTTATACAGATTGAAATTATCATGTTGTTTCTGAAGCAGTTCAATTTCAGTACATAAATTTTTCATCCAATTTTCCTTGGCTTCTTTTATTTTTTTCTTGATGATGTTATGTGTTTCTGTATACCTGGCTAGGTCTTTGTTTTTGTACATTCTTCTTGTATCAATAAGAGAAAGAATCTCATCTGTCATCCATTCCTGTTGTTTTATATTATTCACATAACCTACTTCTTCAATACTTGTTGTTACGATGGCATTCTTTAAGCTATTCCAAAGAGATTCCACACTTTTATTTTCTTCTATGTTAATCTGTTGTAATCGCAGGTTAAGCTGTGTCTTGGCACTTTTATTTATGTTCGGGTCTTTCAGTTTTTCTACATCAATTTTCTTTTTCTTCTTTTGTGATTTTTTAGCTGATTTTAATCTAAGACGTACTTCTGCAACTATGGGATTGTGGTCTGATGAGATATCTGCTCCAGGATAAGTCTTTGCACTCTTTATACCACTGTGGAATCTTTTATTTATCAGTATATAATCAATTTGATTTCGGACAATGTTATGTTGGTTATCTTGAGGCGATTTCAAAGTGTACAGTCTTCTGGGTGGAAGTTTAAACCAGGTATTTGCTATTGTTAGATCTTCTTCCTAACAGAACTGGACTAGGCGATCTCTTCTGTCATTTCTGGTGCCTAAGCCATGTTCGCCAACAATTTCTCCATCATCCCCTCTTCCTACTTTTGCATTGAAGTCACCCATCACTATGTTTATATCATGTTTCTTTGTTAGGTTTTTAATTTCTTTTAGGTGTTCATAAAACTCTTCAACATCTTCTTCACTTTTGTCAGCTGTGGGTGCATAAGCTTGGATGATATTTATGTTAACGGGATTTCCCTTAAGTTGTAACAGCATTATCCTTTCAGAAAATGGAATCCAATTTAGTACTGATTTATTGATTTCTTCATCTACTATTACAGCTACACCATGTCGATGTTTGTTCTCATCATTCCCAGAGTAATACATTGTTGTATTATCTTGTTGACACTTTCCAGATCCTGGCCATCTTGTCTCGCAAATTCCCAAAATCCGGATGCCCAGCCCTTCATTTCTCTTGTGGCATTTCCACATATATACATAAATCCGCATACATAAATCCAATGTATGCATTAATTAACCACAAATTCATATAATATATTAAAATAATTGTTTGCATTGCGAATTATATACCAAAATGACATTTTACAGAAAATTAAATTTATGCGCGTATATAACCAAAGTTTCATGGTCCTAAAAGTCTTGAGTGTCATAGAATTAGGTAGGCTTCCTTCATAATCCTAATCCTGCAAGGGATTCCTGCTGATTAGAATTCTCTGCCTCGCTCACCAAAACCCAGATGTTGTCCATATTTTGACATTCTGGTATTCAATATCCTATTAGCTAACCAGATATCTGAAATCCCCAGGTTACCATTACTATACGGCGCTATGCCAGACTTCTTAGGTAAAATTCTGGTATTTTTACCACTGCTGCATATCAACGTAACATTCTTTTCGTCATTTTTCTTGCTGCACTTCACGTGACCGGTATCTATTTTTATTTGAGTCAAATATAATCAATCGCCTCCTTCCCTGCTGGATTTCGAACTCTTCGCCCCCCCCCCCATCAGACCAAAATCGTTCGCTACTTGATTTGAAATAGTTACCCTGCTAGTGGCAGAGTGGATGGTCTCCAACTGGCAAGCTGCAGGGTTGAATTAAATCCCACTGCGGCATGAATGTCTTCAAAAGTATCCTGTTTAGAGCTAGAGCAAGATTACAGATATCTGATCCAACCAAAAGTAGTAATATCCTACAGGTGTGAAGTCATTTAGAGGCGTAAGTATTTTAGCAAATCAGAACTATTTCTGTAATACAAAATTTCTACGCGAGGGAGAAAAAATAAAACGCTTTTTTTTTTTTTTTTTTTTTTTATAAA
Organism: Typopeltis vanoorti; assembly: GCF_054136105.1. Lineage (NCBI taxonomy): Eukaryota > Metazoa > Arthropoda > Arachnida > Uropygi > Thelyphonidae > Typopeltis > Typopeltis vanoorti. The sequence goes on along the minus strand of NC_143555.1, from coordinate 67,137,111 downwards.
TGAGTAATATCTAATTTGGTTTCGATACCGATATGCTAGTGGGTGCTTAGTATGGTACACATCGCAAAATGCCAATCAAGAGTACCCAATCCACCCAATAAAGATATCTTTGTTAATTGCGTGTTCTTTGGTTGGTCTGTCAGTTTTTCCGAAGGGAAAAACCGTGCCACTGTTGTATGAGATCAGTTAAATTCGAATGAAAAATCCCATATAAAGATTCTTATTACTTACATTTCAACGAGGAAATCGCAAATATTTAAATTCGTCTGTTATTAATATTCTATACCTTTTCTTTTTCTTCATTCTGGATGGCAGGTTTAGTTTCACTTGAAGTTATTAAAAGCCATTATCAAAACAATTAAATTTCTCAGGTCTATACATAGTGCAAAACCTTCATTACAGGTCTGCCTGTTTCTCAGTTGTGATCTTCATTTATCACTATAAGAAACACTTTCAGCACAAAGCAGATCTGAATTACATAAGTTCACAATCTGAAAGATCTAACTGCTAGCCATAGATTTTATTCTCAAGTCAGCCAACAATACCTAGAGAAAGGACAGCAGTAATGAAGGCTCAACTGCATTCAACTACCGGTCCGCTTCCCACATAGCAAAACATTATCTTGATAATCCAAGAACATAGTTAATGATAGGACACCTGGTTACTCAGCTTTTAAAGGATGTGGGGTGTCCCTTAACGGTTACCGCCCTGCGTTAAAATAGTTGTGGCCCTAGCTATTACAATGAAGAGGTCGGAAAAGGGTTCTCAAGATCATATAACGGTGACAAGCCGTGATAGGTAACGAGATATTTGACAACCACTACGTGAGTGTTCTTGCTACCAGGCTGGCTGAGTGAGAACCCGTAGGAATAATTACTTTTTGTCTGAATACTATCTTATAGAAGAAGCGCAGATAGATATTTAGCGCGTAAATTTTTTTCCTCGTGGAACTGACTAGTAATTCTTAATTACTATATTTAACGAACATCAAAGTAAATCCTCTAATGTAAAAAAGCGACAATAAGCTATGGACAAAACCATCTACTGTGTAGAGACGGTCCTAGCGGAAAACTAACAGTAATTTCTTTAGAATTCGAGACATGTTTACGACTGGTTGCATATTTGTTCAATTTTTTTCTGAGAGTAGTAAAAATGCAATTAGGAATTCAAAACTAGTTTAGGAGAGTTAAAAGTTGACACGCTAAGGCATAAGTGATCTTCTAATCTCTCAGCACCTGGGTAAAACATGAAAAAGGACAAAGATCTGCAAACAAGTGCAAAACTACAGGGCGAAGTCTATCCATTTATGTATATAAATAATTAATACAACACAGGCTTCTCTCTCTCTCTCTCTCTCTATTGCAAATGACCCAAATCCGAAACTTACTACCGCATAAGTAAAGTACAAAGAAGAAACAAAGCCCGACTGCAAAACAAGCATACAAAACAGCTCCGAATAATTTGTGGCCCCCAATGGTGATATGGTAGTAGTCCCTTTGTCTCAAGGATGCTGTAGTAGCGGGGCTGCAGACAGCGGGGCAGGGAGATGTCAATAGGTGTGGCCCCGAAATTAATTCCATCTATGATGCAAACAGGTGCAGCACGGTTTCCACACGCATTGCATACTGATAACATGCCAGCTAAGATAATTAAAGTCTATTGTGTTTAATATCACACAACTATGTGATAGACCTACTGAGGTCTCCCGTGGGTCTGAAACAGGGGAGATCGTGGAGCAAAGCTGTGTAATGGGGGTTGCAATACGGTGTACGGAAATTGTAGGGTTGCCTGGACCTGTAATTTTTGTTGGCACGTATGATGGCCAACAGACGAGACAAAGGTTGACCCACACCCTCAGCGGGGGCGGCAGGTATAGACTTGCTTGAATACTCCGGGACAGATGCTAACTTCTGTCTCTCAATCACTCGCGTGCACAACTACGCACCTATGTTTGCAAACGCTCCTTTAACGTTCCTGTTTCCCGCCGTGAATGAAAGTTGAGTATCAAGCAAACGCTGAACGTGGCGACGCCAACCTACGGCGGAAGAGAGGGAGGGAATTAAGGGGCATAAATCTGCAACGAGTACAGGCTTGTGGGCATGCCATTGGAAACAAGTGTATAATCCACACACAGAACAAGAATGCAGAGCAAGAGCTGTCAATGTCCGACCATTTCTGCACCCTTGAAGCAGCTCAGTTAAAAATGGAATCGCGAAATCTGATTGTACAGCAAACAAACGAAAACGGGATTTACTGTAAACCAAATTGACAGTGTGTATTAATGATAGAATCGAGGAAGAATCATATTCGTGAAATAAGTCTTCAAAAAGAATAAATACTCTAATAGTCAACTATTTAAAGAAAATTTCTTGTTCAAGATTACACTTGTATGCTAATAATAGCATTAATCATTACGTGTTCACTGTAATAAAAAAAACAACACGAATTCCCCCCCCCCCCAAAAAAAATTAAGCATTTAGGGGAAAATGTGAGAATGAAAGATTCGGAGATTTTATTTACTAGCCTACCAGAACCGTCTGTCTTCTAAATCTAGCCATTCCAAATTCATTTCCCGTAAATGGAAACAACAGCAATACGTACTAAGAAAATTTACAAGTAAAATAATAACTCGCTACAGATTATAAAACGAAACAAAATAAGTTCTTTTCTTGGATCTTAGCCTGATAAAAAAGATATACTCTTAGTATAAACAATTATCATATAGCCAAATGAATATTTCCATCCGAGCAAGTGCAGTCCCCCCATACTTTTTTCCAGCAAACACTATATTTTTATCTTCGTCCTCTCTGTTCAAGGAATAATTTCTCGTAAACAGCTTAAAATATGAGAAATGTTTATTCTCACTTCTTCATTTTTCTTTGAAAAGGTTTAAAAATGAATACTTCAATTGAGTGATGAAATCATTTTTTCGATTCAACTATCTGTCTCTTAAAAGAAAGAGCTGGATTTTCAAAGCATTTTTTCCATGCCTATTTTGATATAATCTGTAATAATGTGTGTAAAATGCTAGGGAACTGCTCATTTACTGCATTAAGACATCTTTTACTATAAATTTCTCATCACATCCAGCTGATAAGTAATTGAATTTCAAATACCGACTACCGATGAAGTTAGAGATTGTTCAAGAATAAGCAGACTGATCATGAAAGTTTCAGGTACCATTATTTGATTATGCAACAAAAATGCCGACTTACTGGGGATTGGCTTGCAATCAGCACTACTATCCTAGAGATATTTTGAAATTTAAAAACTCTTTAAAAAGCGGCACGTACACTACTGCGTTGGACTTATTGAAGCGCAGCGAACTGAGAAGTAAAATCTGCGATTTGATGCTATATCGAAATCGGTTATAACGACATCCACTTTTTAACCATTAATTAAAAAAACTAATTTCATATCTTGTTTTTATATTAAGGAAAAAGTGAAACAATTTAATAAAAATCTGATCGTTTTCAAAACTTCCATTACTGCCTGTTCGCTGCAGGCATGTGAAGTGCTCTGCTGAAATGAATTTTATAGCTTACCTTTAGGAATAAATTAAATCTCACAAAAAAAAAACCAATGTTATAAATAACTTGGTCCAATAGGCAAATAAAGAGAAACAGGCCAATTTAACTTTCTAGAAAACCGCGTCTCCTTCAGGGGGAAAGAGTTTGAAAGGGGTTTGATATGTTCCAGGTCTAAATCCATCTCACTTCAATTTGGGCAAGCATCCAGATTGCTAAAAAGCCTTCCTTAATGTTTCGCAGCAAATAACGCTAAGTAGCCTAGTTCTGAAAATATTTCAAGTGCAAAGTTAGCATACACTTGGTTAAAGACTTAAAAAAGAATATTATTTCTTGTTATAATTAGAATATTAGAACAAACTAATAAAATATTCTGAAAGCTTTATTTTAGAAGTACAAAATGGATTTAGAAAAGGACGATCATGTATAGACCCCGCCTTTTGACTAAAATTAATAATAGAAAAAAGAAGAGAATACAATTTAGAAACACATATTATATTTATTGACTTTGAAAAAGCATTTGATAAAGTTAAAAGAAGCATTTTATTTAACATATTAAAAGAAAGACCAATACCAAATAATATTCTAAAAGCTATAAGTATATATGAAAATAATCAAATACAAATAAGATGAAATTATGAACTATCATCATGTACGAGAGAGATAAGCCAAGGAGTCCAACAAGGATCTTGTCCCTTTTCAGCAACTCTTTTTAATATTTATCTAAATGAAATAAAAATTTCCATCAAGGTCTTAAACTTTCTCCTACGAGGGTGATCTGAAACGTTCTTGGCCTCGACCATACAGTAGATGGCAACACTATCGGCAAGATTTTTTTTTCCTTTCTAAGTTGATACATCTGTCATAAGCATTCATGTGAAATTACAAGCCATTCTATCAAGTAGCTTGTTTTATACAGCTGTCTGAAACAAAAGTATCCCTCGTTTGAAATGGATCAAATTGAGTATCGCGCGGTTATAAAATTCTTTGTAAAAGAAGGTTTAACACCAAAAGAAATTCATTCGAAGTTCATTGGCTGCCGAGTTTAAACGTGGCCGTACCAGCCTTGAAGACGATCCACGTGAAGGATGTCCTAAAAGTGTAACAACACCAGAAATCATTGATCAAGTGCACGATATGGTATTGAATGACCGGCGAGTCAAAGTGCGTGAAATTGCTGAGACTATAGGTATTGAAAAAGCTTTGCGCAAGATGGGTGCCGCTCTTGCTCACAGCAGATCAAAAACGTACGCGCATGAAAATCTCTGAACAGTACTTACAGCGTTTTAACAAGAATAAAACAGATTTTGTGCGTCGATTTTTTTTTACTATGGATGAGCTTGAATTCACCATTACACAATAGAATCCAAACAGCAGTCAAAACAGTGGACAGAAGCCGGTTGTTCAGCGCCAAAGAAGACAAAGTCGGTTCCATCAGCAAGATAGGTCATGGCATCGGTGTTTTGGGATGCTAAAGGCGTTTTCTTTATTAATTATCTTGAAAAGGGTAAAACAATAACCAGGGAATATTATTCCGATCTTTTAACCAGACGACTAAAAAATTCGTGAGAAAAGACCCGGTATGCAGAAGAAAAAAAAATCATCTTTCATGAGGACAATGCACCTGCCCACAAAGGTGTTTTGGCAATGGGAAAATTAAGGAATCTGCACTATGCATTGTTGGAACCCACCATATTTCCCAGATTTGGCTTCCTCTGACTTCTATCTCTTCCCAAAACTAAAACACTTCCTCGCTGGTCAGCGTTTTTCTTCGAATCAAGAGGTGATCGTAGCTGTAGAGGGGTATTTAGCAAATCTTACTGAGACCACTACAGGGACGAGATAATGGCGCTGGAATAAATGTATTAGTCTTAAGAGAGATTATGTTGAAAAATAATTTCGAAATTATAAATTCGTTTTTTAATTTAAGTTCACAGTACTAGGATGGTGATGACCAAATAATAATTACAAATTTTGAAGATAACTTACAGAAAGATATTTTAAATGTAAATGAAATAGCCAAAGATTATGGAATGATAATATCAACAGAAAAAAAAAATCAAAAACGATAGCCTTTAAAAGACAAGATCTAATAAGAACTACATAACAAAATTTTACAAGATATCAGGTGAATTAATTTAAGTACCTAGGAGTACGTATGATTACATATGAAAAGGATATAAACCTAAAAATTGCGAAATATTTAAAAATAGCAGGTGAAATTAACTCTATATTTAAACCAAACCTAGTTCAAAAACACACCAGACTAAAAGCATACAATACATTAGTCCTACCAGTCCTATTGTATGGAAATGAAATCTGGACAATAAAATAAAGACAAACAAAGATTAACAACAGCAGAAATGAAGTTTATGAGAAAAACTGCAAAGTATACCCTATTTGATCACAAAAGAAATGAAGAAATTATGAAAGAATTAAACCAGGAATCAGTAATAGAAAAAATTAAAAAATAAACAAATGGATGGAACACGTTCAAAGAATGAAAACAGAAAGATTACCAAAACAGCCTTAAAGTACAAGCCATTAGGAAAAAGAAAACCAGGACGTCCTCTTAAACGATTCAACGATGACTTCTAAGGCCGGAACAGGCCACTTCAAGCCTAAATCCTTGAAAAGCATGACGATTTCTTGTTTAGAGTAATTTGTATTAGCCCATGATCGCTATCAGATCTTTGGAGGGAAGAGGACGTAGTCACAACTGCTGAACAAGGCTAAAACTAAAAAAGCTAGAAAAGGATAAACTAAATTCTAGGATTTAAGTTACGGTGATATACAACTTTGATTATTACAAATGAAGTTGTAACGACAAACGCTTAATATGATCCTCATCTGTGAAAGAGAAGCAAGTTGTATAGAGTCGACCTAGTTTGCCTATCTAATGAAAGATAATCTGATTTATTATTAACATAAACAGAATCTAGAAACACTGGGAAAGATGTGATGTAATTCTAACACGCTATTTAATGACACAACATCTTAGAAACTGAATAAAAAGAAAGTTGAATTGCATTTTTATAATTCATATTAGGTTTATATATTTTCGAATTCTACGAAAAAAAAAAAGTCGAAGTATAGTATAGTATATTGTGTGCGGGCAAACTTACTTGAAACATTATCAAAATTAAATGACAGAGTAAACAAGTATACCGAAAGAAAAATGCTTAATTATCGTATTCGAATTTAGGTAAAGCGTGCAAGGAAAGAAGATATTGATTTCGTATTACTAAGTAATAACTAAGACCAAATACATTATGCCTATTAAGCGTGTGTTCTCCAGATAATTTGTTTTTCAGGAAGCTGTATATTTTCCAAGTAGTATAGTAAGAGTTAGTCGACGTTGGAAACTTTTTTTATTAAACTGTTTTTTTAAACTCTCAGTAAATAGTATCTACTCTCATACGGAAGTAGAGTTTCTTGTTTGTTTTTTCTCCCGAAAACTCGAATTTTTCGTCTCTCGGACCAGGCAAATCGGCCCTGTGAATGCAAAGTTCTGCAGGCAAAAAAAAAAAAAAAAAAAAAAAAAAAAATACTTATCCCTAGGGGCATGGCAGCTCTCCTCCAAGCTGTATTAAATTGCCTAAAGCTCCTAAATCAGGGAACTCAACCTGTCTTGGAAGGATGAGAAAAAAAAAATGCTATTCCATTATAAGAGTGCTAAAATACAACAAAACGACAAAAAAAAAAAAAAAAAAATCCACAGCAAATCCCGCCAGACTTCTGGTGAGGACGTAAAAAAGCCTTTCACGCAGAAATATTTTGCTATCCATTGTGGGTGAACTGTTTTACAGTCATGGGAAAATATAACACGTAGTTCATAAGCAAAACTGTATACTAAACTATTAAATTTGCCAACAAGCTAGTTCTAAATCGCACTAAGTTACTGTTTAGTTCATTCAATATTCAAGCCTTGGTTTTCCAAGTATGCTAAAGCAACCGACAAGTAGCATATCTGAACTGCTTGCGACAGAAATAGCGCCATTCTCAGCCTACACTGCAGTCCAAAAGAACAGCAAAACAATTATCAACAAATTTAAATATGACTGAAAGTGCTAAATATACAACACTCAGCAGTCATTCATTCTGGTCTCTTGATGAGCAAATTCTGGTCTCTTGATGAGCAAATGGATACAACATCTGTTCATCTGTGCTTCCGCTTCTCTCTGATTGAGATGGCACTTCTGCAACACAAGGACAAAACTGACCTCCTGGAATCACTTTTCTACTCTAACTCCTGCATTTTTGTTATTGTAAATCTATCGTACATTTAAACATATTAATGTTAATATTATTAATATATTAAACATAGTACTTCTTCAACCACTTTGGACCTCTAATAATCAAATCACACTGCGCCACAAATAGTTCTACCTTGCGCCGCAAGCATAGTAAACATGGAGAATTCTCCCCTGGATCCATAGCAGTTATCTTTGCCTTCAGACAACGAAGGTAAAAGTTTCACGAAAACCTGTGCTGTTGTACTTGCGTAACTGGATAGCCAGTTTTCTCTATGGTCGTGTTTATTGCAAAGTATGCGGAGCACTGCTCTTTCTCATATACATAAAATGATTTACTCTCACTCATCTGAGACTATCTATAGTATAATTTGATGATGATGGCATATTTAGTTCCTCTTACTCATTTGACAAACCTTGTAGTTTGCTTCAAGATCATGTACAACTGATCTCCTAAATCTTGATTTCTGAAGCATTCTTCAAGAGTGTTATAACAGCCTGGTCGCCATCAATGCTACTGAGCCCCAAATTTTTTTTTTTTTTTTTTCCTGTTGCATCTGTGTGGCAAAAAGCCACGTAATGTTCTGATGTGTACCGAGCGATCACCACGTGTCGCTCGATACAACAACTGAACCTAAGGCTGTTTTTGGCGTATAATACTATACCTATAATTTTGTTTTTCCTAATTTTGCAAATGGTCCAACAGAATCACAAATTTTAATTGCGATTCTACATACCAAATTTCATTAAACTAATGAAGAATTATCATTTAATACGTTGGACCCGTATTTGGTTTGGAGACATACACTATTACTTTGTGTCTGATTTTGTTACTGAAAATGTTCCGACTGAAACCAAAACTGAAATGGTTCAGCAAATTTCACTGATGATGATTGTATGGAAATTAATGTAAATTATTAATATCAGTCTGAATTGTTTTGCCAAGTTTTGTTAATAAAAACGAGCCAATTCAAATCGAACTTGAGTCGCAAGAACAGCTTGTGTTTAGGATAAACCAAAATGTTATTCAATTCTATTTCCATTCAGCTCAGCCGCTACAATAAATTATTGCAATATGCTTTTTTTTCCCGACACATTTTATCGAAATAACTTTAGGCCCTGTAAATGGTTCAACTGATACAAACATGGAAATGACTCGACAAATTTTTCAAAAGCTTTCAAAATATCAAATTTTAGTAAAATTCGTATAGCCAAAATAACTTTTGTACAAACGGACGGATCAAAACGACTCTTATGAGCGTTGACGCACCTAAAACAGACGTGAGAAAATATAGGAATGGGAGAAGTTATAGCATTCACCTGCTTTTAATGACAGCAAATTAATATACAATTGCTAAAGTAGTTCACTGACTGCTCTATATATGGTTCATCTGCTGTTCCAATATCTCAGCACTGAGTGTTCTAATTTCACCCTTACAAACATAAAACTGATCTTTACTTTTGGTGGTAGTAGTGGTGTTGCATTTACTTCAGAGGTATAAAGTATGAATTTCGGTAATCGATTAATTTTAGGGTGTTGCAACCCTAGCACTTCAGTCCTGGTCAAAGGCTGATAATAATAACAGTAATTATTAGTATTGCTGAGTTCGAACAAAATCGAATCCCTTGGTTTATATTCTGATAATTACCACCTTAATCGAAATTTGTCAAAATCCATCGGATAACTTACGAGAGGAAATCTGAGCCACTTTTAATTAAAGGAGATTCATCAAACGCATCACCCATGTATGCATCTTGAATCCGTTAGGACAAAGTGATTTAGTTAATCGGGATAATTCTGGAAGTTCCTTGATGGCTAACTCTGGTCTAATAACAGTGAAACTAAGCATTTCTTTAGTATGAATACAATTTCACAAATTTAAGTACTCATTCACATTAATTCATTTTTATTAAACAGCCTCAGTTTAATAATGAAAGCTTCAGTAAAATTAATTACTCTTTCTTTCTCTCTCTCCATTCTACATAAATGTAGCATATGCATGTCACAGTGTAATGGGAATAAGGGAAAAGAAAGAAAATGCTCACATGATGACCATTAAAAACAGCTTAAACGCATGCAATTATTTACTGCAGATTTAGTCATAATATGAAGGCTAGCCAGAGACAGACGAAACGCTTATCTTGCCGGCAAAGGCTTAAGTGGTATCGAGCAGCAACGAAGAAGAGTAATTTACCATGTCTATGATGACAGCCAAAACGAGTTTTAAATTTTTTCTTTATAAAAAATAATCCCAACGAGGGGTGGTTGACTGCTGTGAACTGTTAAGCATATAATGGTTAATAAGCGGGTTAGAGCGTCGAAACAAGAGTCTGTCAAGTTAAGAAGCTGAAAGGGTTTGTTCTGAAGATTTCGCTGCTTGTCGAAATTTATTATTAACTCATATAGAAATTTAGTTTTAAAACAGGAATGGCTTTCTATTTTTTCTAATGTAAATTAGGAAAGAGTTATCTGGAGAATTCACGACGTTGAAACCCTAATTAACCCACAGTTAAAGGCAATAATAATAAAGCGGCTGGGAAAAGAACTTCCGATTGATTATTATTAATATGTCAATATACTGACAAAAATTATTTTCTAGGAAAGCTACGAAGTTATTTTCCTCATCTTAATGATCTCAACAAATCTTTTAATGCCTAACTACAATAAGGCAGGAAGTTTTCCTTCATGCCAATAACTTGGAGGGAACAAAAATTTGCACTATGGGTTAGATACGATAAACAAATGAAGCAACACTTTTCCGTGAATTTAATTATGGTATCAACTTTTATACGGCGACTACCATGCAAAAAATAATGTTTTATATGACATCTGAAACTTTTAATATTAAATCTGTCTTTTTTCCCATTGAAAACTGTAACAATCTCATCTAACCTTCAAATCTTGAACTAGAACAATACATAAAGCATCCTGAAACCACTTTGACCCTTCATTTGTACCAGAAATACTTGTTAACGGATAAGAATAAAGATATTCAATAATAGCATGACCTCTATTTTAGAAAGCTTAGAAGTAACGATAGTTAAATCTAGCTAGACCGCTTACAAAGTTGCATGATGATTTCGGGTTACACTGAAACAAACTCGGGATGAAGAAATTATATTTTTTCACACACACACACACACACACACACACACACACACACACACATATCTACTCTCTATATATAAAAAGATAAGCTGAAATTTGAAACATCTTTATGTCACGTTTTTTGTCTTACCAGCCCGGAACTCGGGGGGGGGGGGGCGCCGTAGGCGGAGTCCCCCTAGTGTGTGTGTGTGTGTGTGTGTGTGTGTATATATATATATCCCCCACCCCCAAAAAACCACATCTTCACTGCTATCTCAACTTCGTCATTGATGCAATATCTTCTCAAATGTTCCGATGACTCTTCAAATGAAAAGAGAATGACTGGGATTCGAATTCTGTCTACGATGCGATGAACCTATATAAAAGCCTTTCGGCGGAACGCCCATCACCCGGTTTTCTCTTACGGTGATAGTTCTCATGGAAGCACCGATCAGAGAACAGACGCAATTCAGAAATATAATATGTTGGCCTAATAGTCTTAGCTGTTTCACTAATTTCAATATTCTCTCAGCTCGGGAATAAAGAGGAAGCTCAATTTTCCGCGCGTTAGAATCCAGGCTTTTTCACCCAAGGGCATTTCTTCTACTGCTACAAAGACGCGTCCAGTTGGAAGAAAAAAAAATGCTGACTATCCAGATGAATTCTTCGAACCAAGCTTTCCATTTTTACGGTGTTCTAATGTATCATTTAGAGTTAATGGCACCGACAGACGCGTATTCGTAATCTACTGCACGAAATACCTCCTTCTAGGAGCAGCAGCACTGAACTTTAGATCGCGAGCATAACGTTGGGCTTATTAATGTGGACACGAGCGTTCCATTAACAAAATTAGTTTCCATGGATTTTTTTCGTTAAAAAAAAAAACTTTTAGCATGCCCTTATAAAGTGAAAAGTTCTTGTTCTATTCAGAAGAAAGTATGTAATCCGTTTATACCACTGACAAACTTTGGATGAAGAAACCTGAATTCCAAATCCAGTCAAGGCAAGAAATAATATTCGCGGCCTTTTGAAATGGGATTGAATTAACTCGTTTTCGCAGAGGCTACATCTCTTCCACACTGCCTCTTCGGAGAAACTCGGATTTTCCTCTCTTTTCTTCAAAATAGACAAAAAGCATTCTGAAGAATACGCAGCCATCAGAAATAATGCAGGCTGAAAGGCAACGGGAAACCACAGTAGTAGATATTTATCTGAAGTCAGAGGTAACACTCGGTTCGAGGATGCAGTGAACAGGACCGGATCTTGAATACTTTGAACTGGAGGTGCAATAAACTTTTGTACTGAACTAGGAACCTATTACATTTTTTAATGTATCATAAGGACAAATACGACCCCCACCCCATGATGATCTGTAGTATTATAAAAAGAAATCATTTATTTTCAGCGAACTGAAAACGTAATAGCCAGTTAATGTGTTACATGTTCACAATTTCTAAGAAAACGCCGGGCAAAACATTCAGCCTTTCAAATATAATTGGCAGATGCTTAAATAAAATGCCTTTATTTAACCCTTTGTTAAATAAAAGTATTTTATTTAACAATTTGATATCCTACAGCTTACATGAATACTGTATATCCGGCTTTTATTTTAAACACAGACTTCAGTCAAGAAGAATAAAAGTATTTGATTAACATAATGCATGTATATATTTGTGAACCTGGTATATTTGGAGTGTACCTATGCCTGAAACACTGGTTTTAGATATAGTTTATAATAATTAAAAATCCTCAATAATATTATGTATAATACAGAAATATGCATATAGGTGATGAGCAAATTAATGGAAATAGTAGAAAGAAGCTGTATAATAATCATTCGAAAGCTTTTTTTTTTTAAATATATAATATGCAATTTAACATTTAAATTAAAAAAACATGCATCCCATATTCTATAATGGTCACTTCCTCAACGATTAATACTGGCGTCCAGTTAAAAGATGTCATGCTAAAAAGTCACAGTTTGCTAGCAATGCTCTCAAGCTGACAATCACAAAAGGCCGTATTCATGGGTGTGCGAACTGTGCGGTGGCACAGGCTCCCGCAAAGCGCAAAAACTTGAAAAAAGAAAATCAATTAATTTTTTTAATTATATAAATTAATATTGTAATTATTATATAGAAAAATATATGTATATAATTTTACAACCAACCATTGTTGTTATAGTAAGCGAAATAAGATCGTAGCGCTAGAGCGGTAGTATTTGAAACTACTCTAAGATATATAACAATATCGTACAACATTAGTGTTAAATAGGGAAAAGTGCATTTTACAACAGGTGTTTTTAATAATTTTAAGGAGTTTTTTTGATTTTAGTTTATGATTTTATGAACAAGTAGGTATATATACGTACTGTCATGGCAATTTTTTAATGTGACATTACTTGCAAAGCATCTTAAAAAATATATTTTGTAAACTGGTTTTAGGTTATCCGACATCAGAATTTTTCTTCATTAGCAGTTTTCAATCTATATTAAATCTATATTAGATTTATTTATTTTGCTTCAACTTCACGTTGGGACATATTAAAGAAATTTGTTAAACAATTAACTCCAAACCGTTATGTGATACAAGATGTAGAATAGAATCAGTTAGAGCTGTACGTTTTCAAATTCCAGAATTTTTAAATGCACTAAAAGAATTATTTAAAACTGCATCGGATAATACTATCAAAGTAGAAGTGGTTTCAATATATGAACAAATAAATTTATTTGAGTTTATAGTAAGCCTTGTAATTTGGTATGAGCTTTTGTCAAAAGTTAGTTTAGTAAGTGAAGTATTACAAAATGCAAAAATTCCCATAGACGTAGCAACTAAGCATATTAAAGAGTTAATACAACATTGTGTTGTAAGAGCAGAGAATATCAGGAATAGATAGCTGTTTTGAGATTCCTAAAGAATTGTCAAAGCTATTAGAAATAGAAATTAAATTTAAAGAAAGTCGAGTACGTCGAATAAAAGTATTTTTTGATTATGAAACGCCTGATGAATCACACATAGATGATAACAAAGATAATTTTAGGATAAATTTCTTTTTTGTAATTTTAGATACTGCTCTACAATCTGCCAAAAAAAAAAAAAAAAAAAAAAAAAGATTTGGATTGTATGAAATTCACCAAAAATCATTTGGATTTCTTTATGATATGAAATTAATAAGAAAAATGACAGAAAATGAATTAAAATTTTGCTGCAAACAGCTGTATCAAAAATTAATGAATCTGAATTTTACAATGAATTAATTATTTTTAGAAATATTGTTCCAGAAGATGCACCCATTATTTTAAAATTTATAATTGCAAATAATTTGTCGAATATTTATCCAAATATTACTACGACATTTAAAATATTATCGACTAGTCCAGTTACGGTCGCATCAGCAGAAAGGTCATTTTCCAAATTAAAATTAAGTTGGAAAATGTTTGCGATCTTCTGTCTCAAGAATGTTGGTCGTCCCTGGCAATAATGTCTATAGAGCATGAAATTGCAAAAAATTTGAATTTTGATAGCGTTATAAATGATGTTATTGATAAGCGCATTAGGTTAAATAATTTAATATATTAATATTTCTTTTAAATCGTATAAGTTGTTATACATATATTTCATTCTTTATAGTAAAAATGGATATTTTTATATTATTTATATTATTAAATAAATCATTGTTCTGGCATATTATATGATAATGTGTACTTACATAATAAACTAATATATCATATACATACAAACACATTTATTTTTTAACTAATTTTTTTCCCTTTACTTAAATTGATGCTAAAGAGCATACTTGTTTATTTATGTGCATAAATATTTTTCATACTTGATTTAATTAACCAACAAGATATTCTTTCATTTAAAATTTCCATAAATGTTATTAATTTTCAGGGGTCCCGCTTTTCCATTTCGCACAGGGCCCCGCAAAATGTAGAAACGGCCCTGCAATTACATAAGCATTTTCGTGATCTCATGTGTAGTTAATGTATGCTTAGAAGTGTCTTATGTTCTCATCTTCCAGTAGTTTTTCACCCTGCTGTCTGCAGATATTTCAGCTAAAAATGAAATATCCTTAAAAGTAGCTGTCAATCAAGGTAAAAGACAATCACCGTCAAAATCTTACTTAATAAGAGAAATATATATATATATATACATACACACACACTAGGGGACTACGCCCCACTGGCGCCCCCCGTGTTCCGGACTGGTAGGCCGGTTCTCCTTTAATTCTGATGACTCGAAAGGGGGTTTCCTCCCCTGGCGCCTAGGGTAGCCCCTGAGTGTCGAGTCTTCAAAAGGGGGGGGGGTCTGGCGCTTATGGCTCCCAATCACCCGAGTTCCGGACTGGTAGGCCGGTTCTCCTTGAATTCTGATGACTCGACACTCAGGGTAGCCCCTGAGTTTCAAAGCGTTTCAAAAAACGTGACATAAAAAGGCTTATCATTTTATATATATATATAGGGTAGATATATTTTGTAGAAGACTGATGACATTTCTTGCAATGTCTGTGAAAAGCTTTATTAATACTCAAGCAGACTGGCTGAAGTGTAAAACATGGCGAGGTGCGCTTATAAAACTTGATAGGAATAGAAATTTAATTTTTTTATTGATTAAAATTTCTACAAAGGCTCCTCTTATTTTCAAAAAGCTTTCGTTGAGTTAAAGAAATCAAAATGCAAGTTAAAAAAAAAAACGTAAATAACTGACTGTTAGGACAGCTGGACAAAACTTGTTCTAGAGACTAGACGTGGTATTTTGCCAATTCAAACCTCCAGTAAGCAACGTGGAAATACCGAACAATCAAAATATTTCCTTAAAGATTTATAAAAAAAGAAATAAATTAGGAAATACATGAGCATTTTATTAATCTATATATGAACCCGGTTACCCAAGGTGGAAATATATTACATAACATTTTTATTCTTTGAGGAAGAGATAACTGTATAGTATCCATAAAAAAATATATATAGTTAAAACACATATGCACGATAAAAAATGTTGAATGAATTATAATTTATTAAAGTTTTTTTTTTAATGGGCATGCGTGTTTTAATATACTTTTTATGGAGGCAGGGCTCTGCAAATAGCTCGCTCACTCGCACGTGACGAGTAGATTTGTCAGCTGGAGAGAAGATGCAGACTGTATAAAATAGATTTTTTTATTTATTAAATGTTTTTAATACAATCAAAATCTTTAAGAAAATGCAAATCACTTCATGGAATTCCTAATGACTTACCGAAACATGACATTATTTGATAACAGTGTATGGAGAAATGAAATTATTACTCTTCTTCGCGATATAATCATGCTTAAGTTCATCGAGTTATGGAATTTACCTTTGGAAAGCGTAGCATCCTAAAAGTTAGTTTTTTAAACAATCTTCGGGTATGTTTCCCTGGTGTGTGCAACATTGCGCTCATTTCACTATCTCTTCACTGGATGGAGAAATTCAGATGCGTGGGAAGGAGGTATTAGAGCTGTTGCAGAAACTGAATAAGAATTCAACAATAGGGACTGATGGGATATCAGCACGGATACTGAAAGACTTTCAGCTGAACTGGATATTCCTTTCATCAGGCCATATAATTTAAGTCTCAGAACAGGGCAGATTCCGCAGGAATGTAAAGAATACATGGTAATCTCACTGCACAAAGGTGGTTCAAAGACCGATGTATCCAACTATCGACCTATCAATATCTCTAGAGTAGCTACGATTTTGGAAAAGTTGGTAAGGACTTGAATTCAGAAATGGGTTGACAAAGAATCTCTAATTTGCAATGAACAGCATGGTTTCTTAAAGAAGGATCATGTTTAAGCAACTTACGTTCTATAATAATGTTACCATTGAGTTAAACAAGGGGAAATGGATACACCATGATATTTCTGGCTTTTGACAGAATGCAGCATGGAAGACTGTTGCATAAATTGGAGAATATGGGATTGGATTTTAAAATATTGGCATAGATAAGAGGATGGCTGATTAATAGATATCAAAAAGTGGTACGTGGGAGATGTGAGCAAGATTTAAGGCAACCAGTGTTGTACCACAAGGATCAGTCCTTGGTCCATTATTATTCAATCTATACATTAATGAAGTTGGAAAGGATTTGACAGGCGACATACAGCTGTTTGCTGATGATGCACAAATAGGTAGGGCAATCAGAAATGCGGCTGATATGCAGTACTTCCAGCGTGATTTGAATAGGTTGGAATTGTGGACATGCGAAAATTGATATCAGTTCAATGTTAGTAAATATAAAGTTATGCACTTCGGTGTGATTATATGATTATATATCCAATATCATATTATATTGGCGAGATTATTCTAGGAACTGATCCGGCTAGGGATCTTAAAGTTTTGGTAGATAGGAAGTTAAAATTCAAGAGCCTTATAGCAAAGACTGCAAATACAACTCAGAGGTTAATTGCAATGCTGACGAACTTTGACACGTAAAGATAAGAAAGTCATTTTGCCTCTTCACAAAGCTTTGATTACATCTCATTTGGACTGTTGTGCGAGGGTCTGGTTTCCGTGATGACTCTGATACAGTGGAGAGAGTTAAAAATGATATCATGATTGTGGAATACTGATTATGAAGAGACAGAGAGAGATTGAGAATTTGTAGACTGCAGACACTAGCAAACAGGAGCAAGAGAAGTGATATGATTGAGACGTATAAACTTCTGAGAGGGTCATACAGGATTTCAGTAGATGGAATTTTTCATTTTATTTTATGGAGGAAGGACGAGAGGAAGTTGAGACTGTATGCCGTCAAGGGAGTGAGAGCTAGGTTTTTCTCTCATGGAGTGGTGCGTGATTGGAATGGATTGCCATTGGATGTGTATGTGCAGGCAGTGTGAATGAATTCAAACCCAAGTATGAGAGCTGGTGAGGATGGTATATGGCTTCCTCAATGAGTTCCTGATTCCCTGGAGATCTCTCTTAATAATAAAAATAGTCATACTGTTATGACTACGCCTAGTAGTCATAACAGTATGAACGTTTGAAAACGAAAATTATGTAAGATAAAAAAAGCTAAGCTATTTTGACAATAAAGCAGTTCCTTTTATAACAACTACGCTAAGAGATAAAATTATACGAGGCTTTAATGAAAAGATTAATTTGAAATATCTGCGTGAAAAAATTTTAAAGGTAGAAATGGTAAACGAACTGATCAGAGCTGAGACGATACATAATTAAAGGCGGTGGACATAGCTGAGTGTTGATAAACGTGAATTTTCAGTATTGAAAAGTATGTATAATATTAGTCGGTTTGTTTGTACCTTGTCATAAATGTGTGTTAAGCCTACTTCATAGTATAACGATTTCCAATGACAAAAACATTGCTCCTGAAGTGAATATTTTGATAACAGAAGCAAGAAGGATGCACTTCAGTTTTTTTTAATGATTTTTTATAATAAAAATATTAATTAAGTCTATGCTAGACGGTGTAAATAGTTTTTAGTAGTCTTTGGCGATACAGATATCATTTTTGCTGTTTGTAAAGATGCAGCTATCAATTCTAAATTCACATTCATGTCCTACTAACGACTGATTTGTTAGTAACTTAAGTCGTTAGGAACGAGATCCTTTGGTTGGAGAAACTGATTCCATTCCTGTCCTGTATTGTGAGGAGAAACATTTATAAACACTTTTCAAACCTTCCAAAAAAAAAAAAAAAAGTACCCATTTAACAGACATCTGTTTTACGGTACTACTCCAATAAAATGAGAATTAACTTTGCAAAAATGCTGTATATTTCTTCCGAGTAAGTATTCAGATATACTATACTGTAAAGACATCTGACATTTTTGTTGTGCAAATTACTGTATGTGTTGATATTTGTTCAGTTATTTTTCTCTTTATATTTCAGGTGAAATGTATAGAAATGGAGGTACGTGATACATCAACAATTTTTTTCTGATGCCGCCATCGTTGGATTGTCTCCCGTCCTTAAAATGGTAGCTTCTTAAATGTCTGCCAAGTCAAAGTGTGCCTTACCTGACATAGTGATGCAGTTTATGATACTGTCAGACTCTTCACACTTATTCAGGTCTCTTTGCGAGATATGCAGTTTCAGGTTTCTGAACCATTTGAATTTTCTAAAATCAGCAATGAAGAGCCGTGCAAAGAATACTTTTCTGTTAGGTGTCCTGATGGAAACGCATTTGTGCAGGCAGACGATGGGTCGACGTTTTGTTGAAATATACTACACGACATTCAAAATATCGCTAAACTGTTTTCGGAATATTAAAGCAATCTTATTAATTGGTGTGCTGAACAGCTGCATTGGGCCTTCTTGAAATTTCCATAAAAGCTAAGCAATGTTTCGATTTATAGCATCGCTTAGCCTGAATTTTCAACGGGATGTGCAAAGCCCATCCCGTTGAGAATACGTCAGTACCGTGGGTGACTGAAGGTTAATCCCAAGGGGGCCATTTCGCAGAAACCAAACGCTTACTTTTTCAAACCACTTGGTTTCCAATAAATTGGATGAAGTCTCACACTCGGAATGTAATTTACGTACCACATATAAACTCACAGACATCCAATGCCGCATTGGGATTCGAAAGCAGAAAAGCTAGCCACTCGTATAACGTGCCAGTAAATTAGCTATTACTTGCTAAAATAAGGAAATTAGCTTCAAGTCTATTTTTCATTACTTGGAATAGAAGAATACAGCAGCAATTTGTTCTGTTAATTAGCTATTATTATTTCAATTGGTTGGCTTTACTAAGTGCAGTGATGAAATTCTGTCTAAGTATCGTTAGGCAACATTTCAGATTTGGACAAATGCTGTTATAGTATTTCAGTTGCAATGTCACATGTTCACTGCAAAGCGACAGTCCCGAATTAACTTCTTTAGTTACCGTTACTGTATTTGTAGTCACTGAGAAATGGCGTCAGCAATAACAGAAATATGCATAATGATGATGGAGCATAATTTCATATCCCTTTGTATGCTTTTACACAATTTAGATGGTAAAAGGTATTCATTTTAAACCAAAATAGAAATGCTTAAAACTTTAGTGCAGACGTTAAACACCAAGTTTAATCAAAATTCATTCAATGAGTAGCACTATATATGTTGAAAGAACAACCGAATTACTGTTAAACACATAAGATTATCATATCCCCATGTGCTCTCGAGGGTACAGAGGTCTGACATACGTCAGTTTACAGCCGAAGTTAACCCTGTGAGAATGGCCAGTCCTCAGCAGAGTGCCAGCACCATCGAACGATTAATCCCTTCCAACTACTAACTGCGCTCAGACTTGCTTAACTTTTCGCGTGAGCCATTAGTAGCAGAGATTCTACCAATCGACCAACCTTTGCTGGCTTTAAACACATAACAACCAACTAATTTTCGTAGTAATAATAAGGAGCAGAAGATTTTTCATTAAGAAAACGAATCGCTTGTAAAGAACAATACTGAACTCGATTTTGATCCACAAATGGCGGGAGGAAACCACTGTTTGTCAATTTTGTTTTCATGTTTCAGAATTACGTAAACACGATACTCCCATCCAGAGGGTTAGCTATTTGCTTAAAAGAAAGTCATTAAATAAATCAATACAAACAACATTTCTGCTGAAAATTTATTCTAGCTTCTATTAAAGGTAGAACTGAATTATTTTTAAATGCATAATGGGAAATATGGTTAATAAATTATTTTAATAAGACCCCCTAACACTTTAGAACATAATCAGTGCGTGAGTAAAACTGAAGTCTTTTGGAAAAGAAAATTACCGATTTAAATTAAGTTTAACACGAAACAAACACTGCATGAAATATATATATATATATATATATATATTATTACGCGTGAAAACACTACTTAAATCAGTGTTTCTCATACTTTTTGAGACTGCAGAACCCTACATAAAAATATTTCTTTTTCGCGGAATCCATACAAAAATTTTCATAAAACATTATAGGGATGGAATTATGACAATGAACCGTTACTTGAAAATATTTTAATCAAGAAAACATGTGTTACATAATATTATAAATAATAAAAATAACTGTCTTAGAAATAATCCAATTTAATTAAAAAAAAGTACCCATTCAATGAAAGTTTTTTTTTTTTTTCCTCCCAGGAATCGCATCTAATACAAGGATACAATTATAAATGCATGCTCTGGAGAATCCAAGAAGTTTCCGCGGCACATCGATTTTAATCATTAATTTAATTCCAAGGACAGAGTGAAACGTTTTTATTATAATCGTTCACAGCGCCCTTGCATTGATGCTCACTCATTACAGAGTAACAGTACACAAGCCTATTTATAGAATAGTATCGATTAATATTTAGTTTGGTATGGGCATTGTAACAAAGCAACCACAACAAGAGATACGTATAAAATGTTCATTCAAATAACTAGAAGTTACGCCAAATTTATTTTACGCATTTTTCTTTATCCTTCCACCCCTCTTTCTCTCTTGGACGAAAAAAAAATATGTAAAAAAATCTTTACATATCAGTAATATAAAAACAGGGGTAAAAATAAATGAGTGCTGGTAATAGTGGTCAGGGATTGGCGATATTCGCATGCAAACCTCCCACAGTGCCATCACCCCCACGCCAACCAGCGTTGCTGAACAAAAGTCAGCATGAACGCCCAGTGCCGTACATAAATTTACGATGTCTAAAGGTCACCATGGTCAGGTAAAAGTACTACGTTGTGCAAGAACACCTGCTGGGGTCTCCAGAAAACCAACCTCCCGAGTAAGATCGGCACGCGACACGCGACGACATGCAGAGAAATCGGTTGCGGTGGCAACTGACCGAAGTAGTACTTTTTTTATGTTGACGAACGGAAGGACAAGAGGTAAGACTCCCGGAGGTTGGGGGCGTTTTCCCGCCACCCTGTCGCCAGACACGTCTTCATTTTAACAGAATAGTTGAGATTAGTGGTTGCACAGTTCTTCATAAGGTTATAGGTCAAAGGGTAGCCGTGCCTGCCGTCATCGACCAAGAGACTAGTGACGCGGTCGACCCCAAGGAGTATATCGTGCTAGACACATGTATTAAATCACGCTCTGTTTGCTTTTCTCTTTAGAGTTCGCTTGATCAATTATCCACAGACAACAAAACGTTCCAGAATAACTGGGGTGTGAGAACTCTTCACACCCACACAACCTGATCGTTATGGACAATGTCGGCACAGTGAACTAAAGCCAGCCCAGTCTTAAAGCATTGGAAGCCACGACGAGAGGATATTTGGAATATCAAATTAAAATATAATACAGTTCTGGAACAGTATTGTATTATAAGTACAGTAACTAAACTTTTGGCCATCAATAAACAATCGTTGAGATCCTTTTGAAGATTCTATCAAGGACCCGATTCCTTGGATAACTCTCTCTCTCTCCACTTGCAAATACCCAAGGTCGAGGCTGCTTTGTAGTTAAGCATTCGATAGAAGGAGATGCTGCGTATGTATTTGTTTAATGAAATGGCCTTAAGAATTTCATAATATAAATCCTTATAAATAAACATTGTTCACTATTGGATGACTTCTGAAAAGAGGAAGCGGCATTCGAAGCGCACTGACGACTAAACAAGTTTAAGATTTTATTTGGCACAAACTCTTGGTCAGTTGCTGATTGCTGGATAACATGAACACTGGTCCCAGATCCGATCACATACTGTTGTCTTCCACCTCTCGCTCGCTTTCTGTGCTTAGACTGAACACATTCATTAATCACTGGTACATTGCAGGCCCTTAGAACCCACAACTCGGTAACCATAATTTTAAGAGGATAAAGTACCAGTTTTTTTTATATATAAAACTATGATGTCTTTCCATCCAAACGGTACCATCGATACCGAGTGAGCTACGGTGCAATGGTGAGGGGTAAGAATTCTTTGCGAAGTGAAGACAGTAGTACTTTCAATTTCTGTTTGCACTGGACAACAACGAAGACTTTAATGTTAGCTGGGATTTGGTAAAGTGGAAAGGTAATTTATAATTTTGACAGTTTAAGTGCAACTAGTTGAGGTATTGTGCTTTTATGGCAATTTCAAATTGGTCTGCTATCCCCACCCACACACACCCTGTCAACTCAGGAAGATAATTCCAAATAAACAGTTAAACAGCATAGTACACCTTACTGTAGGTTGATTATATATTTCAAAATTTATACATTAATCGAATAAACAGCATCACGATAACACGGATATGGAGACTAGTTGGGTTTACGACTGATCACGCAACTTGAGGCTACTAACATTCGTGTAGCCAACTTGTCTGAAAGCAATAAAACAGAGGGATAATAAAATATATCTGTTGAATCGGTTATTCTC
Source organism: Typopeltis vanoorti (assembly GCF_054136105.1). NCBI lineage: Eukaryota > Metazoa > Arthropoda > Arachnida > Uropygi > Thelyphonidae > Typopeltis > Typopeltis vanoorti. Next base: position 67,113,925 of record NC_143555.1, on the reverse strand, counting down.
CGGCCGGTAAGTGTGTGTGTGTTTTAAATGTGAAATTCCGAGTTGCCAGGAGAAAAAAATTATTTAACGGTATACCGTGAATTTTGAGGTGGATTTCCGGAACTGGGACCTTTGGATTACTTCGCTGCCGCATTTGTTGGGCTGAAGTACTGGATAAATATATGCTCACGCATGATTAAAATTGATTGGAAGAGAGAGAGGGGAGGGGGTGCTTTGTGAAATGTGCAATGCTTTTGAATAGTTTTCTGATCATCCAGCTAGACATTAAGATATTTGTTACTATAGATATTGCTAATTTATATTAAATGGTTCAACCCATATCAAAAACAACGAAAAGTAGAAGCAGGGATTCATTTCTTTATTATCTAGATGATGATGATATCCATAATTTCTCACGTATCTCAAGCGTTGCTATGTATGCATTCTAGTGGCTCACAATCGCATAGCAATGATAGGAAAGATTTCCTGCTGCTATTCAAAACAAGAATAGCCCTATAAAAATCTAACACGTAACATCAAGGTCATCCTACTTTCCATCAGTAGTGTTGATAAACATAGCCGAGTGTCCAATTTGAGCTCAGCTTTTTCGAAATACTACACTGCATACATAACCATAAAAATTTCTAAAACTCAGTCTATTATCCAGTATCATCCACCTACCTATGAACAGCAAAACTCATTATTTAATTTAATGCAGCATATATACTATCGCTTACGGTGTATCTGGAGAAGCGCTGCCAAAACCTATCTCAACAACAAAAGAGATTCCTGAGAATGCTTCTTGGTGCAAAACAAAATGATCATGTCAACAAGAAATTTGTAGGTCTAATAATACTTAAAATTTAGGACATCTATAAGTTCCGCATTTTATGCCCGTCTATAAACCTTTATACATGAACTACCTACTAACAGCTCGAAGTACTGTCAAACTTGATCTATCACAAATCAAATGGGCAAAATTCTTCCCTCTATTTATTGTAGGACAGAATGAAATAATTCGTAACATATTTAAAAATACAAATTCTGCGTACTCAAAAAAAGAACACAAAATTAAAATCTCTACTTTTTTTTAATTTTCAGAACAAAAGCTGTATTAGAGAATTCCATTCATGCTATCTCTGTGTGTTAAGAGCACATTAACTTGTGAATTGTAGACAGAGATACAGATATACAAATATTGTTAAAGCAAAAAAGGCTTGAAAAGCAAGAGCTAAACTTGGCGTTACTGGCAAAAACCAAGCTGCCAAAAAGTAGTCGGGGAAAAAAAAAAAAAAAAAAAAAAAAAAAACTTATGGAAGGTTCAAGAGGCAGTGCAGGGAAAAAAAGAAATCATATCGAAAATTCCTGAAAACAGGTAAGCAAGTATCCCAAGAAAATACAGAGAAAAATGTAAGGCAGTCAAGCTATGTACAAACGTAATTAAACAAAAGTCATAGGAAAACTGGTAAGAATACAGAAGAAAAATATCAAAATGTTAAGAAGTCTACTGAAAAATCTGAGAAACGGCTGAAATAGTCTCATTTATTTCTCATAAATAGTTTCCAACCGAAGGGCGCAGTGTTCCGCCAAGAAAAGGATAAGAGATGCTAAAGGTAACATGAAAACTGAAGATATCTTGGAGATCTGGAGTAATTACTTTTTGTCTTTCAAATGAAAGAAGCAGTGACACAGTCGCAGAAAATATTCAAGAGGAATGCAATGAAAATACAAATTATGCAAATTAATTTGGAAGCACCTCTGAAGTGCAATTGGAAGAACAGCAGAACATTGCGCCCTTCGGTTGGAAAAGACCAGAGTTCGATTCTCGTCGTGACGACAGGAATTATTATATGGGCTTTTTCAATTGAAGTGAGTTAGCCGATCTCATATGGTTGTAGCAGGCTTTTGCTTCCCGGAAACCCGAATTTTTCATCCCGTGTACAGACAAATCGGCTATGGCAGGGGTTCAACCCGTCGATCGCTTGTGTATTCCTCCTTAATTACAAATTTAGTTAAAACTGAAAACATAATATTTTATTTATTTTTCGTTAAAATTGTCAAATCAGTAATTTTCTTATAAGTCCGGGTAAATGAATTAATTTGGATCAGTGGAAGCAAAACAGCAAGCCGAGTGAATACGATTATAAGCAAAGTGTAAACTCGATTGTAGCTTAAATATTAAATATTCCAAACTACATTACATCGATTTTTTACTTAGGTTAAATCCCATGTGAATATTGTAAAAAAATAAACTTTGTTTGTATTAGATGTTTTTGTAAATAACTCTTTTGAAGCTAACTGTATATACTGCTTTAATAAGAATATGTTAGAGTATTAAAAACAAAGGCAATGTTTTTGTTGCCGAAGCTGTACATGGAAGCATTAGAAAGATTGTTATTGAAACTTGCATGTATGAGAAAGGCTTGCAGGCTCTAAGTGTAAACATCTCTGAAGTCAGTCAGAAAGAGTTCAAACAATTTTCCGATGGCTGGCAACTTACAATCAAAAGAAAGCGGAGGAGAACAAAAGGCGTGCCGAACTTGAAACTTAAGATGAAAGACTCATACCGATTCTTTGGGGGTTGCCAAACTTCATGCGAGTTCTCAGAGGATTCCTAATAAAAAGGGGACTGAAGCAAGCAGAAGCCTCCCCCGGTTTCAGAATTGCTGTCAGAGAAGAGGCCATCCGGTCCAGAGTCGCCGTCAGAGAGACTGCCCGGATCCACGTTGCTTGAGAGAGGAGTTTCCTGCTTCCAGAAAAGAACTTCTCAGTTCGAGACTACTTCTAGGCCGAAAGGAAGAGTTCCAATTGCCGGAGAAAAGTTTCCAGGCCAGGTTAATGTCAGACATTCATCAGTGTGTTGCGTTTTCATTACAATTTGATGAATCAAACGACTTCACTGATATTGCTCAGTTAATGGTAATTATTCGCATGGTATTTCAAGATTATTCAAGTAAAGAAGAACTTTTGAAAATTATACCTTGGGAAGGACTAGGGGAGAAGACATTTTTTCGGCATTTGATGAATTTGTGAAACAACACAAACTTCCACTTTTTAAACTTGTGTCTATTACTACTGATGGTGCTGTTGCAATGATAGGTAATAAATCAGGCTTCATTTCATTATGTAAAAACGATAACAAATATCCAGATTTTTTAACGTACCACTGTATTATTCACCAACAAGTACTGTGTAGTAAAAGATTAAACACAAAAGATGTTTTGGATATTACATTTAAAATTGTAAATTCTGTTCGAGGAAAAGCCCCGCAACCGCGGTTATTTAAATTATAGGCAGATGATGATAGGGAACTTCTGTTGTACAATAATGTTCGCTGGCTCAGCAGAAGTCGATTTTTAGAAAAATTTCTTGTATTAATTAACAATATAAAAAATTTTTCTTGGTGAAAAAGGAGATATTTATCCACAATTGAGTGATAAAAGATGGTTGTTACACTTATCGTTTTTAGTATATTTCTGTACGAAATTAAGCAATTTAAATTTAGAGAGTTACAAGGTAGAGATAAAAATTTAATTGACATGTTAAGTTCAATAAAACTTTCCAACAATACTTACTTTTAAATTAAATAAAGGGGATAAAAATCCCTTATTGTTTTTCAGGTGGTATGAGAAACTCTAAGATGGAGAACTACGATCTAAGAGTTTCATGCCGAAGAACTATCGGCAAATCCAAGCGTAAGTGACCACCTGGTAGTACAACACCAAGGCAACTCGAAGCAAAGGTGGTGCAAGCTCCCTCACTATCCGTGATATTTTCTCATAATGTAAAAACCCAGCTCCTAGGAGATGTAATACTGTCATTACATTATGAGGAGAGGTCACTACCCAGACCGATTTCAACCTTTTTTGAGGTCTCATCCGTGAATAGGTAGACCTGGATGATATCAAAGTTTAAATGAAAAGAACTTACATACCTTCACTTTAGGAATGCCATAAAGGTGTGCCCATATATTATAACTAAGATGAAAAGCCAAACGGCTATTTTTTTCTGGCGAAGTTAATTAAATTAAATTAAGAGGATAAAAATCCCTTATTTTTTTCAGCCAGAATGAGAAACTCTAAGATCGAGAACTACGATCTAAGAGTTTCATGCCGAAGAACTGTCGACGAATCCAATCAAAAGTTTGGCTTTTCATCTTAGTTATAATATATGGGCACACCTTTATGGCATTCGTATAGTGAAGGTATGTAAATTCTTTTCACTTAAACTTTGATATCATCCAGGTCTACCTACTCGCTGATGAGACCTCAAAAAAGGTTGAAACCGGTCTGGGTAGTGACCTCTCCTCATAATGTAATGACAGTATTACATCTCCTAGGAGCTGTGTTTTTACATTATGAGAAAATATCAAAGATAGTGAGGGAGCTTGCTCCACCTTTGCTTCGAGTTGCCTTGGTGTTGTACTACCAGGTGGTCACTTACGCTTGGATTCGCCGATAGTTCTTCGGCATGAAACTCTTAGATCGTAGTTCTCGATCTTGGAGTTCCTCATACTGGCTGAAAAACAATAAGGGATTTTTATCCCCTTAATTTAATTTAATTTAATTAACTTCGCCAGAAAAAAATAGCCGTTTGGCTTTTCATCTTAATACTTACTTTTATTAAAGAAAAATATAAATGACCGCGAATTTAGACATCAACCATATTTATTAAAAATTTTTGAATAAAATCAAGAATGCTTCGCTATGATTTAAAAGATTTTATTCGTAAAATAGAATTAGTTGAGGAAGAAATAAATTCAAGATTTAAAGATTTTCATAAAATTGAAATGATTGTATCTTTTATCAATAATCCATTTCAAGAAAACTTGAACATCACAGAAATTTCAAATAAAATTAGTGGGCTGTTGGATATAAACCAAGCTGAAGTAGAACTTGAGATAATAAACATCCAGAATAGTTTACATTTAAAATCAATAAACAATGAAGTCATTTGGAACATGAAAAATTCCCAATATTAACTGATATTACGCGAAAAATTCTGTCGTGTTTCGGATCGACATACTTGTCAGAATCTGCTTTTTCAAATATGACCGTCATAAAAAAATCAATTAAGAAACCAAATTACAAGTGATCATTTGGATGATTGTCTGTGATTGGCCATTTCTTCATATGAACTTGACTGAAAATATTGCGAGGTCCAAACAATACCAAATTTCACATTAACTTTTTTTTTTTTTTTTTAATCAACCAGCATTTCCTGTAACTTGTGAGTTTGTAATCAATCTGTTGTTTTATCTAACTTTGGTTTTCCAAAATAGAGAAATAAATATTTTATTCCAATATATATATATATATTTTTTTTTTTGTTGTATTAAAATAATTAAAGGTGATAAATAAATTTTTAAATATAGAAATAAAGTTTTTAGTTGTGTATTTTTTTTTTTTTAGTTGTTTATTTGTGCGTAATCAGATATCAGGTTGGGGGAAGATCTACTCTCTTATATGATCTATATAAGAGAGTAGATCGCCGAATAAATTTTTATAGAAAAGTAGCTCGCTTAGTAAAAAAATGGGTTGAACACCACTGGGCTATGGGAACAAACGTAATTTAGAGACAAAAAGACTGGTGATGGGTGGGTAGATTGCATTGATGGTGTAGTAGTGTCTATATTTTTGAGAATTAAGTAGTAGGGGAGACAGTGAGATGTTTGTAACGAAGTAGAATGCGCGCTCTCTCTCTCTCGAGATTAGACTGTGGCATGTGATATCTACTCCTTGGAAGTATCACGTAATAATAATAATAATGGCTGAAGAAGAAAAAAGCCATCTGAAATGTGGAAAGACTATTGGCTTTCGTACCAATTTTAGGACTTATGCCTAAATATTCATTTTGTGTAAATTGCGTGCGTTATCCTCGTCAGTTCGCCTGGTGTAAGGGATGAAAAACCAAAGTACGAATGGAAACCCTTCCATCTCCGCATGAAACTGATTAACAAGCCCTCAAGTGAAAATTCATGGTAAAATGGGATTCGAACCCAGGATTTCCCCCCCCCCCCCAATGAAAGGACTTCGTCGACAACAGCTGAGTTGAAGAAGCGTTAGAGTAGATAATATTTGTACAGAAATGCTCAAATATGGATGTATAAAATTTTCATAGTGGCTACATTGCAGAAGACTGAATTCGAACTTTGATTACAGAGGAATTTCGCTATTAAGTGTGCCAGATAACACTTATGCAAAAATACTCGAGAAGAGAACTTGGAAAAAGAACATGCTGGGTTAAGACCTAATAGGGGTTGTGAGGATCAGACTTTTATTTTAAGACAAAGAGCGGAGAAATCATGTGAATACAATAAGGATCTGTACGTTTCGTAGACCTGGACACGACGTATGATAAAGTGCCAAGAGAAAAAAGCTTGTGTTTTTCTCTTGGCAAGAGAAAAACACAAGCTTTTTTCTTGGCACTGTTAAGAGAAATTTCATGTAATTTCTCTTAACACTGTGTTAAGAGAAATTACATGGTGTAAACGGAACATTATACAGAGCAATATATAACCTATACTTAAGCAGAAAATCAGCTGTTAGAATTGAAGGAGAAACAGGAAGATGATTTGATGCAAAACAAGTGTAAGAAAATGGTATACAAGATCTCCACTATTATTCATCATATTTATTTACCACATGATGAAAGAAAACAGCATTAAACCTCCTATCAAATCTGGAGATGTTAATTTTAACGCTTTACTTTATACGGATGATGTTATACTCTAATAAATTCAGTACAAGTCAGCAGGGTTCCTTAACTAAATTGATTAATTACCGTAACAAATTTGGCACGAAAATCAGTCAGAATATAATAACTATGAAAATAGTCAGGACCATTATCTTGATTAACACTACATATTGAATGAAGAACTGAATAAAAAAAAAAAACCTATTTAGTCACCATTTTTAAGATATGGCAAATTAAATGTGAAAACAGAATAAATAAAGCTGGTACGGTCGCCAGTTGAATACATTTATACGGGATAAGAAAGAAATTAGCTAATTTCTTTCTTATCCCGTATAAAAAAAAATCACTAAACCAGCAGTACATAAGTGTTCAAATGAATTTTAACTTACGGATATTAGAAATAAAGCGCTTGGCAAAAAACATTAGAGGCCATAGATATGAGTAATTATGGGAGTGAACAAATGGTATCAACAGCAGAATCATATCAGAAAGGAAGATATTAGGAAATGTCTGCGCGGTTAGCTTAGTGGCTGTGCGCTTCGCAACCATATGCCTGGGGAAGGAGTGTCCTACGTTCGATTCCAGTCGGTGACGTGAGGAGCTGAAGGATCTTTCTTAGCCATAGCCAAGTTAGCCGGTCTTGGGCGTGGACAGTAGGGTTTTCCCCCTAGTTTATCCTGGGGTTTTTCATCCCACAACGCAGGCAAACCGGCCTTGAGAACTCAACACTACAGGATACATCGGGGGGGGGGGGGGTAGAACTGACCATCTTATCCTGTGAACGGTTTGAGGTCCGTTGATTAATAAATCTTCGACATCGCAAGGTAAAAGAGGATAAAAAGAAGATGAGATATTAGGAAATTTGACACTGGTGGTATTTAAGAGCAAATCTAAGGTAGTATGGTCGTATGGCAGGACAAAGGGTCAAGGTACAACCCACATCTAAATGACTTATGCATTTAGATGTGGGTAATGTTATGCGTGGCCATATTGGATACCTGACAAATACTAAATTAATCTGGAAGACAACTGTTAAACAGTAACGCAAATTTTATCATGTAGTACTATCACGGTATCCTGCACCCCCCCCCCCCCCCCTTAAGGGTACATATATCCGGAATGTGATGATAACGACGTATTATAGTACGCCCACAGATTAGAGACCCTCCGACACTTCTGCGCATGTCACAAAAAAGAGAATCCATTCCGATAATAGGGTAATCAATCCGTCTTCTGGGATGAGTTGTTTATTATTACACGTCGGAAAATTAACTTCGATTTTATAATCATTGTAGTTTTTAAAGTGGTAACTATTTTGCTTGTATAACAGTTGGAAAATTTTATCTAAAAAGCACGTGATTTCGCGTGTTGGCTTATTTGTGCGTCCTTCATTTCTTTCTTCCCTCACATGAATCGACTATTCTTGGCACCAAGCGAAGCTCTACAAAGTGTGGGCATACTATACGCATACTTTGAAAAAAATACATCCCTTTAAACAATACACATAGCAGGCTTCCCTTCATTCTTGTTCCCCCCCCCCTCCAAAAACTATTTGAAATTTCAAAATAAATGAAATAGCTAGTACGTCAAAGATGGTAATTTTAAGGGGGGAAAAGTGTCCAAGTATACGACAACATAACAGAGTACTTTCTTTCGTAGTAACAACACATAACTGTTGGTCTCCCCGTCTTCTACCGAAGCGATATTACTTTTTTTTTTTTTTTTTTTTTCAAACTACACACGCCCTCATCTTGAGGTCGCGCATCGTCGGTTTTTCAAATACTACCATTCGAGCAGTGCTTCTAAAGTTGCTGTGATGTAAAAGTGAGAGCCCCAGAGAGGTTCAAATATCTAACATACCCACATTTGTCCATCCGATCGGAGAAGGGTATAGCATGGTTGGAATGTTTTGCATTTACTGCCGATTAGATTACTAGATTAATCTAGTAAGAAACTAGGACCACGGGGCCAGTACGTCACGTTTGTGAACTGTGTATTCTTCTAGCCGGTTTCGGGGGATGAAAAACCCTTCCACCTCAGTATAAGATCGGTTTATTTAATTTCAGTGAAAGTCCCTATAAAGTTACTAATTAAATGAAGAGCCAAAGGCTTCAATTCGGCGACATGAACTTAAGTTAAGGGATATTACATCCCATATTATTTCTTAGCCGAATATAGAAACTATATTCGCCGAACTTTATATAGTTTCTATATTCGGCATGAAACTCTTTGAGTTTCTTATTCGGCTAAGAAACAATATGGGATGTAATATCCCTTAACTTAAATAAGTCCCTATAAAGATTTTTCACGGCCTAAACGAGATTCGATCCAATGGTTGATGTTTGGCTTATGCGGAGCTCTTTACGTATTCATACAGTACAACTGACCCGAAGTTTGGTGGACAATTCGTTGTTAACACTCGTTGGTCCCGTTATATTTAAGTTGTCAGTCAGCAGTTAGAATTGAAGGAAATACAGGAAATGGTTTGATGTAAAATCAGGGATAAGACCAGAGAGCACATTATCTCTACTCTTATTCATCATCTATATGGATAACATTATGAAAGGAAGTGGCATCAAGCCTGATATTAGAATTGGATATGTCAAACTTAGCTCTCTTTGCTTTATGCAGATGATGTTGTACTCCTAAACACATCTAGTGCAAGTCTCCAGAATTCACTAACTAAACTGAATAACAGCTGTAACAAATTTGGCATAAAAATCAGCAATAAAAAGACCAAAACTATGAAAATAGGCAGAAAGGTAGAAAACTTCAGCTGCATCTCTAAATGGAAATACTACAGAACAAGTAAAATATTTCAGCTATTTAGGCACAGCTTTTATTGAAGATGGCAGCTTAAATCTGGAATAGATAACAGAATAATCAAAGCAGGTATGGCGGGTAACCAGCTAATAAATTTATATCGAATAAGAGAGATTAGCCAAAACACCAAACTAGCAGTATACAAACAATGTTTAAACCAGTTTTAAACTATGGATCTGAGAGCTGGGTTTAGAAATAAATCATTTGATCAAAGACTAGAGACCGCAGATATGAGAGTTCTGAGAAAAATTAAGGGAGTGAACCGATGGCATCAATGACAGAATCATATTAAAAATGAAGATATTAGAAAGGAACTTGACATTATTAGCATTCAGGAATGTGTAAGCAGAGCTAATCTCAGGTGGTATGGCCACATAAATGGAATGGGTGTTTGATGCCAAGACAGCAGGAAAGAGACCCAGATATAGATGGATTGATACGGTCCCCTTAGAAGCATGAAATGTTAGATATGACAATATTGGAGTGCTCACAAATAATAGATTGATTTGGAGGAAAATTGTTGATACGAGATTAATAATAATGCAAACATAATCGTTAATAATAGTTAAACTTAATGAAAGAAAGTAATGGAAAAATTAGTACTTCGGGAATAAGATTAGCAGTAAAGTCTCCATTGGTTTTGTCAATGAACGTATACTAATCCAAAAACTAGAGTCAAAGATTTCTGTACCAATTAGAAAAAAGTAATTTAATTATGCAGGGAGATGTTAGTCAGAGGCAAGTGTCTCTAAGAACCAAGATAATGCTCGAGGACAATGTTATCGAAACATTTTAACTTTTTTTTTTTTTTTTTTTTTGAGATTCGTTCTAGTCTTAAAATATATTTAATAAATAACATATCCGTAAGATGCCCTAGTATGAAGGGCATCTTCAGTATGACTTTCAAATTAAACAAGAACAGAAACCGGTATATTCCATAATGATACGCGCGAACTGCAATAGACGTAGAGCGTCATGATCTAATTATATTAAGGTTCTTCTAGTAAAAATAACTTTAACAAGATTTAGTAATAAATAAAAAAAATTCCGGTAATTAAATTTAAGTTAACTTTGGAATTTGTTTAGAAGTAGTATTTCCCATAAGAGGAATACTTTAAGTCCATCGTTTCTATTTAGATTTAGTTGAGGTAGCAAGGTTTCACAACTCTTTTTGTATAAACGTTTACATAAACGTAAAGAGATTATTACTTTTATGGAGAATGTTAATTTTCTTCCAAATAACTCTGTGTCTGGTGGTGATAGTATGCTCCGCAAGTCCCGACTGCTCTAGCTCATGGAACTTAACGTAGTCTAAATGGTCATCGCGACTTCAGATCTACCTGCTTGGCCAAAATACGATAATCCACAGTGGTAAGGAATTTGATACACTCCAGGTGGGATGAAGGCAGAAGTTTATCTTTAGCTGAGCCTAGAAAAGTAGATATCTTGTTGACAAGACGGAAGGACACTTCTAGGCCAACGGATCTAAGTAGTTTGGCTATATCTTCTAGGACGCCTTTAACAGAGGGAATGATGACACGACGGACCACCACTATCACTCTTTCAATGAGAGGCAGAGGACAAGTAAACTCTATAATTATGAATTATCTAGTTGACATACGAGAGGATCTGGAAAGTTCTGATAAACACTTAGAATAAAAATGATATTAAAGCAATTGATATAACTACAAGAAAGAACATATATTAAAACCCTTTAACCCCCCATGTTTCATTAAATTGAAATAATTTGTTCCTTTTCTTTTAGGATATATATGACATAAAATTAATTTTTGTTCAAGGTGTTTATCAGAACTTTCCAGCCCTCCCCCCCTCGCATTATTCAGTAAAGCCATTAGCAGGAAGGTGGACTTGATATGATTTATTTCTTGGGGAGCGGCAATTCAGCGGAGCAAAGAGTGTGTGTTCGATACTCAAGTGCTAATGGTGCCAGATTTTTTGGACAATTATGATGGTATGAAAGAGGATGAATGTCAAGTCCAGCGTGCATTTTCTTTCTGAATACCGAGAAGTGAAGGCTACCATCTTGGTTGAAGAATAGATCTAAACAGGAATCCGATTGTTCTCTTCTAACTCAAGAATGAACTGGATACGATGGTGAAAGGCGTTGATCTTATTGACAAACTATTGTAGGTCTGTAAGGAACCCATGCCAAATCATCAACATATCTGTGCCATAAGGACGGCTTAGGAAGGATACTATTCGGTATACGTTGTCCAAATCTTTCCATGGTAGTTAGCTAATGTGGGATAAAGCAGAATTCCCACTGATGTGCCCTCAATTTGATGGTAACGTTTATTTTGCCATGTGAAGTAGCCAGAATAAATGACCAAGTCAAACAGACAATATCTGCCGGAAAATCTTGCTTGAGGAAGTTAAGGGTTTCATCTGAAGGAACATTTGCGAATAAGAAAACAATATCTAGGCTTGTGTTCTTATGAAGACGTCTTTTCTTCAAAATGAGAACTATATTTGATAAATGAAGAGGACTTTCCTGTGAACGCAGAAAGTAATTTGGAATGATGCTTTGCAATTTTGTAACATGGAGAACCAATGTAGTCCACCACAGGACGTAATGGAATTATCGTTTCGTGGACTTTTGGCAGTCCATATGAACGAGGAGGATGCCCATGGCAACACTTGTTTCTTCTTGGTGTTCCCATCTTAATTAGAAACTATCTATAAAAGAGTGTTTAATTACCTAATCTGAATCATAATTTAGATCTTGATCTACTAATGCTTTCCTTCTGTTTGCCTTTGTAATAATAAAGTTATTATTCTTCCGCAGAGAAAAGAGAGAAAGAGTCCTTCATAAAAGTAATATCTTGAAACATTTATACAAAGGCAAACAGATTTAGTAATAACTTAAATAACTTTTTTTTTTCATTAATTTTGGAATTTGTAAATTATACCTCTTATTGGAAATAGTTCGTCTTCACAAATTCCAAAATTAATGAAAAAAAAAAGTTATTTAAGTTATTACTAAATCATAGTTATTTTCACTAGAACGTTAGTATAATTAATCATGACTCTACAACATGAATGTGAAGTCCGCGCGTCATTGTTGAATATACCAGTTTCTGTTCTTGTTTAATATGAAACTCATACTGAAGATGCCCTCGAAACTAGAGCGAAAATTTTATACTAATAAAAATATATAAGTTAAATCCGTTTTATGTTATTTATTATCATGTCTTACGTTCTATACGTCAATTTAAAATATATTTATTATTATGAGCCTTGAAAAAAAAAACATTTTTAATGACAAAGCTTTGCTAAAACACCGGTGAAGTGCAGATCTTCGGCTAAAATAGAGTCAGCGAGTTCTGTAGGAAATTTTAATCTCTTCTACTATCTTGCATGCAGTTAATCGTTGATTATTTCGCATTAAATTTTCCACAGTTTCATCGATGTACAGAACTCAGATCACTTTTGATAAAAAGTGAGGCTACTTCGCAGTCATCCTCATGCACATTTTGAGAAATTGCGTTTCGCTGGCCGTTTTACACATACCAGCCACTAAATTAGAAACCTTTACGCAGATGTACGTAAACGACACTTACGCAGCGTATATACAAAATACGTGGTCACATGCGTCATCACGTATTCTAGGCTACTGCTGGTCGGCAATCGTTAATAGTGTTGATCACAATGTGAACAACAAAAGATCTTTCGGAGTGGGTGCACGTCTAGCTGGAACCACGATTTTGAAAACAGCAGAGCTGACTGGTTTCTCAAAAGGCGAGATATTCCGAGTGTTTAATCAGCGGAAAAATAACCCACTTTCCTTGTCTAAGAGGTGCAACAGTGATTCTACGACAGTCAGTCCAGAACGAGATCGCCGTCGTCTTGGAAGGCTTGCACAAACAGAACTTCCTAAAACACTGTGCAACAATAGACCGCAGCATTTAATAAAGGCAGTTCCCGATTCATATCTCACCAGAATATGCGCAGAGAATTGAAGACAATTGGTACTGGCAGTCGCTTGCCTAAACGGAACCACTGATTTCTGCGAAGAACCAAAACGTTTGTCTGCAGTGGTGTCAGAAACACCGTGCCCAGACACTGGAAAAACGTTATGTGAACCGACGAGTCACAGTACACCTTGTTCTGTACCGTGACTTGGCAGAGAGTTTGGCGGGAACCCAATGACGCAACGAACTCGGCTGTCTCGTAAGCACATCTCTCTTCCCTGGCCACCACAAGGCCCGGATCTGAACCCATTGTATGGGGCATGCTAGAAAATAGATCCGGGAGCAAAGTCCTCTATTGTGAACGTAGATGCAATCCAATCCCTTGTAGAATCAATGTCAAACCGCATATATATATATATATATATATATATATATATATATATATATATACATATATATATATATATATTATTATTACGGGCAACTCCAAGGAGTCCTTAGACTCATCGAAGGAGGCCTTAACATCATGTCAAGAAACAACTATTCAACATTCACACAGTATCTATCATACTTCGCCTTGAACTCATTCACAGTCACCCACCCACAACAGACTCTGGTAGCTTATTCCACTCATTCACCACTCTCCAAGTAAAAAACCTAGCTCTAACACCCTTGCTAACCACACTCTTACCCAGTTTCCATGGATGGCCCCTAGTACTCCCACCACCAGTCCTGTTCTCAAAAATATCTTCTGAATTAATCTTATAGAAACTCTTCAGTAATTTGAATGTCTCAATCATATCACCCCTCTTCCGCCTATCAACCAAATTTCTGCAACCTACAAATCTTCAGCCTATTCTCATAAGGTTCATTCCATAGACCTGCTATCATCTTAGTCACTCGTCTCTGGATCCTCTCCACCTCCTCCCCATCAAGAAGAAACCCTGGCGCCCAAATCTGGGCACAATAGTCTAGTGGGGTCTTATCAAGGCTCGATACAGAGGAACAATAACTTGCTCGTCAAAGTATTCTTCAGTAACCAAGTGATTTGATGCGATATATATATACACATACACACATTAGCCGGTCTTGGGCCCGGACAGAAGGGTTTTTTTCCCCCAGTTTATCTGGGGATTTTATATACACACTGTCCGCGCGGTTAGCCTAGTGGCTATGCGCTTCGCAACCATATGCCTGGGGAACGAGTGTCCTAGGTTCGATTCCCGTCGACGACGTGAGGAGCTTAAGGATCTTCTTCAGCTATAGCCAAGTTAGCCAGTCTTGGGCGTGGACAGCAGGGTTCTCCCCTCCCCCCCAGTTTATCAGCGTGTGTTCACGGGGGCGGTTTTCCCGCAAACGGGAAAACCGCCCCCGTGAACACACGCTGCTACAGTCAAAAAATACCCCCCCCCCCCAGCGGCAGGTCGGTTGGGGGTTGTACTAACCAAAAAAGTCGCATCAAAATGTAAAAAGCGGACCCTGCATTAGAAGCGGGATAAACGCTTAGAGGAAGAAGATATATACACTGGAATTTGGGCTAAAGGAAGTCCAACACGGTATTAAATAAGTTTCTAATCCAGTAACCGGTACGTATCTTTAAAATGCAATTTAATGCAAACATTTTTTTTTTTCCGTACATTCAGATGTCGTACAAACAAGTACCGAAAAAAAAAAAAAGTGTTACGTTCACAACA
This sequence comes from Typopeltis vanoorti, assembly GCF_054136105.1. Classification (NCBI taxonomy): domain Eukaryota; kingdom Metazoa; phylum Arthropoda; class Arachnida; order Uropygi; family Thelyphonidae; genus Typopeltis; species Typopeltis vanoorti. Next base: position 67,098,801 of record NC_143555.1, on the reverse strand, counting down.
GATTGACGCTACCCAGTGACCTTGTCTTTGACTTGTCTAAATCAACACAGACATGTTCTGCGATTGCCAAAATAACGAGCACACGCGGCTAACGTGAAAATAACATCCAATCCAGTCTGAACAGACATCACATGCGAGACAAAAATGACACATTACGTTTTTCAAAACAGTGGCCGTTCTGATCAGGCAGATCCCTCAGAATCCAAGAAGGTATGGCTTTTTTTTTTTTTTTTTTTTTTTTTTTTTTTTTTAGAACAATGAAGGGATATACAACTGACGTAACACCAAATGAAGTGATCAAAAATGAGTTGACGTTGTCAGTTAGTATAGATGAACTTGGATGAACCATATATCCCGAGATCAAATAACTAAGAACGACATCTATTATTACAAAGTGCTATCCATCCCATTCCGAAAGCACTGGTCTACTTTTGAATTGTATCATATTAAAATCTAAGTTCTGCACATAATGGAGGATATTCTGTTTATCAAAACTGAACGAGAAACAGTGCAGTTAACTATTAGATTTAAAGTAGATACGAATGTCAACATTTATTTATATTTATCTTGGAAACAATGCGCTACTCAAAGGCGAAATGTCAACGTCCGACTAGCGGAGAAAAGTTGTGAAGAATTTTTTAATTCATGAAAGTATTTCGAAATGAAAAATACTAGAAATGGTTTAATTCATATCATGCCAGCGAGATATATGCGAAACCACCTATTGTTTCAGAATGTCAGTTAAATATATTGCTTACGTTTCGAAGTTAAGCAGTTCATAATTATGCCGTATATCACGAGTGGGACATCGGGAAGGTAATGATACGTGCACTTCCAAGGCAGAACAATAAACAATGCGTTTTCAAATGATTTCAAATAACACCACCTAGCAGTGTATCACAGGGAGTTAAAGGACACGAAGTGAAAACTAAATAACATTTGAGACGCTAAAAGTTAGAGCCCGGGTGCTGTAATTAAGAATGGCACACGCTGGAGTTACTAAGAAATGTTTTCTTGAAATAATAAAACTAGCTTTACTTGTGATTTTCTGGTTTGGTTTTCTAGTTCACCAACAAAAATTTCCTTAGTTTTGCCACTGCATCTACAGAAGAATGTAATTTTATTTTAATAAGAAACATTTCCTGTGTAAGAAGGCTGGAACCCGAATTGTATCGAAGGATTCATCACGGAAGCATTTCTTAATAGCCTAAAAAAACTGATGAGGCTGTTGAACAGCAACAATAAAAAAACGCTATTACGGCATAATTCCAATTACTAGGGCCAAGGGAAGACAACAAAAGAGACAGGAAAAAGAGGGCGTCATCCACCAACGAAACAGATACTACCAAGATGATATCAGGCCACGTATTGGTAGCTGAACAGGAATGTTGGCCTCTTCTTCATTAAAACGAGGAAGGCGGTTGGAGGAGGAGAAAGAAAAATGTGGGGGAGAAACAGGCTCAATTTCTTCTCTATTATGTCGGAGAATAATAGGGTCTAATAGGTCGATCGCTGGCATCCAGCGTACACTATTAATAACCTGCCAGAGCAACATGAGCACACAATTTCCGATTTCGCAGCCTGGAAAATAATTACTTGACAAAAGCAGCTCTTCACAAGACGGCGAGTTATGCGAACGCAAAGCTGATGAAGGCAAGCAAACAACAAGCCTCTGTTTATATATAAAACTTAAATTAAAAACGTAAATCGATTATCTTATGTGCAATTTTCCAAACAGTCCAGTGAGAAATATTTATTATATACATTTGAGAGAGAGAAAGGCTGAGAAAAGACGGCTTTTGTCGCTTTATTAGAATTTTATCAAAGCATTATATGACATTTAGTCAAATCTGCTTGCGTGTCCAAATTTAGGTGATCACGGGTTTTGTGGCATCATCAAGTAGATGAGAAAGAAATCGGTACATTTAGTTACCAGTGAGGAATGGAGGGCCAACAGTACATTATAGTTACGGAATCATAATGGGTGAGCCTATAAGTAAATATTATTCCCTCCCATTCATGGCAGGATCTTGGAAGTCTTGAAAAACTAGTAACACCACTGATGGATATGGTAGTCGACTACGGTACTCTTATTATCTTTCAAAATTTCTGAAACCGCGAACCTCTCTAACACAGTGGAATATTATCTGATTTCAGGAGAAAAAGTTTTTTATTATTTTATTTTTTTTTTAACAATTTGCTAATAGAGGGTGTGCGAAATAAATATGCCGATGTAATTTCTTGAACATGTTTATAATCTTTTACATCATTACCAACCTTCTTAACTCGTATAAAGTCAAATTAATGAAACAAACGCCTATATAGCCAAACAAAGTAACCTTCCAGATATCATATTCGTTATGAACTATAGATTTGGTTGCAATTTCAATGATATCTAATTTCACTGGTATGTTTTAATCTTTACTCAGTATTCGAATTGAAACCGACTACTGAAGGTGTGTTTAAATCACTAAACATTTTAATTGCTTTGCTTTGTGAATTACTTCATTTTAATAAGTAGAGTACATACACATTCTACTATTGGAATTACATGGAATATTCGATATTCCACTTAATCTTTAATTTCTCTTCCCTACTCATATATTTTTGATTTACATTCAAGTCTTAACGATTTTTTTTTGCTTAAAAGTTGAATTTCTCTAAACCAACTTGCCCACCAAAGTATTTTTTAAATTAACAATATCGAGTGTTTTTAAATTTCGACAGCTCGCTTTTTTTTTTTACTTTCCCCGATCGTACTAAACGTAGAAGAAATTATTTAAACATTTCTAGTGATTTAATCCAAATTATTCTGCTTGTCTACTAGAAGAACAAATGAATAATGGAAGTTTCCCTTATTCTCGATCACGTACTCCCCAGTACACATCTAAAAACTATTCTGTAAATAGTCACTTTCTGTAAAGTGAGTAAATGATGTCTTTAAAAAAAAAAAAAAAAAAAATTCTTTCCCAAACGTGTTTATCGTCTTGGCTTATCTGGAACTCATACTACGTTTATAATCCTCAGATTTAAATTATCAGATTATTCGTTTTTTATTCGTATGGAGTTTACTGCCTTTTTCTTCCCCGTCCCTATTGGGGAGAGTTGAGCCCCCTCATGGGGATTAAGTATTTATAGCTGTAGATCCGTGTGTGTTCACGGGTCCGTTTTGCCTGCTTGCGGGATGAAAAACGCCAGATAAACTGGCGGGAAAAACCCTACTGCCCGCGCCCAAGACCGGCTAACTTAGCTATGGCAGATCCTCAAATTCCTCACGCCTTCGACGGGAATCGAACCTGGGACACTCCTTCCCCAGTCATATGGTTGCGAAGCGCACAGCCACTAGGCTAACCGCGCGGGCAGATTATTCGTTTATACCATGAAATTACATTTCTCGTGCTTGTTTCGCTAAATACACATTTACTGCTGAAACGAGTTCAGTTATTTTCAATGTCAGTCTCTAGTTGAATCCTTTTAGGGGAAAAACGATTCGTAATGTGATAAGAAATAACTCCGCTCTGGAAGAATGTATGGCATTTAATGAAATTTGGTATTTAAGACCTGTATTAAAATTTATCGAGACCTTGGAATAAAGGGTGAAACCATTCGAAACGACAGTGTGTGTATATATCAGATATTACAAAAATTTGCAGTAAATCAACTGCATGTAGTACACATCTCCAAACGGCAATGTGCTTGCAAAATGCACCTTTATGATCGTCTGTGATTACTTCCATATTTGTTTAACATCTTTTCGTGTTTTTTTTCTTTTTCCTCTTCCCCAACATATGTGCAAAAGTGCTTCGAAACAAGAAGAAAGGCACTGTAATTTCTTTTCGTTGCCTTAAGCGTTCTCTCCCATCAATAATATGAGACAACGTCAAAGCAAATAATCGAAACGCCTCACTTCATACTGACAAAAAGTTGTTCGGACTTTGTCCTCTGCCAAGCTACTGTTAGCAATTTTTATTCACACTTGGTAATCCTCCCCCTCTCTCATGCCCAAATTATTCCTATAATGACATTCAAATATTAATATCGACTTCCACCAGCGTCCTTCTCTTTTGAAAATCTTACGCTACTGACCACTAAGATCTAAAATTATAAGCACATTCGAGTTCCCATTAGATTCGGACCAGACACGGATTAAAAGAGTCATCTAATACTGATACCAATAAATCATATTAGTATATGATTTATTATACTAATAAATCATATACTAATACATTAATAAATCTGATGCCATTTCTTCATGAAATATGAGTCAAAGGCTCCAAATCGTTTGCTATATATTTAAACTACCACACCAGCATATCCTAAGTATGGAAAGAAAACGATTCGAAAACCATAAAAGTAGTGAGTTCACTCTAATTCCGGTTAAAACAGGCAAAATGTAGTTAGGTTAAAAAAAAAGAAAAAAAGAAAAAAAAAAGTAAATATTGGAAATACCAGATTTCTTTCAACTCCTCCAGCGAACTACTAGAAATCAAGTCAGATTCGACGTTAATATATGAAAGGAAATAAAACGTGATTCAAGTTGGCAGTCTTCATTACAGATTTTTTTTTTTTTTCATCTTTGCTCGTTCATCATTATAATGACATATAATACCATAAAAACAAAATAATCAGTGGAGTTCTCATCTTCCATGTTTACATTAAAATGCCTTAATAAAACGAATCATTTTATTAAGACTTTTTTTTAACCATAAAAGTACATCTCCCAAGTTCACCTCCAAATCTCGTTTATAGGAGCGTCGACAATGTCCTAGTCACAAGCGCTCGAAGACAACAGAAGAGTGGAAAACAATAAACGATGTTAAGTTTTAATATTTAATTATTTCAAAGTAATGACAACCATTTTCTGGTTTCTTCCAAAACGACCTGCAATACAATTTGATTCTATTAACTGGTTCGAATAAAACATTTTGGAATAAATATCAATAGGAACACAAATGGTTTCGATTTTCTCATAATGATTCCAGACAGTTGGATTCTCCAAAGTCAAAATAGAGCAATAAATTGCATATTCATTTATCATCGTTTTCACTTTTTCTGCATATCCAATTTTATATAACAGGTGGCTTGTCATGACTATCGACTTTCCAAAAAGGGCTTCATATCTGCTTATTACGCGATCAACGAAATCTTAAATTGCATAATATTAATTCATATATAATAATAATCTTAAATTGAATAAAATAAACATCACAATGAACATGTGATAGATATAAGGCTTAGCGTAAGTCTGTTTTACTTTAATCCTAACAAATCAATATAATTCGTTGGTCTAAATTTAGAATCAACAAACAGCTAGTTTTTTGTTTTTTTTGCACCAATAATAAAAATTAATTAAATATATGGATTATATTTTTCTATACTAATCAGATAAGATTCTGTTCCAAAAACGGTTTTCAAGCATAATAGGTAATCTGTATTTCAATAGGCAATTGATTCTTTAAAAAGTTTCAGAAATATTTAAAATAACAAAATGTGTCCTATTCCTAAAATTATCAAGTGAAACAAAAGATTCTGATGCACATGGGGAGTTAAAATCGCAGGAAAAGTTCAAAAAATAGCAAGTAAAACAGTGAACGTCCAATTTGTAGGTCGAGTAGAGAGAGAGAGAGAGTAAAATAGATCACGGGCGGCCGCAGGATGCACCGCAGGGCTATAATTAAGGGGCGTCCAGTACCGAAGTAAACTCGCGATTCAATCCGCGTGGTTGGCTCGCGCTATAATCATCACGGGGTTAGACGGGCAATAACGGCCGTCCAGCCGCTGCTGATTAGTAGGGGGAGATGCTAAGCACGTAATTAAACAATAAATAACACGGAGCGCAGTGTACGGAACATTATGGTTGCTCCGGATCGCAACATCCTGGATCGAAAGCATGTTTGATTGCGGCTGGAACGTTAGTCAATGCCTGCCACGAAAGGGTCAGTGGGGTCAAAATGCGGTGGGGAGGGGGGAAAACAAAGGTACCCAAACGACTACTTTCTGCAGGTTCAAACCGACAACTACTTCCATCAATAACTTGAGGTCGGAAGGTAGGGAAAAGAAAAGGAAGATCTGATGGATCTCTGGTTCCTCGCTACACGTGTAATAAAGTAACAGGGGTCATGCTCCTGCACGTGTACTCTACGTTAATGTCTACACAAACACGTGGCCACCAGCCATCGGGTCGAGATGCTAAACGCTGGCAGGAAGTCGGTGAAAATTACAGATATTGGGTGGTTGGAATCTAGATAGACAAATGTACAGGTAATAAAGTATGCACTTTGCATATTATACTTCCACCCCTCCCCCTTCTCATCGTGTTAGTAAAGAAAAATAGTATTACTACTTTTCAAAGTCAGCCAGCACGTTTAAACCGGCATGCTCTTAGTAGGAAGCTCAAATGACGATTCTAAATTTTAAGTAAAGCCACTTCAGTTAAGTAACCTACAGTTTTCGAGGTCATCAGAAACTGTATCTTTCGATGATGAGGTCAGCTCCTGTGCTATTAGAAAACGATGAAACAATGAACGGAAAGATAATACTGTTATCGATCCCTCAGACAAGAGGCTTAGGTAACTAAATAATAATAATAAAAACTTAACGGAGGGACTGATGTCAGAAAGTAGTCTGCAACATCTAACTAATGACTGCCTTTAAATGGAGCAAAATAACGGCCTTAAATAAACATCAACCGAACAAGTCCATGCTGAATTTTGTTTCCCTCAAACATCCCCAACAGAAGAAAGATTTCAAGTTTGAACATCATGTTGGCAAAACAGTCTCTTATTATAGCAGGCATTCTTTATCCCAACCTGTATGGAAAAAACAAAATGAAAACCCTTCATTTTCTTCGTTGGCATTTCTGAAACGGTCTTAGAAGCCATCACGTTTATCCGCCTATCCCGGTCCCAGATCATTTGGTACAATCTCATTCACCCATACTATTCTTTAGGTCTCCTTCTTTACTTCATTCTCAACTTACAGATCTGTAACAGACAACCCGTTCTCGCTGATTCTACCAGCCTTTCAGCTTTCTTCTGATTTATTTCCAGGCATCTTCTCCATATCATCAGGTTTAACACACGCACATACATCCCGCTATTCAAAGCAATTCATGGCCCTGGGGAAGCACTACATTTCGAATGGTTATATTCTGGTAACATTTATTGTAGACCTACACTTTACAATAGTAGCCCAGCACAGTTCACATACGTCTTTATTATTTTCTTTTACTTTTAAGAATATATTCATTATTACAGAGGGCTTCTTTAGCTTTTCTAATTTTGTTTTTGATTTCATTCATTACTATTTGCTTCCTGCCTACTGCATAGCGTACTTGCTCCCCAACCGACAGGCTGTGGATTAGAGTCCCACCGCGGGCAAACATGTTTGTGACTGTTTTAGGTGGGAGATGAATTTTATCGTTCGATGCGAGACCAGTGTCCCGCTTATCGGACATCTCATGTTTGGTTTCTCGAGTATGATTTCAGACTTATGTACGAAACAGAAAATAAATTTTAAAAAAATCCTGTTAGTCCACCCATGATATACTATTTATAGGTTTACAACCTTTCATGGGTGAGATTATTTTTTATTTTTTTTTAAAGAAAACTTGCCTTTATAATTCCCAAATAGCTTTTAGTTGGAAGGTTTGATTATTTAATGTTTCGTTTTTGTGTTACTTATTTACCTAAAACTGTTTTATTGTATACAACATAGAATCTACTATGTAGACGATGTACTGAGATTACACGTTCATACTGAAGTTTAAGTATGACCATTACAAAAATCAAAAGACGAAGTAGACGGTCTCATGAGGAGGAGGTAGCAGGAATTTCCTTTGCCAGGACCGGCCAAAATTTTATTAGTCGGTGGCTATGGCAGTAATTCAGACCAACCCAACATATGAAAAACAAGTCAGTTCATGCCAAATATGTGCTTGCCAGTCAGCACTACTGAGTTCTGCTGTTATTGGACTGATAAATATGATCCATGTTTCAAAGTAAATAGTCTGCTGGAAGTTCACGAAAAACACCATTGTAAGCAAATTTCTGCGCTAAGATTCAGGCGATCAGGAATTCTAGGCAGCCTGGATGGAGTTCCAGACCGTTTCTAGTGCTCTGGAATTTCTCAATCGGCACACGAAGTTTTTATCATCTTGAAGTAGTAGACACTACTCCAGTGATTTGCCAGCTTCCTCCTCAGGCACGCCGTTTCAATAAGCACTATGTACAGGATACATCATTGACTGAAGGAATACGCAAATATTTCTACGCGTGGATAGGCTTATGCATTCGTCAGGCATTTTTGTAATAGAATTTTGCATTTGTAACAAACTTTGTGTTGTGTGCTCTGAAGATGCTGGATATAATACCTGCGAAATATTAGCTTTTAAGTTAATAAATAGTTATTTTCTTAAACATCTGTGTTCATATCAAACCGTGAAATCTATTACAAAAAAAAACGCAAATATTTCATTTCACTGAGGATAAACGCATGACATCGAAGTTAAGCCCAATATACGAGTAAATAAACTGCTTGAATAAATTTTCTAATTTCCTTTTTTCTATTCAGAGGACCAAAGCAATTAAGAGGAAGCCGTATATTTCTCAATTATATGATTCTGATTCACGGTCGGTTTGTATATCATGAAGGAGAAATAACTCAAATTTGGAACGATTCCCAAGAATGGATAACTGAGCTTCAGCACAAATGGCTGCAAGGTATTTTTCTAGGAGGGACGTTCCAAAAGATGAATCTCAGTGAAAGAAAAAAATAAAATAAAATAAAATAAATAATTGAAGTCTTTATTTTCGTACGCTATATCTCAATATGGCATTCTTCCCTTTCAACACACGCACACACCGTGCAACGAGTTTTGCAAAATAGTCGTAATAAAACTCTTTAGATTGCTTGCGAAATTAATTATGATTTTGCGAAGAGAAGCACTGCGGCAACGTTGAAACAATCGACGACAAACTTCCAGTTCATTCGTAAATGAAAAGAAGTGGCACCCAGCATTGCGCTAATTCAAAGTTCAATTTCCGTGGTAGTGATTTCCGACTTTCGCAGATTTTCTCTGATAAATAGAAAAACTGAGACGTTAATCGGTTGTAATTTTTTACTGTCCACTTCGTGATCGATCCTTAATGTCGAATCCGCCATCGCCGTTTCTAAGTCCATCGAGGCAAAGTACTCACATCTGAAATTTAAACAGCAACTTTTGCGGTGTATCAAAGAGTTTAAATATTACTGAGCGCTCTTTTAAACGCTTCGACTAACTTGTAAAAGACTTGCCCACTGTGCATACAAGCAGTAACGAAAGCGCCTCCATAGCGCAGGTGGAAGAATGACAGGACATTGCGTCCTTCGAATGGATGAAGACCTAAGTTCGATTCTCGTTCTTTTTTCTTTTCGATTTAAGGTGAGTAAGCCGATCTCTTACAGTGCCAGAAATTCTCCCTCCATCCCTCCCAGAAACTAGGAAGAGAAGACGGCATAGAGTGTAGATGGAGGATTAAGGTAGCGGAGACGATGGTTTGTATATAGAGCGTTTTCCCTTGGGGGGATAGGGTCTCACATAAGAAGAAATGGCTTCGATCGCACGTCACTGTATATTAAATTGTAGCGGAGGGATGAAGGAACGGAACAACACTAGGCACTTTTCAAGGCCATTCATCCTTTAAATACTGTGCGCGCAAGAATTACCCCATACACAGTTTAGTGAAGAGGTTGCAGAAAAAAAGAAAAAAAATTACATTAAAACTGGAAAGATTTTTCGTCCTCTAAAACGATTACCGTTTCACATTCAATCTCTCTTTCACTCTCTCTCTCTCTCTCTCACACACACACACACAGTGGCGCACTCGGGATTTAATCTTGGAGGGGGGCCGAGCACTCAAGATTTAATCTTGGGGAGGGGAGTAGAGTTGAATAGATGGTTTAAGAATCCACACTACACATTGACATTGCATACGAGCTATGACTGAGCATTTGCAGTGATCGCCAATAAATGATGCCCGTGATCTCCTCTGGCTCCACTCGGGCAAACAAGCGCCCGAGCACTACTTCGTTCGCCTTGAGTTCACAGTGGCCGTGATTCCCGAGAGCTACAGGGTATTCCCACGTTATGTGAACCGCTAATTCATAAGTAGCATAGAAATAGACGACACGACACAACGTAAATTTAAAATAAATAAAATTAATAAATTTAATTAGGAAAATATTTTTGGAAATTCTTCTGTTTTTTTCCCCCTTTTTCTTTTGGAGGGGCCAGGGCCCCTTGGTTCCTCCCCACCCCCAGGTGCGCCAATGCACACAACTGACTCATGTCTTGTTTATCAAATTTCGAGAATATATCTTATCTGTTATTTCTTGTCCACGGACTTAATTCTTGGCAGGTACCTGAGGAATTGGATACAATATTAGTCGGATCAGTATATCAGTACGGTACTTTTACATTTAAGAAGAAAATAAGTTAATGCTAATCTCACTCAAACGTCGATCAACAATATCTTAATTTTATAAACTTCTTTTTAAGAATTCAAGTTTTAGTGATCAAATAACTGGTGTTTATCTTAAGTGAAGGTGTGAAACGGATACTTTATTAATTGGCTGTTTATACCTCAACGAGAACCTATGCTACTCAATGACTAAGGCCAGGATATAATCTCAAATACAACTGTGCAAAATATGCAGTGCCTTACTTGCAGAGATTAGAATGCATGCTTTTTCACGTGCCAAAGACAGCAGCATGAGTATACCATCTGTTAATAACAGTCACTCGTGTCACGATTACATCATTTAGTTTAGTTACAGGATTCACGGAGTATATCACGCTACACGATGTATTTTGGGATTTTCAAAGCTCATCGTCTTCTGGCGTGAAGTCTGATGACCTCAAACCATCATATCCGGAAGTGGCTGGAGATGATCACAAGCTGAAAATGTTTCCCGAGAACGACGTCTTTCACAAGTGCGGAATCCGCTGTAAAAATCGTGATGCAGATCCCTTTCTAGGTGGAGGTTTGATATCCTTCAGAACTGCGCGTTATCATTCAACCATAACGGCGCACATTTTTGGCTCGGGCTCGTTGTCCTCTGTTGAAGAACCGAAAGATAAATCTCTGCTTGTGCAATCGCTGCTCTTGATTGCAGTTGTGTACCACTAAAGAAAGAAGTATGCGAAACCCAGTGATGGATGCGAGGGGAAAGCGTTCTTCCGTCCCTCAAGAAATCAATCGCAAACAAAGTTGATTTTCAGTTAAATAATTAAGACTAGCTATATATTTTTCAAGTCAAAATTTGAAATAAATGTTATTAGTCAAAAATTCAATAAACTATACTAAATAAAATAAAGAAAAAATTACTGTGACCTCTGAAAAAAGTATATCTGATTCCTCCACTAGGACAAAGATATCTTTTATATTAATATAATCCTATAAACTTTAGCATATTTTAGAAATATTAATATCCAATTATAAAAATATTAAAACTATTTAAGATAATTTTTACTTGATATCTGTTTCTGAACACAGGAGAATGCTTGTTTTTCTTTTAACATAAATGCTTTTTTTCCTTTTTTTTTGAAAAACTGAACCACACATCTGGTTCAAATAAGTAAGCAGAGTTCAAAGTGATTACTCCCGCTATGGAGTGCAGAATTAGTTATGCTCATAACATCGCAAATTCGTTATGTTTGCGACGTGATTCCATTATATCCTTTGCTTGTGTGTGTAAGAAAGAGAGGAGTGACGTTCCTACGCGAACTGGTTACTCAGCTCCCAATACGAAAGTCCAATAACGTACGTAAATTATGTAAAAAAGAATCTACATATGGGTTCGATCCAAATCACTAATGTCAGAAACAAAGACAAGCTGATTCACAACGGAAGCTCCATAGGTCAATGCAATTGCAACAATTTAGAACAAGAAAAGTTCCAAACAGTGATAACAAATAATTCCGAATTATTTCAAAGACGCTTGGTTGCTATTTTAATAAAAGTGTCCTAAAACCATTGAGAAATGCTTTGGAATATGCAATGTGAAATGAAATGAGATTGCTGTTGTTTTTAAGTTACGGATAAAGCAACCAAAGCTTTGGGATTATCTTATGTTTGTAAATTGCATGCGCTATGGACGGGTTTTATGGGACGAAAAAAACCCTTCCAAATCAATATGTAAACGGGTAACTCACCTTCCAAAAAAAAAAAAAAAACATCAATGAGCTAGTAAGGTTCCCTTAAACATGGGAAATTCCGCCACAATAATCGAAGTATTTCTATTCTTGTTTATTGAAGTAAAGCGGTTTGAAACCGTTATATATATATATTTTTTTCTCTTTCAGATAAGACTCAGAATCTCACCTATTCTATGAATAAATACTGAAATGGTGATCCTACACTAAAACAGGCCTGCTTATATCAGTTTCATACAGTGAGGTAAATTTGACATGCTTGGTTATTTGAATTAACAGATAATAAGACCATTAAAGTTCGCATTATCAAAATTATTCAAATCCGGCAATGCAAAAATCACAATCTCCAGAGCACCAGCCTGACAAAAAGATGGGTTTTCGTTTTCGCTTTAAGCCTTAACTTTAACTCCAAACACCTCCTAACTTTATATAAATCCGTCCAACCATTGAATATTGCTCCCATATCTGGGGTAGTTCCCCCAAGAGCTTCCTAAAAATATTGGACTCTGTACAGAAAAGGACAGTCAGATTGATTGATGATCTACTCTAGGTTTTCCCAAACTGTGTTCCGCGGAAAGTGAATAAGTGTTCCCTGAAAAATTATCAAAATTAATATGAGCCTGGAATGGTTTTAAATGCTACGACAAGTTCAAATATGTTTGAAAACGAGGTGCTCCTTGCTTTGCTTGTGGATTGTGCTAAAGGCCAGCGCGCGCTGGCCTTGACTCAGCCGCCCGCGGTTGTCGACGCCTCCGACGCATGTGAAGTACGGAGGTATCTATTCTAGGAAACATGCGGTCACAAGCAAGGTCAATGCAATGCCATGCGGCTCGGCACCCCCTGTAGTGTGCACTGTCGCATTTTTGCGATGCGATACAGCCTGCTTCGGCGATTGTGTGCGCTTAGCTTTACATTGAATACGAGACCGATGATACTCGACTCTAACCAAGGTGTTCCGCTAAAATTTCAGGATTTGTGAAGTGTTCCGTCGTAGGAAAAATTTGGGAAACGTTGATCTACTCAATAATACGCTTCACTCACTTTCACACACGCGCTCAGTTTTTGCTACTCGAATCTTCTACACATACTTCTACGGCCGCTGTTCGTCAGAATTAGCATCAGTAAATACCTTCATCCCCTGTCTAATCAGTTCAAACGCGTGCAGTAACAAACACTCCTTTCACAGTGCATCTCCAAACTCACAGAACAAATTTCTCCTCCTCATAGTTCATCTCTTTCACTGCTGCCTTCTGGAATCTGCCATCGTATGCGTTTCCCAAGGAACACAATCCGCAGCTTTACATGAAAAATACGAACAAGTTCTTTCTTGTCCATACAAGGTACTAACATACTATATGTTGACCAATCTCTCGTGGATAGGTTCCCCATAAAAACAAAACAAAAAGCATTTGTTTAGCATAACGCTAAACAAGTTTCTCAGTTCGCTTCTGCGTTACTGAAACTCTTATATCTGAGAAAGATTATCAACAAATCCATATCTGATTTCCAAATTGCAACATTTTCTTCGCGCTGTTTTTTTTTTTTTTTTTCCGTATTCCGAACTTTTTACGCTGGACAGTTCTGACGGCTCTCGTATTGCTACATTGATAACTACAAGAAATCTTTAACCACACCAGCCATACTTCCTTTATCACGAGGCACTACCTAGTCTAGCCATAAATACGGTTACAACTTGAACAGCGCATAAACTTTAAAATCATTTACAGCTTTCAGCACATACGAACCACGTGTACAGGTATCCCTTGCATAAGGTGGGATTTGATTAACGCGGCGAAATCAATTGCGACAATCCCTTGATATACACGGTAAGAGTTTTGATTAACGCGCCTTTAACCTTGTGGAGCTCGCAGCTGATCTGACAGATACATGCAAAATGTTTAATATAAACATTCTTACACAATTCAGTGTATAGCTTGGAGATCATGAGTAGCTATGCATTCATATGTTACGAGTGATATTCAGCACTTTTTTTTGCTGTCAGTTTGGTTTAACACATGTTATGTAAAGGTTTGTGATATTTGACAGTAAATTGTATCTGAGATACCGCGACCTCCGATGTCAGTATATTATGGTTTAGGTTTTATTTTTATTCTTTGTTCAATAATTTCTTTCCAGCAAGAACTAAAACAGTAATAGATAACAAGATCTTAGAACATGTGAATTCATTTAACTACCTAGGATGTATGATCGCATATGAATTGCAAAGTATTTAAAAATAACAGGTGTAATTAACATTATATTTAAACCAAACCAGACTAAAAGTATACAATACATTAGCCCTACCAGTCTTAAGGTATGGAAGCGAAATCTGGACAATAAAACAAAAAGGCAAACAAAGATTAACAACAGCAGAAATGAAGTTTATGAGAAAAACTGCAAAGTATACCCTATTTGATCACAAAAGAAATTATGAAAGAATTTAACCAAGAACCAGTAATAGAAAAAATTTAAAAATATAAACAGAAATGGATGGAACACGTTCAAAGAATGAAAACAGAAAGATTACCAAAACAAGCCTTAAAGTACAAGCCATTAGGGAAAAAGAAAACCAGGACGTCCTCTTAAACGATTCAACGATGACTTCTAAGGCCGGAACGGGATATGATAGGACTAAATCCTTGATATGCATGATGATGATGATGATGAATAATTTCTAGATTATAACTGAAAATAAATAAACCATCCTGTATTACTGAAATAGAGGGCCAAAAGCTTATTTATCATACATCTCCTCTAGGAGATATGCTTCACATTATGGAAAATACTAAGGAAAGTGATCTGGAGCTTACACCACCTTTACTACGAGTTGCCCATAAAGTTGCTTATGCTTGCATCCGCCGAAACTTTCAGTTTCTATATATTCGGCACGAAACTCTTGTAGTTTCTCTATTCGGTTATGAAATAATGTTGGATTCAATATCCACTTAATTTGTACCATCATGTGTTTTTCTTTATTGTGTTATTTTAATTGCTTGTTTGCCGAGGTCTGGAGAATCATTTTCTTGTTATCGTAGAATTTATGCCGATAAGAAAAAAACAAACTGTTCAAACGACTCTTGATAACTTCTTTTGGTAGAAAAATTGCAGTAAATAATGTAGGTACAAGTATTTATTAAACATTTACTTGAAATTCATTTTTTATCTTTCCTAAAAGAGTATCATATAAAACGAATTATTAATACAGTAATCGATCGTAGACGAATTGTAATTTTTACTATTGATTATTAGATTTGATTAACGCAATTTTGATATACGCGGTAACATCGAGGGATTAATTAACCGCGTTAATCGAGGGATACCTGTATATAGTAACACTCGATGTTCGAAATGTCCCCTATTGCCATCGCGGACGCCAGAAGTCTGTGAAGCCACACATCGATAGCAGCACGCACAACATCCAACGGAAATGCTTCCAATGCTCGCTCCAAAATCCACCTTCAAGCTGGCGATGCTGGGGTGTCGTTTCTTTCAGCTTACTCTCTCTCAAGCTCAGACCACAATTTGAATTCCAACGGATTCAGATCAGGACTTCCAGATGGCCAATCAGATGGTGATATGTGGTCGGGCACATTCGCCAACGACTGTTGTGAGTCCTGAAGTCCTCTGCCTACCTTGAAATAAGGTATTGTTCAAGGTCCGTACCACAGATTCCAGCACAGTGTCTTGATACACTTGGGCGGAGATTATGATCCCTTTCTTGCAGAAATGCAACTGGGATACCCCCCTCTCAACAAATCCTCTGACACGGGGTAATGAATCCCGAGTGCTATGCGACCATCTAAAGCATGTACCCGATCGTTTTGGCGGTTAAACGACTCTTCAATGGTGAAAATCTTCTCATCTGTAAAGAGGATGATTTTTTTTTTCACCTTCTGTCGCATAAGTTGTGGTGTTAGGAAGTGTCCAGTAGAACGACGATAGGCTTTCACCCAAAGGTCATTAGTTAGTACACGTACGGCTCTCTACGAAATTTTAATCTCTAGCGATATCACTTTCGCGTTCTCACAGGGTTATGGCGGAGACGTGCCTTCACGGCCCGCACATACTGTTGCGTCCTAACGCAGCGTGGTTGATCTGTTCTCTGGCGGTCTGATACGCCTTCCGTATCGTTATAACGGTTAGTCCGATAGATAAACATCCTACTGATCCCGAGTGTTTTTAGTGCGTTGAAAATACCAAGTTGCTATTCCAACCTTGTTAAGTGCTATTACAGCTATGCGGTTCTCATAATCTTCCAACTGCATGTTTACTCATACAGCTAAACTCTCTCTCTACTGAAACACACAAAAGTTGGCTGCGCACAGTGCCACTAACGGAATCGGGCTCGCGCGGGAATGTGCGGAAGTTGTAACACTACGTATTTATGGCAAGACTATATTATTCAATGCATTACTTAAATTCGAAAAATATTAATATTGCAATATTTTAACGCAAGCATATGACGTTATTCGTGGGTATCTTCAGTCTGTCCGTTTCAGTAATGAAGACAAACTTAGATATGCTCAATTTAGGAAACGATTATTTCTCGCTGCAATGACCAATATTCCGCTAAACGCGTGAGAATGTCCCTTCTAATGTCCCATTTTTAAGGTTAAAAATGTAAACTTTATTTGAGGTATTTTCCGAGAGGAGATCGTGGTTAATTTTTCATTACTCATGAATGCAGTAATACCCATGAAGAAATGTAGACTTCTTTAAGCGTTAAAATGAACTTCTGGTAGATGTTGCAATAAAAATCGAAATATACAACTTCTAGTTCTAAACTTGCAAGAACTGCAAAACAACAAACAAAAATAGTATTCCCATATACGAATTACTGCACATGTTGGTAAAATATGTTGGAATATAGTTATATATTTGCGGAGAGCCATGCTAATGGTTAATTAGTGCATTCAAAATTCTTTGGTAGACTTCAATCGACTTGAATAAAGAATTCTGAATTCTCTCATCCTTCGAACAATTAAGCCATATCGTTATACACACACACATTCCAACGCTGCTTAGAGGAGCATTTCAGGGTACTAAATGGACATATTAGTCATTCACTTCAAACGTTTTAGCTGTAGTGTTCTTAATTTTGAACTAGTGATTAGTTCAAAATTAAAGACGCCTGGTTGACCGAGTGGTCGGGGTACCCACTCCGGCCAACAGGTTGCGGATTCGAATCTTGACATAGGCATGGATGTTCGTAATTGTCTTTAGGCGGGAGATTAACTTCATCTCCGGGTCTGAGACCACTGCGCAGCTTACTGAAGGCCTAAGTCGCTTGAAAGAGGTCAGTATTTTATTGAAAAAGAATCCTTAGCCCATCCACAGTACGAAAGTACTATAGGTTTACAAGCCTTTCGTGGGTGGGAGTCACCCACACACACACACACACAAAAAATCAATTTAGTATTTACTGTTTATTTCAGTAAGAACTATTCGTGTGGCATCTACAACTCTTTCGGACAAAATATAAATTGTTATGTACTATGCGTTTATGTTACGTATTTAAATATTTATTCGCCATATGCTTATAAAACATTGTAGGTATTGTGACTTGCAGAAGGTGTGCTCTTAAAAAATATTTTCCGCTGATGCTAAGAACAAAGTTCCATGTAAAGAGAAATTACTCTATATTGTATGAATGAATAAATAAATAAAAACTTCTACAGGAGATGGAAGATGTTAGAATTGTTGTTCACAGAGCAATATTGTAGTCAAGTAAGAATCGAGCAACTTGATATAATGATACCGATGGCGTTATGTAGAAATTACTGTGAAGACCACATGAAATGAAAATGAGATGTATTCTTAATGGAATTCGTCAAGACAGACTGAAAAGAATGAGGCAGAAAACACGCCAATACAACTGCAATAATACACTCGTTTCCATTGATGCTAAAGATTTGCAATATTTACGATAGCTGCATTATATTATTATTATGTGACACTTCCAGGTAGTTCAAAGACTCATCGAGGGAGAGTGTGCCAACAGCATTGAACGATTGATCCCTTCCAACTACTAACCACGCTCAAACTTGCTTAACTTTTTGCTGAGGCATTAATAGCAGAGGATCTACCAATCGACCAACCTTTATCAGATAAACTCATGATTAGATGAAACCAATATATTTGTACCGTGGATAGGCTAAGAAAGAGGGTGGTCTCACGCTGATCGACAAGACTTGAAAACATCCTATAGGACATCAAGTATTTTGCATTCCAGGCTTAAACGTCAACTGAATCTGGTCGAAGTGCAGACTTAAGCCGCCATCACACACACACAGGTATTTTTTAAAGGAATACCATCAACACATTTCTATTATTCTGTGCACACACACAGCTAAAATGCGCAGAAGTTGCCCGATTCAATTTCTAAATTTGATGCGCTTGTATTTAACACAGTGACAACAGTAGAAGTCTGCGATTCGGTAATGGCCGCGCTACACACACAAACTTTACTAGGCATTCAAAATGGGCCATGGAAAATCGCAGTGTAATCAACAAAACCAGAGCTTCATTAAAAGAACAAAAGAAATATGACAAACATGCTGGCTGCTTGAGATAAAAGATAATAATAGCATATACTAGGTAGAAAGATTACTTTTCATTCAATGTAGAAAAACTGAGCCTAGGCATTTTGGTATTAGCCAATGCAAGACATAATTTTGAGATTTCATAGTGATTCAACGCTTATAAAAATGAAGATAGAGTAACAATAATATGGGAAGAAGGGTGATAAATTCTTTGTCTCCAATCATCCATGATACAGAGAATAATTTATCATGAAACTATCGAATATAAATGAGACCAAAGAGGAAGCAAGTAGCTCAAAATGTCAACGTTTCAACTGTGGCAAGAAACGTTTTGAGAAAGCAAAATTGCGCAACACAACATCTGGCTTAACAAAAAGAAAAAACAAACAAACAAACGATTATTTCGTTCATGGACTGAAAAGAGATAATACATTCTTCTTATTCTTGACGCTGACAGTACAAAACCGTAGCTCACTCAGTAACATCCCTGGCAGAAAGACGTGGGGTTATCTCGTATGAGATGGAAAGATTTTTCTTCCGCAAACTAGCTAGAACGTAATCTTAGTTGTTTCAACCTCAGTCGTAACGAGTACGAAAGGTCCATTCTGGATGTAACACAAATGGAACGAAAGATATGTCATGTCAATAAACTTGTATGCAAGTTCTGACTATGATACGTATAAACGAAATTTTATCAACACAAATAGGAGCGAATAACAAGATATTATTTTAGACGAGCCACAACCACCGCTATCGGGTTCGGGGCAATGGAGAACCAATGTTCTCCCTTATAGGGACTCATTTTACAAACTAGTTGTACAAAAAATGAGTTCTTTCTTCCTTTGTGCATTTCTTTACTTCCAATTAAATTTTGTTTCCTTTCATTTATTTTATTTTGAGTTTTTTTTATATTTTTTCTTGATAATGTTAATACCGTTACATCTTGGAGAGAGAGAGGGAAACCTAACTGAGAACTACCGAGTCTGATTCATTGCGATTTGCCGTTATTATATTTTTAAAAACCAATGATGGAGTACAAACGTATCACTAAAATACCTATGTAGAATAATATACTTGAGCTCTTAACTTTGATTCGGGTTTTTACGACAATTCTTCTTAATGTACTTCTGTCTACCGTACTCAGCACTTATTAGATTTTACATGAAATAAACTAGATCCGACGTAAGTCACTTACATAAAATTGTTTATTTGTACAATTTTCGGCTATGTTTCATAGCCGTTTTCAATACATTACTGGGAGATACCACAAAAGAGAGAGAACAGTTAAATTGTAAGCGCGTGATATTACATGCGCTATCGACTACATGAGAATAACTCCATCTCTATTAATAGATAAATAATTAATTATGATTTATGAAACACATGGATGACGAGTATTAGTTAGGTCAACTTCCCAAAATTGAGCAAGTTTAAAGCAATTGTTGTTAAGATTGGAATTATGAATGTTTGCTTCACAGCTTTCTTTGTAGTCTCTCCAGAACAAAAAACAGCTTTTGTGAACTGTGGTATTGTTCCACTGGATTCCTCGAGTGAAATATATTTTTAATGTTTTTTAAAACGAACCATTCGCGTATTTCATATATTGTAATTAATTACTTAAAAAAAAATATATATTTCTTGATATCTATTAATGCAGATAAAGTTATTCTCCTGCAGTTGATAGCACATATAATATCACGCGCTAACAATTTAATTGTCGTTCTCTCTTTTTTTGTGGTCATCTTCCTGTAATACAGTGATATCTCGCTAATCCGAACCCTCCAGTAATCCGAACTGCAGTTTGAAAGAAAAAGTTTTATTACGTATTATTATTTTATTAAATATCTATTATTTTAACTATCACTATTTATTATTATTATTATTACAGTACAGTATTTTTTTCATACTGTACGGTTATACTGTACTGTAGGCCTATTTTGATTTATCAAGTGTTCACGTTTGCTTTTTTTATACTGTACAGTACGTACTGTATTGTCATGAATCACCGCTGTTGTTAATGAACAATTAGTCACTAACTAATAATATTTGTGTTCCCTTCAACAACGATGACGTAGCCTAAAGCCTGGTTGTATATAACGCTGTTTTTCTTTGGTTATTGAAATGAAACGTTGTCGGAGTTGTCGTAAGTTTTCAGTGAATGATTATCGATTGTGTTAGTTTTCTTTTTTTTTTTCCAGTTTTTCATTAACATCATTTTTTATTTTACTCTTTTTAACACTGAATTTTATTTCGTTAAAATGGCTCCAAGTCTTGTCGGATAAGTCTAAAATAATTCGGCGTCCAGAAAAGGGTGAAGCGGCTAACTTGCTACTGAATACAATGTCGGCAAATCTACAATCAGTGACATAAAAAAATTAAAAAAAAAAAGACAGGATTTTAACTTATGTTTCAACCACAGAAGGACCAAGCCTTGCTTGGTCCTTAAGAGACAAACTCTGAAAACGAGTGATTTTTCTTTACTTGATTCTAATTTCTGATGTTTACACGTGGTTTCTTTAAGAAAGAAGTCGTCATACGCCCATCTCCAGAGACATTTTAAAGCAGAAAGCTAAGTATTTCCATTCGCAAATTTATCCGGATAAGAAATTCAAAGCAAGTGATGGTTGGCTAGAAAAATTTAAGACACGCCACGGTATTCGGTGTCTATCAATATCAGGGGAAAACTGTCTAGGGACATTTCCTCCGTAGAACCATTTCCAAAAAGCTCTTTAGAAAAAATTCTTGAATTAAATTTAACCAATGATCAAATTTATAGTGCGAACGAAAGTGATCTTTTTTCGATCATGTGATCATGACCAGAGAAAAACTCTAGTTCACAGAAATGAAGCCTCAGCGCCCAGTCGAAAAATGTCCAAAGAGCGTGTCACGATCATGCCTTGTGCAAACGGCTCAGGAAAACATAAATTAAAGTTACTTATGACTGGAAAATCAAGAAACCCAAGTCCATTTAAGAACTGCTGCCTTTCGGTTTTGTACCGAAGTCAACGTAAAGGATGGATGAACATCGAAGTTTTTTCAAACTGGTTTCACAACGATTTCGTACCATCTGTTAAAACGTATTTAAAATCCCAGAATTTAGAACAGAAAGCACTTTTATTATTGGATAACTGTCCTGGACATTCTCCGGCAGATGAATTGATTAGTGAGGACGGAAATTTCACGGCTATGTTTTTGCCTCCAAACTGTACTCTATTGTTGCAACCAATGGATCAGAACATAATGCAATCCATTAAAGTAAAATAACGTAAAGACCTGCTTTTAAATGTAATTTCCCAAAATTATGACGTTATCACATCAATAAAAATATATATTTGAAGGATGTAGCATTCTCAATTGCTGCTGCTTGGAAAGCCGTCAAATTTACCTGAAGCAATTTGAGCGTTTGGATAAAACTGTGACCTTCTAGAAATTACCAAGATAACTACACAAAAAGAGGAAATTCAAAACGTGCATAATTTAATTAAAAATATAAATCCAGATGGTGAAATTTCACAAACAGATGTTACGGAATGGATTACAAGTAGAACCGAAAGTGAACTCGAAATCGAATCAGATGCTGAAATTATAAATATGACGATACAGAATGAATTAGAAGACGATGATGACCATGCAGAACTCGAAGAAAAAAAAAAGTAAAACGTGAAGAGGCAGTTGACAGTCTTAATATGTGTATAGAATGGGATAAGCAGAATGATACGCCATTCCACAAAAATGTATTGCTAATACAGCTCCGAGAGTCACTGATTTTCTTTTGCTTTCAATAAGCAAAAGAAAATCAGACACTTTTCCACAAAGAAATAAAAGAAACTTTTTTTTTTAGGTGTTATTTTGTGAAACTTTTTTTGTGTTGTGTACAAGGAAGTGATATTTTTTTTACGCAAATTAAGTTATGTACTGAACTATGCAATTTTATTAAATCAGAATCCTCATCAACAAGTACATACAAACTAATTTTTTCACTAAAATAAACTTGTGTGCTGTATTATTTTTTAAGTTTTACATTACAGTACAGTAACTTTTTTTTCTGTCAGTTACTTCATTTATTTACTGAATTAAATTTATGTACTATTGGAATCTGAATATTTTTGTCTGAAAGGCAGTCACTGTTGTCTCTTGGGTGAAATTTCGCTAATCCGAACTTTTCGCTACTCCGAACGAACACGGTTTTTATTAGTTCGGATTAGCGAGATACCACCGTATATTAAAAATGACTATGAATTTTCATTGCTATTTTCAATACACTTCAAAATTCTACAAATAAACAATTTTACGCAAATAATTTACGTCATTAATTAAAGTCGTTAGGCTGTGCGCTTCGCAACCATATGCCTGGGGAAGGAGTGTCCCAGGTTCGATTCCCGTCGGTGACGTGAGGAGCTGAAGGATCTTCCTCAGCGATAGCTAAGTTAGCCAGCCTTGGGCGTGGACAGTAGGTTTTTCATCCCGCAAAGCAGGCAAACAGGCCTAGAGAACTCAACACTACAAGACATAGGATACAACGGGGCGTAGGGCTGACCACCTTATCCTGTGAACGGTTTAGGTCAGATGATTAATAAACCCTCGACGCCGCAAGGTAAAAGAAGGTAAAAGAAAAATGAGATGAGATTAATTAGCATTAGAATGTCTTCCACTTGCGTCTAGTTTTTTAAATCACTTCTAGATTATAGTTCTGAATTTAGGCGGTTCTGGAGCGATTCATGCATACAACAAGGATCCTTCCCTAACACAGGATGCAACTATAGCAATCTAATTTTTTCACTTTTTTTATTTTACTAATGCCGAATTTACTATTATAATTGAGCAGGGCAAAATTTTATGACCACATATCAGCATGAGAAAATTGCAATCGTAGTAACAATGAAAATCTTATAAAGTTCTTGATATTTTTTAAACCGAGTCGATATGAGACTTCTCTCACTGGCATGAAAACTAAACAGATGAGGACGATTAGTGGACAACTAATACGTTCTGGAACGGAGATTCCAAGGAAGGTCGCAAAGATGCCATTAAAACAAAACAGTGGTGAAGCTGAACTCGAGAAAAATATGAATAATGAGGTTGTCGGGAAGTCAAATTAGCATATTTTTCCCATTATACCGGCTGCACATTATCATAGCAGCCGGAGGCAAATTAAAGAGCAAAGACAAGGTCAGATTACACAGTCTATCACATTTATTCCTTCTGCTGACCACTCCTACCCTAATGATCGCCTGCACACACGAAAGGGAGATAGGGGAATCGCGTATTACAAACATCACACAATACCGTCGGCGATAACCATTTAAGCACCTTTAATAACTTTTTTTCGGAATACTGCTCCAATGTGATAATATACCACTCTAACAAACTCTCACGCATTTACTGGTCGTTTCCGAAAACAGCACAATAATGAATGTATTTACACGGTTTAATGTGAACAAAAACGCTAGATTTAATTTTATTTTCAGAAAATTGAATTACAACTTAAATTTTCATTCCTGTATAGGCAATTTCAACCTTATAAAAACTGCACAATGAATTTATGCTGAAATAATTCCTGGACGAACCTTATGTATGGGAGAGCCAGATTAATGATATTAAATTCCAAGATACTAATTTTATGAAATTTGATGAATCCTGCAGGTTCTGCAAGCTAGAACAAATTATGTAATAAATATCTTTGAAGAATTTGCAAACAATCATTCTGTTCAGAGCCAGGCCTAGAGATGATAGTATTAAAACCCGAGTTCAGCAAAACCAGCAAAGGCAGATTCTGAAAACCACAAAACAAAAAAAAAATAGTTATGCTTAAAGTTTGGAAAATATTTTATACATCGGTAAACATATTTCGTGTGCGTGTGTGTACGCGCGCGCATAAACAAATATTATTAAAAATTGCACTATTAATTGCATTAATAGTACAAACGTCATATTTATTAAAATTTCACGTAATATTAATATTTCACGTAAAAGCTAACATCTTCAGAACAAAAAGAAAAAAATGAAATAAAATAAACTGAACAAATACGAGATTATGATTCAATTATCAAGCAGTGAAATATTTATCAATGTATAATTTTCCTATTGTGGATGATTACAACCAAATTCTTGCTACATTCAAGCTGGCACGAAAGCACCTTGAATGAACAAATGAAGTCATTCCTTTGTTTATCAAAAATCAACTCAACGTTAGCCAAAGATATAATATTCACTGATATCTATCATACTAATAGTTAAAAACTCAGCAATATCATCAGTCCAACAAGCGAATGTAATCTGATATATATACTCTCTGTCACAGGAAAATGAATGCATCAGGTTTGATTAAATTTGTGAGCTTCTGTAGCTCAGTCAGTATAGACGGAACCCTTTATCTGGTCCTTACCTCGCATTTTGACTAAATGCGAGTTAGCCGGTCTCACACGGAGGCAGGGAGTTTTTTCACCCAGAAACTAGGGTTTTTCATCTCCAAAACAGTAAATTTGTAATTATCATTTTGTAAAAATATACCTATTGGCCAGAAGTGGGGAATTTTCCACATGGAATTTACATGCAGAGATTAAAAAAAGTGAAAGAAACTTCACAGGTTTTATATTTTTTAAAAAAAATATAAAACCTGAAATATATTTCTTAAATTTAATCATAAAAATTATTATTATTATGCAACACCTCCAGGTAGGGTAGTCCAAAGACTCATTGAGGGAGGGCATCTGCTCTACAACTCTCCATCTCCACCAACTACCTTTATCATTCACACCAATGCCATCTATCACCAACCACCACTAGTACTTTCACAGACAATCACAAACATCCATGCCCATGGCGGGATTCGAACCCGCAGCGCAGATATGCTAACCAAATTTATCTTATGATTTAATCATAAGATAAATTGGCTTATCTTATGATTAAATTCTTGCCTTCGATGATTTGCAAAATCCAAATAACATGTTAACAAAATTCATTCTAGTTTGTTAATTCGTGCAAAAAGGCTGTGATGCAATTTACAAGTAAGGAAACATATATACAAAATAACACAGCAAGTGCTAATGTAATACCATATCTTGATGTTCTCACTTGTCATTACTCATGGTTCTTTCTCCTTTAAATTTTAAATATGAAAGAGGAGTATGCCAATGAGCAAACAAAACAATATTTTCATTGGGTCTGCTAGTGGGTTTGTTGATAACATTTTGATTACAAGAATAACATCATCATAACGTAATATGTTAGTCAACGTCACTATCTAACAATATTCTAATTACAACCTCATTATAGTTTGTGATTGCATTACTACAAGCATGAGGGCAATCAAATGTATGTTTACCACTCTGAGTGACATGTCAGGTTTGGACCAATGTAGTTTATTTCTCTTAACCAGTAATTGTGCATTTAAAGTGATTTTGTAGAGTGCATTACAGTACAGTTTCTCATTTTCTGTTTAATAAAAGGCAAACTGTATGATTTTGACTGCTGTCTGAACAGTGCAGTGTACATTTAATTCAAAATGATGGAAAAACAGTACATATTTTTCAATGTCATTTGTTATCTCAGTGGTATGGAGAGAACTTATAGGCTGTGCAAATACTTTCTACTTCTGTTTAGTCGATATCTCCAGCTTTTTTTTTACAAACTTTCATCAAGCCGTGTGAGTATTATTTCATGATGGTAAGTTGCCAGTTCCTGAACCACCTGAGATGTGGACTTTGGATGAACAAATGGCTACTAATTCAAGTGCAGAATCATGGTCTCCAGATTTTCACATATCATTTATATGAGCAACCCAATTGATAACCCAAGAAAAGATCAACAGGCATGTGATAGATCTTAGAAAAAAGCAAGAAGAAATCTTAGGGGCCTCCTTGGAAAAGATAAAAAGATCACTGCACTTCAAAAGCTTCAGTAGAATGTAGAATTATTTATTGTATTCAGCAATGGTAACAAATTACTGGAACTGATGGGGAGAAAACATGATTCTGATGAATGCGATGCTTTTATGAAATTGAAAATAAATATGCTTCTATTCCGACAGCATATGAAGGAATCCTTATATCCATCAAGATTACTTCCACTTCATCCTACTGCAGGATTTCTCCTATCCTAGTCAACATCTTATGATGTTGACTAGAATAGGAGATAAGAAGACTGTTACCTATAAACAAAAACAATCAAATCAAGTCTGCAAAAAAAAAAAACCTAAATGACAGAAAATAATGACCTTCTATATGTTTCATACATGCAAAAACTATTAAAAAAGAAAAGCAAGCAAGCAAAATAAGCTAGCCCACACATGGCACACATATAGTGTAATGGAAATGACTTACATCCTAAGGAAGAAATCTAACTCACTGGCACCCAATCCTTGGGTGCCAGTGATTAATTCCAGTACATGTGCTAGTTATGCAATGAAAACTGCATTTTGGTCTTCATGAAAAGTAGTATTTATTACTGTCAGATTTTAACAAATATTTACTCCGTCTTGAATATTAGGTTTCATCAAAATCAGTGTCTGTTCTCGAGTTGTTTCATGATGTTAGAAGCCACATGGACCAAGAGGCAAATGAAGTGAAGCTAAAATGTGCTTGCTTGCAAACTGCACTTAACAAAAAGATAATATGATAACTAATATTTAAGGAATTGACAGCGTATACTATAAATATAGATTAAACTTTAATTTATACTTTCCGATATCTCGGCGAACGTCACGTTGCCATCTTCTTGGGAACTTACTACTAAGACATGTGCACACAAGTACTAATAACAGCAAATGAGACTGAAGCTAGCGATTTCCTAGAGTCCTGATGGTGCCCCCTGGCGGGCTATATTGGTAGCTCTTGGCCTTTGGGCTGAAGTTCTTCTGATAAACGTTTCCCAAATTTGGGGCAGTCTCATGCATCCAAATTTGTTGAGGTTTGGCATGTTCCTAAGGGCTGAGGCTGATTCCATGAATAGTCTTTCATACTTGAACTTGCTGCGGTGTATTACCGTGGCTTTCTTCCATCTTATTCTGGTGCGAATATCCAGAGTGTGATCTGCAAGCTCAGAGTGGCTGTACTGGTGAAATCGGATGTAATCCTTGTGTTCTGAGATTCTGATATTTGCTGTCCTGCCTGTTTGGCCAAAGTAGGACAGTTTACAGCTGCAAGGGACCTGGTATACACCAGGTAGGTCTAGGGGGAGTGGTTGGTCTTTGGTGGAGCGGATAAGGGATGCCAGTTTTCTATGTGGTCTGTAACAAGTGGTCAAGTCATGTTTTTTTAGGATTTTATTGATTTTTTCCGAGGTGTCTCGGATGTAGGGAATGGTGATGGATTTAGAGTAATCTTTATTGTGAAGAGGAGGGGGTGGTGGGTTGTGGATAACTAAGTTAAGTATTTTTTGGATTTTTTGGAGGGGGTAGCCGTTCTCAAGAAAGCAAAACCTCCAAAATCCAACATATCCATTAGTGAATAAAAGGCCAACGGCTACCCCCTCCAAAAAATACTTAACCCAGTTATCCACAACCCACCACCCCCTCCCCTTCACAATAAAGATTACTCTAAATCCATCACCATTCCCTACATCCGAGACACCTCGGAAAAAATCAATAAAATCCTAAAAAAACATGACTTGACCACTTGTTACAGACCACATAGAAAACTGGCATCCCTTATCCGCTCCACCAAAGACCAACCACTCCCCCTAGACCTACCTGGTGTATACCAGGTCCCTTGCAGCTGTAAACTGTCCTACTTTGGCCAAACAGGCAGGACAGCAAATATCAGAATCTCAGAACACAAGGATTACATCCGATTTCACCAGTACAGCCACTCTGGGCTTGCAGACCATGCTCTGGATACTCGCCACAGAATAAGATGGAAGAAAGCCACAGTAATACACCGCAGCAGGTTCAAGTATGAAAGACTATTCATGGAATCAGCCTCGGTCCTTAGGAACATGCCAAACCTCAACAAATTTGGATGCATGAGACTGCCCCAAATTTGGGAAACGTTTATCAGAAGAACTTCAGCCCAAAGGCCAAGAACTACCAATATAGCCCGCCAGGGGGCACCATCAGGACTCTAGGAAAACGCTAGCTTCCTAGCTTTAGTCTCATTTGCTGTTATTAGTACTTGTGTGCATGTCTCTTAGTAGTAAGTTCCCAAGAAGATGGCACCGTGACGTTCGCCGAAATATCGGAAAGTATAAATTAAAGGTTATTTAATCTATATTTCTAGTATACGCTGTCAATTCCTTAAATATTAGTTATCATGTTTAACCAGTGTATAAGCCTCTCAACAAGAACTTAACAAAAAGCTGCACTTTCTCATCTGTAACGTTTTCCCAATCTATCCAAGACATTTGTCATCTCTTATGTAAGCATCATTTTAATAGATTGTATTTATTTCATACCTTTTTCACTAATTACAAAAATCTTGTTTTTGTCATCATTAGAGGATAACATAAATATTTTTGTCTCTTTCAGGCATACATGCTGGATTGTCTATTTGTGTAACATCAGCCATTATGAACAGACAGATAAAAGGAATTTTTTGTCTGTCTCCCTTTGCCACCAATGTTCCTTTAACACTTTCATTGCCAAGCTGAAAATTGGAATTTCGTGTGGTGGCCAAATTTTTTTTATTATTATTTTTTATTTAGTTAGTGATGTCCACGCGATAACGCGTGATCGGCCGTTTGGTGAGAACTCTCATCGCGCGATATCATTCGTTGCCAAGCTGAAAATTGGAATTTCGTGTGGTGGCCAATTTTTTTTATTTAGTTAGCAATGTCCACGCGATAACACGTGATCGGCCGTTTGGTGAGAACTCGCATCATGTGATCGCGCGATATCGTTCGTTGCCAAGCTGAAAATTAGAATTTCGTGTGGTGGCCAAATTTTTTTTATTTTTGTATTTAGTTAGCAATGTCAACGCGATAACGCGTGATCGGCCGTTTGGTGAGAACTCGCATCACGTGATTGGCAACGAACGTGTTAAGCATGCATGTTTATTCAAGTAATTTTGTGTGAAGCACTTCGGCACTGGTTAAACTTACCAAGAATGACTGTGCTTATTTTGTTTATTTCTTGTATTCAGAAAGCAGTCATTTCATTCATTCAACTGTTTTCATACAGGGTAGATTTTATGCAGCTGGAAATATATCATACATGCTTTGTTCAATTTATTTCCAATAGTTCTGTTTTTTAATTTCTGCTCTGAAGATGCTAGCAGTTAAAGACAGTGAGATATTAGTTTTAATAAATGAATTATTAATTATAAATGCTTTCTTTTAAGACATCATGGAATTTCTTTTTCAGCCCTGCATTCTATAACAATAATTTTTTTACTATCCGTCCATACAATACAATACAACATGAAAATATTCTTTCTGCAGAAGCATTTGAATATGATACTAATATAAAATCAGCATCAAGTTAAGAAAATTAATTTTCTCTTCAAGATTTTAAATATTTTATTCCATTTATAGATAGATGATGAAACCCTGTTTTGACATGCTTATTATTACAAATCTCATATCTTTCAGAGGAAGACAGAGGATGAGCTGGCCAGATGAAATCACAGAAAAAGCAGGAAACAAATCGATGAGAATAGTCTCTGAGAGAGAAATGTAGAAATTTGAGAGAGGCCTTTGCCTATCAGTGGGATGCAACAGTCTGAAATTATCTAATTATTTTCCCTTTAATGTGTTCAGGCTCAAATGACCTGTTGACCAAATAACAGCTTCATATCAAAATTTAATTAATGCTATTGATAGAAATTTATATAAATAAATCTACTTATATATACATAGAATTCAATATCTGTAAATATGTGTATCTGTAGTCAGTTTACCTTCTGGAATGAAAAAAAAAAAAAAAAAGCCGCTATTTTCATATGAGACCATCTAGTGTACTTTCAGAAGAAAAGCTTTAATAAAAGTTCACTGAATCTCTGAGTTGGTTTCAACCTGAGTCTTTCTATCTGACATGCATCATCACTATTGACTAAGCTAGACAGTCTTATATAAGTACAAGGCAAAGTGCACCTTTTATTGATTTCACACAATCCAACAAATATGGCAACAAAACATGCAATAATGGTCAACTAATGATCAAATGAGATACATGTTTACATGTAAATGTTTATGTACATGTAAACAAGTAACAATAACCAGCATTTCAAAAAATGCAGACAGCAATTTACTTAAATTTATAACATAAAACATTAAAAAAACTTTTGAAGTGATGTGTGAATACCACAGCATGCTACATTTTAGCTAGCACAGAATAACAATTCAATATATTATTCAAATGAAACCATAAAAAAAATTAAGCATACATAATACTGTAAGCATTAACATAAAATTTTAGTTTCATACCATAGGGCAAGAAACTAAAATTTTGGCAGTTGTAACTTTAGCAGGTGAAATTGTAAAACACATTCCATACAATACAAATTTAACTGATTTCCCACCACCACTCTATTCTGAATACAAGGACTATCTTTCTTAAACAAAATAATTAAAAGCAGATAATTCTAATAAGTGAACAGATGCAATATCTATTTTTCTGACATTCACAAATCTCAAGAAAATTGTGATGATTACCACAGTTCTTCTTTCTTTTACATGTTAGGTTCATTAATGGCCTATCATTGTCAAGTTGTTTCATTTCACAGAAACCCAATTATGGCTATGACAGAGCAGATAATCTTGTTAACAATACTGACAGTTATAGCATTGTCTATTTTATCTGTTTTAGTGGGATGAAAAACAATTTCCACATGGGAAAACCTCTATATTTGCCCAGGAGCTGAAAACCCTATGATGGTTCTTTGTATCCCAGAGAAGACTTGAAACAGGTCTTTCTAACCCAAAGATAATGTTATCAAGTGCATTACAGAGACTCTTATTCATCATCATTATTATTTTTAGAACAAATAACCAATGTAGCTGATCAATTGAGAAATAAGCTTCTAATTTCCTTCATTTTTAATATCATTCCATCAGTGATGCCATCTGTTCATTTGTAACATAAAAGTTGAATACCCCCCCCTCCACCTGAGATTCAACCGAGACATTGGAATGGCTGAATCTCAAAGAGGTGAATACATTATATGTTGTATTTTTTACTAAATAATTTAAGGAAATTAACGTCAACCAGGATATACATTAAAATAAATTTTATTATACTTCAATATTTCGGCAACGTCATGTTGCATTTTTCAAGAAACTTAAGAACAAGACACGTGCAACGTGCACGCAGGCACAACAAACAGTAAGTGAGGAAGAAGCAGAAAGCCAGTATTTCTCCTAAAGTCCTGATGGTGCCCCCTAGCGGGCAATGTTGGTATTCTTGGGTGATTGGGCTGAAGGTCTTCTGATGTAGGTTTCCCAAATTTCAGGCAGTCTCATGCAGCCAAATTTGTTAAGGTTTGGATTGTTTCTTAGGGCTGAAGCTGATTCCATGAAAACCCTTTCATATTTGTATTTACTACGGTGTATTATCATGGCTTTCTTCCACCGTACTCTATGGCAGGTGTCTAGCGCATGGTCAGCAAGACCAGAGTGGCTGTATTGGAAAAACCTGATGTAGTCCTTATGTCCCGAAATTCTAATATTTGCTGTCCTGCCTGTTTGGCCAAAGTAGGACAGCTTACAGCTGCAAGGGACCTGGTATACACCAGGAAGGTCGGGGGGGGGGGGGGTCTTTAGTGGAGCAGATAAGGGATGCCAATTTTTTATATGGTCTGTAACAAGAAGTTAAGTCATGTTTTTTTAGGATTTTTGTAATTTTTTCCGAGGTGCCTCGGATATAGGGTATGGTGATGGATTTAGAGTGATCCTTGTTGTGAGTGGGGGTGGGGGGTTGTGGTTTACTAGTTTCAATATTTTTTGGATTTATTTTTTTTAGGGGGGAGGTAGCCATTGGCTGAGAAAGTGTTGAGAATGTGGTTTAGTTCTGTGGTTAGGGCACTGACATTTGAACAGATAAGTTTAGCCCTGTTGTGTAGTGTCTTAATGACTCCATATTGTTGCGAGGAGGGGTGGTGGTGGGATTGTTGGTGAATGTATCTGCCTGTATGGGTGGGTTTTCAATAGACTGAGAAAACCAAGGTTCCATCAGGCTGGCGGGTGACTAGTGTGTCTAAGAAAGGAAGGCAGTTGTTTTTTTGATTCTTCCAGGGTGAATTTGATTCTTGGGTGTTGGTTGTTTAAGTGTGTTAGTTTTTGTGGGTCAGAATTTAAGGCTTTCTCTTCAAAAGTCTCTATATAAAAGTTGGCCTGACCAAAGCTAAACCACCAAAAGCCAACATGCCCAGTAAGGAAATTAAATCTCTACTAGAATTAAAGAAAAACAAGAAAATAATAATCGCCAAAGCTGATAAAGGGAACACCACAGTATTGCTTAACCAAAAGGATTACACAGGTAAGCTGAAAGCTCTATTGTTAGATCGGGCTACTTACCTCTGTATCAAGTACAATCCCACCAACTCACAAATTAGAAAACTCCACAGGCTCCTTAAGAAGGTCACTTCTTGGCTTGTGGAAATCACTAACAAATTAAAACCATTTAACTCCATACCCCCCCCCCCTGTATTTATGGACTCCCAAAAATATATAAGGAAAATGTGCCATTATGTCCCATAGTGGATAGCATTGATTCCCCCTCCCCCACATACAAACTAGCTAAACATTTGGCCAAAGCTCTCTCACACTATACTGGCAACACACCTTCACACATAAAAAACTCAGCCCCACTTCAAAGCCGGCATAGAAAACCTTACACTCAAATACACTGACATAATGGTCAGTTTTGATGTCTCCTCCTTATTCACAAATGTCCTTCCACTCAAAGAATCCTTAGAGCTAATCCAAGCTAAATTTCCTCCCGATATCACAGTCCTATTTCAGTTCACAATGAACTCAGGCTATTTTGTTTGGCAAGGAAAATTCTACAAACAAATAGAAGGGACAGCCATGGGTTCTCCACTCTCCCCACCCTTGGCCAACTTTCATATGGAGACTTTTGAAGAGGAAGCCTTAAACTTTGCCCCACAAAAACCAACCATTTGGCTTCGCTATGTTGATAATGTGTTTGCTATTTGGCCACATGGCTCCGATGCACTCCTCTCCTTCCTAACACACTTAAACAACCAACACCCAAGAATCAAATTCACCCTGGAAGAAGAAAAAACAACTGCCTTCCTTTCTTAGACACACTAGTCACCTGCCAGCCTGATGGAACCTTGGTTTTCTCAGTCTATTGAAAACCCACCCATACAGGCAGATACATTCACCAACAATCCCACCACTCCTCCTCGCAACAATATGGAGTCATTAAGACACTACACAACAGGGCTAAACTTATCTGTTCAAATGACAATGCCCTAACCAAAGAACTAAACCACATTCTCAACACTTTCTCAGCCAATGGCTACCCCCCCCCCCAAAAAAAAAAATCCAAAAAATATTGAAACCAGTAAACCACAAACCCACCCCCACAACAAGGATCACTCTAAATCTATCGCCATACCCTATATCTGAGGCACCTCAGAAAATATTACAAAAATCCTAAAAAAACATGACTTAACTCTTGTTACAGACCATATAAATAATTGGCATCCCTTATCTGCTCCACTAAAGACCCCCCCCCCCGACCTTCCTGGTGTATACCAGGTCCCTTGCAGCAGTAAGCTGTCCTACTTTGGCCAAACAGGGCAGGGCAACAAATATTAGAATTTCAGAACACAAGGACTACATTCAGTTTCACCAATACAGCCACTCTGGTCTTGCTGACCATGTGCTGGATACCTGCCATAGAATACAATGGAAGAAAGCCACAATAATACACTGTAGTAAATACAAATATGAAAGAGTCATGGAATCAGCTTCAGCCCTAAGAAACAATCCAAACCTCAACAAATTTGGCTGCACGAGACTGCCTGAAATTTGGGAAACCTACATCAGAAGACCTTCAGCCCAATCGCCCAAGAATACCAACATTGCCCGCTAGAGGGCATCATCAGGACTTTAGGAGAAATACTGGCTTCCTGCTTCTTACTCACTTACTGTTTGTTGTGCCTGCTTGCACGTGTCTTGTTCTTAAGTTTCTTGAATATGGCAACGTGACATTGCCGAAATATTGAAGTATATTAAAATTTATTTTAATGTATATCCTAGTTGACGTTGTTAATTTCCTTAAATTATTTAGTAAAAAATGCATAACCAACATCTAAGCCTTTCCATGAATATTATATGTTGTAATGTAAGGTAATCTCAACCAACCAGAGAGAAACAAAACTAACTTCTCTCACCCACATTAAATATCCAAAAAGGTCAGTTTTCAACTTTAATATTTATCAGAGTATTAACATACCATTAATTTAAATAATACATTTTAAAAATGCTGAAAATTACATAAACATAGCTTAAAAATATAAGACAGTACAATAACTCATTTAAAATAATCATCAGCCTTACTCAATAGATGCGAAGATTACTTTATTATTACCAACCGTTAATTAACCTTTTCTAAAATTTTGTACTTACTTTTGTTTCACAAAGATTAAAATGGTTCAACAAGATAAAATCTATTTTGACTTGGCCTTTACCCCTCTCTCTCTCTCTCTCATTGCCTTTCTAATTTTCACTTCACAAGCAATGCCCTCTACCACACACACACACACACACACACACACACACACACCTATTCTCAGTTGTTTTTCCTTTTTAGAACTATGGTATGCACAAAAAGTTCAAATAAAATCCAATGGATTCATAATAGTATGCATAAAAATAACATGCTGGCTACTCACTTGGTTGGTTTGGGTGAATATTTACTAGAAAACTAACAAAATCCAGAAATTAAGGTTCTCATGCTTAGTCATTTTAGATTATTAACTCCTCACCCTTTTGGTTATATGTTTTATTGCTGAATTAGCCACACTCAAATATACTTTGCAGGAAAAAAAAGCTATCAAGATATCAAAAAGAGATAAAATACCTGAATGAAATTTTCTTCACATGTAGTTCCATGATTAACTGGAGAAGGTTTTCGTCCATCTGAAATAAAATATTCATTATAGTCTTTGCACATTTTAGTAGGACTAAAAATACAAATGTGTATTAGATCCTATAAATTATAATTATCTTTCTCCCCCATGATCAACTAAAGAGATGTTAAAATGGAATTCCAGATAAAAAATTTGATAAGTGGAGAAACTCAGTCTTTATAGGTATAGTTGAGGCATAATTCAGTGTTAGTCAACTTGAAAAAAAAAAAAAAATAAAATAAATAAATAAATAACATCCATCACTTTGGTATTCTTCTTCTTCCTAACATGGAATATAGGCCATGTGGCCTGTTCCGGTCTCATGCCATCTCTTTCTTGGTCTTCCGATTCTTCTTTTTCCACTTATTTTGTATCTGTATAATATTTTTGGTAGTCTGCTGTTGTCCATTCGATTTAAACGTTCTAGCCATTTTTGTTTATACTGTCTTATGTAGTAATTAATTGGTTTGATTTTTAGGGATTGTAAGATTTCTTCATTTGTTTTGTGGTCCCACTTGGTATATCCAGCTGTTTTTCTGAGGAACTTCATTTCTGCTATTTGAATTCGTTTTTCATCTTTCCTTTTCATGGTCCATGTTTCGCTTCCGTATAGTAGAGTTGGTTTTGACAAGACATTATATAGTCTGATTCTAGTGTGTTTTTGTACCAGGGATGACTTAAATATACTG
Organism: Typopeltis vanoorti; assembly: GCF_054136105.1. Classification (NCBI taxonomy): domain Eukaryota; kingdom Metazoa; phylum Arthropoda; class Arachnida; order Uropygi; family Thelyphonidae; genus Typopeltis; species Typopeltis vanoorti. The sequence continues at coordinate 67,062,344 of NC_143555.1, read as the reverse complement.
TTTATTATGCCATTTACTTTGACAAAGTTTGATATTTTAGTGTCTATGTCTTTTTCTTCTTCGTATGATAGATCACATCCCAAGTATCTGAAAGTGTTTACTTGTTCTAGTATTGTATTATCTATCACTATTTTACTTCTTATTGGGTTTTCTCCTTTGAATGCCATTATTTTTGTTTTTTCTTTGGATATTGTCATATTATATTGCTTTGAGATATCATTTAATGATTTTAATGATCTTAGTAAGTCATCTTCTGATGTAGCTAATACTATTTGATCATCTGCAAATAGTAGCGTATCTATCTTCATTTGCAGGGTCATTTGTATACCAAATGGGTTATGCTGTTTCCAGATTATTAATATTTCATTTATATATATATTGAAAAGCAGAGGTGAGAGAGTACATCCTTGTCGTACTCCTCTTGATATATCTTTCCATTCTGAGGTGTGTTCTAATTTAACTGCTATTTTATTTCCTGTATATATTTCTTGAATAGATTGTAAAAGTTGGTTTGGTATGTTTAAATTGGTTAATATTTTAAACAATTTTTGTCGACTAATTTTGTCAAAAGCTTTTTCATAATCAATAAACGCCACATGTGTTTCTTTTTGAAATTCTCTTCTCTTTTCTATTAATAATTTTAAAGTAAAAATTGGATCTATGCAGGATCGGCCTTTTCGGAAGCCATTTTGTTCTTCTAGTAATTTGTTTTCTACAATGCTGCTTAGTTTCTCTTTTAATATTCCTGCATATATTTTATATCCTGTATTCAGCAGGCTAATTCCCCTATAATTATTGCAATTGTCTTTATTTCCTTTTTTATAGATTGGGATGGCCAGTGCTTTTTTCCAAGAGTTAGGGGTTTTTCTGGACATCCAAACCATATTAAAAAATTTCAAAAGTCTTTCATTAAATTTTTCACCTGCATTTTTGTATAGTTCTATATTTATATTGTCTTCTCCTGGCATTTTCCTATTTTTCATCTTCTTTATTATATTTTTCAGTTCTAACATTGTGATATTTTCTATTAGGTCATTCTTTGTCTTATAAAATTTTAATTCATTGTTCTCATCTGTCCAGAGATTTTGGAAATAGGTCACCCATTTTTCTAAATCTATTGTTTGTATTTTTATCTTTTCTTTTATTTCTTTATTCATGTATTTTATTACTTTATAGGTTTTGGGTTGTGGCTTAAATAAATCCTTTTCTAGTTCTGTTACGAAATTGTTCCATCTTTCTCTATGTTTTTTCCTTACTTCTCGTTTTGCAATTGCACTATTTCTTTTATACTCTATTTCTGCTTCTATTGTTTTGGAATTTAGCCATTTCTGGTAACTGTCCTTTTTGGTTTTTATCATATTTTCTATTTCTTTGTTCCAATCTCGTAGTCCTCTTTTTCTAATCCATTTGTGCTTTATTTCTAAGGTTTCTGTTGCTGCTTTTGTGAGAATTTGTTTCAAATTTTCCCATTCATCTTCTATGTCCCTTGATTCATGTGTGGTTTCTGTTTTTAAGTTTATGCATTTTTGATATTGTGGTCTAACTTGAGGATCCTGTAATGAAGAAATTTTGTAGCTTGGCTGGTAAGAATTTTCAATTCTATGTGTTTTTAGCCACTTTGGTTTAAAACGAATTTTTGCTGATACCATACAATGATCAGAGTTTAATTCAAAGCCTCGATATGCTCTTACGTCTAAAATTAACTCCGCTAATTTAAAATTTGTGATAATGTAGTCAATTATTGATTTGCATCCTCTAGCTGACCAAGTATATTTATGTATTTCCTTGTGTTTAAACATTGAATTCATTATTCTCATATTATTATAAATATCACTTTGGTAATAATAATAATCGTATGATGATACACGGCTGTGAGTTCACTTTTACGGGGAGGTACTGCACCATCTCAGTCCCCCCCCCCCCCAAAAAAAAATGTTATCCGGGCTCCGGGATCGGCATAGCTGACGAATCAGACCTATGGCTGGGTCAGTATTCCTGACTGTAATCCATGTGTGTTCACTGGGCCGGTTTGCCTGCTTGCAGGATGAAAAATCCCAGATAAACTGGTGGGAAAAAACCCTGCTGCCCAAGCCCAAGATCGGCTAACTTGGCTATGGCTGAGGAAGATCCTTAAGCTCCTCACATTGTCAATGGGAATCAAACCTAAGACACTCCTTCCCCAGGCATAATATAGTTGCAAAGCACATAGCCACTAGGCTAACCGCGCGGACATCACTTTGGTAAAAACATTCTTACCTTCACAATACAATCATTATTGCATATAAAATAAATCAAAAGTACTAGGCTCAAAAAACTAGGAAAAATAATAAGCTTATCAGTCCAAGAGAAGTAATTTTTAATGTCAACAACAAACACAATACTTTATAATATTTATTACATAATATTTATATAATATATATGTAATATAAATAATATAATATACATAAATATTTATATAATATTTTCTGGGGAAAAAATTAAAGATATGACAAACATTACTAAAAAACAGACAGAAAAGAAAAGTAAAAGAGATGGTAGTTCTGGTGTGAACTAATAATTTAAGTAGTAACAAATATAGTATGAGAGAGAGGATATGAAAGATCTGTTGGAAGAAGCGAGAAAGGTTTGCTACCCAGATATGACAGTGCAGAGTTAAGAAAGAGGACAATGACATTAATAGCAAATATTCTATGTGCAGGCTGTGTAGAAGAAATGCATGCGAGTTTTTAGATGTGTGGAGTGTGTTTGATGGTAGAAAAGACTTGTATAAGAGAAACAGCTTGCACTTGAATTCAATTGCTATCAGGAGCCTGGAAATATTACTTATTGGTATGAGACCTAATGCAGAGAGTCAGGGCAACTAGATTATCAAGAGAAGAATGAGAAAAATGTGTAAAGCTATGGTATGCAAATGTGATAAAAATATGAATGGCTATGAACACGGTTATGTATCTGGCAAAGGAATGGAAATATATGCTTTGCACCTTTTCAGTATGTCTGGAGAAGGAAAAGAGAAAGTTCTGCAATAAGGCCAAATAGATTGCATATCTAATTATAACCAGGAGCATAAGAAATGAAGGGGGTTGAGCTCATTGCTTTACTGAATATGATGTGGCCTAAAATTGTTGGCACTAATGAAATCTGGCTACCAGAATCAGATTTGGTAACTGAGATCAAATATAATGGGTATACTATGTTTAGGAATGACAGAAGAGATAGGAGTAGTACTACTAATGATATCAGATGACTTAGGAATCTGGTAAGTATCTAATATTGATGTTCCCATTAGAACAGGATACATGTAGAACTACAACACTGGAAATTATGATCAACTTAGAAGAATACCATCTTTGGTCCCATGATATCAGTTACTGATATCATGGGAAAAATGTCAGCAATGCATGGCAATCTTTGAAAAAAATGCTTAAATGAGGCAGTATCTTCTGAATGTATCCACCTAGTGTTTGAAGAATAAATAGTTTGGGAGTGAAATGGATGTGCAATCTTATTTAGCAAGAGATCCACAAGAAGATGATGTGAAAAGAATATCGTGAGAATAAGAGTGAGAGAAGTTATGAAATATATAATGCTCATGCCAGAAAAGTAACCAGTTTTATGCAGAAAGCTAAACTGGAGTATGAAAAGAAATCGGCTATGCAAGCTAAAGGCAACCCAAAAAATTTTTATCATTATGCCACAAGAAAAAGAAAGAATAACTTTATTAAATGCAGATGGTACTCTAATGTCAGAAGTTAATAAGATTGTTCGATTAATGAATGTTCACTTTGTTAAGATATATCAACCAGGTGTAATGTGCGTGCACACACATTAGAAAAGGAAATAGTAATAAAATGCATTTCTTGTGTTAGTAATGGCTTGGTACAACATGGCAAGTAAGTTCAATGAATACAAGTTTTAATACATCTGATTTTTGACTGTGATGGTGATGAGACAGAGCATGGATATAAAATCTGGTGTGACTTCTCCTTTTAAGGACAGCAAACTGAAGGCTTCCACTTGGCCAATTACAAATAAGTAGGTATACACATGCTGTCCACTGAATTAGAAACTTTTATATTATGCATAGGCAAGCAACTGCCAATACTGATCCTCTTCAAATTCCCTGCACATAGTTTGGTGAAATATGGGCAAAGAACAGCCTTTAATAAATGCCTCGATCAATTGCTTCACACAGATACAAGCCCTCTTAGATCATCTTAGAATCACAAGTTACACCTCCTAGATAAGGAGTGGGTTATTTTAACACTGATAAACCCTGGGATATCTCACCTTTTGAGAAACCAGTTGGTTCTGCTGTTTTTGAAATCATGGCTCCAGTCAGATGGCCACCCACAACAAACCTTTTATCGAACTCTGAAAGATCGTTTGTTTTTCCCCATTATTATCAACACTGTTGATGATTACTGACTAGCAGCATTCTTAAATAATTGCCTAGAACACATGGTGACATTTATATACACTGAATTAGAAACTTTTATGGATGGTATGCACAGGAAGGAAATGCATTGCTCCTTCTCAATTTTCAGAGCAAACTGTATGCAAGGATGAACACCCATCTTGTCAAGTCTTGAAGTATGGATAGGAACCTTGCTACACTGCAACGTTATCAATCACATATCACGCACAAAAAAAATTCACCACTGAACTATTTTAGAATAATAGCAAAATGAGGATCTTTGGACAAGAGATTTATCTGATCTAAGGTGAGAGGTTGTCTAAAAATATTAGTAACAGCACCAGTGATGGATTTTTTTTTCTCTTGCAATACATAAATGTTCACATTTATGTAATATTTGTGCAAACAGAGCTGAATATCTCCTCTTCAAAGCAGAATCCATTCCATAAGTGCATCTGGATAAGTTCCAGATGCACTTATGGAATGGATTCTTCATCCCCATTAAGAGAAGTACAATTTTTTTATAATAATAAAGGCTAACAAGGGAAAAGCAACTGTGATTCAAGACAGGAAAGAATATTAAAGAAAGTTTAATGTCATATGATTATACAACTTATCATCCACTTTCTGATGATATGATACAACCTCTATTCAGTTAAATAGACTAAACAAACTCAGTGATGGCATTGCTGTTGGGAAAGAAACCAAAAAGAAAATTAAAACATATCATGCCTGCCCACCTACTGTATGGTCTCCCCAAAATCCACAAAGTAAGTGTTCTATTATGACAAGGCAGACTACACACATTCACTTTGTTACAAAGGCACGAAGCATCTCTCTCTCTCTCTGCTTTACTAATATTATTCACAGATAAATTTATCCTATATCAAAAACAATTTCCATTTTAAATAAAAAAATCTTGAGGAGATTCATCTCATTCCAAATGACTGTCTTGATGCTGTGTCTCTCTTTATGAATGTTGTACTGTATGAAACATTTGAGTTACTCTGACAAGACTTTCTTGCAGGTATTATTTATCTCTTCAATTTTATCATCCACTCAGGCTTTTCACACCTATAAGAACAAATTTTACCAGCAATTCTTCTCTTATCCTCACAAATTACTTCCATAGCATTCATCACAGACCACTAGTATGACATAAATGTGTGGATGACATCACCACAGTATGGCAAAGTTCTCTATCTGAACTCAAGAATTCCTCAAAAAGATCACTGCTCTTCATCCTCATATGCAATTTACTCTCGAAACTAAGAAAGATCAATGCATTTCATTCCCAGACCTGCTGATTCTTTGTCAACCAAATGGGAACCTTCAGATTTATATCTTTCAGAAAAACACACACAGTATTCCAAGGTTTGAAGGATCAGAGTTTTGTAACATGTCAGGAGTTGAGCAGGAGAGAAATACAGTTTGGAACAAAAAAAGAACACCAAGCTTTTAGAAGGCCAAAGAGACCATGGATCAGGGTGTACCCATGCCAAGACAGGCTAGATGTGAGAGCCAACCCAAGAAGAGAAAACTGGTCCTGATTGGCATGCAGAATATTGTTGAAAGTAAGAGAGAGACATAGCCCTTCTTCTGGGAAGTAAGACAGGAATGTGCTTCAGTGGCATTAAACGTCACCAGGTTATTTTCATTCCACTTGAAATTGACAAGAGGATCAGTAATTAGCTTTGGGTTTGGATCCAAAAGGTTTCGAAAATGAGAAAGAGGAGTAAAGGGCGCCATCATTAGCAAAGCCATGAACAAGAATGGATGTCAGAGAGAGAGAGAGAGAGAGAGAGAGAGAGAGAAGATTAGTGATGTAAAGGAGGAAGGGTGTAAATAAAAGCACAGACCTTTTAGGAACACTTGCAGTGACAAAAAAAACTATAAAAGAAAACCATTGCAATGAGTTTCAATGTATGACCAAAGAGGATGCTTATAACCATTCACAGAAGGAAGGAAGGAGGAATACCATAAGATGGTAGCTTGATAAGTAGGCCACCCTTGAATCAAAGTGACCACCTGAGTCTTCCCAAAATCCTCCATGACCTGCATCCAAAGACAGGTCAGGCTAGCCAACTAGATGTGCAACAAGAGTGACAAAATCCCTACCAATAATCATCATGCAGCTGGCAAGTCTCCAAGTAGTGAAGCAGTTGGCCACTGATGACTTTTTCTATCATTCTGGAGAGTACAGAGGTAAAAGAAACAAGGAAATAGTTGAACAGATGAGAATGACAACTTAAAGTTGTGAAAAAGATGGGTAGCAATAGAAGATGGAAATAAGTTCTGGAGCACAAAGTACAACTGTGGAAATACTGAACAGGAGAGTGACTAGAATCAAGGCTACTGAGTATTTTTTCTGATCAGTTTTTTAATATCCACCTCATATGGAGCCACAAAATCTATAACACAGGAGAGCAACATGTAGGCAAGTGGTGGGAAGAAAGAAGAACATCTATTAATGTATTTTGGCTAGTAGTTGCTCACTTTTTTACATGTTCAGAGGAAAGTAGAGGAATGGTGGTGCCAGTTTGGTGAAGCATCACATAACAGAGCATCTATAAGAAAGTGACTGGGGGAAAATTGTGAGACGGAATATTTATTAAATAGATTATCTTTTTTTTTCTAGATAGCATCAAGAATTCTAAAGGCATTTTGGTACTATCCCAAATGTGAGAACAGCATTCCAAGTGCCTTGTATGGAAGCAGACAAATCTTCTAGAGATCGAGGAAGCTATAAATGTAATGTGCTTGTGCCAGAAAAGGATGTAAATACCATCTAAATCTGATATTTAGATGATATCATCTATGTGATATCCACAAAGAAAACTGGCCACCCACTTGCAAGGGTGTGAAGGTAAACTATAAGATGGTAGCTTGTCAACAAGGCATCTATGCCCAGTGACTAAATGTCCTGGAAATATCAAGGGCAAACACATCTGTTTCTGCAAATCTCTGCATGATATCCAAAAGTAGGAAATGGTTGACAATGAGAAATGTGGAAAGAGAACAGCAGGATCCATATTGATTATCAGTAATTGATTAAGCTTCCACATAAGGAAGAAGTTGACTATTGATGAGCTTCATAGTTTTCAAAATGATTCAGGTGAGGAGATCAGATGATAACCTAATGGTCGACTTATTTCCCTTTTTAGAGATGGGTTACTTATAGGCTTGCTTTCATGATGAGTACATAACAGCTTTAATACGGGATCTGGGGCACAAATTTTGAGCACAATTAAGGATATACCATCTGGATTTAATTAAGGATATACTTGTTGTGTCCGCGTTTTCTCTTTACACTAACATTTACATTTAGAACTCAGAAAATTGTCCAAAAGAATCACCTGGTACCCCCCAAGCATAAGGGTTGTCCCTGGAGGTAACTCTGCATGGAAACTTCTGTGGAATTACATCTCCTATAACTTTAGGAATATTTAGTTTATACTGCACCACCTGAGGTAATTATATTAAGTTGGGAAGTCTTAATCAGGAGATGATTCCAGAGATCTACAATAACGACTCTATGGACTGCAATCGTGGCCCAAAACCTTCTAACCCCTTTGTTTCCCACTTAGGTTCGTATGCTAATCTTTTTGCAGCGGTTCATCGGATTCTATCATGCAAAAAACACAAATTCTCAAAATTTAACATGGATTTTAATTGACACACAAATATAATTTACAACTCATAAAATTCATACTAAGCACTAATCATTCATTATACAAGAACATCATTATTAGTTAAATCTTAGCATAGGCCTACCCATGTGACAAGTTTCTACAATCTGCACATAGACAAATTTTCCTTCTTTGGGAAACAATTACTCCCCAAAATTCAATACTACACTTTCTTCCATTAATTCAATGATACAATCATTCACTGAATGTTAATAACACATCAAGATATATCAATTAACACACTCTCTCTCACACCTTATGCAATGCCATAGCCAGTTCAGTAATTCATTTACTAAGTTCTCTGTAGGATATACAAAGCATTCCTTTTCTTAGCATGCTACAGTCCTAACAGGAAACTTTCCCATTATCAGAAACACATGTCCCCCAATGTCTCTGGACCCTTCCTATAACAAGTTAGAAACCCATACACATAAAAGAATAAAGAAACTGCAAGGATACCGTTCACCAAGGCTTTCACACAGTATACTGTAGGTCCGGCTGAAACAAGTGTCCTACTGCTCAGGCTGATCGGCACTCGTATTGGAAGTATTCCTTCGATCCATGCAAACTGCTTGCATCACTCTGGTATAGTGACCTCTTACTGCTGTAGCTGGACAAGGCAGGAAGTTGACTCTTCCTTCATATAATCAGGAGAACGAATCTTTGTTTCAGCCATTCATCCGACAATTGCCAGCCTTCATCCATTGGATATAGGCATACACTCATCTCTGGTGATCCCTCTTATGACTTTTGCCAGCCAAGGCTGCTGCTTCTGCCTGGTGAAGACGAGACCTCCTATCACCGCTCCGGGAACTGCACGAACACCGCTGAAAAAAATTTGAGAGAGCGAGGGGGGGGGAGTTTGCTAACCCTTTTATATCCTTCCCCCTATCAGCAAATTACTGCTACATCCGTAACTCGTCCAATGAATTAGAATACATTACTCACATGTCTGATTGGGGATTTGACCCCTCTTTAATTTGCCGTTTACATGACCTTCAACCCTTTGTTTTGATGAAAATTGCAAGTCATGGTGCTAACATGTAAATTTCAATACTGATCAGGACACTATATAACACATTTTATATATTTTTTTTTCTTTCCTTTTTTTTTTCTACCCTACTGGCTCTGTATAAGTTACTCTTTTATCACTTATACAGAAAGTTTTTTCTTTTTTTTATAAATAGACAAACTTTGAATTATTCCATGTTACTGACCTTTGCATAAATAACTTCCCTTTCCTACCTTTATTTGTAGAAGTACACACTCAGAAGCAAGCATTTTGTTAAGGAAATTCCTCTCCCTCCTTTTTTCATGCCGTCCCCCTTTTTTTTCCTTTCTTGTTAAACTATGATACAGTCAGAATTTTTAGGAATTCCATTCAATCAAAGTTTAACAATACCAATTGTGATTGACTGATATCTAGTTTGACAGCAAGGGTCATAATGCACCATGACACAGGTTACAGCAGATGGACCAGAAGAGTTACTTGTATCCAGATTAATGACTATTTTTCTGATCTTGCAATAGAATGGTGAAAGAACAATGGAGGCCTACAGTATACTGGGTGATTTTCCTCAGCGATTTAGTATAAATGGATGAGGAAAATCTAAGGAAATTAGAGTTCATTACCCTTGAGTAAAACTATATTGGTGTCATCTAGATATAAGAGAGTGAGGTGAAAGCACAGAAGGCCAGAATACTACTTCAGCAGGAGGCAAGATTTCTGCATTTGGCCCCTTCAGAGTCTAATCAGTATTTTTGATGTGAGCCATTTAAGCAATGATAAATTTTTTGTCTTGGGCACCTACTTGGAGTTGCAATGAAGGCCCTCATTCCAGCAAAGATTATTTCAGCTACCCAGCTAATTGTAATCAGCTGTGTCAGAATAGTGGAAACAGCAATCTGACCATTGAAAAAAAAAAGTACAGAAATCTCAGAAGCGATCCCACTTGGTAGTATTTCAGTGCCAAAGGACATGGAGATGAAGGTTGACCCACAAAAAGAAAATGCACAGAAGATTATGGACCACTACCAATCTGACATTTAAAATCTAAAGAGTTGACATCAAAGAATGTACCCAGAGGGACAGCTAGTCGAGGAAAGGGTCCAAGGTGATAGGAGAACGATGATCATCTGGCATTTGGATGGCAGATGATCCATGAGGTTAGAGAAAATAAGCTAGTCTGAATTATAAATACTCATGTCACCAGAGAAGAGGACCTACTGTCTGGACAATTGGACTGTAAAACATCACCTTTCAGAAATAGTCTCAGCTCGTCCACAATACTAATGTACCATACTATAGATCAGGGTTTCCCAAACTGTGTTCTGCAGAAAGTGAATAAGTGTTCCATGAGAAGTTCTCCTGGAATTTGTCATTTTAGTTTTTCTAAGCATTTTTCATGAATAAATATTTTATAGTGGAAATTATTCTGAGGAGAATAACATTCGTGAATATGTCAAAAAGCTCAGACCCAGAATGCCTAATAACATCTGTGTATTGTTAATTTTTACACATCGAAACCTTTCAACATTTGGGAAAGGGAATACTGCTGTTTATGACCAGTCATAAAAATTGCCTGCAAGCGAATTATAATACTGGACAGCATATCCTCTGTTCTCAAAACTGAAAGAAATGACATCTGTGTAGCAAATGTCAGTGACCAAGCGGCATATTTTAAAACATGGAAATATTCATGAATTATCGTTAATTTTCACACATTGAAATCTTTCAACAATTGGGAAAGAGAATACCGCTGTTAATGACCGATCATAAAAATCGCCTGCAAGCTGATTACAACAATGGGAGGCATATCCTCTGTTCTCAATTTTTCCACTAAAATTGAAGATCAAGGTAGTCTGTATCCGGTTCTCAAACCTAGTAATACTGAATATTTCTTCGCAAGTTCATATTGAAGGGTGAAAGTTTCGAAACCATAGTGCCGTTATTTTTTTTTAAAAGTAATAGGCCTACAGATTTAAATTTTAATATGAATAAGAGACAAGGGACTTTGTTTAATTTTGGTATTAAGAAATCTCTTATTGAAGGTGTTTGTGATGCAACAGATAGTGAGTCATCCACCACCCTACAACGTGATCTCCAGGATGTACAAAAGGAGGAGAAAACTACCAGTAAGCAGGAGAAAAAGTCCGCATTCACTTGTAAGTACCTATAATATTATAACTTTTTGATGATCAGAATGGGATATGTCGATGAAAATCAGCAAATTAATTTAATGATGTTTATGTTTAATTAATGATCAATTAACTCGATAATATGATAACTAATAATTAAGGAATTGACAGCGTACACTAGAAATATAAATTAAATAAACTTTAATATATACTTTCCGATATTTCGGCAAACGTCACGTTGCCATCTTCTTGGGAACTTAATACAAAGACACATGCACACAAGTACTACATAACAGCAAATGAGAACCAAAGCTAGGATGCTAACGTTTTCCTAAAGTCCTGATGGTGCCCCTCTGGCGGGCTATATTGGTAGTTCTTGGCCTTTGGGCTGAAGTTCTTCTGATAAATGTTTCCCAAATTTGGAGCAGTCTCATGCATCCAAATTTGTTGAGGTTTGGCATGTTCCTAAGGGCTGAGGCTGATTCCATGAATAGTCTTTCATATTTGAACTTGCTGCGGTGTATTACTGTGGCTTTCTTCCATCTTATTCTGGCACGAGTATCCAGAGTGTGGTCTGCAAGCTCAGAGTGGCTGTACTGGTGAAATCGGATGTAATCCTTGTGGTCTGAGATTCTGATATTTGCTGTCCTGCCTGTTTGGCCAAAGTAGGACAATTTATAGCTGCAAGGGACCTGGTATACACCAGGTAGGTCTAGGGGAAGTGGTTGGTCTTCAGTGGAGCGGATATTTTATTCTCAATTATTAACTCAATTTTTATACTCAATTATTAATTAATAAAAATCAGCTAAATTAACAATTATTAATTAATACATTATAAAATAACCAAGGTGTTCCATGAAAATTTCAGGATTTGAGAAGTGTTCTGCTATAGATCTACAACCTTTTGTGTGTAGAGGTAGGTTACACACACAGACAAAAAGAGTCAAAGAAGTCAGAGTGGCTATCAGAACCAGGAACTAGTTTCACTGCTAGCAAATGAAAGCAATGAAGAGTGGCAAGAAAACCCTGAGCAAAAGTAGATTAGGAGATTAAGTCTACCAATTTCTAGCACATATGGTTTCATACTTATTCATTCTGTAGGGTTCAGTTTATCCTATTTGACCTTACTTTCATGGAATGCACATCTTGCAGATATTCTGAGAGACATTCAACTATCATAATGATATGTTGAAACTTCAGCCACATGGATTAAAAGTCACAGGATAATATTAAGTGATTGTGATCTTATTGTTTCTTGTGAGAAGACAGATAACTTGACAAACAAAACAAAAAGTTTACAGTCAACTCTCACTATAGCAAACTGAAAGACCATAGTTATAGTGGATAGTGTTTGCTAAGTTAAATTTCTTTTAACATAGCATTGTACCAAAGAGGTTTGGGTCAATTTTTCAGCAGTTTGCTATAGTGATATTCATTATGGTGTTAAAATCTATGATATTTTTTTCTGTTATAGTTATTAATTAATTCTTGTTTGGCTGTGCCTTAGTAAAATCTACGTTTTTTCATTTGAAACTTATCTTCTTAACCTTCACTATACTTCCGACTTATCGTCAGTTACGTCACCTCTATCTTGTGGCCGCAATTAGTAAGGATCACGTGTGCAAGACGTCAAGAACAAAGAAAATGCCTCAGGCTGGAGCCAATCTCTTTGTCTAATTTACTGGTGTTTATTCTAAATTAAATTTTAGAAAATTTATTTGTTAGTCAGCTGCGCCACCAAAATTCTAGAATAAGAGTAGTATCTTCCTCTGAAGAATAGAACACTTAGTATGACACACAACTGCTTCCTTTGCTACTTATCTCTATTCCAAATTACAAATATTTCTTACTCTGCAGTCATGGCAATATCTACTTTAAGACACATAGGGTCAATTTTACTTTTCTTATCCATCAAGTAATTTCGATAAGAAAATAATTTATTCATCACTAAGAAACAAATACACAAATGACACAAAATTTAAATTGTCTTAAATCTAATATGCACGCTATATCTAACAACTCAATATAAGTCACACGATCAATTCTCACAATCATCTGAATCTCAGCAGAACTACTTGTCTAGAACTACTTAACTACCTTTCATAACTTTACATACACTCAGATCGGCAACATATAAAACTTCACCCTTAAGTAATGACTACAACAATTAGATTCACAATACAACTCAGCTAGGCTTTCTCTTACATAGAGTAAATTAATTCAACTGTTAGCTCAAGCCCTAAAGTTCTGTAAGTCTAAAATGTAAAACAATTCCATCAATTCAAACCTCCGTCACAATCTAAAAATCTCTTTCTGACAAAATAATGGAAATTTCTTACTTTTCATGAAGTCTGGTCCTTTATAGCTGATTATCTTTTCTTGTTTCCGTCAGACTTCGTCACTGCATCTGGACATCCCTTACGTAATTTGCAAGACTCCTTTCTTACTATCGGCGGACAATTTAATTCCTATGGCTTGGAAGTTCGGCATCTGGTTCCTCCTAATATGATGTGCCATAGTTTCATCGTTCTTCTGACCTTTGCTTCATGAATATAGGTCTCCAATAGGATAGCGATTCATCACCCATGATTCTATTGAAGCTCAGCTGTAGACTGTAGACAGTGCAACTTATAAAGATTTCCAAAAGTAACACTGGATAAAATACCTTTATTAGATGCCACTAATCGTCAAAGTGCAAATTTTTTATGAAGAGAAATCTTTCAAATTACAGATATTTTCATTCAAAGTGAGAAAATTTCACAAACATGATGCCAAGTCAGCTAGGCTGATTTAAACATTTTTTTTCCTTGTAATTATTGAAAAAAATAAAATAAATAAATAAAGCATGATATTCAGTTCACAATTTTCTATTGCCATTGTGCCTTGGATGTCAGGCTTAATGGCTTACTACAGCTAAGTAATTTGCTTGTTTGAACCTAATATATGATCTTAATCAATATGGATATTTTGCAGGATGAAAAATTCTGCTACCTCTGTATGACACTAACTCACTCACTCACCTCCAATTGAAAGCCATAATAAAGGTTCTTTACATACTAGAAGGAACATATACTATACAATAATAGACTAAAAATTTTTCACACAATTTAACAGTCATGACATGCATTTATGTTATCTGTTATGAATGATAAAATCACGATGCAGAGAAAATCGTCACCAGGTGGCAAAGATAGAAAGATTATTGTTCAGAGAGCTGGATAATGATAAGTCAACATTTTATATTTGTTATGTGAGAATATCAACAGTTTTCAATTAAATTTATTGTGTTGTTGTTGTTGTTGTCTTGTCCTTTGAAGAGTCTTAGATGTTTCCGTGTGCTCTTTGTACTGCTTTGGCTATGTCTGTGATTTTGTTTGTATAGAGCTGTTGTTCAGGATTAGGATCTATTTCTTGCAAGGCTGCTGTAATTGCTGGACAGGTAAAGATGTGAGTGGGTGTCAGTTCAGTATTGGGGCAGTTGTTGCAGTTTCTATATGTTCTCGTATCATCTGTATTGATCTTCATTCCTCTATAATGTCCTGTTCGTAGTCTTGCTATCGTGGTGGAGGTCCTTCTGTCAGCATTGATCTCGGGAATTTGATGTTGTATCACTGATTTCAATGGAATTAGTTTAGCTTTTGCTAGTGCATTGGCATCAGCAAGAGTTATCATATGAGTTTCTTGGTTGAGTTCTCTGGCCTCTTTTGCTAATTTATCAGCTGCTTCGTTGTGATCAATGCCTACATGAGCAGGAATCCATTGTAAAATGCAACTTTTACCTAAACACTTTAGATGATTTAAGAGTTTATGGATGTCTTGTGTGAGCTTGGTATTGCCATTTTTGATTGCCTCCATAGCTGATCTTGAGTCACTGTAAATTATAATTCCTTCAGATTGTTGAGATGATGATAGATTTAAGTAGGCTTCTAGTGCTTTAATTATTGCGTAGAGTTCGCTGGTAAAATTGGAAGCGATTCTCCCAGATCCAACTTTTATTGCAAGTTTTTCACCTTTCGGGAGTAGAAGGAGAACACCAGCGCCTCCATTAATCATATTGGTGTCTGATGATCCATCGGTATAACAAATAACCTGTTTGGAGGATGAAAGAAGGTTGATGGTATTTAGGCCTTTTTCTTTAAGCATTTCTTTTGGTTCTTTTTTTGTACAGAGTTTGGTAAGGTTTAGATTTATGGAGGTATTTGAAGGTAAAGGACTGGAAAATAGAGGTTCTTTGTTTATGTGGACATTTAGCTGATCAAGACCTATTTCTTTCCTGATAGTGTCATCATATTGTAAAGTCGATGATCTGTGAAGTCTGCAAATTTGGTTCCAATGTTCATAAGTTTTTAGGGAGATATGATCACTTTGGTAGCTTCTGATATTATTTATGAATTTTATGGTGGCAAATTTTCGTCTGTCCTCCAGCAGGTCAAGCCCACATTCCTGTTGGGCTCTGATGTTGTTAGTGGATGAGACTGCACCAATGATAATCTTGGATGCTTTTGCTTGTATTTTGTCTAGTTTTTTCTTTACCGATGAGGCCGAAGGTGACCAGATAGGTGCTGCATATTCCATTATTGGCCTTATTAGTGTAGTGTAAGTAGTTTTGAGGATTTTTGGCTTTGCGCCCCAATTTGTTCCACAAAGCCTTTTCAGTATGTTTAATTTTTTTAGAGCTCTGTTGGAAGTGTTAGAGATGTGTTGTGCAAAACGTAATTCCTGATCAAGCGTAATACCAAGGTATTTTGGATTTGTGACTTTTTCAATTAGCTTGTTATTGATCATGACTTTGGGATTGTAGGAATGTCTATTTTTCCTGTCTGTACTAAATGTACTTAGTTTTGTTTTGTCTGGGTTGATTTTGAGTTTGAGTTCGTCTGACCATTTTTCTAATCCTCTCATGGATTTGTTTAGAATTTCCTCTGATTCTTTGATTTTAGCACTAGTGTGCCAGATGGCTATATCATCTGCATAGCAAGTTACTTTTGTGTCTTCTGTAAGGTAGGGATGAATATTATTGACATATAGAAGGAATAGTAAGGGACTGAGTACTGAGCCCTGGGGAACACCAGCCCAGGTTCTCCGCTCTTTTGATATTGCTGCATTGATTCTGACTTTGATCTTTCTTCCTCTGATGAAATCAGCAATCCAGATTAAAGCGTTTCCTCTAATTCCAATATCATGTATTGTTTGTATTAATTTTTTGATCCAAACACGATCGAAAGCAGCAGTCATATCAAGGAATATGGCATAGCTGTGATTGGTAGGTTGTATTGAATATTAATTATGCATATTTCTTTGTATATGTGTGGTAGTGAGGGTGAACAAAATGGCAGTGAGATATTCAGTGTGAAAGACAAACATAAGCAATGTGGATTTTTCTAAAATGGTAAGGTGCTGTGAAAATAATGTGTGCTCACTTGGGGAGATGTCGAGGATATTAATGTAAACAGCTTGAATAGGAGAAATAAGAAAGTTTGGGTACGTAAGAAGCATGACACCTTTCTGGACTACGAGATGTCTTTGAATGTGAGCAGTAGCCAGCCAAGGCAGAGTGGGCAATCATGTGTAGCCATAGAAGCAAGTGAGGATGATGGTAAGATAGCATGTCAGATTGATGGCAAAAAAGAAAAATATGACTGGCAGAGCAATAGCATGTGCTATTGTTCTGCAGGCATGAAAGAAAGCAAAAATGAGAATGGGGACTGGCAAGGGAGCAGGAGTGTATAACAATGAGAAAGTGATTCAGGACACAAGACTTTGAAGACGAGAAAAGAATATTATATAACAGTATATAATTCTCATTCCACATGGAGTGAAAAGAAGAATTATAGATTTGCATGGAAGAGTGAGGAAGATGGCATGAAAGATTGTCACGTGTAAGAGATAAATGATTCGAGAATAGTTCTGTATGGGATTCAATAATTAGATGTATGGTGAATGAGAAGGTGCATAAGATTTGTTTTCTGGATAGAATAAATAAAGTGATTGAGGCATTACATATGAGGAGTAAGTGAGCAAAATAATTGATAGCAGCAGAAGTAGTAGGAACAAATAACTTGATTGGGAACAAGGAGAATGTGAGAATGGATATAAGGAGGTTACTGAGAAAAGTAAAAGATAATAGTGTAGTAGGAAAGATAGCACAAGGTGGGAAGCAAAGATCATGAATGGTATGCTAGTGAAGTAGCAAGGAGAAAGAAGTGCATTTTGTGTGTCAATAGATGGACAGACAGACAGAACGTATCACAGAGATGGACTGCATTTAAATGGCATTTGTGTGAGTCAGTTGAAGACACTGCTGCTGGAAAAGAGAGTGACAATGTAAGAGGTAATGTGGACAAGCAGAGAAATAAGGTAGAAGAGCTTGTGAATGGAGAAGCAACTGAGTAGCATGAATGCAGAGAATGAGAGGACAGGAACACAAGACAGACAGGAAAATGGGGAAGTGTCAATCAAATAAGCTCTTTCCCCCATATCTGATTCACTTGGATATGGGGAGTGTGTGTGTGTGGGGGGGGTCTGGTGAGGTTTTTAGGGCTGGCACTATCTCCACTCTCAAGCAAAGTCTGATTGTATTCCAAAGGTCAGGAGGTTAAATAAGGTAGGTATGAAATGGATGACTATGGATAAGAAAATGGATGATTATGAAAGGATGACATTGGTCAGTGAAAATGATAAACAATGCAGAGGATGTAGTTGAGATATTAAATGAACAATTTATAAAAGTATTTCATCCTTGTGAAAGTGACATCATGCAGAGCTTCAGTAAACTGGAAAGAAAGGGGGCACTCATCATGATTGAACAGGAGGTATATGAGGAACTGAGTACACTTGATGTGAATAAGGCTATAGGGCTTGATATATTACCATGTTTTGAGGACTTTCCATGGAATTAATAACAGCATTGACATTCTTTATTATAACACAAATCTTAGATTGAGCCAAGTTCCAAAGACAGAGTGGAAAGAGTGCAAATTTGTTCCCCCTTTGTATGGGAGGTGATAAGACTAAGGCTTTGAATTATAGAATCTATGTGTGTCTGGAGTTGTAGTTAGAGTTTTAGATTAGTCAGAACCAAGATTCAATATTGGACTGATAACAGCAGCATTCTATTTGATAGACAGTACGAATTTGCCAAAGGAAGAGCATGTTTCAATCTACTCACTTATGATAACAAGGTGAAAAATGCATTGGACAAGCTTGGAGATACATACATAGTAGTATATTTAGATTTTGCAAAGACTTTGCTAAACTGCCACATAAACATGTAATTAAAATGGGACTGGATTGGAGATTACTGCATTGGACTAAAGATTAGTTATCTGATAGGTTTTGGCAAGTTGTGTATGAGGGAGCAATATCCAAGAAAAACAAAGTTCAAAGGGTTTTGGGACTGCTACTGTTTAACTTGTACATTAAAGTAAAATACAAGTTCAACAGCATTATTAACTTGTATGCATGTGATACACAGTTGAGAACTATCAGGTGTAGAGCAGATGTTGTAGCTTTGCAAGAGAACTTGAGCAAACTGGCTGAATGGGCCAATGAGCAGGATTACCAGTTAAATGTTAGAAAGTGCACACTTTTAAAATTTGAGATACACAGATGGAATACATACTATGTAACTGGCAGGAACATCTTAGAGGAGGTGGAAGAGATGAGAGATTTGTGGGGGAGGGCTGAAATATATAGGAGACAGTGCTAAAACTATGAGCAGAGAACAGGATGGCAGATTATGGCAATAATGCAGAGGACAATGACATATAGAAGTAAGGATGTATAGGTCCACTGTACAGGGTTTTGATCATGCCACATATGAATTATTGTGCACAAATTTGATCACCTGGTTTTCAGAAGGATGAAATGTTAATGAAAAGGATCTAGAGATGATTGACTAAAGTGATTGCTAGTCTGCAATGTTAAACATGAAGACAAGATGAAGGAGTGCAAAGTCTGGTAGATAAGAGGAGGGATATGATTGAGAGGTATAAGCTGATAAGGGGCGATTTGCTAGATCAAATGTGGTTGAGGTTTTTTTTTATAGAAAGGAGAGAAAGAGATGGGGATGGAAGAGGACACGAGAGACATCCCTGGAAAATGTATAAGAAGGGTGAGAGTTGGGGATTAGAGAGTAGTGGGGCGATTGAAATGTAATGCCTGAGAGTGGAGATGGTGAATGCATTTAGGACATGGTATGATGAACTGCATTTTACAGGGGTACTTTTCATAATGATGATAATAAAACAATATTTTACAATTTCATTTAATCATGTTGTCTATCAGCTTGCATTAGATGGATTATGAAAAGGCAGAAGTAAAAATTGCTTACATGGTTTTGTATGCCCCCCCCCTCAGCATCCCTCATGTACAATTCAAAATTACAATGCATTTTCAAAAAACATTAAAATTGGAATTTCTGCTTACCTAATTCATAAAGATTACCATCAACGTGCACAAAAGCTACAAAATGAAGGTCAACATCTTCATCTCTATCTGGCACCTTAAAATAATAAGAATACTTATATAAAATTATGTGAACATTTATTATGAAAATAATTCATAAAATAGCTTAATGTCTATATTTGCTAGCTTGGTTGATTGAGTAGTTAATGTATCTGCTCTCCAACCAAGAGGCTGTAAGTCTAAATCCAACCATGGATGTTTATGAGTCTTTAGGGAGGAGACTAAACATGAAAAACTTTCTGAAAATATCTTCAGGACTGAGGTAAGGTGGTACATTCCCTGGCAACGCAGAGCAAAGGTGGACCAAGCTCTCATCACTCCTTATCTCAGTATCTCCCATAATGCAAAGCATATCACCTTGCAGACAAGTATACTGCTATGCATTAAGGGAAGAATCATTACCCAGACCGGTTTCGACCTTTATTGAGGTCTCATCAGTGGGAGGCAGACCCAGAGTGGTGATACTAAGGCAGAAGCAATGGAGAGGTCATATTTACCTATACGAGTTGCCAACCAGTGTACACCTTATTATTAAATTACTCTGGATTTAGAGAAAGATGTTATAAGTTTATTTTGCACTTGGTTAGACTATAATAAATTTAGTTTAATCCTTTATCCAAGTGTAAGCAAACAAAGTTTGCACCTGAAAATATCTTCAGGACTGAGGTAAGGTGGTACATCCCCTGGCAACTGGGAGCAAAGGTGGACCAAGCTCTCAACATTCCTTGTCTCAGTATCTCCCATAATGCAAAGCACATCTCCTTGCAGACATGTATAATGCTATGCATTAAGGGAAGGGGCCACTACCCAGAAGCAATGGAGAGGTCATATTTACCTATACTGAAAATATCTTCAGGACTGAGGTAAGGTGGTACATTCCCTGGCAACTGGGAGCAAAGGTGGACCAAGCTCTCAACACTCCTTGTCTCAGTATCTCCCATAATGCAAAGCACATCTCCTTGCAGACATGTATACTGCTATTGCTCTGGATTTAGAGAAAGATGTCTTTTGCATTATGGGAGATACCGAGACAAGGAGTGATGAGAGCTTGGTCCACTTTACCCCGGTCCTGAAGATATTTTCAGGCACAAACTTTGTTTGCTCACACTTGGATAAAGGATTAATCACACAATAAATAAATTAAAAAAAAAAAAAAAAAAAAAATATATATATATATATATATATATATAATAATAATAATAAAATCCTTAGTTTATCAGTGGTCCAAGCTGGAAGAGAAACTGAATTATTTTCTGTAAGCAATAACCTAAAGAGAATTGTTCATCACCCTACCAGAATTCCTGACCATCATCTACAACAACACTCTGGACCTTTTGTTAACTGGTTCTGCTTTCAAGTATACTGCTGAATTGAATGTCACAACCTCATCCAAATTGAAACTTGATGCCAGGTTCCTAGTAGAAATCCCTCCCCTCAACCATTCACAACCTCATGTCCTTTGGCACTAGAATGATGCCAAGTGGGAAGATTTCCCAGATTTTACTCCTTTTCAATGTCAGGCTACTGTTCCTGTTCTCCAGATCCATATACTTGATGCATAAGTTATGCAGGGTGGAGTTTGTGGATGTGTGGAGTGAGTTTGATGGGCAAAAGGATTCACACAAAAAGGATTGTTTACATCAGAATGGATTTAGTGTTCAGAGACTGGAAAAAGTGTTATTGAGTGAAGTGAAAGTGGATGTGCAGACTCAGGGAAACGAGCATTTTTTTTGGGGGGGGGGGGCTGTTAAGTGGATATGCAGACATCAGTGAGTCAGTTGAGTAAGAATGTATATATATGCCTGAGTTAGTACCACTGATAACAAACCAGCATGGGATAGTTAGTACAAAGCATCAGTAGAGCTGTGGGCCTAAGGGACTTTATGTACACTAATGCCAGGAACATTCGTAACAAGTAGGAGGAATTTTTGGCATTGGTTGACTCATCTTAGCCAAAAGTTATTGGCATGACTAACAGAAGTTGATGTAATTAGTGGGATAGAATGTGAAGAATAGAGAGAGAGAGAGAAAAGAATGGGGGGGAGGAGTGTTATGGATGATAGCTGATGAAATGTTGCCAACGATAGAAGTTCAACTGCAGGCCAGCGAAAATAGAATATTAGAAGCTATCTGGTGTAGGATTGAGACCAGCAAAAAAAATTATACAGTTGGATGCTGCTATAGACCAGGAATATGCATCAGCAAATAGACTCAATGAGTGAAGGACAGGCAGTAGCACACCAAAAGATGGTGTGGGGGGGGGGGCACTGAGCCGTGCCCCCACCCCAAAAAAAGGAAAGAAATGCTAGAAAATTTTTCGAAAATCTTTTCCTAATTAAAATTCAATTTTTTAAAAATTTATATTGTGTGGTGTCATCTATTTATATACTACCTATGAATTAGTAATCATTGCAGATGCTCATTCAAATTGAAGTATATAAGAGTACATACATTGCCTTTACCGATTTATAAAAGGCATTTGATAATGCACAATGGAACAAGCTTTTCAAATAATGAAGGAAATGGGAATAGGAAGAGGAAAGATATAGAAGGCTAATTAAGAAATTGTAATACTAGCCAGAAAATGAAGCAACTGCAAAAGGCATGTTTAAGGCAAGATTATGCTTTTACTTTTCACCTTGCATATAGACAACGCAATGAAATTAATAATAGAAGGAATGAATAAGATAACTGTAGGTGGAGTGCAGATACATATGATATGCTTTGCCTGTGATATAGCTGTGTTAGTTGAGAATGAACAGGATTTAAAACAGATTATCTAGTATGGATGATGTTTTATCTGATTATGGACTTAAGATAAATGCAGTAAAAACTAAAATAATCATGGCAGGTTCAAAGGAACAAAATAAGATAGATAAAATACAATTAGAAGTAAGAATAACAAACAAGTAAAATCATTCATATATCTCTGTTTCAATAATGGAAGAGGCTCAGTAGCTCAGTCAGTATAGATGAAGCCCTTTGGTCAGAAAGAGCTGGGTTTGATTCCCTTCAGTGACGCAAGGAATCTTTATCTGGTCTTTTGACTAAAGGTGAGTTACATGGTCTCATACAGAGGTAGGGGAGGGTTCACCCAGTAACTCAGGTTTTCCGTCCCCCAGAACAGGCAAACCGGCCCAGTGAACATACATGGATTACAGTCATTAATACATCCCAGCCATATGCTGGTCCTGAGCCCAGATAAATTGTGGGGATGATGAAAGCAATGGTGAACTGCCCTGTAAAAATCTCACCAGGAATACTTTGCGGGCAGTGCCTACAAAGTCACCTACAGTCTGAAATGACTGAAAGGAAAAACCAGTCCCATCAATAATGGAATACCACAAATTGGCATATCAAAAGAAATATAAAAATGGAGGAAAACTTGCGTAAAAAACTTATTCAATGTAAAATTTTTGCCTAATGTCGTAGGCATCTCCAGTACAAGATCATAGAATGGCAATTAAACAATGATAGATAATTCTGCCGCCTAAGTAGCTAATGTAAGATAACTAAATATGGCCAATAATTTCCTAACTTTGAAAAAATAAAAAATAAAAATAAAAATTAAAAAAGTGTGTATTTGTGTGACTGAAAGCAGTGATATTCTTTCATCTATCCTACAGATAAACCTATTTTATTTTACTGAATATCAGTAATTTTAGTAATTATTTTTGGTTATATTAAACTTACCTTTAGACTGTAAAATTAAGCATGTGCATTTGTTCCAGAAATTCAACACATGATACTGTTGAGAAAGTGGATGTTTGGAGAAAGTGTTGTTAATGAGAGTTTGGAAGGGGAAAACCAGGGAAACTGCCAATATTAAAGGGGCTGCTAACAAGCACGTGCATACAGAAATGATTATGCAATATTAAATGTGATTACACAGGTTTCAGATTCAAGTAGGTTGGTAATGACATTACACAAGGGTAATTATAGGTCCAAGGGGATGTTGAAATGTATGAACATGAATGCCAGCAGTATCAGAAATAAGGGATTTTTGGCATTGGTCAGCTTGATATAGCCAAAAATTATAGGCATCAGTGAGACCTGGTTGGCAGAAAATGATATACAGTAGTTTCAGGGACAGAATGTAAAGGGTATTGTTGTATTTTCAGAGAGTACAAATTGAATATGATAGCTGAAGAACTACAACCAACAAAATTAGAAAGAATTTTAGGCTTGGGGAAGGGGGGGGGATGGTTCATTTGGGGCTATCTGGCATGACATAAAGGCCAACAGGACAAAATATATTGTTGGTTGATGCCATAGACCAGCAAGTCCACAGATAAGTACAATGAGTGCAAGTCAAACAATTATTATGGAAGACTTCTACTATGGGGACATAGATTGGCAGGAGGAAGGGGGCATTGGCAAGATGGAAGTGGAATTTATACAGTTGCTAATGAAATAACATGCCACAGAGAGGATCAGGGTTTTAAGAGTGTTGTATCTGGTAATAGCATCAGAAAATATATATATCCATAACCAAGGTGGGCACTCTACTTCCAATGAGGGAGAATGACCTTGCAGTCTTGTTTTGGAAAGTTGTTAAACATGTGGAATTCTGTCAGGAAAGGAACTATAAATGTGGTAATTATGATAGATATGGTAATTATAGTAGTGCAAGAGAAGTGGTCAGGGATTATTTGAGCGAAGCAGTATCGAACTGTATATCCTTGATTTATCCTCCTGGTCAGGAGGTTAAATCAAGTGAGAATTAAGTAAATGAGTAGAGATATAAAACAAGAAAAGTATAAAACACAAGTAAAAAGGGCGATTAGTATGGTAAGAAAGGCTAAATCAGATGAGAGAAAATTAGCTAAGTAGGCCAAAGTAAATCCAAAACAGTTTTTTTTTTTTTGTTATGTAGCAAGTAAGAGAAAAATGACTGTTTGGATGACTTTAATCAATGCAGATGGTAGGAAGATGACAGAGGCAAAAGAAATAGTGGACTTGCTGAGTGATCGCTTTGAAAAGATGATTATCCAGGTGGCAATTTTGAAGTTGCTGATGTGACAGAGATGGATGTCAAAATTGAGAGAGATAAACAGGTGTTCAGCATATTGAAAAATATCAACATGAATACAGAAGTGGGATGATGACATTTCAGCCCATGTACTATGTGAGTGTGCAAGAGAAATGGCATTGCTTCTGATGAAAAGTGTAGAAAGGCTTATGTGTTTGTCATACATGTTGTTTAATTTTCACGGTATATATATCAGACACAGAATTATAAGTAAATAATTATTTATTGACTTATTGCTGATATTTTGCTGGTGTTATAACCAGCATCTTCAGAGCACAAATATCAGTTTGTCACAGTACGTGAGGCTACCGTGAGGCTACTGTGAGGTACGGTGTAACAAAGGGAGTAGTTTAACACAATTGTAACAACAACACAAAGAATGAAGTTCTGTCCTAATTAGGTGCTCTCAATCTAAAAGAAAAAGAAAAAGAAAAAAGAGAGAGAACACACCAATGGAATAGCAATATTACCGATATATTTTTGCAGTTATTCCTGTTAAATATTCTTGTAATTGTTACAAGAATCAAGTTTATATTAAATCCAACATTATTTCAAAGCTGAATACAGAAATGATAAAAGTTTCGCACAAAATGTGACCAGAGAGCTTAAGGGAACACACTTTTACATTTTGTACGAAATATTTATAATTTCCGAATTTGGCTTTGAAATTATGTTGGATTTAATATCTACTTGATTTACATAATTTTGCATTGCTGAAATGAAGCCTTTTGGCTCTTTATTTTAGTAAAAACTCTTGTAATTGTTTCCTGGCTTGCATGATTCCTAAAATTAAACACACTATACTACTGCTTCATGAAGAGGATACACTTTCGAAGTGTAAACATTGCATCACATTGCATTAACAGTCTGGGAATACGCAGATGGTGCAGCGGGTCAAATTCTTAGTGTTTCAGTGGTATTAAACCACCCAGAAAGCGAGGCAGGGTGTGTTTGTGTGTGTGTGTGTGTGTGTGTGTGTGTGTGTGTGCACGCGCGTGCGTGCGTGCGTGCTGAGACAATATTAGCCCGAAATAGTGATTGGTTATTGTGTCAACCAATCCGACTGAACATTGTCATTTGTCATGAATTGCTGTTTTTGTTTTCTGAGTTTCATCTGTTTTGGTACTTGAAGTGTGAACTAATGTGTTTAGGACACTGATATAAACAAGTTTTAATATATAATTTTCTATTAATAATTTATAACATTTTTGTCCATATTTACAATGGGAAATGGTGTTGTTGACGATCTACTGAAAGTCTTGCTTCTGACAGAGCATTTGCAAATTGTATGATTATAGTAGAAGGAGGTAAGCCTCGTCGTCCTCCTCTTCCAAATAATATATTTTTGAGTAATTCAAATATACGAACCAAATATAGCATTCTCCTCATTATTGTTTTCTAATATACCTTAAAGTAAACACATCGTCTCCCACTCTATGCAGATTTAGTTACAATTAATTGATAAATTAAAGTATTCAAAGTTATCCTATAATTAACTGCATTGGACCAATTAAGATGAGTGCCGATGCACAGGGTGCACCAGTGTGCAAAACTTCAGTTGGCACCCCTATACCCCTCCCCCCTAATAAAAAAACATTTTATAAAAAGGTTATTTTTGAATTTTATCTCCTAAATAGGATGGCATATTTTTAAAATCAGGATCATTAGCTACACGTCACATGTGTTCTGATATAAAAGGATCAAACTTTTCTAACATCTCAATGCATTTTAAAAAATTGCCATTGTTGCGATCGTAAAGTTTATTACTTTTACCACGAAGAGCTAGAATTATCTAAAACTGTTTGTTGCAAATGAT
The DNA here is from genome assembly GCF_054136105.1 of Typopeltis vanoorti. NCBI lineage: Eukaryota > Metazoa > Arthropoda > Arachnida > Uropygi > Thelyphonidae > Typopeltis > Typopeltis vanoorti. The sequence goes on along the minus strand of NC_143555.1, from coordinate 67,035,786 downwards.
CGATACGAGTTTTATTTTTTAAGGATGTAATTAATTCTGTCCATCTTTTGTAATTGTTCAAATGATTTCAATTTTTCTCATGAAGATTTAGGTACATTGTAAGATGTTGCCTATATTCTGATGATAACAGAAAAATATAGAATAAAGTTAAAAACTTCAACAGATTTTCTTATATATGTTTATGGTGGGCACAGGAAGTTAAAGAGGCAGTGAAGGAAAAGAAGAAAGCATATCAAAAGTTCCTGGCAAATAAGTCAGCTTTTACTCTTAGAGAATACAGAGACAAATGTAAGAAAGCGAAACACTGTGTAAAACTAGCTAAACAAAAGTCATGGGAGGACTTTGGCAAGAACATAGAAAATAAATATCAAGAAGGTGGTAAAATATTCTGGAAGTTGTTGAAGAAGCTTAGAAATGGAGGAAAGAGTGCAGTAAAAGGAGTTGAGATGATAAAGGTGACATGAAAAAAGGAGAAAAAGATATCCTTGAAGTATGAAGTAATTACTTCGAAAAATTGCCAAATGAAACAAGCAGTAATAGCACAGTGGTAAAAAACACTCAACAGGCATACAGTCAGGAACACATATCCATACTTGAAGTAGAAAAAGCCAAAGTCTTGAAATGTGGAAAGGCAACAGGAGTAGATAATATTCGAGCAGAAATGCTCGAATATGGTGGTATAAAAGTCTTACAGTGACTGCACTGCATAGTTCAGAAAGCCTGGACAGAGGGACGAATTCCCAATAATTGGAGTAGAGCTCTCATATCATCCATTTATAAAAAGGGAAATAAAACTGAATGTGAGAATTTCAGAGGTATTTCCCTATTGAGTGTTCCTGGCAAGATCTATGCAAGTATACTTGAGAAACGGTAGAGAAGAATTGTAGAAGAAAAGCTTGGTGAAGAACAAGCTGGATTCAGGCCAAATAGAGGCTGTCAGGATCAGTTCTTCACTTTACGACAAATAGTTGAGAAAGCATGGTAATATAACAAAGATCTGTATTTAAGTTTTGTCGATCTGGAAAAGGCATACGACAAGGTGCCAAGAGAGAAGCTATTTGATACGCCACAGTTATATGGTGTCAATGGGGCATTATATCAAGCAATACTTAGTCTTTATTGGAGTTGTAAGTCAGCAGTTAGAATTGTAGGAAGTACAGGAAGATGGTTTAATGTTAAATGTGGTGTGATGCAAGGATGTACATTATCCAGTCTGTTAATCATTATCTATATGGATCACATTATGAAGGAAAGTGGTATTAAACATGATATCAGAATTGGAGATGTTAATGTCAGCTCTTTGCTTTATGAGGATGCTGTTATACTTCTAAATAAATTCGCTACAAGATTCCCTGACTAAATTAAATAACTGTTGTAATAGATATGGTATGAAGGTCAGCATTAAAAAGACAAAGACAATGAAAATAGGCAGAATTGTTGAAAATGTCAACTGCATTGTGAATGGGGAACCTGTGGAACAAGTAAAACATTTCAGCTACTTAGGCATGATTTTTAGTGAAGATGGTAAATTAAATATGGAAATAGACAAGAGAATCAGCAAAGCTGGTATGGTAGGCAGTCAATTGAATAAATTCATATGGAATAAGAGAGAAATTAGTCGGAACACTAAATTAGTTGTATACAAGACAGTGTTCAAACCAGTTTTAACTTATGGATCTGGGAGCTGGGTCAGAAGTAAAACACTTGACCAAAGACTAGAGACAGCAGATATGAGAGTCCTGAGAAAGATTAGAGGCATGAACAGATAGCATCAGTGGCAATATCATATTAAAAACGAGGCTGTTAGGAAAGAACTTGACATTGTCAGCATCCAGGAATGCGTTAGCAGAGATAATCTCAGGTGATATGGTCACTTGAACAGAATGCGAGAGGAAAGATTAGCAAAAGAAGTGTTCTCTGCCAGGTTGGCAGCAAAACGACCCAGAGGAAGACCAATATATAGGTGGATTGATACGGTACAAAGTGCCTTAGACAATAGAAATATAAGATCTGATAATGTTGGAGTCTTGACAAGTAACAGACTGATTTGGAGGAAAATTGTAGATAGGAAGTTAGTAATGATGTAAATTTTTCATGTAGTACTATCATACCCTATACACCCCCTTGAGGGTACATGTCAGGAATTTGATGATGTTTAGAGCAAATGCGATTGTGAACAAGATTAAACAAATTCAAACACGCACCATCCTGTAAGCAGTAAACTCATGCAAGTTCAAGTTTTTACTTGTTTACGCTAAACTACTTGTTAGAACTAGGATCAGAATAAAATAAAATCTTAAGGAATAATAGCAAATAAATGATTATAAATAATTTGTTGAAGAAAAATCTATAAAATATTAAAATTTAAACAAAAATGTAATTTATTTTGATATAATTAATGAATAATATATTTTTTTTTAAGTATTTCCTCCTCACCTGAAATCTTTGGTGCCTGTGTGCATCACACACATTGCCGGCGCGTGCCCCTGCCTATGCACAATGCATTCTTAAAACTTTCATATACTGACAAAAATGCAGTCATATGGTCAAATTGATGTTAATTTTGTAGCACGGGTTGCATAAGCCATATGACAGCACATTCACTGAAATGGGCATGTGCCACCTCTGATACATACATTTACATAAATGTTAGGAAAACTTTACAGAGAAAGAGGGTAGATGTAGACCACTGGATAAGTTTAAGTTAGAACAATGAATAAAGTTTCACACATTTCTTTATAAAGATCAAGGATAGTGCAGATAGCATACTCAGCAGGTCCAGCCTGTTCAGGCTCATGGTATTTAATATAGGACTTGTGTTTTTCTGAATAAAAGCAGATCTTCAGGTTTGTCCAAAATAAGATAACCCACAAGAGTAAGGAATCTATTAGACACCTGGAAAACCAAGAGCTGAAAGCTTGTCCTTAGAAGAAGTGAGAAAGGTGGAGATTTTTCAAATGGAGCAAAAGGAAACAAAAATATTCAGTGGTTTAAAACTTTCACTATGCATCCAGAAATGGCTTGCACCTAAAGGATAGGAATGCAAATTATTTCTTCTGCATTGGAAGGGATAGAGATACCATATCTGTTTAAAGCTTCTACTTCTCCTTTTTTTTTTCCTTTTTTTTTTTTTTTTTTATGAAAGAACCCTTAAAACCATTTCATAAAATGTAAATTTAATACAACGTAATCCTTTTTGTAAAAGTTCATCAAAAACAAAGAATAAGCAAGATGTACTAGTCTTAATCATTCCAGCCTTTTGACTAAGATTGTGGTGAGATATATAATGGCATATATGACTCGTACAGGTCAAAAAACTGAAAACTTGCATCTCATTAATGAAAGTAACAAAATAATATACACAAATTTACATTAAATAACTTTTTACACGAATTTTCCCCTGTGAAAGGAATCAGCAGACTTTACAACAAGCCTGCTTCTAAACAATGTGCTATTCTTTTTTTATTTCATAAAAAAACACACAAAAATAAGTAACGTTGTTTATTTAAACCTATATATTTCAGCCCAAACATTACATGCCATCAACAGTGGCAACAATATTTAATTACAAGGTAGAAAATGAACAACGGATTGATTTTAAACAATAGGAGCCATGTAATGTTATATATAAAGCAATGCAATGGCATAAATGAGGAAACATTGTATTATTAATTATTCATTAACTCTGTTAAAAAAACTTCAGTCATGTCTGATTAGAATAAGACTTTCCCATATATTAGATATTGAGAGGAAGTTGTTCCAATTTAAGTTTGGACAGCAAAGTAAAGCCTTAGCACTTTTTACAAAAATAATAATATAAACAACCGACATATTTTTACAATGCCGCAGCCGACAGGATTTGATCACGTAATTAATCGATCAAAGATTGTGAATTAAAGTGAGCAAGTTTTGGTATAGAATCAGGCAGTTATAAATCTGAAAATTTTTGTGAATGTTTAAAATTGTTGACAGTTAAATGGAAGGTGAAATCACAAGTATGAATCAATCTGATAGTACAACTATGGATAACACTGAGTTCTTTAGAACCATAAATCCTAAGCTTGTTATTCCGCAATTTTCTGGGGAAGTTTAAAATGATGTCTTAGCTTTTTTAGCTTCGTTGAAGAGCTTAGAAAAGTTGGAAGATGGACAGACTTCCAATTACTTATCTTACTAAAAAGCAAACTGGTTGGAAAGGCCAAGAACTTCTTGTATTCATCCCCAGTATTGAAGGATACCTTAGAATACTCAAAGTTCAAGGAAAGCTTGAATTCCCAGTTCTCTAGAGTAAGATGTTTAGGCGCTAATATCTGGAAATTACAGAGATGTGCTCAAAAAGAAAAAGAGAATGTAACAGAATACTACAATAAGTTGTTGACAATTGCCAACAGTCTAAGCGTCTCTAATGAGGATAAACTTCACCTCAAACTGGGCAATATTTCACCATTTTAGGCTAGAGGTAAAGCAAGAATTAAAAGATACTGCCTACAAGAAGAAAATCGCGAATCTTGAAGAATGTTTCCTCGCTGTGAAAGAGAAAGAAGAGATGCTTGGAGACATTCATCCCGCATCTACTAACAGTAATATTAACGTGATAAAAAAGGCTAATGATTCTTCTTGAGAAAGCAAGAGTAAACAAGACTCAAGCACATGTAGGGGAAAATCTAGTAGAGATCAAAGTGAAAGAGAAAGATCAGTCGATGTTAATCAAATGACTGACAGTAAAATGAACATCCCAAAAGAAGTAGGGCTAACAAACATGGAGGAAGTACTTAATTTAATTAGACAGGAGGTAGAACGGCTACAACAGCCCTTAATGGACCGTCTTGATGCTGTACTGAAGCAGCTAGTGGCAGCAGAAAAGACCTCTGAATCAACTATACCTCAAACAGAGAGGACTAATGAGATAAAAGACAGGAGGGAGCCTCCCATTTGCTTTAATTGCAACAAATATGGGCATCTGGCTTGAAATTATTTCAGAAACAAGAGACCCTCCAACAGAAGTAATAGATATGTCAAATCTTGTACATGCTCTGCGTGATTATGAAAATAAACCATGGAGGAGAAGACAATGGAATCATGGACAACCAAGAAAGTCGAGTATGATAATTAAGGGTAAGATACAAGGATCTCCCTGTGTGACACACTGCTTGATACCGGTTCCCAGACCTCTATCATAACTGGAGATTATTTTTAAGGAATAAAATCCAGAGTATGGAGACATTTATAAAACTGAAAAGGCCGATCAAATTATCGGACTTTCAATATCAGTGTTTCATGAAACAAAGATGGTCAAGAGTTAAAATATACTTACTGGAATTTAATTTGTGTGTTTGGCAAGAGTTGTTGGTCCTCCCTAGGGCACCTTGCACGAGCACGCAGATTATTTTAGGAACTAACTTTCTGGAGAGGTACAAGTTCTCTTGCAACTTCTCTAGAAATGAGAAGTCGCAAGAGAACTAATAATTCCTAATAAGAAATAAACAGTCTGGTAAAGGGAACTGTAAATTTAATAATGTCAAGAGATCTCGTGAAGAGAGAATGCAGAATGAAAGTAATGTCGGGCCGACTGAAGGAGGTACTGAAAAATCTCGAAATAACCAGGATGATTCTGCAATAGCTTCAACATCTGAAGGTAACAGTCAATCTCAGACTTACCTCATCTCAAGCATCAAATTAGTAGATAATCAAAGCGTAATGGAAGAAAAATTAGGGGAGGGTAGTCAGAGAACACTCGGAGTAAACGTAATTGAGAGACTTAATAGATCTAGAAGTTCCTGTAACAAATCAAGGTGGAACAGGCACAGAAAACATGAAGTTGATGTATAATCTCAGCGGCAGTTTAACTATGCCAACTTCCTCTGTTTTCTTTTCATGCACTTAGAAAAGCTACCTATAAGTGGTTTGTTATGTCAGAATTTAGCTATTGCTATAAAAGCTGCACACTTACTAACAGATTGTGCAAGCTTTATGAATAAGTTTAACGGAGAATTAATTAGGTGCAAAACTTTGAAAGATGGTAAGGAAAATAGGTATAATCATGAGAATAGAGCACAGAGTGAAATGTGGTACAGTTTAGCGCCTAGAGAAGATCAAAAGGAAAGAAATAAACAATTTTGTAGTCAATTCTCCTCCAGAAAATATGCAGGCATGAGGTTTAAAAAATTTTCTTGAGAAATTTTTTTTTTGGGGAGAGAAAACCTATATAAAATCTGATATAGAAGGAATTTCGTACAAAAATCCCTATATACGATTTTACTAGAAAACGAAAATCCATACAAAGTACTTGTGGTTAATCAGCAAATTTTTTATGTTAGTATTATGGAAATAATTTTTTGTGAATTGTTAAATAATGTAACAGCTAAAATTACTGTAAAGAACAAAGAAAGTTAAGTGTAAATTAAATTGCAACAAAGGAAAGTTCTAGACGGATTAACTTATGATCCAAGGCAATTAGTATCGTGAAGGTCAAATATGTAAGGGGTTTCCTGAAAAAAAAAGGTGGCAGGTGCAGACCCATGAAATACCCAAGGGAGTAAAATCATAGCAGTTGCAAGGTCAAAGGAAGAGAATAAAAAAGGGAAGGATCGATAGATCAAGGCTCTGTTTTCCCGCAGGTAGTTGAGAAGGCTCTTTTTCATTGGTGTCTTGTGGCACTTAGATGTGCACTTTTGATTTTGTTAACACCTTTACCCAGACGCTGTTCTGGCTCTCGATTCCAGTCCTAGATGCAAGGAATTCCAGTGTGTCTTGTTGATTCACAGTCACATATCCACATCCTGCCAACAGACATCCGGAAGTGATAGAAGGCTCGATTATGCAGTAACGACGGCCAGTTCCGAAATCCCATCTGCCAAGTTTTCTAAAGGTCTCCCGTTGATGAAATATCTTCGATATCGTAAAAGGCACCCAGTAATGAGCTACAATGGAAGGTAAAAGACGAAGATAATGATCTAAAGGATCAAATATTGTGGACTAGATGACTAAAAAGTAAGGCCTTGTATAGGAATTTTCTAGAATTGAGATTTGTGGAAGAAATTGCTATTGTATTGGAATTTTGTTAGAGTTAAGAACGAAATCTATGTCGTGAGTTAAATTTTGTGAAATAGCCTGCTGAGTTATGTGTGTTAAGTTACAGTTTGCATATGTGAAGATTTAGAGTGTGTGATATGATTTAATGCTGAGTTAAAATATGATGCAGTATGCACAAGTCTGTTTTAGTGTATGAATAATTTATAGGAATAATTAGTACATTAGTCTATTTGTTTAAAGAAGAAATTGTAAAGCTAGGTTGATTAATTTGAATCCAAGCTACTATTGCTGAAAAGTATAGAGCCTGATAGAGGTTTTTTCGAATGTTTAGCGTTAACTTTTTTTTTTGTACTTGATGTCACCTATGTGTTCTTTTTGCCTAATTTCAAGGCTCCTTGAAGTTTGGCCGATGTAATTCAAGCCGCACAAATATGCTGGAGTTTATAACATACCCTGCTCGTACATATAGGTGACGTCAATAATAACAGAGAAGAAAAATTGGGGTTGGCTTTTCATTTCTCAAGAACGAACCATACCATAGAGTGAGATAGAAGCACAATTCCTTACATGGAGGAGGACTTCCGCTCCTGAATTTTTAAGGAGGCCACAGCAGTTGCCCACTGTATACAAAACCTTAACAGGAACCAAGGACTAATCTTTCCCATGATCTGGAAGGCCCTTATTAGATCCCTCAACTCATCAGAACTGAATTATAGCACCAACTATAGAACGTTCCTAAATAACAACAAGTGATATCATGCACGCTCTATGCATGTATTGTACGCGCTCTGTTCTTTGTTTAATATAATTGGAATTCGTTGATTGTAGTTTGTAACAGTTTTTTACTTTTTAGTGCCTTGCATCAGTTATGTACCCTGAAGATGCTAACATCCTTAGTTGGTGAAACTAGTTGGTATAACATAGTTGTTTATTATATGCACTTGATCAATATAATCCCATTAAAAGTCATTCCAGAGCTTTTTGGTCAAGAAAATTAAACGTTTTTTAAGATCTCTAGATGCTTAATAAATATCAATTGTGCACCATATTTAAACCTTATTTCAAAATGGCAACTCTCATCCATTCACCTAAGGGCAAACTCTCTTCTTTATCACATCCAGGAGTATATGAAGGGTTCTGTTCTTGTGATCTGGCTACTATGAACAGACAGGTAGAATTGTTAACATCCATAAAAAAATACATTCAGCAATATTGATATGGCATGTCAGGTCAGTAGACCATGCTTTGGATACCACTTCACACAGGATCAAATGGAAGAAAACAAAAGCTCTATACAGAAGTCAGAAAGTGAAAATCTTATTCTTTCAAAAGGACATGATTTTGCCACAGCTCCTAAAAAAAGATACCTTCTTAGATTTCCTTTTCAACACTGAACAAAACTGCTCTTGCAAACTTTTACTTAAAAAATTTAGAAGACATCATTTTCTCATCCATATACCCTCAGCCTTCATTTGGGGTTCATTATATAGATGATCTAGCCAATGTTCTAGCAATCTGGCCCCACAATGAAGAAACATTACCTACTTTTTTATCCAATATAAATCAATCCGCATCCACAAATTAAATTTACGATGGAAAAATAGAAAAAGACAAATTATCATTTTTAGATATTGGTACTCCACACTCACCATCAGGTTAATTATTTCCATTTATTGAAAGTCTACTTTCACTGGACACTACATTCAACAGCAATCTGTTCACCATTCCTCACAGAAAACTTGAATTATAAAATCTTTAGTATGATGGGAAAGGCTGCTGTTTAGTATGATGTGCTCACACTGTTTGTTCTACACCTCAACAATTATAGCTAGAACTCTTAAACATCAAACAATACATGAAACTCAATGGCTCCTCAGAAAGGGCCACATAACAGAATTTTAATTCCTATAATCCTAACTCAAATAACATGGAAAGAGTAGGTCCCATCCCATAAATTTTGGCATCTCAGAACTCATTTCCAGAATTCTTAAAAGATACAATTTAGTGGCGACTTTTCTTCCTATTAACACATTATCAAAGTATTCATCTTTCAAAGATAAACATCCTTCTCTGGCTGTCTACCATGTTCCTTGTGACTGTCATCTTTCTTACTTCAGACATATTGGATACTCAGTAGAAAAGGGAATACAAGAACATCAATCTCTATTAGCAACACAAAATCTGAGAAGTCTGGTTTAGCACAACATGAAATGGGTACAGACCACAATATCCTATGGTCAGAACCACATACTAAAGCAGACAATCATAGAAAGAAAAAAAGAAAGAAAGATAAAATTCCTGGGACACATATGGTAACATAATGAATGGGTTATCAGCTTATTAGAAGGGACAATACCAGAAAAAAAAAAAGAAGAGAAGGATGGCTGAAATATATTCTTAGAGGAGTTGTTTAGATCAGATTAACTGAACAAGGTTATAAGCTACTTAAAAGGAAAGCCAGAAATATAGGATGACCTGAAAGAGGACACTCTAGAGTGATGATAATATCCATATGCTTCCAATCTCAATCATATTATGGCCTCTATACTCATTCAGCACAGAAAACAATGTTGTTCAAATGTCTTGCATTTGTTTTTGTGTGTGCACGTGCACACACACTGTTTACACCTTACTGTTTTCACAGAGTGTTAATTGCAAGATTTCAATGCGATTAGTGCAATGACTTTAAACCCTGTTCCCTTTACAATCCAGGAAATGACTGACTCAAGAACCAAATAAAAAAGTATACATTTCATGAAACTAAATAAAACTACATATATGGTAAATATAATTAAATTAATAACTACCAAAACTATTTGAATGCAAGGCCTTCTAAAATAGAACCACACTTTGAGATTTATTTTTAGAGGATAAATTCACTTACTAACTAACTCATTCTATTACTGGTTTGTTTAACACGTACCTAAAACCAGTCTTCTAGACTGAACATTTCGTTTTTCACAATAAATACCTTAAAAAAAACAACAATAAATGTTTAGTAGTCAGTTCTTTATCAGGCCTCTTCTCAAAATATTAAATTTCTCCTTAATTTCCATGGGATCATGCAGAGTTTCCTTATTTAGCATATATTTTCCCATTCATCCTCACTGTTACACCAAGTACAAATATTCCTACCTAAGGAAGTTTAATTACAGGAAGCACAAATCACAAATTCCTTACCAGAGAAAAAAAGTTTCTTTTGCTACTTTTATAACCAAAATGTACTAAAGTAGAGCATATTCATTGATGCCACTTTACAGTTCCAGATTAGTTTAACTCCAACACTTGCTTGGAGAAAATAATTCACATCAATGTCCTCGAAACAGAAAAGAGACTTTGAGCATTTTTTCGAACATTGAAATAGAACATCTCCTTTTATTACTATTCACTTGTTGACAGCATCAACTTTTCCAGTCAATATGATTCACTGCATATCAGGAAGGCAGTACAAACAATCCCCTATACTGCAATGGTAAATATCTGCACCCTGCTGATATCAAAAATTATCACTAGTACAAAAACTGAATGAATTCAAATGGTCCATTATATTTGGCCAAAATTCATCTGGAGGACTTCAAGTCTGAGAAAAACAAAGTTATACTACTCATGTAGACCAGATAACCTAAAGAGAAATCATTCAAGTGTATGCATAAGACTCCTCACATATCCTTAGTACTATAGATTTATCCCCAGTACTACAGATTTTTGTGGGTGGGAGCCACATATAAGAAAAACTTACAAAGATAGACTGGAACTACAAAAGTCTCATTCAAAACTTTAGTGTGGCAATTCCATTCATCTCAACACCTCACCTATCTTTATTTAAAATACTAATTTCCCATGTTCAGGGAATCATTATAAATTTACTCAGCCTTACTCAACCCAATGGAGCCATTACTTAGATGAATAGCCCTGTTATCCAACAATCATCAATCTAAAAAACTGAAACAAAAATTCATGAAGCTGAAGCCATGTAAAGATCACTAACCATGGATTTTTTTTGTTGCCAGACAGAAGAATTATATTAATAAAATTAACATTATTTTGATTCAACAACTAATGAGTACCACAAAATTTCTATATACTATTAAATAACTATAACTTTAAATCATTTATTCCCACTAGCCTCAAAACATCATTCGCTTACTCTAGTTTCTCTGGAACACATCAGTAGGTCAAATGGACTTTCAGTTTAGACTCTGGGATTCAACTCTAGAAGACAGAAAAACTGGAAGACCTAAAATAAACTGTCTGGATAATATAAATATGGCCTACTGCTTCTGACAAGCATACTTAAGTTCTCATATAATCTAACTCATTAAAAGATTTCCATAGAAAAAAATGCCACAGATGTGAAAGCTAGTACTTATGGTGGAAATGATTTTATTTAGTCATGTAAGGAATCCTATTGATTAGAATCCTCCTTTTCATTAAATTCCTCCACCAAAAACCAGCTACTTCTATTTTGCTGCTCTCAAAACCAGAACACTCATCTATTAAATTATCTTCTACTAAGTCTATCACTATCATATCACAAAATAATTAAACAATTCTATTTTTTATTTCCTAGTACTTCTCTTCATTCAAACAAATCCCATAATCATCGAGTCCAACATCCAAACATTTAACACCTTCAGTAACTTCTACTCAAATATTTGAGTTAGTACACTGCACTATATCAAACTTATCATACTATCCACAGTATTTGCTTTAATTCAACTATTTTTAAGCGGTACTTACAAATAAACATAATGCTGCCTTCACACTTTAATTGCACTTCATGTGCAAAGCATTTTAGTTTTATTATATACAACATACACTTCTTGATCTTGTTTAGAGATTATTCAGAAAATCCATAAGTATCTTACCTCAGTTTGTCCTTCCTGGGCACTCTCCTCATGAGCTGCACAAATCTCCTTAAAGAAAAAGTAAAATATAACAATGAGGATTTAATAGTTTCATTGGATTTAACTTGAAATATAAAAATCTTCATTTATGAAAAAGTGGCAGAAATGTGAAATGTACACTGCATGGCTAGTTTTATTAGATTTATTTAATCAACTAAGGAATGCACTATTTCATAAGAGTATCATATGTCTCTGCTCCATTCTATGCAATCAAGTTTGGCATATATCAAATAATAACATGCCTCATATAACATCGAAGAAACAGACACTAGAAACATCCACTTAATGTGATAATGAGCCAACAGTGTAATCAAACTATCTGGAATGGAGTGATCTCCCCCTCCCCAGTCACACTATTCCAAATAGTTAACCCAATTTAAAAAAAAAAAAAAAAAAAAAAAATCTGTGCAACAAATAGGAAATTTCTTCTCTTGGCTTAAAACTGTCATAAAAATACTTTTTATACATTATTTTAGAAGATTTATAGATTTTTTTATTCTTTAATTTTATATACCTCCTCTCAAATCATAAAATATTACATAATCAAGCTCTCAAAAATTTTTAAGTAAAGGAGATATTCTCATTCTATTTAAAACAAATTTCATAATTTTTCAAAACCCTCATCTCATCTTCCATTCATGTATTAGGCTGAACATGGTACAAGGCAAAGTAACTTGCTTTTTTCTTTTCTTTTTTTTTTTTTTGAACCTAATTTCACCTGACAGAATAGTTAATCATATCTCATACTCTACTATACAGGGTGTCCAGGCTAAAGGTATCCAAAAAACAGCGGCTTATATTATAATGTGAGAACCACCCATTATATTTTCTCAAACTAAAGCTGATTTGGTAGGAAATCTCTCCAAGATTTGTTTTGTCACACTTTCATGGTCACTTCTGTGTATGCATAGTCATACATGCACAAAAAACATCTAAGAATGGCTACTGCCTCAGTCAAGTGTGAACGCCACAGCGGGAGGTGCAGTGCGTGTTATGGATAGCTGAATTTAAAGTGATGAATCAACCCTTCACATTTGCAGGAAAGTTAACAGACAAATGCTGCATTTGAGATACTGAGAATCCTCACTAAGTGATCGAAAATGAAAGAGACATGCCAAATGTCTGGTTAGGAGTGCACAAAAATAGCATCAATGGTCCATTTTTTTTTTCATAGAATCTATAGTGACAGGACACACTTACCTTGACAGGCTGCAGATCTTTGCTGTTCCACAGATTTCCCCAGGTTTCACATTTCAGCAAGATGAAGCTTCACCACACTTCCATCAAGATGTTACTACATTTTTGAATGAGACATTTCTTTGACATTAGATTGGAGGAGGTGGTTCAATTGCCTGGCTGCCTAGATCTCAGAAATGACTCCACTGAACTTTTTTTTGAATGGTTCTTTATTAAAGACTGTATGTACCAGAGAAAGGTTTGAGATTTAGATGATTTGAAATCATCTAAATCTCAAATTGCAACAGCTGCAATCTCAAATCATCTAAATTGCAACAGCTGCTCTAATAACACCTCGAATGCTAGAAAACACTTGGCAAGAGCTTGAATATTGTTTGACATCTGTCGAGCTACAAAAAAGTGCCCATATTGAACTATACCTTAATAAAAACTTGGCGGGTTACTCTGTTTAATAACAAAAAATTATTTTAATAAACCTTATAGATGCTGAGATATGTGGGTGTATTTTTGGATATCTCTAGCCTAGACACCTTGCATTTGTCACTTGCATGTTCTCTAATAATATTAGACACAAACAAGTGTGTAATATTAATATCTTGATTTCATGATGTTTATAACCTTTATTTTAAGTGCCTCATTGCGGAGTTCATTATACTGTCATACCAACAGTAGAGTCACTATTCTAAATTTTTATTTTACTTCTGAACAATCATCATCATCGATTTCCTGATAAGTACCCTCTACAATGACAGCATTACATGATTAAGTTTACATTATTATTAATCTCGTATCAACAATTTTCCTCCAAATCAATCTATTACTTGTGAGCACTCCAATATTGTCATATCTAACATTCAATCAGAAGCATAACATTAAGTCGTGCTTCTGACTGAAACAATCCACCTAGACCTTAGGCTTCCTCTGGGTCTTGGTCTCTTTCCTGCTGTCTTGGCATCAACCACCTGTTTTGGTAAACTTTCTTCACCCATTCTATCTAGGTGGCCATACCACCTTAGGTTAACTATACTAACACATTCTTGAATGCTAACAAATGGTGTTTCTTTCTAATATCTTTATTTTAAATATGATTCTGCCATTGATGCCATCAGTTCACTCCTCTAATTTTTCTTAGAACCCTCATAACTGTGGTCTTTAGTCTTTTGGATCAAGTGCTTTATTTATAACCCAACTCTCAGATCCATAACTTAAAACTGGTAAGAAGACTGCTACTTTGGTGTTTTGGCTAATTTCTCTCTTACTCCATATAAATTTATTCAGCTGGCTACCCAACATACTAGATTTGCTTATTCAGTTGTTTTCCAGATTTAACCTGCCATCTTCACTAAAAACTATGCCGAAAGAACTGAAATATTTTACTTGGTCTATAGCAGGCATGGCCAACTTCATTCTATACGAGGGCCAATATATGATGAGTGGTAGTGTCACGGGCCACACACTTTTAGACAGAACTTAAATAAAAATAAACTGCTTTTTTTTTTCAAGGCAATAGTTATATGTATCGAATTACTATATTTGTTAAATCATTTTACTACTGGAGAACAATATAAAGTACTTGATTATAAGTTGTTAAATTAAATTTAATTACATATTTCTGTTTTTTTTTTTTTTTTTTTTTTTTTTTTTTACATGTAACCCAACTTAATGAGAACACTGCGAGCGTTCATGTGCAGCAACAAGTTCATCAAAGTCGACTTTCAACGATGATGACGATATTCGTAACAAATCCTGAAGGTGATTCCGTGTTGAGAATATAAATTGTTTTCGGCATCAGAAATAATGAATATAACCAGTATATCAATCAAAAAATCTGCAATCGAAACAAGCTAAATTGATACATATAATTTAATATAGTTTTTATCCTGCTGCGGGCTGCACAAAATCACTCATGGGCCGCATGCGGTCCGCAGGCTTAACAAAGGACTACACAGGCAAGCTTAATGTTCTTCTATTAGATCAGGCTACTTACCTCCCTAGCGAATACAATCCCACCAACTCACAAATTAGAAAACTTCACAGGCTCCTTCAGAAAGTCACTTCTTGGCTTGTAGAAGTTACCAACAGATTAAAGCTGTTTAACTCTATACCCCACCCACCCATATTTATGGACTCCCAAAAATACATAAAGAAAATGTGCCATTACGTCCCATAGTGAATGGCATTGATTCCACCACATACAAATTAGCTAAACATTTGGCCAAAGAGCTCACACACTATACTGGCAACACACCATCACACATAAAAAAACTCAGCCCACTTCAAAGCCAGCATAGAAAACCTTGCACTCCAACATACTGACATAATGGTCAGCTTTGACATCTCCTCCTTATTCACAAATGTCTCCCACTCAAGGAAACTTTAGAGCTAATCCAAGCTAAATTTTCTCCCATATCTGAGCCCTATTTCAGTTCACAATGAACTCAGGCTATTTTGTTTGGCAGGGAAAATTCTACAAACAAATAGAGGGGACAGCCATGGGTTCACTACTCTCCCCACCCTTGGCCAATTTCTTTATGGAGACCTTTGAAGAAAAAGCCTTAGCCTCTTCCCCATAAAAACCAATCATATGGCTTCGCTATGTTGATGATGTGTTCGCTATTTGGCCACATGGCTCTGAACGTTAAGTGGGAGTTAAACAACCAACACCAGAATCAAGTTCACCCTGGAAAAAGAGGAAAACAACAGCCTCTCTTTCCTAGACACACTAGTCACCCGCCAGCCTGATGGAACCTTAGTTTTCTCAGTTTATAGAAAACCCACCCATACAGGCAGATACATTCACCAACAATCCTTCCCCCCCCCCCCCACACACACAACAATATGGAGTGGTGAAAACACTATACAACAGGGCTAAATTAATCTGTTCTAAAGACATGGCCCTAAACACTGAACTAAATCACATCCTCAACACTTTCTCTGCCAATGGCTACCAACCCCCCCCCCCCCAAAAATCCAAAAAATATTAAAACCTACAACCCCCCCCCCTTTCCACAACAAGGATTACTCTAAATCCATCACCATTCCCTACATCAGAGGCACCTTGGAAAAAATTACCAAAATCTTAAAAAAACATGACCCGACCTCCTGTTACAGGCCATACAGAAAATTAGCATCCCTTATCTGCTCCACTAAAGACCAACCATTTCCCCTAGACCTACCTGGTGTATACCAGGTCCCTTGCAGCTGTAAACTGTCTTACTTTGGCCAAACAGGCAGGACAGCGAATATCAGAATTTCTGAACACAAGGATTAGATCCGTTTTCACAAGTACAGCCATTCTGGTCTTGCAGACCATACTCTGGATACACGCCACAGAATACGGTGGAAGAAAGCTACAGTAATACACCGTAGCAAATACAAATTCGAAAGACTATTTATGGAATCAGCCTCAGCCCTAAGAAACTCTCCAAACTTCAACAAATTTGGTTGTATGCGACTGCCCCAAATTTGGGAGGCTTACATCAGCAGACCTTCAGACCAACAGCCAAGAAAACCTACTTAGCCTGCTGGAGGGCACCATCAGGACTTTTAAGAGAACAATAGCTTCATCACTTCATTCTTGGTTACTGTGTTGTAGTGCCTACGTGCACGTGCCTTTTTTTTTTTTTTTATAAGTTCCCTTTGAAGATGGCAACATGACGTTGCCAAAATATCGGAAATATTTATTAAAGTAATTTAATTTATATTCATATCTACATTGTTCAATTCCTTAAGTGATTTAAGAATAGGAGTGAAGATAATGCACATCCTTGTGTCACCACAATTTTACATCAAACCATCTTCCTGTATTTCCTTCAATTCTAACTGCTCACTGACAACTTAAATATAGACTGTGTATTGCTCTTTATAATTCCATTTACCCCATATAGTTGTATCTTGAAAAGCTTTTCTCTGGGTACCTTGATTGTTGAAAGTTTATTTTTCACTTGGTTAGAGTATAATAAATTTAGTTTAATCCTTTATCCAAGTGTGAGCAAACAAAGTTTGCGCCTGAAAGTATCTTCAGGACTGGGGTAAGGTGGTACAACACCAGAAAAACTCGTTGCAAAGGTGGAGCAAGCTACCAACACTCCTGTCCCAGTATCTCCTATAATGCAAAACACATCTCCTTGCGGATATGTCTAATGTTATGCATTAAGGGAAGGGCCACTACCCAGACTAGTTTCGACCTTTATTGAGGTCTCTTCAGTGGGAGCCTCAATAAAAGTCTAAACTAGTCTGGGTAGTGGCCCTTCCCTTAATGCATAACATTAGACATATCTGCAAGGAGATGTGTTTTGCATTATAGGAGATACTGGGACAGGAGTGTTGGTAGCTTGCTCCACCTTTGCAACGAGTTGCCTGGTGTTGTACCACCTTACCCCAGTCCTGAAGATACTTTCAGGCGCAAACTTTGTTTGCTCACACTTGGATAAAGGATTAAACTAAATTTATTATACTCTAACCAAGTGAAAAATAAACTTTCAACATCTTTCTCTAGATCCAGAGTAATTTATTAAAAAAGGGTGGCACACCATTTGACAACTCCTATAGGCTCGCCTGAAGATACTTTCAGGTGCAAACTCTGTTTGCTCACACTTGGATAAAGGATTAAACTAAATTTATTATACTCTAACCAAGTGAAAAATAAACTTTCAACATCTTTCTATAAATCCAGAGTAATTTATTAAAAAAGGGTGGCACACCATTTGGCAACTCCTATAGGTAGAGATGACCTGCGAATGCTTCTGCCTGGTATCTCAGCTTGGGCCTGGCTCCCACTGAAGAGCCCTCAATAAAGGTCGAAACTAGTCTGGGTAGTGGCCCTTCCCTTAATGCATAACATTAGACATATTCCCACGATTCCTCAACTATTTGTCTTAAAGTGAAAATCTGACCTTAACAATCTCTATTTGGCCCGAACCCAGATTGTTCTCCACATGTTTTTCTTCCACAATCTTTCTCAACCTCTTTTCAAGTATGCTTGCATAAATCTTACTTGGAACATTTAGTAGAGAAATTCCTCTAATTCTCACATTCAGTTTCATTCCCTTTTTTATAGATGGGTACTATGAGAGCTCTACTCCAAATCATCGGGAATTCGACCTTCTGACTAGGCCCTCTGAATTATGCAGTGTAGCCACTGCAGAACTTTTATACCTTCATACTTAACCATTTCTAGTTGAACATTACCTACTCCAGCAGTCTTTCTACATTTCAAAAAGTTTTTGGTGGCATTTTCTACCTCAAGTAATGATATGTACTCTTTTCATTCCTCCTGAAAATTTTCTACTACTGTTCTGTCTTTACTTGGTTCATTTAACAATCTTTCAAAGTAATTACTCCAGACATCAAGGATATCCTTATCTGCAGTTTTCATGTTGCCTTTCAGTCCTTAAATACAGATCTCTATTTCAAATCATCGGGAATTCGACCTTGCCTTCTGAATAATGCAGTGCAGCCACTGCAGAACTTTTATACCTTCATACTTAACCATTTCTAGTTAAATATTACCTACTTCAGCAGCCTTTCTACATTTGAAGAAATGCTACATTTCTACAGCTGAAGAAAGCTGCAGCTTTCTTCAACACATGAATTTTGTTTAGCTACTTTAACACATAGCTCCGCTCTTTTATATTTTTCTTGGTATTCTTTTAGAGCATCTGCCAACTTATTTGCTAGGGACATTTCATATGCTTTCTTCTTTTCCAAGACGGCTTCTTTAACTTCTTCTGTCCACCAATGTCTTCTTCAGAGTTTTCCACCGAGACTCAAAGGTTTGGTTCTTGTTTTCAATTTGTTTCATTTTTTCTTCAATAAAGTTTATATAGTTCAGTTAACAATTTACCTGTAAAAGCTGTTCCACTTCAATTGTTTTTAAAACTTTGTTATATATTATCCTTTTTCAATGTGATATCCATTCTTAGCCTGCTTAGTGTTATGTAATGGTCACAGTTCCAGTTTCAAATCCTGTGTACACTCTTATATCCTGAACCTGCATAGTGATATCACTATCAATAATGACGTAGTCATCGAGACTTTTCTCATTTCTTGTGTCTTCTCTCCATGTGAACTCGTGCACATCTTTATATCGAAACATAGCGTTAGTAATGACTAGTTCGTGTCCTCAGCAGAAGTTCAGTAAATACCATTATTATTATTAGCTTTGCCCTTTTCTCCAAATTTTCCCAAAATGCTCTTATATGCCTGTTGGGATTCCTTTCCTACACTGATGTTCACATTTCCAACGAGGACCATTTTTTCAATTTTCTTTATGTCAACTGCCTGTTCTAATGACTCAAAAAATTCCCCTATTTCTTTGTTCTTTCTGTGGGACCATAGGCACAAATAAGTTTCATTGTCCATTTCTCCATTTTGAAGTTTGCTCATATAACTCTACTTGAAACTGCCTTCAAATCAAGAAGTTTATTTTCATGTTTTGTTTGGTAATCATTTGAATGCTATTGCTACTCCTTCCTTTTTTTGATTATAATTGCCTGAAAATAACATCCTATACTTATTATTTAGTAAGATCTCACTGTTGTTGTTGTTTTTTGTCTTCTTTGTCTCAGTAATGCGCATTATGTCCAAGTAGTACTTTTCCAATTGTTCTGCAAGTTAAATTTCCTTTCCATTAATACTCCTTATATCGACAATTCTTGTCTTCAATTTTTCTGATGTTCGGTTTATTCTTCTTCTAGATGTTGATTTGGATCTTGTTCCAATAGCTGACTTTTCACTGTTTGGAGGTTTCCTGGTTCCCTGACAAAAACAATGTGTGTTTGTGGGGAGTTGTTTAACCAGGCAACACCCCACTGGCATGAAATTTCACCATGTTGTACCATCATGTACATTTGTGGACTTCTGAACAATAATTACCATAATTCACATAGCTCTTAAGCACAAGTGAAGCAAAATACATTCCACATTTTTTTAAAAATCATTATTAAAATCCAAGTACAAGTGATCTCTGAAGGATGGAGAATTCAGTTAACTGTCACTCTAATGGATTAGAGCTAATCAATTTTTGGTACAGCACTATTATGTAAACGCAACTTCAGTTGTTGTTCTTTATAAAATTCAATTTTATTTATTTTATGCAACTCCCAGCCACAAATGGTTGTAAACCTGCTATAGTACCAGTATAGCAGGTTGTTTTAAATTATTTATTGTGTTATTTTAAATTATTTCTCTTTTTTTTTTTTTGTATATATTTTATTTTTTTACATAATCCAGAAACCCTGCTCCAGAAACAAAGCATGGAACTTTTCAAGTCACTTTTGGCTTCGAAAAATGAATTTCATCACATGGTAATGTCACATCATGTGATGAAATTTATTTCCCACCTAAAGACAATCACAAAGATCCATGTCCACAGCAGGATTTGAAGCCATAACCTATTACTTTAAAAGCAGGTATGCTGTTCACTTAGCCAACCAGGTCAGTTCTTCAATTACCTATGCAGCAAACTGATTTCTTATTGTGGCTTGAAAATTGAAGGATTACTATATTATCTCTATTATCACTGCATATACAGTCAGTCCTTCACTTACGATGGGGTTCCCTTCTGATGATCCTGCTATAAGTTGAAAAGATCATAAGTCAGATCACTATATAAATGATAATGATATGTTAAGAATTAACATGCCTGACAGGTAAAGTATATAGGTCTGATCTGTTATATATTTTTAAACTAACTTTACTCTTTGTTCATAGTGAAATAATACAGTGTACAAATTATAACATAAAATAACTAATAGTACCATGTTTCTCTATGCTTACCAGTAAAAATAATCATCTTGAACCACGTGAAACTAGAATAATTCTTCTAAGCTGCTGATTTATTAAATGGATGATTCATCAAGAGAAGGAGACAGGGGAAGCCAGGTCATTAACAACAAATTTATGAAATTTGGAACTGCAACAAGGTGTTACAGTTAAAAATTTAAGGTGACAGAGGAAGCGAGTTACTTTAAAAATGTGTACACTGCATTCAACTTAATATGCAGTTTGCCTTTTCTTTTCTGCATATTTGTTTCTGTACAGCAACTGCAGCTTGCATCATTTTGCCTGCTTTGCTAAATCTCTCCATGTTGAGGTCCATTTTCTCAAACTGAATTGCTTTATTAGCAGTGGTAAATGCCTCTGACAATTTTTTTCTTGTAAATTGTTTTTGGGGCTTGGTTTCTTGTTCTGATTTTTTTCTCTTTCTTCCAGTTCTGCAACTTTCTGTACACATCCAACTCTATAAGCACTTCATCTGAGAACTTATTCCACAGCTTCCACCTGCTCTAAATCTTTAGCTAACAGTACTATCATATCACCAATCTCTTTGTAAGGTTTTTTTTTTTTTTTTTTTTTGTCAAAAGTCCTTTGTCTTTGTGAACAACATATGAAGATTTATTTCCAGTAGCTTCTTCCAAACACTATTCATATACTTTGCCACCTTAGTCCATGATGCATCTACATTCTCTGTACAGTGCAAGATTATTCCTTCCAAAAGTCTGAAGGTTTTCTTATCCTCAGTAGCATCCAAAACCTGAGCAAAAGTATTTCTTAAATAACATGTACACCTTGAATGTAATAATAACATTCTGGTTCATGGGTTGCAAGAGTGGATATTCAATGAATGTGTTAATGGGATGACCATCTCAAGTACAAGTGGTCATAAGTCACATACATCATAAGTTGAGGACAGACTATATATAGTACAAAAAAATGGCTAAGTGGATAGTGTTTCTGCAATGTAATCAAGAGGTTGTGTTTATATTCCACTGAGGTATGATTAAAATGAGACTTTTATTTTATGAGGCATGAATTTCGAAAAGGTACTTAGATATTATATTTTCAATGCAAGGTGCAAGATCATCAGTCTTGCATTACTGAAGGCTAAAAAAAAAAAAATAAGATGTTTAGTTTCTACAGCAGAGTACTCATATTATTGAACTCTTCATCATAGCATTTCAGTGTAGTGATACCATTCATTATTACAATAACCAGGCAAATTCAAAAACTGTCTGGACTCCACAAGTGAAAGAGCCCTGGGAGCTTGACAAAGAATTAAATTACTTTATAATGATTAAAAACAGTTTAGAAACTCAGTAAGACAATTTAAAACTTATTCCAATACTGTCTGTGACAGTGTTTTTCTTGAATGAATCATTTGATAATTACAGATCACAACTAATTAGTAATCATAAGAGGAATCAACAGGCTTCAGATAAATATGCACAAGAAACAGCTTATCAATTTAAAAAATTATTTCGTAGTGAAAATGGAGAACTTGAAAATTAAAGCAGTGAAGCAGGCATCATTCAAGCCTTCAATATTACGAAGACTTCAAGGAAATAATGCTCAAACATCAGAAGATCTAATAACTCTGAAGAACAAGAAAAAAAAGGGAAAAGAGAAAGTTAAAGATTGAAACACAGCTGAAGAACAATATGAATTCAAAAACAAAAAAAGCACAAGTGATGCAATACAAAACCTCAGAATTTTGTACAAGAAATCAACTGCTGAACATAATAGGCCTACCCGTGCTTCCTGGATATTTAAAAAAGCATTTGTCACTACCTCTTACACCATAAACTTACAGGAATCTTAGAACACACTGGACTATACTCAAAAATTTAAAGTTAATGAAAATATATACTGGAATCATCAATCTGTGATAAAAATAAACAACACACTTTTGCAATGGATTAACAGAGCCATGATAAATCCACAGAAAACGAAAACAATGATAATCACAGATAATGCAATCAATAAAAATTTAAACATAACCTTAAAAGGCTACCCCATAAAACAAGTTGACAGATTTATATATTTGAGAAATCTAATCGCTTGCGATATAAAATGTGAACAACAAATGTGAAATAAAAGCATTATATATATATACATATATAGCTAAAACAACCTTCTTAACATGAAATTAATATTTTCTAACAAAAATGTCAATATACTCGTAAATGCAAGAATGTGATTAACTGCTTGTTATGTACAGAAGAATTAGGTTATTGGACTATCGGTTAATTGGGACAGCCATTTATTTGGGACAAATCTTAAAGAACAAAACAAATTTGAGAAAATTTCCAGTTTTCTTTACTTATTTAGGACAGCATCCTGTTTATTTGGGACAGGAGACTGTAGCACTTGAGATAATCTCTCTGAGATAATCACTTGTAAATGGTTGATTGGTTTCAAGGTTTATTTGCACAAGGGAAGCAAAGATCATATTTCACCAAACCATAGCTTGTAAATGATTCAGTTTTGTTCCCACTAGCCGTTTTAGGTGAAGTATGTGAATGACTCATCACATCGATTGAGATTTTTACAACACACTGCCTTCTAAGGGACGTTTCTAAATAGCAACAGTTGTGTGCACATCATGCCAAGCCAATGCTGAAATAGAAAAGGATTTTTTCAGTCCTCTGTTTTTTGATAATTTTGTTTTTAATTTAAAAAAAAATTGGACCTTTACCAAGATGCCACGTAAAGATTTACCAGTAGCCAAAAGAACTGCCCAAAAATCAAAGGCCATTCACCCAATACTAATCATCGGCATATGGCGGAGATAACTGAAGTGCCGAAAACTATTGCATGCTTCATACAACAGCAAGATAAATAGCAAAAAGAATGGACGTGCAATTGAAAACAAGGAACATTCCAAAAACAGAAGCATGAAGATAAGGATCCTGACATTAAAAATGACTCCCCAAATCAGTGGTTCAATGTTAAAAAAGTAAGTCAAAGGAAACAGCTAAAAAAGCTGGGTCATGTTTATTTTAAGGCAATAGGTGGGATGGTTGTCTCAATGGAAATGTAGGTGATATTAAATTCAAGAAAGCACTTCGGAAGAAAGATAATGCTGATGTTGTAGGTGCAGAAAAATGGAAATCCAAGAAAGTACTCAAATTACTTCAGAAATTTTGTGCTACATTGCTGCTGAAAGAGGCCTGTTTTATTATGCCATGCAGGATGGTTCTCTCTGCTACAGTAATGTAAAATTGTCAGGTTCTAAGAAAGCAGTGGATCGCATAACTATATTATGCTGTTCAAAAATGTCAAGAACTGATAAAAAAGAAGCTGTTGGCTATTGAGAAAAGTGTTAAGCTTTGATACTTTAAGGAACTAAGAATGAACAGTTTACTGGCCAAGTACTATGCTAATAAGAATGCATGGAGGATTTCCGAATGTTTAAGAAATAGTTAATGAGGTAAGATGTAGATTCTTCACAACTGTGTGGCACACCCTCACTGTTCAGTGTTCGACAAACATCTGGCTGGAATTTCTGCCTGCCAACACTACATCCTTGATGCAGGCAATGGATATGGGAATCATAAAAAATATGAAGATGTACTGCACAAAGTTGGTGAGCAACATCCTAGATGCAATTGAAGAAATTATACTGACATTATCTTCCACAGTCAAAGGAGTGAGTTCAAAAGTTAACCTTCTCCAGGCATTTGAGTTTGTTGCTGATAGTTGATAAAAAAATAGGCAGTAAACAATTCAGAACTGTTTTTCTCACTGCAGTTTAAAGCATCTCGGCTTGGAAATGCCTGACACAGCCAAAAGTGAACATGAAGCCATTTCAGAAGTATAAAAAGTTAGGACCTATAAAGAATTTGAAGATACCAACAATAATGTTGAATGTTATTGTCAATGAAAATGAAGATTGTGAGGATGAATTGTTGAAAGCATTCTATTAAAACAGTCGGAGAACAGACAAGGAAAATGATAAAGATAACACATCTGAATTTCAACAAGTGACTACACAGGATGAAAGGAAATGTATTGATCGGTTATGACAATATTTCATGCAGGAAGGCAATCCATTGTGTGTACTAGATGTCTGTGCTGATTTTCTACACTCACAGTCAATCAAAACAACATGGCAGGGTAAACTAGATAAATTCTTAGCAAGAACTATTAGGAACTAAAAGTTGAAAAGTAAGTATGTGCATGTCTGTTATATAAATTCAATGTTTACTCAAATATTTTTTTAATGTGTTGTATATGTTGTTTTAATAGGATTACAATGAAGAACTTTAAGGACAAAAAATGTATCCTTCAATGTCATTATCTATGCTGACATTGAGCAACAAGTTACTTGAATAAATGATTTGTTGCTAAATGAAATGTTAACTTTGTCTTTTAACTATTAACACGAAACTTCACATAATTAGGCAAAAATTCTATTTTCATGTGTCCCAATTAATCAGAATCTACTGTACATTTCAGTAATATAACCCTCAGAAACATGGATTACAGAAAAAAAGAAATGTAAAGAGACCTCTGAACATGTGGTTGCTAAAAAGCATGAAAACTAATCTGCATCACAATTAGTTGGAATTGGAAAGATTTTCAAACAGCAGCAGTATAGAAATAAATACTTCATTTAGAAAACCAAAAATACCAATGATTCAGAATGATAATTATTATTATTATCACCAGTTTGAATCATTTTTCCAAAGATGGTCCAATGATAGCAAAAAAGGAAAGAAAGTGGGAAAATGAGAAATGAAAATTATTACTACACTACATGCATATGATCAAATACCTATCAAGTTATCATGAAAACTCTTCAGAGTTGAATTTTTGACTGTGAATATTTGCTATTTTCGTCATCATCATCAAATTCCTGACATGTACCCTCAAAAGGGTGTACAGGATATGACAGTACTACATGAAAAATTTACATCATTACTAACTTCCTATCTACAATTTTCCTCCAAATCAGTCTGTTACTTGTCAAGACTCCAACATTATCAGATCTTATATTTCTATCATCTAAGGCACTTTGTACCTTATCAATCCACCTATATCTTGGTCTTCCTCTGGGTAGTTTATCTGCCAACCTGGCAGAGAACACTTGTTTTGCTAATTTTTCCTTGCCCATTCTGTTCAAGTGCCCATTCCACCTGAGATTAGCTCTGTTAACGCATTCCTGGATGCTGACAATGTCAAGTTCTTTCCTAATATCACTCACTTTTAATATGATATTGCCAGTGATGCCATCTGTTCACACCTCTAATCTTTCTCAGGACTCTCATATCTGTGGTCTCTAGTCTTTGGTCAAGTGTTTTACTTCTGACCAAGATCTCAGATCCGTAAGTTAAAACTGGTTTGAACACTGTCTTGTATACAGCTAATTTAGTGTTCTGACTAATTTCTCTCTTATTCCATATGAATTTATTCAATTGACTTCCTACCATACCAGCTTTGTTGATTCTGTTGTCTATTTCCATATTTAATTTACCACCTTCACTAAAAATCATGACTAAGTAGCTGAAATGTTTTACTTGTTCCACAGGTTCCCCCATTCAAAACACAGTTGACATTTTCAACGATTCTACCTATTTTAATTGTCTTTGTCCTTTTATTGCTGACCTTCATACCATATCTATTACAACAGATATTCAATTTAGTCAGGGACTCTTGCAAACTTGTAGCGGATTTATTTAGAAGTATAACATCGTCCACATAAAGCAAAGAGCTGACATTAACATCTCCAATTTTGATATCATGTTTAATACCACTTTCCTTCATAATGTGATCCATATAGATAATGAATAACAGACGGGATAATGTACATCCTTGTCTCACACCAGATTTAACATTAAACCATCTTCCTGTACTTCATTTCTAACTGCTGACTTACAACTCAAATAAAGACTAAGTATTGCTTGATATAATGCCCCATTGACACCATATAACTGTAGTGTATTGAATAGCTTCTCTCTTGGCACCTTGTCATATGCCTTTTCCAGATCGACAAAGGTTAAATACAGATCTTTGTTATATTCCCATGCTTTCTCAACTAACTGTCGTAAAGTGAAGATCTGATCCTCACAACCTCTATTTGGCCTGAATCCAGCTTGTTCTTCACCAAGCTTTTCTTCCACAATTCTTCTCAACTGTTTCTCAAGTATACTGGCATAAATCTTGCCAGGAACGCTCAGTAAGGAAATACTTCTGCAATTCTTACATTCAGTTTTATTTCTCTTTTTATATATGGATACTATTAGAGCTCTACTCCAATCATCGGGAATTCGCCCCTCTGTCCAGGCCTTCTGAACTATGCAGTGCAGCCACCGTAAGAGTTTTATACCACCATACTTCAGCATTTCTGGTCAAATATCATCTATTCTTGCTGCCTTTCCACATTTCAAGCCTTTGATGGCTTTTTCTACTTCAAGTATGAATATGTATTCCTGAATGAATGCCTGTGGAGTGTTTTTTTTCTTTTAATCACTGTGCTATCACTGCTTGTTTCGTTTAGCAATTTTTTGAAGTAATTACTCCATACTTCAAGGATATCTTTTTCTCCTGTTTTCATGTCACCTTTATCATCTCTAA
The DNA here is from genome assembly GCF_054136105.1 of Typopeltis vanoorti. Taxonomy (NCBI): domain Eukaryota; kingdom Metazoa; phylum Arthropoda; class Arachnida; order Uropygi; family Thelyphonidae; genus Typopeltis; species Typopeltis vanoorti. The sequence goes on along the minus strand of NC_143555.1, from coordinate 67,008,292 downwards.
CTCCTTTTACAGAACTCTTTCCTCCATTTCTAAGCTTCTTCAACAACCTCCAGAATATCTTACCACCTTCTTGATATTTATTTTCTATGTTCTTGCCAAAGTTCTCCCATGACTTTTATTTAGCTAGTTTTACACACTGTTTAGCTTTCTTACATTTGTCTCTGTATTCTCTAAGAGCAAAAGCTGACTTATTTACCAGGAACTTTTGATATGCTTTCTTCTTTTCCTTCACTGCCTCTTTAACTTCCTGTGTCCACCATGGAGTTCTGATTTTTCTATCCTTGCAGACAAACTCACCAGATGCCTCTCTGGCTGAATCAATCAGGGTTTTCTAACTGATAAGCTTAGGCATTGATGGTTATTCATGACTTATTTTTCACGGTATTAACACCACCACAAACACTTTTATCCACAAGGATGTTTTATTAACGCTAATATTTCGCTGATTTTCAACTCAGCATCATCAGAGCACAACACACATGTAAACGTGACAGTGAGTGAGTGAAACAATATAATTGCTAAAGACAAAAGATCTAAAGTCCTATTTTTGGCGCCCTCTAACGAAAAAAAAAAAAAAAAAAAAACGGCAGCAGTTATCCAGGAGTTTTTCTTAGGATAACCATCTCCCAAATTTTTGGCAAATTAATGCAACCATATTTGTTAAGGTTGGGAGAATTCTTCAAAGCCATTGCTGACTCAAAAAATAATCTTTCAGATCTGTAACGACTCCTAAATAGCACATTCATTTTCCTCCATCTAATGGAGGAAAACGAATTTCTATTTACAGGAAACCTACACACACAGGAAGATACCTACATAAACAATCACATCATCATCCAGTCCAACAGTACGGCATTTTAAAAACACTTACACACAGAGCCATTTGTTCTAACGATACAGCTCTGACCACTGAACTCCAGTACCTGAGCCATACGTTCTTAGCCAACGGCTACAATCCTTACAAAATAGAAAAAATACTACATAGGCCCATTACTTTGCCCCCCCCCCCCCCAATATACAAGAATACAACATGACCATTTCCATTCCCTATATCAGAGGTACATTGGAAAAGATAGCCAAAGTATTGTTGAAACATGGCCTTCGCACCACCTTCAAGCCTCATGTCAAGCTGGCAACTCTGATCCGCTCGCCAAAGGATAAACTTCACCCTTTAGCACACCCAGGAGTGTATGAAGTTCCATGTGACTGTGACTTGGCCTATTATGGGCAAACATGAAGATCAGTGAACATCCGCCTGGAAGAACATGAAAGATACATTCGCTACTATTACTATGGCAAGTTGGGACTGGTACACCACGCTTTGGACACTCCTTCACACAGGATTAGATGGAGGAAAATGAATGTGCTATTTAGGAGTCGTTATAGATCTGAAAGATTATTTTTTGAGTCAGCAATGGCTTTGAAGAATTCTCCCAACCTTAACAAATATGGTTGCATTAATTTGCCAAAAATTTGGGAGACGGTTATCCTAAGAAAAACTCCTGGATAACTGCTGCCGTTTTTTTTTTTCGTTAGAGGGCGCCAAAATAGGACTTTAGATCTTTTGTCTTTTGCAATTATATTGTTTCACTAACTCACTGTCGCGTTTACATGTGTGTTGTGCTCTGATGATGCCGAGTTGAAAATCAGCGAAATATTAGTGTTAATAAAACATCCTTGTGGATAAAAGTGTTTGTGGTGTTGTTAATACCGTGAAAAATAAGTCATGAATCAGGGTTTTCTTCAAGGTTTGCCACTGAATCACCAAGGTTTGGTTCTTGTTCTCAAACTCTTTCATATTTTTTTCAATAATCTTTGTGTATTTTAGTCTACAGTTCACATCTGAGAGCTGCTCAACTTTTATTCCCTTTAAAACTTTCTTACATGTCATTCTTTTCAATATGAAATTCAATTTTATTCTGCTCAAAATTAAATAGTGATCACTTCCAATTTCAAATCCCCTGTATACTCTGGTGTCCTGCACCAGGAAGAAAACATCACTGTCAACAATAACATAGTCAATGAGACTTTTCTTATTCCTTGCCTCTTCTCTCCATGTGAATTTGTGCAAATTTTTATGTTGGAACATGGTGTTAGTAATAACCAGTCCATGTCCTGAGCAGAAATCCAACAGGTATTTGCCATTATTATTAGCTATGCTCTTTTCTCCAAATTTTCCCAAAACATTTTTGTATGTCTGACAATCATTTCCTACTCTGCTATTTAGATCCCCAACAAGGATCAACTTTTCCTTTTTCATTGTGTCAGTAGCTTTCTCTAGAGCCTCAAAAAATTCTTCCACTTCTACCTTAGTAGAGCCTTCTGTGGGACCATAGGCACAAATAAGTCTCATTGTCCAGTTCTCCATTCTGATATTTGCACACATCACTCTACTTGAGACTGCCTGCTATTCAAAAACATTAGTCTCGTATTTAATGTTGAATACTATGGCTACCCCTTCTTTTCCTTGATTGTCATTGCCTGAATATAACATTTTATATTTATTGCTCAGAAAGTCTCATCAGTTTTTGTCTTTTTTGTTTCAGTCACTGCTATTATGTTGATCTGGTACTTATCTATTTCCTCAGCTAGCTCAATTTCTTTGCCATTCAGGCTTCTTATGTTGATAGTGTTGGATCCTACTTCTTCTCAATCTATACTTTGGATCCGACATAATTACTATTACGATGTTCTTAACTAATTGATAAGTTTTAAGTTGATTTCTAATTCAAATATAGAGAAAATTTATATTTAAAGACTGTGCCACTCTATATCTGAATTAGTTCAAGAACTCCAGAAAAACCAACTCACAACTATCTCTCCTTTTAGGTGTTAATATTATATATACTGGCCGAGTATATTTAACTTAAAAAAAAAAATATTATATATATATAAACTTATTTATCTCTCCCGCTTTGGTTCGAATATTTTATGAATGGTGCAGTGAAAGAGATTCAGGCAAAACACAACTTTAGATTAACAAAAACAAACATCTAATTTAGAATCACAAATTTTACACTTAGCTTCAAATCACTAAGTAAGATATTATAAACATTTTAGCTCTCACAAAATTCAATTAACTACTTGGTAAATCTCAAAGTCACAAAGTTCCTCAGTAACCGATTGCACAAATATCTCACAGTTTCTTAAGTTCCAAATGCAATAAAAATTCAGTAACACTTCTTCTGAAACAAACACTTTTACATCTACACTTCAGCTAATCTCTGCAATAGTTACTGTTAATATAAGGAAATTCTAGGAACTCACACATATCTCTGCAAAGGAATATTAATGGTTGGAATAATCTTAACGATAATCTTCTTTCTTCATAAACTTACACACAAACATTTTTTTATAACTGTAAACACTTAAACAGTATACGGCACTCATTAAATAAATCTTTTAAGCAATAACTGAATTAATCATCGGTCACTATACAAATAAACAAACGTTCTTGCATGAAGTACTACTGATCACTCATGAATTAAGACAACACAATAATTCTTAACTTGAGGTTTTATATGCACAGTTGTTCATTCTTCCTGCATTCAATTAATTCTTTAGGCACTATAATTCTATACACAGCTATCCTTAAACTTCAACTTCACAGCCTCTACTATTCTTTAGTAACTCCGTGCTTTATTTCAAGATTCTGTGTGTCCTTGAAAGGTCGGCCCTGAAATTAAATCTCAACTCTAGTATTGCTATTCATTCAGTAGTCACGCAGCTGTCTTCCATAGCTATAATTGTTATTCTACAACTTATTAGCTAACCGCCTCTCGACTAGTAGACTTTATTTAGCTGCTTGAGTGACTTGCCGACTCTCTATTATTGCACTGTGATTCCCGAATGCTCCGATTCCAACCTAATGCTAATCCTCTCTGTCTCTATTTCCTTTTTCTCTTTATTTTCAGTGTTCCTCCTTTATATATGCGTTCTTCCCGCCTAAATTGTTCTCATGATTTCTTTGACTAAAACTGTTTTCAATAATTTTCAACATTCTCCCCACGTGCTGTTCCAAAAACGTGCTCGCTCACTTACATACGTCTCCATGACAACCAAACAAAATATAATAAAATTGAGGAATTGCATAACACTAAACTTCTACAAATAGGAATAAATAAAGAATATTTACATTTCAATTAATGTGCAGTTAAATTATCAAATACAAATTCTTATAATATTAACATAGTAATAAATAAAATAGCTTGATAATATTTAATACAGTCTTTTCATTATTAATACATATATCCTTGATTAAATAATTAAATATTAAATAATAAACAAGTGAATTACATTAAATAATATTTACAAGTCTAGCCTATGTGATGGAAGATCATGTTGGATTCTGAAACAAATAATAATTACTCCAATCTCTATATAATCAGAATCCAACAATAGTACCGATCTTTAACTCTGGTGATGTTGAGTTGGGGTGTGGTTTCAGATTTGTTCCAGTAGCTGACTTTTTGCTGTCCGCCCTGGTTCCCTGGCGAAAACAACGGGGGCCTTGTTTAACTGGAAGGCGCCCCAGCCGGCATGAAATTTTGTCATGTTGTACCATTATTTTGTATACTGGTTAAAGCCAATAAGAATACAATTTGGTCGGCTAAATCCCAAATTGCCAGCCCATCGTTCGTTCAGTATCCAGGTAGATACCAACTGGGGTGCACCACGAGAAGGTGAGGATTGGACATTAGGTGAGAAGCCCTGGTTGGTTCTCTGCATTCCTTTAAAGGCTATGTGGAAGTCTCTTCTCAGTTATACAGCTTTGACCCTTAAGCACCCCTTGCTATTTTCAAGATAATTCTTATGTCTGACAAATTTAGGGGTATTCAAATGATGGTGCATTTGTACATATCACACAAACATATCAAAAGTTAGAACACGATTATTTATATTAATTCATTTCTAGCTTATATATACTACAGACAATTTTGTTTTACTGTAAATGATAAAAGATGGATAGACACATAAAAATTTAATTGGTGTTTATGTAAATGATTCAAATGAAGCCAGGATTGAAATGACAGAGTTTTAACAGAAAACAAATACTAAATTTCATTAAATTACACTCATCCAGCTTGGAATTATCAATATCAGTTGAATAGCTTTGTCAATAAAAATGATTCAACTGAAACCAAGAGACTATATTTTATTAAATTCCATCTAACCATACAAGGGTTATTCTATCTTCCCTTGCATGTGAAACTCAATGGCCTGTCCCGACCAAGTAACTTGGCTTCTTGGTAACCTAATTAATGCTTCAAAAGGATGGCCATAATATGCTATTTGCATAGCATATTATGGCTGTCACATTTGTTCTTCTGGATAGCTTGACCGTTTTGCAGGATGAGGAACGCAATTTCAGGTTTTTCTGCACAAGTCCAGCTAACTCACTTTCAGTTGAAAAGCTCTGATAAAGGGTTCTTCATGTTCAAGAAGGGACTTGAATTCAACTTTCTCCAAACAAAGAGCATCATCAAAACTCAATGAGTTAATTATGCATTTAAGCAGATTTACTGCCATACATAATTTTGAAATGTTTTGCCCCTGCAAAACATTTTGAAATTATATATAACAATAGTAAGATGACTTGAAAATTTTTTGTAAAGATAACAAACACAAGATCAACTAAAATCTGTCCACTCTAAGAATAACTAACAGATGGATAGATAGACAAAAATTTAATTTGTGTTTATGCATTTTGTGAAGAACATCTGAAAATAAAAGAAAAGAAAAAAAATTCTATTAATCCATCTCATCTCATCTTAACCTTATGGGTTAAGCTCAGTAGCCTGTCATAACCAGTAACTTGGCTTATTAAAATCTACTTAATGCTTTGAAGGGCAGTTAATCCTATCTGCATAGCATATTTATGGCTGCCATTTGCATGTTCTCCTGGCTGGTTTGTCTGCCTTGTAAGATGAAAAAAACCAGTCTCCCAGAGGGGAAACTCTACCACCTCCATATGAAATTGGCTAACTCGCCTTGAGTTGAAAAGCCATGATAAAATGATAAAAGGTTTTTTGCATCCCAGACAGGATTCAAACCTAAGACTAAAGGGGAAAGGGTGCATGTCATTCTGACAGTGCTGAGCATCTCCTATCACTGTCATTCTAACTGTGCTATCAAGATGCTCAGCATCATGGATAGCCAAGAATTTTGTAAAATAGGAATCCTTCTCCACTTTCATGTCACTTCATATTTCCAATAAGTAAAGTAGTGAATTTGAACCAGGCATAAAGTATAAATACTCAGGTTTTTCAATGGCCAGGGCAAGTCTACCACAGATTCAAATAATCAATTATTAAAAGCTTAAACAGAGAACTATCATATTCATTAAAAAAAAAAAAAAACTTACTTTATTTTTCTCTAGCTGTTTACCCCTCTCTTCAGGAGACAAATCTTTAGTCTTTTCTAAGAACTTTTGAAGAATAGAATCTTTTTCTTAAAATAAAATTTAAAAAAAAATCATATACAAAACATAACTTTCTTTAAAGAAAAACATAACTTTCTTTAAAGAAAGTTATGTTTTGTATATGATTTTTACTTCATTCAATCAGTGTAGTGGAATGAAATAAAAATATGATAATCTCAGCATAATAAATTATCATAGCATGCTAACTTGTCGTACATACAACAAAATTATTACATGATTTATTAAATTACAAGTTTATTATTGAAATATTCAATATTCATTACTAGTCAATGAAATTTGTTTTTAATAATTCATTTACTATCATTAAATGGAATATCAAACAGAAATAACCATAATACAGAAATGTACAATATTATAAAGGTAATTAGAAATAAAAACTTATTTAAAAATAATTTCACTACGGAACTGTCATATCTGCTGAGAAATGTTACATACAACAGAATGATGTGACAGAATTAAGCAGTTGTTCTAACAGTTTAAAAACTTGAGAAAAAAATAAATGTGCAAAAACAAACAAAAAAAAAAAAGAATAAATTCTAATTCACATATACCTAGAGGAGTTGCTTAAGGGTCAAAGCCAAATAACTGGGGGGAAACCTCTCGTGGCCTTTCAAGGAATGCAGAAAATTGACTGGGACTGCTGCCCTAATGTCCAATCCTCACCATCATATGGCGAGTCCCATTAGTAGGAATCTATTGGTACTAAACAAATGAGGATGGGCTGACAATTTGGGAACTTCCCAGCCCATGGTTGCCAAATTTGTTGGCAACCATGGGCTGGATCCCAATGGGAACTTGCTTGCCAAATTGATAAATTGTACTCTCTACTGGCTTGCACCACAAATGCACATGATGGTACAACATGATGAGATTTCATGCCAGTGGGGCATCGCCCAGTAAAACAAAGCATGCCCTCCAATTATTGTTTTTGTCATGGAACCAGGGCAAAAAGTGGAAAGTCAGCTACCGGAACAAGCTCCAAATCAATATCTAAGAAGAATAAACCCAACATCAGAAAAACTGAAGACAGGAATTATCAATATAAGGAGTATTAATGGAAAGGAAATCGAACTTGCAGAACAATCGGAAAAGTACCACATGGACATAATTCGCATTACTGAGACAAAGAAGACAAAAAAAAAACAGGTGAGATCTTACTAAATAATAAGTATAAGATGTTATTTTCGAGCAATAATGATCAAGGAAGGTAGTGATAGCTTTCAACACCAAACACGAAATTCAACTTGATTGGAAGGCAGTTTCAAGTAGAGTTATGTGGGCAAACTTCAAAATTGGGAAATAGACAATGAAACTTATTTGTGCCTATGGTCATACAGAAAGAACAAAGCAGTGGAGAAAATTTTTGATAATCATTTGAACAGACAGCTGATGTAAAGAAAATGGAAAAAGTGGTCCTTGTTGGAGATCTGAATAGCATAGTAGGAAAGGAATCCCACCAGGCATATAAGAACGTTTTGGGAAAATTTGGAAAAAATGGCAAAGCTAATAATAATGGTAAGTATTTATTGGACTTCTGCTGGGACACAGACTAATCATTACAAACAATATGTTTTGACATAAAGATGTGCACAAGTTCACATGGAGAAAAGACACAAGAAATAATCCTTTCTTTTAGTGTTGCACGATGATCAGCATTCATTTTAGAAGTTATGGACTTTACACCTGTGTTAAAAATAACTATTTTAATTTCCCAATGTTTTGACCTTCATATTCATATTAAGGTCATCATCTGGAGTATATACAAATATACAAGTACAAGCTGAATTACATTAAGCTAAAGAAACAATGATTTGATCACCGGTTATTCTACTGGTATGACCTCTAGTGAAAAAAGAAAAAAAAAAACAGATAAAATTACAAATTAATTAATTATTTAGAAACTACATCAAAGCTAAATTCTATTTAAGATAACATGAGAGAATTTAGAGAACTTAAAATATTAAAATAAGAATTTAGAGAAATTAAAATAGTTATTTATAACATGGATGTAAAGCCCATAATTTCTAAAATTAACACAAGAAATAAAAAAACCTTAATAACTATGTCATTATTGATAGTGATATCATTATGCCAGTTCAGGATGCACACGAGTGTACACAGGATTTGAAACTGGAACTGTGACCATTACATAACACTAAGCAGGCTAAGAATGGATATCACAAGGAAAAGGATAATATGTAACAAACTTTTAAAAACAATTGAAGTTGAACAGATTTTACAGGTAAATTGTTAACTGAACTATACAAACATTCTTGAAGAAAAAAAAGAAACAAATTGAAAACAAGAACCAAACCTTGGAGTCTCACTGACAAACTCTGGAGATATTGACTGGCTCTGTTAGAGAGGTATGTAGTGAAGTTGTCTGCAGGGATAGAAAAGTAAGAACACCATGGTGGACACAATAAGTCAAAGAAGCAGTCCTAGAAAAGAAGAAAGCATCCGAAAAGTTCCTAACAAATAAGTTGGCAGATTCCAGAAAAATGTGAGACAGCTAAGCTATGTGTTAAAGTAGCTAAACAAAAGTCAAGTCATGGGATAACTTTGGTAAGAGTATGGAAAATATATATCACGAAGGTCGCAAAATGTTCTGGAGGCTATTGAAGCAGCTTAAAAATGGAGGAAAGATCCTGTAAAAGGCATCAAAGGTGACATCAAAGAATATCCTGAATGTTTGGAATAATTACTTTGAAAGACTTGAATGAACCAAGCATTGACAGAACAGCAGTAAAAAATTTTTAGGAGGAATGCAAAGAGGAGTACATATTAGAGTACGTATTCCATACTTAAGTATTTCGACCAGAAATATTTAAGTATGGAAGTATTAAAGTTCTGTGGTGGCTACGCTACATAATTTAGAGGGCCTGGTCGTCGTCATCATCAAATTCCTGATACATACCCTTAAGGGGTGTACAGGATATGATAGTACTACATGAAAAATTTACATTATTACTAACTTCCTATCTACAATTTTCCTCCAAATCAGTCTGTCAAACGTCAAGACTCCAATATTATCAGCTCTTATATTTCTGTCTTCTAAGGAACTTTTTAATGTATCAATCCACCTATGTCTTGGTCTTTCTCTGGGTCGTTTTCCTGCCAACCTGGCAGAGAACACTTATTTTGCTAATCTTTCATCTCCCATTCTGCTTAAGTGACCATACCACCTGAGATTAGCTCTGCTAATGCATTCCTGGATGCTGACAATATCAAGTTCTTTCTTAATATCCTCGTTTTTAATATGATATTGCCATTGATGAACTGAGTTAGAAGTGTTTTACTTCTAACTCAGTTCTCATATCCATAAGTTAAAATTGGTTTAAACACTGTCTTGTATACAGCTAATTTCTCTCTTATTCCATATGAATTTATTCAACTGACTTCCTACCATACCAACTTTGTTGATTCCGTTGTCTATTTCCATATTTAGCTTACCATATTCACTGTATGACTCAATCTTGTATTCGGAATTTAAATGTAGCATGTTTTTCAGTCTTCTTCCCGCAAGAAGATAATGATATACTGAGCAAAATATATAGGAGTAATAAATTATATGTAGTTTTCCCTTTACATGTGTGAAGCCATTATTCGAAAAATATGGTATGTCTAACTGCATGTCTGTATTAAATAGCTAATAGATCCAAATGATGATGATCATCATCAACCTTTCAGGAATTTAGGTCCAAGGTCTCATTCCATCTTTTCCTTGATCATCCCTGACTAAGAAAATCTAAATCCTCCAACCTGGGTAGTATTGGAGTATTTTGATATGTTCAATCCACTTCTTTCGGTATTCACTTTGTCCAATACTGAGTCTATTTTTAATTTTTTTACTTATTTCTGTACTTTTTTTTTTTTTTCTATCCCAGAGAGTATAGCCTGCTGTCCTTTGTAGGAATTTCATTTTATTTCTCTTATAAACTCTTATTCTTGTATGCTTTTAAACTTGGTCAGGTTTAAAAATATTAAGGATCATTCCTGTTATCTTTAGTAAAGTTTGAAATTTTGATGTCAGTGTCAACTTCTTTTGTATGTGATACAGCACATCCAAGGAATTTGAAGCAGTTATTATATCAAAAATAAAGCAGCTATATGGCTAAAATTTTATCTTCAATCATGATTTTACTTCTGAATGGAAATGGTCCTTTAAAAGCCATGATTTTTGTTTTGTATGTTGATATTTGCATTCCAAAAATTTTTTAGAAATTATGTTTAGGGCATATATTGATCTGTGGAGTTCATCTTCACTTCTTGGTATGATTATCTGGTCATCTGCAAACGAATGTGTATTAAGAATAGTTCCATGATCCAGTTTAAATGTTGGTTTTATATTTTTCTTCCATTTCTTTATTTCATCTATATAGATATTAAAGAGTTGTGACATTGGGCATCCTCGATGGACCCTTCCATTTATTGATTTCCATTCTGTAGTTTTTTCATCAATTCTTACAGCTATTTGGCTATTCTGATACATGTTAGTTATAGCAGCAACATTCTAATACCAAATATCTGATTTGGAATGTTTAGATTATTGAGTATGGTTCACAGTTTGTTCCCTAAGACCCTGTCAAAGGCTTTCTGGTAGTCTACAAATTCTGTGTGTGTTTCTATGTTATATTTGTAACATTATCTTATTAAGATTTTTAACACAAAAGCTGGGTCAATGCATGGTCGTCCTTTTCAGAAGCCATTTTCTTCTTTGCAAAGTTTATCTTCCACACATGATTTAAATTTTGAAGTTAATATTCATACATATAACTTATAACCAGTATTTAGAAGACATTTCTCTGTAGTTTTCATAGTTGCACTTATTGCTTTTTTATATATTGGGATGATAACTGCCTTATTCCAACTTTCTCGGATTTTTCCTTGCTGCCAGATATTGTTAAATAATTTTAAAGTCGTTTAATGAATAGAATACCTGGCATATTTCATAAGTTCTTTAATTATTCCATCTTCTCTGGAGGATTTTCCAGATTTGCTTTGCTATATTACTTGTTGGATTTCTTGTAATGTTATCTCTCCCACTGCATAGTTAGTAGATGGCATTATGTCACTTTAAACATTTATTACTATCTTGCCATCAGTTTTGGAAGTAGTCCAGCCAGGTTTTCTCTTGGATTATTTCAAGTTTCACTTTTTCTTTCATCTCCTTATTCATATTCCTTAGAATTGTGTATGCATTTGATCTCTTTCCAATTTTGCTATGAAGTCATCTCATGTTTCTCTATTCTTTTTTCAGCTTGCTTTTTTTTTTTTTTGCTATTGCGCTTCTGTATTTATAATTAAATTCTGCTTCTAGTGATTTTGTGTTTATCTATTGTTTATATGCTTTTTTTTTGTCATTGATTATTGATTCAATGTTTTCAATACCAGTTTCTTATTCCCTTTTTCCTCTTCCTTTTTGTTCTGAGGCATTCTGTCACTGCATTTATTAAAGTTTTTTAAAATCATTCCATTCTATCTCTATATCATCATTTTCTTTTATTTGCTCTAGTTTTTCATTTATTCTTTGCAAGTAGTTAATAGTTTTATCATAAAAGAGTTGAACCCTAAAAGATTCTTGGAGATTACTTCTTAGCACTGTTTGGTTCATTTTAAACCGTCTTGCAAGAATTCGTAATTTTCCTTGTAAGAGAATGATCAGATTCAACTTCTGCACTTCAAAATACTGGCTATCTAGTTCTAGTGGTAAGACTTATACGTTGGTTAGACATAACTGGTAATTAATTTACGGAATTAACAACGCATATAAAGTAAATTAATTAAAGATAACTTTAATGAATCACTTCTATATTTCGACAATTTTCACCAGTACAGCCGCTCTGGGCTGGCAGACCATGCCTTAGATACCCACCATAAAATTCGTTGGAAGAAGACAAAAATAATCCATCGCAGCAAGTTTAAATACGAAAGATTATTCAAAGAATCTTCAGCAGCTCTAAAAAACGTTCCTAACCTCAACAAATTTGGGTGCATGAAACTGCCCCAAATTTGGGAGACTTTCATTATGAGAACTTCAGCCCAACGGCCAAGACTACCAAATTAGCCCGCAAGAGGGCACCATTAGGACTTTAGGAACAAAATTAGTGTCTTAATTTCTGCCTCATTTGCTTTGTTAGTTCCTGTAGTGCACATACCATATCTTTATGTTCCTGAAGATGACAATGTGACATTGTCGAAATATAGAAGTGATTCATTAAAGTTATCTTTAATTAATTTACTTTATATGCGTTGTTAATTCCGTAAATTAATTACCAGTTATGGCTATCTAGTATATAAATGGATACAGACTTAGGGAAAAATCCCTAAGTCTGTATCCATTTCTATTGCATTTCACTTCACCATTTATTCTTATATTTGTACCTAGTGGAATGTTCTCTACTCTATCAATGAAATCTTCCATTATTAATAGATAATCATTTGGGTTTATCTTTTTTTTTTTTTTTTTTTTTTTAAATCTGAATAAAAGGCATTGTTATCTTCCTTCCTCTGGGACACAGACCAACAATAGTTAGGAAATCACAGCTTATTTGTAATCTTAGTTCTAGAATTCTCTCACTCCAGTATTTGTATGCTGTATGACTTGTTGTTGTATTTAGAATTTAAATGTTGTTGCTAGTTTTTCTGTCTTCTCCCTGAAAGAAGCTCATGATATATCGAGCAAAGCATGTAGGAATAATAAATTATATTTAGTTTTCTCTTTACATGTGTGAAGCCATTGTTCAAAAAATATGGTGTATTTAAGACACATGTTTAATATAGCCAACTAGTAGATCCAGATGATCCCTATCTAATCCTTAGCTCATCCACTAAAAAAACCTTTAATAGCACATCAGTTGGGTGCTGGGCTAAGGGTTAGATGTGGGAACATTGATCTAGAGACAATTTAAAAAAATAAAAAAATACTACTTCAGACTTCCAATAAAAAAACATGTTGATCTTGCACTGGGTAATGAAACTCATCTCCCACCTAGGCATGTAACACAGCAGTCCACAGAAAATCTTTATACATAAAATAAGATGCTACAGAGAGAAAACATTCAAAGCATTTCAGGTCATGACTAAACATTTTGATTATTTATTTGTGTTCTAGTATTTTTATTATTAAGTATTGTATTGCTGTTGTCTGTGTGATACTAGAATTTCAAAAGGATCATTTAAACTCTCACCAACTGAAGCAATAATGTGAAAATGAGCAGTGGATACTTCTAAATTGTATCTTCTACTTTCACAGCACAGATTTTTTTTATTTATTTATTTTTTTTTTTTTTTAACATTTGATTTTCAACTAAAATATTACTTTTTTAAGATTAAATAGTTAGGGAGGAATGGGGAGAGCAACAAGTTTGGTGAAAAAGCAGCATCCATAAAACTATGTATTAAAAACAGATAATCTAGGAGTCTATTAAGTAGAATGTCCTCTTCTGGATAGTATCGAACATTCTTGAGGGGATTGGGAAGTTTATTTTGCACTTGGTTAGACTATAATAAATTTAGTTTAATCCTTTATCCAAGTGTAAGCAAACAAAGTTTGCACCTGAAAATATCTTCAGGACTGAGGTAAGGTGGTACAACACTTTGGCAACTTGCAGCAAAGGTGGACCAAGCTCTCATCACTCCTTGTCTCAGTATCTCCCATAATGTAAAGCACATCTCCTTGTGGAGATGTATAATGCCATGCATTAAGGTAAAGGCCACTACCCAGACCGGCTTCGACCTTTATTGAGGTCTCGTCAGTGGGAGGCAGACCCAGAAGTGGTAATCCCAAGGCAGAAGCCATAGGAGAGGTCATATTTACCTATATGAGTTGCCAACAGGTGTACCACCTTATTATTAAATTACTCTGGATTAAGAGAAAGATGTTAGAAGTTTATTTTGCACTTGGTGCACCTTTGCTACACATTGCGAAAGTGTTGTACCACCTTACCTCAGTCCTGAAGATATTTTCAGGCGCAAACTTTGTTTGCTTACACTTGGATAAAGGATTAAACTAAATTTATTATAGTCTAACCAAGTGCAAAATAAACTTCCAACATCTTTCTCTTAATCCAAAGTACTTTAATAATAAGGTGGTACACCTGTTGACAACTCATATAGGTAAATATGACCTCTCCTACTGCTTCTGCCTTGGGATTACCACTTCTGGGTCTGCCTCCCACTGACGAGACCTCAATAAAGATTGAAGCCAGTCTGGGTAGTGGCCTTTACCTTAATGCATAGCATTATACATGTCCACAAGGAGATGTGCTTTACATTATGGGAGATACTGAAACAAGGGGTGATGAGAGCTTGGTCCACCTTTGTTGCGAGTTGCCAAAGTGTTGTACCACCTTACCTCAGTCCTGAAGATATTTTCAGGCACAAACTTTGTTTGCTTACACTTGGATAAAGGATTAAACTAAATTTATTATATCTTAAGGGGGATGGGGATGTACTCCATCCCACTGTGTGAATAATATTCTAAGGTTGGATATATTTGGGATTTAATAAAGTGGAGTTATTCAGACAAATTTCATATATCAACATGACAATTAACATCGAACCCTTAGCAACAAATACCGTATATACATATTGGTAATTTTTGTAAATAATGAATAATATAAATAACTAATTTTCTGTGCATTAATAATTGACAAAATCAATTACTTACCTAATTTTATTCTACTAGTACTGTTTGCGATGGCATGAAGTAAGGCTATTGCACCACAAGCATTTTTAATCGATTGTTTTAAAAAGTAAACATTTTTGCTCACATTCTGCTGAGATTTTAGTGCTTCCTCCTGTTGCTTTATGTAATCCTCAGACTAATTAAAAAAAAAAAATTTTAATTTCAGATGTGCTGCTAAGTGCAAACTAAGTGTGATTTAAAAAAATATATCGTCGTTAGTGATATTTCTACTGATTGATTGTAGTAAAAATAAGGAGAGCAAAATATAATATTCAAAATTTATGAAATTGTAATATAAAGTATATTAAACATGTAATAGCTCAGTTAGATTTGCAATAATTGCATAACAATTTACAATTATTGCAAATTGTTATGTTTTTGCAATGATAGATTTGCAATAATTGCAGTGATTTTTTAAATTCCTCCTGTAAGATCACATCGAGGTTGTTTAACATCAATGATATTCATATAAACAGGTTGAAACTGCAATAATACATCATAATTTAAAACAACTTATAGCAAAAATTATGTTTCTTCTCTATCATGACAATAACCTTTTTTTTTTTTTTTTTTTTTTTTGTACATAACCTACTCTTGATGTTTGGTATCATGTTGCACAAAAGAAATCACAAATACAGAAATTCCTCATTTATTATGATTTTGAATGAAGCTTTTTTTTTATATTTTTATTTTTATTTTATTTTTTAACTAAGTAACATTTTTACACACAATATATTCCTGCAACAGCTAATCTGGCAAGACTCTGAAACCAAGGGTTTTTCTGAACCAAGGGTGCAAGAAAATCAGTGATGTACCTGTATTCAATGATAAAATTCTAACATTTTGTTTATAGCAAAAATATATTGTATAAAATAATACAATATTGTATAAAAAGAATGCAAATAAATGTCAACTGTAAGCAAAATCTTCCACAGTGATTGCTTATACTGAGTAAGATTTCATACCATCAGCCTCACTAAAGAAATTAGTTTTCAGAAAATTGAAGATATGGACTTAAATTCTTGCATCAAACAAACATCTTGTACATTTCGGTATTATCTTCTAAGCAACATGATGAGCAAATACAAAAAAAAAATAAAATAAAAAATGGAGGAAAAACTTTGGTGTTGAACCTGCCTTCTACATATGCTGGCTATAAAGAGATTGTCAGGAGTTTTTCATCATGCCAAGAAATCCCCGACTTGGTATGGCTGAAATTACAGTCAAAGCAACTTCAACTGATTCTCCAGATGATTTGGTTTGAGAGATGAAAAATCTGGGTTTCTAGGAACTTAAACTCCACTATCTTCACATGAGACTGACTTGTTCACCTACATCTGAAATGTCTGTGATTTTTTATTTTTTTTTGCATCTTAGGATAGAAACCAAGTCTCGACTAAAGGTGTTTTGAATGTAACATAACAAGTGTTATGTTGTCATTATAGCTGTGCTATAGGAAAGCCCTCAGAGAATACAGAGAACCTTAAGATGATCCTGACAGATTTTTATACATTATGGGAGATACCAAGGCAAGTGATCAGAGCTTATGCCACCTTTACCACGAGTTGTCTCAGACCTGATAATACTTCAGGTGCAAACTTAGTTTACTTGCTTGTTTGGGAAAATAGGATTAAAACCAAGTTTATAAAATTGCTTGGTATCTTTAACATATACATATACACACACACATACATTCACATGAAACATGTAAATCTACTGTATACATTAGTACCATGGGTGGACTAAGAGTTAATCTGGAACTCTGCTCTAGAGGACAAGCATAGAACTTTTTCAAACCATTTGTCTCCTATAAGAACTGAGGCCCACATCAGATGATGAATTTCATTTAACCTCAAAATAATCAAACATTTACACCACAATGGGATTTACACTCATAGCCTACTGGTCAGAGAGCAAATAATGCATCTGTAAGGTATAAAAAACCATTCAATGATAATGTCTTTTCTACCAAGAATTCTACAAAAAAAAATGTAAAGAATTTTTGCTTAAGTTTCTGCAAGTCAAGCATTAAATGATGATTTTAAAATTATCATTTAATGTGGTCAGCACAATCACACCATTGTGATTGTGCTGACCACATACAGTGACATCCCAACATTTGATCTCATCCCTCCACAATGAACAATAACATAATGAGTTACTCCCACGATGAGTCTTTTGACTCCATGGACGCCTGAATAATAATAAAAATTATTACTGCATTTTTATGATAACCCCAGTGGTTAATGTGTCCACTCTCCAACCAAGAGGCTGTGGGTTTAAATCCTACCATGGGCATGGATGTTTATGATTATTTTAGGTGGGAGATGAATTTAATCACATCCCTTGTTTGGTTAGGCTTTGTGGAGAGGGCAAAAAAAAAAAGTAGTTTCAAAATGCATCACCAGGGGTGTTGTATAATGTACCGCATGTAGATGTAGGAATTTTTCTGTGTGTGTAAGGAGAAAAGTGACAAGCATAAATAACATTTTTATTCACTTCCATTATGTATTCACAGGCTGTACTATTCAATGTGCTGCCCTTCCCAGTATGCCACAAACTGCACCCTTTGCACAGAGTGTTTAAACAGCAAAATGCAACTGGTTAGGACTGATGTTGTGCATTCTATTATGCTCTTTTAGTGCAGGAAAGTTATCAGAATGATCCTGATAAACCCTATCTTTGAGAAATCTCCAGAACCAAAAGTCACAGGGCGGTCAAATCAGGTGAACAAGGTGGTCATGCAGTGGAAAATGCATGGCTGATCACTCTGGCTTCTGTAAAATATTCTCAAAGAATCTCCTATATGGATTGAATGATGTGAGGAGGGGCTTCATCCTGCATGAAAATGACAATTCATGCAGGGGTACTGCTGTAGATGTGTCACAATAAAATTGTTTATCATATTGCAATACCTCTCAGCAGTAACTGAGCAGGTGATAGGACTCAACTGGCAAATGTCCTCAAACAACAATGGTCCCATGATAGAAGAAACTGTAAACCCATACCAGACAGTAACTCTGGGTGAATGCAAAGGAATTTGGATTGCATGCAGATTTTGCATACATCATACCTGGCAATTGTGGGTATTCACACCTCTGTTCAGGAGAAAATGAGCCTCATCTCTCCACAAAAATCGTTTACGGCCACAGAGCATCCAACACCACTCGAGCAAGGAATGTTAATCGACTTTAAGTCCTTCCTGTGGGTGCAACTCCTCAATTACCCATTCAAGATAATCATGTTATCTTGAATGGGTAGAAATGCAGAACGTTCTGTAGAATTTTCCAGACAGTTGTGTAAGGCATATCCACATGTTCTGATACAGCACATGCACTGCAGTAACCGACACTGTTATTCATGACCTGCTCTATAACAACAATAGCAATTTCATTTGTTGTGAACTGATTGGTTTGCGACTTCTGCCAGGTCTAATTCCCACAATCCTGTTTCTTCAAAATAAGTAATTATTCATCGTAGAGCACATAGAGATAGTGGACCTTGTTGGCATTTGTTTAGGTGATGAAACTTCCATGTATTGTACATTTACAATACATTATTAGTATTGTAAATGTACAATACTAATAATGTACATTTACGCAAAAATAACTTTTGTTGGTGGGAGCCACATAAAAAACAGATAGGAAGGGAGACTGTGGTGAAGCATAGTAGTTGGGGAAAAAATGAAGAGGAAGAAAAATTTGTTCTGAAAGTCTATAAGTTATTTGTGAAGGGATGATGCCAAAAATTATTACTTATGTCATATTTTAGAAGAGGGTAGGAATTACTGATGTCAATTCTTAACAGTAACCATGAAAATATATATTATTAACATTAACACTTTCAATGTGAGCATGGACAAATCGTCTATATCATGAGGCATGACACATTATCTCCTGTGCTTTCTATTTACACACCTGGACAGGCAGGTGACAAATTATGGCATGCACTTACTATCAAAACCAAAGGCTATATAGATGGGAGGGGGATCTATTTTTCAGGATATATGAAGTAACCAATAACTAGTATACTGCAGAATCTGAATGCATATATAGCTGTAGCAATGGATGGGCCATTGGCTTGTTTTACAAGAATATGCAGGGGAAACTGGAGATTCCTTTGACTAGTCTGTTTAAGTCTCAGCTATGGCAAAGTCCCAAGAGTGTGGAAGGTAGACAAAATAATTCCTTTGCGTAAAGAAGGATATAAATCTGTGGTAACAAACTGTAGATCAATTAGTATCTCGGGAGTAGTGGTAAAAATAATGGGAAAGTTAGTCGATAAGAGAATTCAGCAATTGTATCACAAGTTCCTGTAGATCTAGCAAACTTATGAGGCATAATGGAAACTAGTTATGCTGAACAATGGTCATAAAAATATCTGTAGAAGAGATACAACACAAACTGATCTTCTATCAGAAAGTGGATGAAGAGAGAGTCTTGAAAGAGAAGTATCATTTATCAACCATACTGCACTTTTCTGAACGGCATCAAGAATTTTAAGGGAGGTCTTAGGTGCACCACCCTATTATACGAGAACATTATTCCAATGTTAGTTGGATTTGGGATTTATACAGAGTAACTGTTCAGCAGAGAAATACTGTCTTGATCAGAAAAGGATGACAATTTTTGAAAGCTGTTGATGCTACAGAAGTGATATGATTGTACCAGGAAAGGCACAATCATATCAATTCTGTACAGGATTGTGCCAAGAAAGGGCTAATGTAAAAGAGTCAGTCTGAGAAAAGAGAGAGAGCGAGAGATGAGGTCTGGACAAAAGCAAGCAGAGAAGATCAGAGGTCTGTTTTACGGGGAAAAAAACAACAACCAAAACTGCTTTTGGAAGCATTGAAGACTAGGTTGTTTTCATCCCAATCAAGATACTGTGAAAATCAGTGTTCAGGGTACTTATTATAGATGATCTTGAAGCATCAGATATTTGAGCACTGCAAGGCCTGTCATACAAGTAGGACGAGTGGAGTGTGCTATCATCAACAAAGCTATGAATAGGGTTTGCAATCTCAGGAAGAAGGTGGGTGAAATGGTAGAGCCCTGAGGGACACTGGCATTGATAGGAAAGTCTGAGGAGAAAACACCATCCACCATTACACATAGGAATCGGTCCAAGGAGAAAATTGGCAATCCATTTACACAAGAACGAAGGCAGTCCAAATGATTTAACTTGTTGAGAAGCCCTTGTTGACAGACCCTATCAAAAGCCTTGGAGATGTCAAGAGTAATGGCACAGGTTTCTCCAAACACTTCCATGGAATGCGTTCAAATGTGCATGATGTAGGACAGGAGATGTCTTGTGGATCTAGAGTGGCAAAATCCATAGTAAGGTGTCGAAGATGACTGCTGTTAACCTTCTCCATTACTTGAGGAGACAAAACTGATGCAAGAGCCATAGGTCAATAGCCTGATGGTAAAAATTTATCTCCTTTTTTGTGTGTGTGTGTGTGTGGAGGGGGGAGGACTGGCTGTATATGAGCTTTCTTCCATGTTGATGGAAGGTGGATGCCAGCTGAGTACTGTTCAGTGAATAGACGATAGAGAACAGGTGTTAGTTCAGGAGCACATCTCTTGAACACAATGGATGGAATTTCATCAGGAATAGCTGCTTTGATGGTATCCAAGTTATTAGATTCTTCTGAGCATGGAACAAGATAATTTACTATGATCATTTATGCTGGAGTTGGAAAAGAAGAATGAAGCCAAGAAATCAGCCTTGTCTTTAGGTGACAATACAATTCTACTTTTAGGGTGAGATAGAGGAGGAGGAAGCACAGATGGACAAAAGTTGCATCCAATGGGTTTGGCAAGGTGGGGCCAAAAGGCATGACTGCCAATGGCACAAGCAGCAAGTTTTCTACATTTATCCTTGTTGACTTAAACTTTGTCATTTTAATGTTGGTTTTTACAAGTGTTATGAGCAACTGTAGGCTGTGAATGAAGCTAGTGTTTTGGTCTAAAGCCACTTGTGAAAAGCTATTTACTTTTCTTGAAAAGCCCTGACACCCTTTTTAGAGAATCATAGTTTAGATATCGGTTGGGAAATTTGAGTAAGGAATTATTTCTGTAACAAAATCACAACAGGTATCTGGATTTGAAAAATGAAACCACAGTCTGACCAGGGAAAAGAGACACAAGTCCTCTCACTTGGTGCTGTGTAATGCCAGAGCATGCAAAGTTGTGAATGGCTGAACAGAAATAAAACTTGGATAAGATAGTGGTCAGAATTGCAAAGAGAAGCAGTCACCTGAATAGAGTACCTGGAAGGAGAACTAATTAAGAAAAGACCTAGAGTGTTGAATGAGTGAAGAGAATTGTCAGGAATTTTGGAAGGGAGATGAATGATCTATTTTAAGTCATTGCTTACAGCAAAAATATATGCTTCTCTTCTAGCTTGGTAAGTGAAATTTGAAAATGGATGCCAATTAGAATTATGGAAATTGAAATCACTGATATAAATGACTTCGCCGTTTGGAATTATTGACTTTGAAATCGAGCTTTGAAGATAGGAAGTCAAAAATGAAAGTCAAGATGATTTCCAGAATTGGAAGAACAGTACAGGTAGCAGATGAATGAAACAAAATGTAGCAAAGACCTTTAAACCACAAGAGGCAAAAAAAAAAAAAAAAAAAAAAAAAAAAAAAAAAACACCAAGATTCTAGGTTAAGCATCCTTTGGCAAGGAATATCAAAATGTGCAAAATACTCCTTTATGGCAAAAGGAGTCATACAGGGTGTATTAAAGATGCCAAGAAATTGTATTCTTGGCATCTTTATTTAATTTAATCCTTTATCCAAGTGTAAGCAAACAAAGTTTGCACCTGAAGTAACTTCAGGACTAGGCAACTCATATATATAGAAGCTAATGACTTAGCATCACTTGCCTTAGTATTCCATAATGCAAAGCATATATCCTTATGGACATGTATACTAAGGCAAGTGATGTGAAGTCATTAGCTTCTATATATATATATATATATATACACAGGGTGTTCGGGATAAATTTGACAGTTTCGTAAGGAAAAAGAAAATCTTCTTTGTATCTATTAAATTTAATGAATTGACAAAAAAACATTACAGGCAGAGTTAATTACAATACTATCAACAAGATTTACTCAAAATAACCACCATTAGCATCGATCACAGCTTCAATTCTGCTTCGGAACCTCGAACAAGCTGATGCTACAGTCTCCCTGGGAAGGGCCGCAAAAACTGTTTTAATTTTATCCATTAACTGGGCTTTTGTATTACTGGAAGTGCGATTGGTGTCTTTTTCAACTGCGCCCCATACAAAATAATCCATGGGGTTAAGGTCTGGGGAGTTTGGAGGCCAAACATTTGGACTGGTGAAGTCGTAGAAATTTTCAGACAACCATTTTTGACTTTTCCCAGAGGTGTGGCAAGGGGCCGAATCCTGCTGCCATACATACGGCCTACCATTGGCTACCCTTGTTATCCAGGGCTTGACTACAGTTAGCAACTCCACGAACAAAGCCCGAATTCCGTAGCGCAATTGGAAGAACGACGGTACGTTGCGCCCTTCGATTGGAATAGGCCTAAGTTCGATTCTCGTCGGGACGGGAGGAATCTTTATCTGGTCGATTTCAATCGATGGTGAGTTAGCCGATCTCATACGGAGGTAGCAGGGTTTTTTCTCCCGGAAACTCGGGTTTTTCATCCCGCATACATACAAATCGGCCCTTCAGAACACACGCAATTTACAGACAAAAATTACTAGTTGTGGTGGTGTTGGAGGTGGGCGGTAGATGGCGTTGATTCGTAGTAGAGGTAAGGTGTAGAGATAGTTGAAGATGTCCTCCCGCGATGAGTCTTCGGACTCCTTGGAGGTATCAGGAATAATAATAATTCCAATGCCAGGGTTCTTCAACACCTGTTCCTGCAGATTTGCGAGGAATTCTGCTGTACGAACGCAATCAGATCGTCTGCTAGGGATCTTTCTTCTTGCTACATCCTCGTAGTCACCATTGCAAGTCTCTAGTTCATGCCTGATTGTTTTTACTGTATTCAGGGAGCATTGGGCAGCAGTCGTAATATCCTTATTTTGATGGCGGGCACGAATCATCATGATACAAGTTATTCTCTTCCATGATTCAGGTGGGTTCCAGCTATCCATCCTTTCTGACATCTTGTATATGAATGAAGAAGGGTCCAAACTTTTAAATGAAGAGAAGTGTGTGTTAATACATGTAACTTACGGAAAAATATAATTAATTATAAATATGTCAAATTTATCCCGAACACCCTGTATATATATATATATATATATATATATATATAGAATGTGTATGTATATGTACACACACACACAAGATACCCAGTCCTGATGTTGCTTCAGAAGCAAACAAAGTTTGCACACACTTGGATACAGGATTAAACCAAGAATATAATTTTTTGGCATCTTTAATTTATAATATAACCAAATGGAAAAACTTAAAACATCTATCTCTAATCCCAAGCATTTTCGTAATAAGAGGTGACAGCTTTTGGCTACTCGTACAATGTACCTTGGTTTGCGGGCATAATTCGTTCTGGAAACGTGCTTGTAATCCAAAGCACTCGTATATCAAAATGAATTTCCCCATAAGAAATAATGGAAACTCCGATGATTCGTTCCAAAACTCAAAAATATTCATATAAAAATGATTAATACAAAATACATATACCTTCGTATACCTTTTTATATTTTTATTATTTAAATGTAATATACATAAAATAATCAAATTTATTAATTACTGTACATTACAATTACATATTACAGTAATTGTACTGGGTAGGAACACTTTCATTGTCACTAACGGAGTCACTGCTATCTGTTGACTCTTTTTCTTTTTGTGCGACTTTAACAAGGAACCTATCCAATGACACTTGCTTTTGGCTCCTTTTGACGATTTCACGGAAATATGAAATTGCATTGTCGTTAAACAGATTCATCGCTCGCACTGCCACAGCCTTACTCAGGTGGTGCTTTTCTACAAAATTTTGCACTGTTTCCCACATTTTACACACCTCCCTAATCTCATTTGAAGAGAGAGACATCTCCGTCTTTTTCTCCTCCTCCTCAGACGAGATCTCCTCCATAACCTCTTGCTTGCAATGCAGATCCATCAGTTCGTCGGTGGTAAACTCCTGGCCATATTCCTCCACCAGCTCTTGAATGTCGTCCTCATTCACCTCCAGTCTCATGGTCTTCTCCAAGGACACAATTTCATCGACAACTGGCAGCTCCTGTTCATGAGCAAACCCCTTGACAATCAGACCACAGTTTTCTAGAAGCAGAATTAAAGGTTCTCTTGGTGACCCCCATCCAAGGCTTTATCGATAATCTTGATGCAGTTCACAATGTGGAAATGATTTTTCCAAAACTCTCTGAGGGTATGGTTAGTTCCTTCAGTCACCTTGAAGCATCACTGAAATAGTGCCTTGGTGTAAAGCTTTTTAAAGTTCGAAATTAGTTGCTGATCCATGGGCTGGAGTAATGGAGTAGTGTTGGGAAGAAGGAACTTGACCTTAATGAACTCTAATTCTTCCAGTAAGTCGTCTTTAAGGCCTGGAGGATGAGCAGGAGCAAACCAGCAAGACTTTGAATGGCAATTTTTTTTCTAAAAGGTATTTCTTCACTGTAGGACTGAAGACCTCGTTAATCCATTCAACGAACAAGATACGAGTGACCTCAAGCCTTGCTGTTGGACCTCCACATAATGTTTAACTGGCTCTTCTGCACCTTGCATTTCTTGAAAGCTCGTGGATTCTCAGAATGATACACGAGCAGGGACTTGACTTTGAAATCACTGTTTGCATTAGCACACAGCAAGAGGGTGAGACGGTCTTTCATGGGCTTGTGGCAGAATATTGCATTCTCTTCTGCTGTAATATAGATCCTCTTTGGCATCTTTTTCTAAAAAAGCCACATCTCATCGTAATTAAAAACTTGCTGTGGCAGCTAACACTCTGAAACCATGAGCTTCTGGAACTTGGCAATGAATGCCTCAGCTGCCTTTGCGTCCGAACTCGCAGCCTCTAAGTGCCTCACTACACTATGGATGCCACTTCTCCTCTTAAAGTTATCAAACCATCCCCTGCTCACCTTAAAGCCTTCTTCGTTTTCTGTAAACATACCTGGCAATTTACTTACGAAGTCGGCGTACAAGGTTTTTGCCTTCTCACAGATCAAGTTCTTGGTCACAGTATCACCTGCCAGTTGCTTCTTGTTTATCCACACCAAAAGCAACTTTTTTGCATCTTCCAGAATACGTGGCATTGCTTTGATACTCCCGTGACTCCTTTTGCTACATCTAGCCCCTTAGTTCTTCTTTAATACTGTGCAAATCGTTGACGTAGACTTCTTATAAAACCTTGTGATGGCGGCCACTTGCATACCTTGTTCGTGTTTCCCAAAGATTTCCTTCTTAACTTCCACCGTAATCATCTCCTTCTTCTTATCGCCTTCCTTTTCAACCCTTTTCTTCATTGGGGCCATTGCCGTAGTACAGTTAATAAAGAACAGTCACTACATTTGGATACAAAATAAAAAAATGCTTTACGCACACACGTGGTCACAACGCTAGCACAAATGAGGTATGCCGACTGAGACCGAGCATGCAAGTCTATTACCCACAATCCAGAGCGGCTTGTGATCACGCGATGCTCGGACTCGCAGACCACGTTACTCGCAATCCAAAGTACCACTGTATATAGAAATTTTACTTCTGCATTACTTCAAACTTGGTATCACTTCTAGGTCTGGCTCCCACTGATGAGACCTCGATAAGGGTAAAAACCGGTCTGGGTAGTGGCCCTTCCCACAATGCAGAGCAGTATATATATTTGTAAGGATATGTGCCTTGCATTATGGGATACCAAGGCAAGTGATGTGAAGTCATTAGCCTCTATATACAAGTTGCCCCTATCCTGAAAATACTTAAGTGCAAACTTCATTTGCTTACATTTGGATAAAGGATTAAATTAAGAATATAACCTTGGCATCTTTAATTTATTATGCAGTGTATAATTTAACAGTTAAAATGAGCTGCGGCTGATTTAATAGAAAACTGAGGTCCAGCAAGAAACTGAATATCAGGTTTGGATGATTGAAGATATTGATGCACATCATTTAAGTTACTGTTGATGCCACAGATGTTTGTAAAGTGAATATGAAAGATTTTTTTTGGTGCAATATTTGAGTTTCATTTCTTTTTAGAATATTAGAGGGAGTTTATTTTTATTTATTTTTTTTTTTTTTGAAACATACAATAGAGTGCAGTACAGTTTCCTAACAATCTATTAAAAAATAAGTGACAAGGAAAAAGTTTTTAAAATTTTCACCTATCCTATATTCTATTCTTGAACCTGGAGAAAGATAGCATTTCAGTTTTTGAGGTTTATTTCCATGAAATCAACGTGGTGCAAAAAAAAATCTGCATTTTGAAACAACTTGATAATGTGCCCGAGACTTTTTTTTTTATTTCATTCAGAAACAGAAATATACTATATTGTGAAATATGTTATTACAGGATTTAGTGGTGGTATTCAGTTTTTGTACTTAATATGCAATTTATTTTCAATGCTTAGGGAAGGAAAACAAAAATGGAAACCATTCCTCAGTTTAGTATTCAGCTCCAAATATATACATCATTTCAAATTCAATGATTTTTTTTAACCATCTTTCATGGATGTGACTTGCATTCATGAAAGACTAAACCTGTCAGTTTAGTATTCAGCTCCAAATATATACATCATTTCAAATTCAATGATTTTTTTTAACCATCCTTCATGGATGTGACTTGCATTCATGAAAGACTAAACCTGTCAGTTTAGTATTCAGCTCCAAATATATACATCATTTCAAATTCAATGATTTTTTTTAACCATCCTTCATGGATGTGACTTGCATTCATGAAAGACTAGACCTGTAGTATATTAGTACTGACTGAGGGAGGCCAAGATAGTTTTGAATTTTATATTATATAATATATATTTTTTAATATTTTATATATAAGCTGGTCACTACTCTAGAGACCAAATATGCCACTTTTTACAAGCAACTTCAGACCTTCAATAAACAGAACACTGGTCTCACAGAGGCAAGAATAGTTCTGGTTCTTCATGCAAGCTAGAAAATTTTGCTTTTAAGATTAATGCAGTTTGCATTAGGAAAAAAAAAAATAAAAATATCGGTTTTTTTTTTAAATTTATATTTAACGATTCTTGAATTAACCAGATGAAAGCCTTAAATTCTCTGCATAAGAAAACACATACAGAACACTACATACATGTACAACATGACTTACCATCATTCTTGTCATGCCTGTGTTCCATGGATATCTTATTACCTCAAAATTACAATATATTAAGTTAAACATCTTAATAAATGGATTCAGTAGCTGGACTTTTGTTTCTTCTGAGAAACAATTACTCATATTCTGCTTCCATGTGTTAATAGAACATCAGGATGCACTGCTAAAATACTCAAGCCTCTTAACATTCATGTAGCATTTTATCTGATCCAGAAAAGTTTTTTTTTCTTCACCTAGAAAGACAAGAATTCTCAATTCATTAATTTATTAATTAATTGAGAATTAATCTGGAAAGTTTAATTAAACTTTCTAGATGCCTACCACAGGTGCTTAAGGGTCAAAGCTGTATAACTGAGAGGAGACCTCCACAGCCTTTAACGGAATGCAGAGAACCAACCAGGGCTTCAGACCTAATGTCCAATCCTCACTTTCTCGTGGTGCACCCTGTTGGGTATCTACCTGGATACTGAACGAACGACGATGGGATGGCAATTTGGGATTTAGCCGACCAAATTGTTTTCTTATCGGTTAAACCAAAATATAAAATGATGGTACAACATGACAAAATTTCATGCCGGATGGGGCGTCGCCAGATAAACAAGGCCCCAGCTGTTTTCACCAGGGAATTAGGGCAAACAGCGAAAAGTTAGCTACTGGAACAAATCTCAAACACACCCCCCAACTCAACATCACCAGAGTTAAAGATCAGTACTATCAACGTAAGAAGCCTGAATGGCAAAGAAATGGAGCTAGCTGAGGAATTAGATAAGTACCAGATCGACATAACAGGGGTGACTGAAACAAAAAAGACCAAAACTGGTGAGATCTTTCTGAACAATAAATACAAAATGTTATATTCAGGCAATGACAATCAAGGAAAAGAAGAAATAGCCATAGTATTCAACACAAAATACGCTGCTAATCTTCTTGAATGGCAAGCAGTCTCAAGTAGAGTAATGTGGGCAAATATCAGAATGGGGAACAGGACAATGAGACTTATTTGTGCCTATGGACCCACAGAAGGCTCTACTAAGGCAGAAGTGGAGGAATTTTTTGAGGCTTTAGAAAAAGCAACTGACACAATGAAAAAGAAAGAGTTGGTCTTTGTTGGGGATCTAAATAGCAGAGGAGGAAATGATTGTCAGACATACAAAAATATTTTGGGAAAATTTGGAGAAAAGAGCAAAACTAATAATAATGGCAAATATCTGTTAGATTTCTGCTCAGGACATGGACTGGTTATTACTAACACCATGTTCCAACATAAAAATGTGCACAAATTCACAGAGAGAAGAGGCTAGAAATAAGAAAAGTCTCATTGACTATGTTATTGTTGATAGCGATGTTTTCTCTCTGGTGCAGGACATCAGAGTATACAGAGGATTTGAAATTGGAAGTGATCACTATTTAGTCTTGAGCAAGTTAAAATTGAATTTCATATTGAAAAGAATAATATGTAAGAAAGTTTTAAAGCGAATAAAAGTTGAGCAGCTCTCAGATGTGAACTGTAGACTAAAATACACAAAGATTATTGAAGAAAAAATGAAAGAGTTTGAGAATCAAACCTTGGAGATTCAGTGGAAAGCCTTGAAGAAAACCCTGATTGATTCAGCCAGAGAGGCATGTGGTGAGGTTGTCTACAAGGATAGAAAAATCAAAACTCCATGGTGAACACAGGAAAGTTAAAGAGGCAGTGAATGAAAAGAAGAAAGCATATCAAAAGTTCCTGGCAAATAAGTCAGCTTGTGCTCTTAGAGAATACAGAGACAAATGTAAGGAAGCTAAACAGTTTGTAAAACTAGCTAAGCAAAAGTCTTGGGAGGACTTTGGCAAGAACATAGAAAACAAATAACAAGAAGGTGGCAAAATGTTCTGGAGCTTGTTGAAGAAGCTTAGGAATGGAGGAAAGAGTGCTGTAAAAGGAGTTAGAGATGATAAAGGTGACATGAAAACAGGAGAAAAAGATATCCTTGAAGTATGGAGTAATTACTTTGAAAAACTGCTAAATGAAAAAAGCAGTGATGACAGCACAGTGATATAAAACACTGACCAGGCATGCAGTCAGGAATTCATATCCATACTTGAAATAGAAAAAGCCATCAAAAGGCTTGAAATGTGGAAAGGAAGCAGGAGTAGATGATATTCGACCAAAAATGCTCGAATATGGTGGTATAAAAGTCTTACAGTGACTGCACTGCATAGTTCAGAAAGCCTGGACAGAGGGACGAATTCCCAATAATTGGAGTAGAGCTCTCATATCATCCATTTATAAAAAGGGAAATAAAACTGAATGTGAGAATTTCAGAGGTATTTCCCTATTGAGTGTTCCTGGTAAGATATGTGTAAGTATACTTGAGAAACAGTTGAGAAGAATTGTGGAAGAAAAGCTTGGTGAAGAACAAGCTGGATTCAGACCAAATAGAGGCTGTCAGGATTAGATCTTCACTTTACGACAAATAGTGGAGAAATCATGGGAATATAACAAAGATTTGTATTTAAGTTTTGTCTATTTGGAAAAGGCATATGAAAAGATGTCAAGATAGAAGCTATTCAATATGCTACAGTTATATGGTGTCAATGGGGCATTATATCAAGCAATACTTAGTCTTTATTTGAGTTGTGAGTCAGCAGTTAGAATTGAAGGAAGTACAGGAAGATGGTTTAATGTTAAATCTGGTGTGAGACGAGGATGTACATTATCCCCTCTGTTATTAATTTTCTATATGGATCACATTATGAAGGAAAGTGGTATTAAACATGCTCTTTGCTTTATGCGGACGATGTTACACTTCTAAATAAATGCCATACAAGTCTGCAAGATTCTCTGACTAAATTGAATAACTGTTGTAATAGATATGGTATGAAGGTCAGCAATAAAAAGACAAAGACGATGAAAATACGCAGAATCAGTGAAAATGTCAACTGTGTTGTGAATGGAGATCCTGTGGAATAAGTAAAACATTTCCGCTTCTTAGGCACGATTTTTAGTGAAGATGATAAATTAAATATAGAAATAGACAACAGAAGCAACAAAGTTGGTATGGTAGGAAATCAATTGAATAAATTCATATGGAATAAGAGAGAAATTACTCAGAACACTAAATTAGCTGTATGCAAGACAGTTTTAATTTTAACTTACGGATCTGAGAGCTGGGTCAGAAGTAAAACACTTGACCAAAGACTAGAGACTGCATATATGAGAGTCCTGAGAAAG
Source organism: Typopeltis vanoorti (assembly GCF_054136105.1). Taxonomy (NCBI): domain Eukaryota; kingdom Metazoa; phylum Arthropoda; class Arachnida; order Uropygi; family Thelyphonidae; genus Typopeltis; species Typopeltis vanoorti. The sequence goes on along the minus strand of NC_143555.1, from coordinate 66,977,623 downwards.
ATTATAGGCGTGAACAGATGGCATCAATGGCAATGTCATATTAAAAATGAGGATATTAGAAAAGAACTTGACATTGTCAGCATCCAGGAATGCGTTAGCAGAGCTAATCTCAGGTGGTATGGTCACTTAAACAGAATGCAAGAGGAAAGATTAGCAAAAGAAGTGTTCTCTGCCAGGTTGGCAGGAACACGACCCAGAGGAAGACCAAGATATAGGTGGATTGATACGGTACAATGTGCCTTAGACGATAGAAATATAAGATCTGATAATGTTGGAGTCTTGACAAGTAACAGACTGATTTGGAGGAAAATTGTAGATAGGAAGTTAGTAATGATATAAATTTTTCATGTAGTACTATCATATCCTGTACACCCCCCTTGAGGGTACATGGCAGGAATTTGATGCCGATGATGCCAAGATGCCTACCAGATTTCTTGTTCTTTTGGCCAATCTATTTTGAGCACTGTGGAAGATATCTCTTCATCATAATGAACACAAAATGTACATAAAGCTAAACATGCAATTTTCCATGAAACACACAGGGTCCTTCGGAATACACAAAAATATTGCACAAGAGTAGATTTGAACTGTCCTAATCAGAGCAGTTCTAAATTTATGTTTATCTCTTTTATGGAAAATAGTGCTTCTACTTCCCATAAACAGTAATTTCTTATGGAACAGTTTAAATAGGAAACAGTGATACTCCAATTTGCTAATCTTTCCCAATTCACTGCTACTTAATGTAATTATGTCTACTTATGTTCCTCTTTTAAAATAGATAATTTTTTGTATAATAAAATGACAGCTGAGTTAGATAAATAGCTATATCATGATGCTGCTGGACTTTGTAAAAGTATTTGACAGAATACTGCACAGAGCCTTATTATCTAAGTTAGAACAAATGAAGTTGGATGTGAAGTTGGCGACATGGATAAGAAGTACATGGCTGATGGACAGATATGAAAGTATAGTATGTGACTGAGTTGAATCAAAAAGAAGAGAGTGACCGGTGTGCCACAGAGTTCTGTACTTGGGCCATTGCTGCTCTCCAATTTGTACACTGGTGATATTAGGAATGATTTGAAGAGGAATATCTGCTAATGATGCTAAACTACGAAGAGCAATAATTAACTATGTAGAGATCCTATAGAGTGATTTAAATAAAAAGGTAGTTTGGACAAAGGATAATGGCTGCCATTCAATGTGTCAAAGCAAAAGTTATGCACTTCGAGACAGAAAAAAACCCCAAAAAAAAACTACAGCTGCATAGATGGACATGCACTGCAAGAAAGTAGGCTAAGAATTTAGTGGTAATGGTGGAACAGACTATTGAAGTTCAGAGGGCATAACAGATGTGTGCAAAATAGATCTAAAATGATCACTTGGATGGTAAGAAATACACAGACAAGATTATACGGAAGTTATCCCTCTTCATATGCATTAATATACCACATCTGCACTAGCATGCAAACCTTTGCTCATCTGGGTTTATTGGAGATGTGAAAGGAGTGGAGAGGATTAAGAGGCAAATGACCAAAATGGTGATGAATGAAACATATAACACACTAAAGAGCTTTGCAGGAAAAAACAAGTGGTCATTGCTGGAAGTTGTGCAAGAGTGACATTAGTAGCAGTATAAAGGAATAAAAATTTTGTTAGGAGAGTGGTAAAAAAGTAGATCAGGTTGCCACTCTCCTAACAAAATTTCAAAAAAAGAACTCTTTTGGTGAATGACTAAGGAGAGATATGATACTGTGTCAACAATGGTTAGTTAATGGATCATGGGACTCCTGATTGCTGGACTTCATGGAGTTGACCATGTAATATCTGCTCTCCTCTAGATAAATGTGACCAGAATCTGTGCAAGTTTCATATGAAAGGTCTTTCTCACAGCCACTCTCTGCATCATATCTCTAGGCACTACAATGGTGCAAGTAGGATAACCTCAAACTGCTGTTTATGTTTTTCATGGTAGGATTACTGACTATGGAAAAGATGAGCATTTCTGTTTTTCCTTGATCCATACACTCTTCTGATTGAGATACCCAAATAATTCTTGCTGAAATTCTGAGTGAAATAGAATGGGAGCTTTCAACACTATTCCCTTCCAATTGATAATGGATAATGCTTCAACAAGTGTGGCAAAGCAGTTCAAGAAAGCTTCAGTACAAGTGGTTTTTTTTTTATGTTGTGCCATTATTCCCCAATTATTCAAGTTTAATTCTTCAACAAATGACTGTAAATTGTATTGCTTGGGAAACACAGCAGGAGGGAGACTGTTCCACAGTGCAGCAGTTGCAGGGATGAAGGAGGAGGAAGAGAAACTTCTTCTGTTTGTTTCTAGTTGTACTGTGAAGGGATGTTGAGCAGCAGCTGCACATGTTCCAACGAACTTAGTACTGAGTTGATGAATTATTGATGTGATCAGATATGAGCATTTCCCATGGAAATATTTGTAGAATATACATATTGCAGAAACCAAACATCTGTGCAAAAGTGAGGAGAGAGAGAGAGAGTTGGTAAGAGATAGGTCATTAATAAGTCTAATTGCTCTCCTATGTATTGAGTCAAGCATTTTGAGAAAGCTTTTAGGATCCCACCCCATATGTGGGAGCAGTATTCAATACCTGGACAGATTTGTATAATGTTAACAGCTGTTCAGAGGTGTAATAACGTCTTGAGCAAAAGAGAAATCCTAGTTTTTTTTTGAAGCTGCGGATGCAATGGTTGTGATGTGTTTATGCCAGAAGAAGTTTGATGCGAGGGTAATTCCAAGAAGAGAGATCTCAAACTGTCTAGAAATTTGGGTACCATCAGAAAGGATACTGAAATAAAAAAAAGGTTCTTTTTTTTTTTTTTTCTTTTTAATGGGAAATAGGACAGAACTGGGTTTTATCAGCACTAAAATTGACGAGGTTATCCGAACCACATTGTAGGATGGCTTGGAGATCGAAATTGAGGGTGGTGGTGGTTGATGTTCTGTAGGTTGAGGAGAGTTTATCAAATGAAAGCAAGGAGTGTAGTGTGCTGTTGTCTACAAAACTGTGTATTGGGTTGGAGGTCAACTGAAGTAGGTTGTTGATATATATAGTAGGAAGAGGGTTGGTAAGAGGGCAGAACCTTGCGGAACTCCAGCATTAATTGAATGGTGAGAGGATAGGGAGCCATCCACCATCACACACCACAGCATGAGTCCAGACAGAAAGCTGGCAATCCAACTACTGAAGTCCCAAGTCAGACCAAATGATAGTACAGTAGTTTGCTTAGTAAACCTTTGTGCCAGACCAGGTCAAAGGCTTTGGAAATATCAAATGCAACCACTTGAGATTTGCCAAACTTCTCCATGGCATTTGTCCAGAGATGGGTGACATGTGTGAGCAGATCTCCTGTTGATCGGCAGCGATGGGATCCATACCGGCAGTCATTTATTAGATGGTGTCTTCGAGGAAGTGTAGGAGTTGGGAATTGATGATTTTTTCCATTACTTTAGACAGGACTGAGGTAAGCGAGATAGGGCAGTAGTCGGACAGCAGTGACTTGTCACCCTTTTGGGAATGGGTCGAATATAGACCAATTTCCAGTTTGTGAGATAGATTCCAGTGGAGTAAGAGAGTATATATATAGGCAACATAGGATGGGAGTCAGTTCTGGTACACAAACTTCCAGGACAATTGGGGGTATGCCATGAGGGCCAGGAGACTTTTTTGTGTCTAATTTGGACAGTATTTTTCTGATCTCCTCCTGGCAAAAGGATAATAGGGGGCATTATATGTTAAGTGTCTGGAATGGTTGGGGGACATTTACCATTGTCAGTTAAGCATGCATTGGAAGCAAAGTGTGAAGCCAGAAGATTGGCTTTTTCCATGGGTGATGATGCAATAGAGCCATCTGAGTATGATAATGGTGGTAATAGTGTTAGGCAGAAGTGACGGCCAATTGCTTTGGCGAGAGACCAAAAGGCTTGGCTGCCATTTGGGCAAGTTGCTAGTTTTCTGCTTTTTGCTGTTTCGAATTCTGTTTTGAAAGCATTGATGGTTCCCCCCCCCATCTATTTCGGGCTTCAGTATAAGCCCTAAAGAGGATGAGGTTTTGATTTCAGACAGTTATGGTGTTTTTGACGTTTCATCTGTACAGCCTTGGCACATCTTTTGAAGAACCAGGTTTTAGTTAGGGAATGGCAGTTCAGGATACTGTGTGGAATGTATGTTTCCATGCCGGTGAGGATTACTTTAGTAATAAGTTCAGCGCATATGTTTGGGTTGGAAGGCCAGAAGCAATAGTCCAACCATGGGAATATGGCAGAGAAGTTGTGAAGGCTGTCCCACTTGGCACTGTTATAATGCCAAACTACTCTTGTATGGGAGTGTCTGTGTAAGCATTGTTGCATTGGGCATGGGGGGGGGGGGAGATGAGCACTAGATTGTGGTCAGAATTACCAGGAGGTTCACTACTTTCATTGTGTATTCGGAGGGGGTCATTGGTGTGGAAGAGATCTAAGGTGTTTTTCCGTGGGTGATGATGCAGTGGGAGTGGTTTGGGTTATCTGGTATTCTGGTTGGCATCTGAACAAGTTGTGTAAGGTCATTAGTGATGGCAAATGTTTCAGCATCTCTGCCTGCAAGATCTGTACAACTGGAGGAGGAAAGCTAGCTAATGTTATGGCCATTAAAATCTCCTAGGAGGATAATTTCACTGTTGGGAAAGTGGGATTGGAGGAAATCAATTTTTAAAGAGAGGAAATTAAAGAGCTCAAACATGATGGTTGCATTGGGGGGAGCAATAGAGACAACAAAGGAATTTGACTAAGTGGGGAAGGGATATTTTCAACCAAAGAAGGTCAAAGTTGGGTGATTCTAAGTTGAATGCTCTCTGGCAAGGTATGTCAGAGCAGATACCACCCTTGGGACAAAAGTTGTTAAAGAGTGAGTTTGGAAGGTTGATATAAATGATGCTTGGGAGGGGTGAGATTTGAGTTTCTGTCAAAAAGAGTAGGTGGGGGTTTGGCAGATTGAAGATGGTAATGGACACTATTAAGGTTGAAGTTTATGCCACGAATGTTGCTGAAGTGGATATGTAGGAGTTTGTGAGTCATATGTTTGACCCCAAGGGTCTTGTACACTTTCTAATAAGTGCCTGCATACTGGTCTCCATGGTGGCTGCTAGTGGCAACACTTGGTTTTTGCACCAATTTAGCTTGTCTGCATTCAATGATCCAACTGTTGTCAACATTTTGACATTTTTCTTCAAGTTGTCTTCGAAGCTGGCATCTTTGTTCCCTTTGAGCAAATGATAAATCTGGTCGAGCACATACGCACGATTAGGGACAAGTGTCTTTGAACTTGTTGATTACTGTTATTAGTTGTGATGTGCTTGTTGGCATGTTACAAGTCACTTTTACTAGGCGTGGAAAGTTCATTCCGTCCTTTCTTTTATATATAGGCCCGAGGCATCTGACAATATTCTTAGAATCGATGTTGCATTTCTTCTGATAGTTTGTTGATGGCTCTCTTAATGATTTTCCGTTTTCCTTCGGAAAGTTCAAAATAATGGCATCGAATTTTTTGTTTTTGGTCTCCATCAAGCCATTTACTGTTGATGCAATTAGATCGTGGAGTTCATTCAGGGGCACGAGTTTGCATTGCGCTGGTCGTCAATTTGTTCGAACTTATTTTCCACTGCATTGGTTTTTGCACCAATTTAGCTTGTCTGCATTCAATGATCCAACTGTTGTCAACATTTTGACATTTTTCTTCAAGTTGTCTTCGAAGCTGGCATCTTTGTTCCCTTTGAGCAAATGATAAATCTGGTCGAGCACATACGCACGATTAGGGACAAGTGTCTTTGAACTTGTTGATTACTGTTATTAGTTGTGATGTGCTTGTTGGCATGTTACAAGTCACTTTTACTAGGCGTGGAAAGTTCATTCCGTCCTTTCTTTTATATATAGGCCCGAGGCATCTGACAATATTCTTAGAATCGATGTTGCATTTCTTCTGATAGTTTGTTGATGGCTCTCTTAATGATTTTCCGTTTTCCTTCGGAAAGTTCAAAATAATGGCATCGAATTTTTTGTTTTTGGTCTCCATCAAGCCATTTACTGTTGATGCAATTAGATCGTGGAGTTCATTCAGGGGCACGAGTTTGCATTGCGCTGGTCGTCAATTTGTTCGAACTTATTTTCCACTGCACATATTTTGGAGGTAAAAAGTTTTGTTCAAAGCATTGATGTGCTGTTCAAGGTTTTCGACATGTTTACCATGTTCAGAAGTTGTTTGGCTGAAGGGAGGCACAGCGAACACAAGAATGGCTGGTTAAGTTCACTAAGTAGCTTATGTGCAGATTCACCTATTTTGGTGCAGGAAGCATGCAGCGGGTGGCAACAGAACTTGCCCTTTTTCTATCTATGACACCAGTTTTGCAGCTGTGGCACATAATAGATTTATCAGCACCGATCGACAGGACCGTGCTGGCAAGAAGCGGGGTGCTCGTTCACCGTTGGCTTTTAATGCTCCATCTTTGCTGTGAATGGTAGGAATAGTGGGTGCTTACACATGGCTGATTTAGAATTGAAGAGATAGCATTTAATGCACCATAAGTACTTAGAGGTTGTGCAGAAATATTCTGCTCCTGAGTACCCACTATTAAGGTTCCCATTCAATGAGAAACACTCACAATAACGATAAAATGGGGAACACAAGTTTAGAGTAGCTTATTCACCGACGCCGCCTGGCAGATTGTGACAAGCATTTTAACTCTATTCTTAGCTGATAGAAGTTTGCAGCATTGTAAAAAACAAACAACAAATCCAATTTTGATTTTGACAGTAAAATGCAAACACACATCTCTTTAGAAATACACTGTGGTTCTTAGTCAAGCTTAAAATTCTTTGCTGTGATAGCTGTTTAATTCCATGAGCAAATGATATTAGATTTCTGTACTAAAATATCTTCAAAAACAGAACATACAAATTTGATCCTAGATCCTGAATATGTTCAAAAATACATTAATAATAATAATAATAATGTTGTTATTAAACAATGATTAACTGCAATATTAAACAAAGATTTTAAAGAAAAAAAAAATCAAACGTGATCTGGTCCAATGCAAGGGAGCTGCTTAGAGATTCATTAGAGTATCTAAAAAAAATTAATCTCTCTTTGAGTATAAAAAATGTTTACTGGATTGCATCAAAATTTCTAATGAAATGTTTAGGAAAATATTTATTTTTTTCTTCATTACTTAATTTCATCTTCTTGAAGTTGATATAAAATAAAAACTTTTTGTTCTTATTCTCTTTAATGAATTCACTAACTATCAACAAAAATTTTAAGCTTTCATATCTGGTCTATCGTTTCTTATGAAATCTCTCCTTATCAATATCACTGCCATCAAAATAGTTAAGACTGACAACACAGTTTAAATCATGGTGAAGATCTCTAAAGGCAACTTTAACTATAGAAAGGTCCTAATGATGAAAGACATCTTGTACAATAAATAGAAACATCATAAAATAACAGCAGATCTGTTATCCTTATCAAGAAAAAGGAAGTCCAATCCTCAACCTGAACTCCTTGAATCAAACACTAGATTCCACTTAACAGTTGGGGAAAAAAAAAATCCTGAAATTTTTATCTGTATCATAACAGTTGGTAAACAAACAGAAATATCCACTACCGAGTTTCAAAATTCCATAATTTTTTTCAGTAGTTACCATAGTTACTGCATACTTGCTTACACGTGCTGTAGCATAAGATAAATCATACTTCTGCTTTAGTCTTGAAGTGAAAGCAAATTCTCCACCCCAACCCAAATCAGTTAAATAAGTTTGTAAATACTCCTTCACCAATCCCATACGCTATTTACTATGACAAAATAATAATAATATCTGATCTGTACATTATGCCAAAGAGCTTGTTCTTGTAAGCCAAATAATATATGCATCATTTATATTTAAATGCTTAAGTGATTACTGTATATTATCGCATATAATGTGATCCACGTATAATGCGAACTAGAAATTTTGTTTGAAAACTAGCCCTAAAATGCCATATCCACGTATAATGCGATCTGTTAATCTTGTTCCATAACATTATAAATAATACAATACGAATTAACGAAAGAAATATTTATTTTAAAACAAAATGTCAAATCCTTTAAATTCTTCTTCATCTTTTGAGTCGTCAAACATTTCATTTATAAATTCATCTGTAGGGATTGCGTCATCAGTGTAGCAGTTGTCGTCATCATCTTCATGCGCTTCAATTTGTTGTGCATCATCCTCGCTTTCGTATATGACGTGATCTTCGGATCCATCCATTGAATTACTTATTCCACATTTAAGAAATGAGTGTTGAACCATTTCAGATGGTATCGAATCCCATGCTTCTTTAACCCAGCTGGTGACTAGGGTGATCTCAGGCTTCTGAAAATTCCCACCCTTTGTCATCTTCAACAAACCAGATGACATCCATTTTTCACATAAGTGATCTTTAAATGGCTTATTCAAGCTGACATCAAGAGGCTGCAAAATGGAAGTTAGACCACCCGGTATGACTGCTAGATCTGTACGTAGCTCACGTGCTTTCTCTTTGCTTGCCTCTGTTAAATGAGCCCGGAACATATCCCAGACTAGCATGCTTTGTTGACGTAACAAGCTACCTGGACATATGTTCCATACTTGATCCAGCTACAATTGTACACCTTCTTCATCCATCCAACCTTTCTGATTGGCGCGAACAATTACACCTGGTGGAAATTTCATATGCTTCAGAATTTTCTTCCTTTTAAATATCACTGTTGGCTTTAATTTGATTCAGTCTGCCATGCATGCTAGAACAATGGTAAAATGCATTTTTTCATGTCCCGTTGTTTTTATGAAGACACCCCTTTTCACCAACTGACTGAGTTTACTGTTCGATTCCCAGGCATATCAAAGTACATGGGCATCTCATCCATATTGCCAATTTGGGAAAGTTCATATTCGTGACACTTCCGTAATTTTTTGATATATTTATGGAAGGACTGCACTTTTTCTTCAAGCTGCTTTGGTAACTTCTGCACAATTTTTGTTCGGTGTCGTAATGTTAATGCTTTGCATTCCATAAATCTGTTGCACCATCCAGGCGAAGCAAGAAAAGATGAAATACCTCGTGTGTCCTTGAATTTACCATTCTTGAGTTGTAGAGCTCGAAAACGAATTGCATTTCTTGTTACTATAATGCCATCTTGTCGTTACGTCAAAATCCATTCATTTAGCTCTTCTTCGAGTTCTGGAAAGGATGCTACATCTCCGTGACGGGCACGTTTTGTTTTGGGGATTTTTTCAAGACTGTCTTTTTGCTTACGCCAAAGTCTAATATTACTCTCTGCTACACCAAATTCTCTCATAGCAACACTGTTATTATGTTCTTCTGCAAACTGCATGACACGCAATTTAAATCCTGCTTCAAAAGATGAACGTTTACATTTCTGTTGGCTCATTTTCAGGCTAGGTTTGTTTAACGAATAATATTTAAAATGAACTGTGGTTAAACCGATATACCTAACTGTGCTCTATCTATCTCACTGTGCTCTATCATTCGGCGACCGAGCGCGCATCATATCTGCGCATAAAGCTACTTACATTACTGGCATTATGTGCAGATCCGATGCGCTCTCCATCGCCGAATGCAAGTGGGTCAAGTAGATTTGGTTGCATAGGCATTAGGTAGTATATGTTGTGTGTGCAAGTCTAATAAGATGTTATATTTTTTAGGATCCGAATATAATGCGAACCCCTAACTTTAAGTAGTATTTTTTACCATAAATTTTTCGCATTATAAGCGAAAATATACGGTATTTTGTTTCACTGTTTACAATGGGTATTCAAACTCCTCTGAATATCTAAAAAGTTAGAGAAATACAATAATGATGCAGAAAACAACAATTCATTTGAACAGTTAAAATTTTTCGTGATTACCAACAACACCCAAAGTCCAACATTCTTCCAAATGGCCACTCTCACTTGATCACAAGACACTGCATTAAACTATCAGAGCTAATTAACTTCAAGAAAAACTGCAAAACTGTTTCACCAAGTTTGTAAAGGTAAAAAAGGGACTGTCAGAATGTTCGCCATTTGACATTCAAATAAATAATGATAGTAACATCTATGAGGACTGTTTCCCAATGATGATAATTTCCTCAAACTAATTATTTCTCACAATGAAAAGGGGGAAGCAGAAACCTATTTTAACAATCCAAACACAGAAAATCAATGGATCATGCTTCTAAAACTTTTGTGGTTATGATGAAATTCTTGATAGTACCACTACAAAGACCACATAACTAATTATGAGATTAGTTCTGCAATTCTCTATTAACAGTTCAACATACTAGTTTTGTATGTCTCTTTATGCACACTTCTTTAGAAGAGTTTGTCAATTATAAGTCAAATGATAAGACATTTACTATTTCAAATCTAACTGGAATGGAACAACCGTTGAAAATCATTTAACAATGGATGCATAAAGGCATATGTACTTAGAAGGAATTACACTTAACAGCATGACACATTGTGTTATATCAAAATTAAGGACTAAAGTACTGCATGGGATAAATAACTCTGCTATTGGCTACCTGTAAATAAAACAAAGTAACTACAATAAAGAGAGGTCAACAAAAGAGAAAAGACTTTTTTTTTTTTAAGAGTACTATAGGCTAAAATACATAACTATAAGCAGAGCAAAAAAATTAACAGGAGTAAGCTGTGAATTAATACAATAATAAAGTGACAAGACTAGCTATAGAGAATCAATAATTAGATGTCAAAAATAGTAATTTTTCTGACTGGCTGGTGTAATTTTTATTAGTATATTATTTTTATTTATGTTAACCCAAGAAGTTAGGCTAGACAAGTTAACAAGTTTAAGCATTATGTAGCTTACAATAGTACTGTTCTAGTGGCCTTACTGTAGTGTGTGTGTGTTCATGCATGCATGCATGCATTTATTCCTGAAAATGATCTTAATATAAATGTTGAAACATGGAATTTTAATGTTTTAAAAAGTTATTATTTTTTTCCAAACAGAAGTTGAAAATCATATTTACGTAGCATTATCAAAACAAAGAAGACAAAACAGGCAAGATCTAAGCAAAACAAATACAGGATGTTATATTCAGGTAATAATGATCAAGAAGTTATAGTATTTATTCATTCAACACTAAAAATCTTGAATGGCAGGTAATATTAAGTACTAATGTGGGCAAATAGCAAAATGGGGAAATGGACAATGGTCCTTATTTGTGTCTATGTTACCACAGAAGGTTATACTAAAGAAGAAGTGGAGGAATTTTTTTTGAGGCATTAGAGAAAGCAGCTGATGCAACGAAAAAGGAAACGTTGGTCCTTGATGGAAGTCTAAACAGAAGAGTAAAAAATGGCTACCACACATACAGAAATGTTTTGCAAAAATTTGGAAAAAAGAGCAAAGCTAATAATCATGGTAAGTACATGTTGGATTTCTGCTCAGGACATGGACTTATTACTAACAGCATATTCTAACATAAAAATGTGCACAAATTCACAGAGAAGATGCAAGAAATAAATGTCTCATTGACTATGTTATTGTTGATAGCAATGTGTTTCCATTGATTCAGGACAAGAGTATACAGAGAATTTGAAATTGAAAGTGATCACCATTTAGTTTTCAACAGGATAAAACTGAATTTCATACTGAAAAAAAAAGAGTGTGTACGATAGTTTGGAAAATAATCAGCTTTCACAGGTAAACTGTATACTCAAATACACAAACCAACCTTGGAGATTCAGTAATAAACCCTGAATAAAATACTGATTAATTCAGCCAAAGAGGAATGTGGTGTGGTTGTCTGCAAGAACAGAAAACTCAGAACCCCATGGCAGACCTGGGAAGTTAAAGAGACAGTCAAGGAAAAAAAAGAGAAAGCGTATTGAAAGTTCATGGCAAGTAAGTCAGATTGTGCTCTTAGAGAATACAGAGAAAAATGAAAGAAAGCAAAGCACCATGTAAAACTAGCTAAACCAAAGTCGTGGGAAGACTTTGTTCAGAACATAGAAAATAAATACCTGGAAGGAAGCAAAATATTCTGGAATCTATTGAAAATGCTTAGAAATGGAGGAAATAATACTGCAAAAGGAATCAAAGATGATAAAGGTAATATGAAAACTGAAAATAGATATTCTAGATGTCTGGAGCAATTACTCTGAAAGAATGCCAAAAAAAAAAAAAAAAAAAAAAAACAATTCTGAAGACCTGGTCAGAGGGTGGTCGAATTCCAGATGACTGGAATAGAGCTCTTATGTGAAAATTACAAAGTCATTTCCCTCCTGACTTCTAGTTTTAGTGTTCAGACTTCAAATTTATGGCAGTATATTTAATAAATAATAATAATTATTATTACGTGACACCTCCAGGGAGTCCTAGGACTCATCAAGGGAGGGCATCTACTCTACAACTGTCTCCCCCAATTCTCCAACTACAATCATCATCTATACCAATGCCATTGTAAAAATAATCATAATTTAAAATTCTGAATATTTTTTCATATTATTTATGTTAGTATGTTTATTAGTTTTGGTTTCATAACACGCATTGTCAGTACTTGCGATGTGCCCATTATTGAAATTCGTGTGTAGAGGCTTAAATGCTGCAAGGACATCATGTTGGAGGTTTAATGGATTTTTTGCAACACTCAGAAAGGATTAAAACAGAATTTAATACTTCCTATATTTCGTCCTAGTCACTAGGACATTTACGGGGATTACAAAAACAACTAATGTAACATGAACACAAATATCATACAATATTAAGCCCAACCACGTGGGTGAAACTAAAGTCCTATCTAGGTGGAGCACCCTCTAAGGGGTTGTAGGTGGCCTGGAATGCAAGGTGGGACCTCTGGTGATGAGTGTTTCCTAAATCTTCGGAAGCTTAATGCAACTGTATTTATTAAGATTTGGTTGATTTCTGAGAGCTGTTGCTGCTGCTTCTAAGAATAGTCTCTCTTTCTTGAATTTGCTGTGGTGGAGCATGGTGGTTTTCTTCCATGATACCCTGTGGGTGGTGTCCAAGACATGGTCAGCCAAGCCTGAATGACCATAGTTGTGTTTACAGATGTAAGACTTGTGTTCCTCCAGGCGGATGGATGCTGATCTGCCTGTCTGTCCAAAGTACGCAAGCTTACAGGAACAGGGTACTTTGTAAACTCCAGGCAGAGAGAGAGAGAGAGAGAGGAGGGAGCTGATCTTTCTTAGAACGGATAAGGGTAGCAAGTTTGCGGTGGGGCTTATATGCTGTGTGTAGGTTGTACTTTTTTAGAATCTTGGCTATTTTTTCGGATGTGCCATGGATGCAGGGTATGGTGATAGCATTTTTAAAATCTTGTTGACGAGAAAGACAGGGAATAGGGGAGAAACTGATTTTTTTTTGATACTGTGATTGCTGTAGCCACTGGAGAGGAAATTGCTGTATATGTGGTTAAGCTCAGTAGTGAGGGCAGTTTCACTGGAACAATGATTGTGGGCTCTCTTGGTAAGAGTTTTAATAATGCCACATTGTTGAGAGGGGTGGTGGTGGTGGGAGAGTTTGTGAATGTATCTGCCTGTGTGTGTGTGTGTGGGTTTTCTGTATACAGTGAAGGCAAGTGTATCATTAGGCAGGCGTGTAACTAAGGTGTCTAGGAAGGTAAACAATTGTTCTTTTCCTTTTCCATAGTAAACTGGATTCTTGGATGTAGGCTATTCAGATAACTGAGGAAGGAGTCTAATGTGTCTGGGCCATGAGGCCAAACAGAGAACACATCGTCTACATATCTTAGCCAGATAGAAGGTTTGAGTGGAGCCGAGTCTGTGGCTTGTTTTTCGAAATCTTCCATATAGAAATTGGCAAGAAGGGGGTGAGAGGGGGAACCCATGGCGGTTCCCTCTATCTGCTTGTAGATTTTGTTCTTCCAAGAAAAATACCCAGAGTGAATGGCAAAGGAAAAGAGATCTAAGATGTCAGACAGAAAAACGTCTTCTAAGAGAGATAAGGTGTCAGTTAAAGGAATATTGGTAAACAAAGAGGAGATATCAAAGCTTACCAATATGTCTGCGTTATTCAAGGTAAAATTTTCTATGAGGGCTTTAAAGTAGGTCGAGTTTTTTATGTAGGAAGTGGATCTTCCAGTGAGGCGAGGTCAGAGAGTCGGGCAGCTGTTTAGACAGTCTGTAGCAAGGTGCATTGGTGGCATCTACTGTAGGTCTGAGTGGGGAATTGGGTTTGTGGATTTTTGGTAAACTGTATATTCGGAGGGGACGGGAGCGGAAAGGTTTAAATTTTTTCGTGATGTCAGGGGGCCAGGAAGATACTTTTTTAAGTAAGATTTTTAATTTCTTAACTTGTGTTTTTGTGGGGTCGTGTTCTAGCGGGATGTGGGTAGCGCGATCGCGGAAGATAATATTCATTTTACGATGGTATTCACTGGTATTCAGAACGACTGTGGCATTACCCTTATTCGCTCTGGTGATGACGATACTTTTTTCTTTCCGTAATTTCAGGAGATCAGTACATTGGGCATACAATAAATTACTTTTTGGAGGCAAAGAATGAGGAGGATGTTGGCTACATCAAGTCTGATGTTGTTGGCTATCTCCGACGGTAAGCGACTGATCCCACGTTCGATGTTAACCATTACATCAAGCACCGGCACTTCCTTAGGAGTGACGGCAAAATTATGGCTGAGGCAAAGGGCACTGACAGCATCGTCGTTGAGCCTTTCGGAAGAGAGGTTTACTACTGTCTGGAGTGATTGAATTTGTAGTTGTGGTTTGTCTTTAACCAGGTTGTTATATTTCTTGACGTGTTTATTTTTTATTTTTTGAAATTCTTTCTGTGCAGAAGTTTCCGAAATGCCAGAGAGAATCGACCAAAGTTCAGGGTTAAGAACGGTGGAGAGCTCTGAATGCAAGAAGCCAATGCCGGCATTCATCACTGAGAGGGTGGCACGAGCAGAGGCGATTTGCTCGCGTAGTAATGCCAGGCTGGCATGGTTACATATGCGGAGCGCTTTTTTGGAATGGAAATTGGCCTTTAGTTTAACGCAATTCGGTACCACTCTTGTATCCTCCTGACATCTTTTTAAAAAGGCCAGCCTATTTAGTTGCCTAGATAGTAGTAGTTTTGACTTACCATATTGCTTGGATTTCCGTGCTAAATCTTCTCCATGAATGATTAGAATTCTTGTGTAGAGGCTTAAGTGCTGTGAGGACATCATGTTGGAGGCTTAATGGATTTTTTTACAACACTCAGAAAGGATTAAAACAGAATTTAATACTTCCTATATTTTGTCCTAGTTACTAGGACATCTACGGGGATTACAAAAATAAGAAATGTAACATGAACACAAATATCATACAATACTAAGCCCAACCACGTGGGTGACAATAAAGTCCTATCTAGGTGGAGCGCCCTCTAAGGGCGGTTGTAGGTGGCCTGGAAGAAAACCACCATGCTCCACCATAGCAAATTCAAGCAAGAGAGACTATTCTTAAAAGCAGCAGCTCTCAGAAACCAACCAAATCTTAATAAATACAGTTGCATTAAGCTTCCGAAGATTTGGGAAACACTCATCAGAGGTCCCGCCTGACATTCCAGGCCACCTACAACCGCCCTTATAGGGCGCTCCACCTAGATAGAACTTTAGTGTCACCCACGTGGTTGGGCTTAGTATTGTATGATATTTGTGTTCATGATAGATTAGTTGTTTTTGTAATCCCCGTAGATGTCCTAGTGACTAGGACAAAATATAGGAAGTATTAAATTCTGTTTTAATCCTTTCTCAGTGTTGTAAAAAATCCATTAAGCCTCCAACATGATCATTATTGAAATTGTTCTGTCAAAATGAAACGTAAAGAAGTCAAAAAATTGATGTACTTACCGGATTTGAATAGTTGTGTTACTTTAAAAAAATTTATTGTAGTTTAAAATATTAAGATGTGTTTTATGAAGACATTCTCTTGTCGTAATGGAGGCAACGTGTCAGCCATTATATTTAGTTTCTCGCTTGCCACTTTCATGGAGTGCGCATGCTCACCGAGAAGTTTGATGTGTGATTGACAGCTGACAAGAACAGCGTTCGGTATCAGAGTAATGGGTGTAAACAAGAGAGCGTTCAGAAAGAAATTAGAACTCAGGCCGGCAGACATTTAGATTTGGAGGAAATTGAGTTTTTTTTTTTATGTGACAGTCAGAGGAAAATTAATAGTATATTCCATATTCTGAAAAAGGAATCGTGGAACTATGTAGTTTCAAAGTGGAATAAGTATTGATAAATAAAAGAAAATATTGAGATAGATCGTTTTCAAAGGAATATTTGAGGAAATGCTAACTGGAAGATTTATAGTAGACTCCAAAAAGGAAATCATAGAACTGTGAATTTTTTAAAGTGGAAGAGTTGACTGTCAATAAGCATTAGTGAATAAAAGAAGAAATCGCTATTTACGTTCTAAAGGAATGTTCGAAGAAACACTAATTGGGAAGTTTTGTGTGTCTTAAGGACACCAGATCTAACTTTTATTTCTACTGAAAAGGAGACAGAATTGAGTCAGAAAGAATTAATGTGTGCTACATGAGTGATGAGAAGGATCCTATGAAAATGAAGAATAAAGTAATATATCTTCGGAAAAGGGCTTTAACAGAGAAAGAAGCTGGCTATGAACATTTTGTCATTGTGCAAACAAAGTGTTTAGTCTAGTCTTAAGTGTAAGCTTATTTTTAAAAGGTCTTGGATCCAATTAATTTTGTAGTTAGTTATGTAATATTGTTTGAAGTGTATATATATATTTTATTAAATGTGTTTATTTTGTATTTTGGTCTTCAGTTAGCAATTTATTTGGATTCTGAAAGCAATAGTAAAAAAAGAAGTCATTGCACAAATCGGAGTGAACCCTTGTGCAATAAAAATATATAGGTCCACTCAGAAATAAAAGAAATAATTGCGGAACAGAGATCATCTCTATGACAGGATTAATATTAAAAAATAATTAAAAATCCTATATTTAAATAATGAAGAGATTTAAATAATTTAAATACATGGAGAGAAGAGACTAGGAATAAGAAAAGTCTCATTGACTATGTTATTGTTGATAGTGATATTTTCTCCCTGGTGCAGGACACCAGAGTGTACAGAGGATTTGAAATTGGAAGTGATCACTATTTAGTTCTATTCAATTTTATCTAGCTTGAGCAGGATAAAATTGAATTTCATATTGAAAAGAATAACATGTAAGAAAGTTTTAAAGCGAATAAAAGTTGAGCAGCTCTCAGATGTGAACTGTAGGCTAAAATACACAAAGATTATTGAAGAAAAAATCAAAGGGTTTGAGAACAGGAACCAAACCTTGGAGATTCAGTGGCAAGCCTTGAAGAAAACCTTGATTGCTTCAGCCAGAGAGGCATGTGGTAAGGTTGTCTACAAGGATAGAAAAATCAGAACTCCATGGTGGACACAGGAAGTTAAAGAGGCAGTGAAGGAAAAGAAGAAAGCATATCAAAAGTTCCTGGCAAATAAGTCAGGTTGTGCTATTAGAGAATACAGAGACAAATGTAAGAAAGCTGAACACTGTGTAAAACTAGCTAAACAAAAGTCATGGGAGGAATTTGGCAAGAATATAGAAAATAAATATCAAGAAGGTAGTAAAATATTCTGGAGGCTGTTGAAGAAGCTTAGGAATGGAAGAAAGAATGCTGTAAAAGGAGTTAGAGATGATAAAGGTGACATGAAAACGGGAGAAAAAGATATCCTTGAAGTATGGAGTAATTACTTCGAAAAACTACTAAATGAAACAAGCAGTGATGGCAGCACAGTGGTAAAAAACACTGACCAGGCATGCAGTCAGGAATACATATCCATACTTGAAATAGAAAAAGCCATCAAAGGCTTGAAATGTCGAAAGGCAGCTGGAGTAGATGATATTCGACCAGAAATGCTGAAGTATGGTGGTATAAGAGTCTTACAGTGGCTGCACTGCATAGTTCAGTAAGCCTGGACAGAGGGACGAATTCCCGATGATTGGAGTAGAGCTCTCATAGTACATATATATAAAAAGGGAAATAAAACTGAATGTGAGAATTACAGAGGTATTTCCCTACTGAGTGTTCCTGGCAAGATCTATGCAAGTATACTTGAGAAATGGTTGAGAAGAATTGTAAAAGAAAAGCTTGGTGAAGAACAAGCTGGATTCAGGCCAAATAGAGGCTGTCAGGATCAGATCTTCACTTTACAACAAACAGTCGAGAAAGCATGGGAATATAACAAAGATCTGTATTTAAGTTTTGTCAATTTGGAAAAGGCATATGATAAGGTGCCAAGAGAGAAGCTATTCAATATGCTGCAGTTATAGTGTCATTGAGGCATTATATCAAGCAATACTTAGTCTTTATTTGAGTTGTAAGTCAGCAGTTAGAATTGAAGTACAGGAAGATAGTTTAATGTTAAATCTGGTGCGAGACAAGGATGTACATTATCCCCTCTGTTATACATTATCTATATGGATCACATTATGAAGGAAAGTGGTATTAAACATGATATCAGAATTGGAGATGTTAATGTCAGTTCTTTGGTTTATGCAGATGTTATACTTCTAAATAAATCCACTACAAGTCTGCAAGATTCTCTGACTAAATTGAATAGCTGTTGTAATAGATATGGTATGAAGGTCAGCAATAAAAAGACAAAGACAATGAAAATAGGTAGAATCGTTGAAAATGTCAACTGTGTTGTGAATGGAGAAGCAGTGGAACAAGTAAAACATTTCAGCTACTTAGGCATGATTTTTAGTGAAGATGGTAAATTTAATATAGAAATAGACAACAGAATCAGCAAAGCTGGTATGGTGGGAAGTCAATTGAATAAATTCATATGAAATAAGAGAGAAATTAGTAGGAATACTAAATTAGCTGTATACAAGACTGTGTTCAAACCAGTTTTAACTTATGGATCTGAGAGCTGGGTCAGAAGTAAAACACTTGACCAAAGACTAGAGACCGCAGATATAAGAGTCCTGAGAAAGATTAGAGGCGAAACAGATGGCATCAATGGCAATATCATATTAAAAACGAGGATATTAGGAAAGAACTTGACATTGTCAGCATCCAGGAATGCGTTATTAGAGCTAATCTCAGGTGGTATGGGCACTTAAACAGAATGGATGAGGAAAGATTAGCAAAACAAGTGTTCTCTGCCAGGTTGGCAGCAAAATGACCCAGAGGAAGACCAAGATATAGTGGGATTGATACGGTACAAAGTGCCTTAGACGACAGAAACATAAGATCTGATAATGTTGGAGTCTTGACAAGTAACAGACTGATTTGGAGGAAAATTGTAGATAGGAAGTTAGTAATGATGCAATTTTTTTCATGTAGTACTATCATATCCTGTACACCCCTTGAGGGTACATGGCAGGAATTTGATGATGACGATATTTAAATAATGGGGCAGCCGGTAGGATTAATATTATTATAATATCCTCTATATAAAAATCTCTAATTATTACACCATCTACCACCCACCAGTAGTATTGGAGGATACTACTTTTACTATTACTTTTAATAATACTTTTACCTTGTTTTTTCTTGTATGTATATAGGGTGTTCGGGATAAATTTGACATATTTATAATTAATTATATTTTTCCGTAAGTTACATGTATTAACACACACTTCTCTTCATTTAAAAGTTTGGACCCTTCTTCATTCACATACAAGATGTCAGAAAGGATGGATAGCTGGAACCCACCTGAATCATGGAAAAGAATAACTTGTATCATGATGATTCGTGTCCGCCATCAAAATAAGGATATTACGACTGCTGCCCAATGCTCCCTGAATACAGTAAAAACAATCAGGCATGAACTAGAGACTTGCAATGGTGACTACGAGGATGTAGCAAGAAGAAAGATCCCTAGCAGACGATCTGATTGCGTTCGTACAGCAGAATTCCTCGCAAATCTGCAGGAACAGGTGTTGAAGAACCCTGGCATTGGAATTCGGGCTTTGTTCGTGGAGTTGCTAACTGTAGTCAAGCCCTGGATAACAAGGGTAGCCAATGGTAGGCCGTATGTATGGCAGCAGGATTCGGCCCCTTGCCACACCTCTGGGAAAAGTCAAAAATGGTTGTCTGAAAATTTCTACGACTTCACCAGTCCAAATGTTTGGCCTCCAAACTCCCCAGACCTTAACCCCATGGATTATTTTGTATGGGGCGCAGTTGAAAAAGACACCAATCGCACTTCCAGTAATACAAAAGCCCAGTTAATGGATAAAATTAAAACAGTTTTTGCGGCCCTTCCCAGGGAGACTGTAGCATCAGCTTGTTCGAGGTTCCGAAGCAGAATTGAAGCTGTGATCGATGCTAATGGTGGTTATTTTGAGTAAATCTTGTTGATAGTATTGTAATTAACTCTGCCTGTAATTTTTTTTGTCAATTCATTAAATTTAATAGATACAAAGAAGATTTTCTTTTTCCTTACGAAACTGTCAAATTTATCCCGAACACCCTGTATATATATATTGCATATTCCCTACTGAGTGTTCCTAGCAGGATTTATGAAAGCATACTTGAAAATGGATAAAAAAAATTCTGAAAGGGAAGCTAAGAGTAGAACAAGCTAGGTTTAGACCAAAGCAGTTGTCAGGATCAGATTTACACTTTAAGACAAATATTTGAGAAATCATGGGAATGTAACAAGACTTTGTATTTAAGTTTTTACACAGCTGGAAAAGGCATATGACAAGATACCAAGAGAAAAACTGTTTGAAATACAACAGCAATAGGATGTAACTGGGACATTACACTGGGCAGTACATAGTCTATATTTAGTTGCAAGTCAGCAGTTAGAATTGAGGGAGGTACAGGACGATGGTTTGATATTAAATCAGGTGTGAGACAAGGATATACATTATCTCCACTGTTATTCATTATCTATAAGGATCATATTATGAAGAAAAGTAGTATTCAACCTGATAATCAAAATTGGAGATTTAATCTCAGCTCTTTACTTTATGCAGATTATGCTGCAATAAATTTGGTACGAAAATTATCAAAATGAATGCAGAACCTATAAAACAAAATATCCCAGCTATTTAGGCACAACTTTTAGTGAAGAGTGCAAATCATAAAGGAAATAGACAGCATAATTAAGCGAAACTGGTATAGTAAGGTGGCAATAAATTTATATGGAATAAGAGCAAAACTTGTTTAAAAATTGTTTAAAATATTAACCAATTTAAACATACCAAACCAACTTTTACAATCTATTCAAGAAATATATACAGGAAATAAAATAGCAGTTAAATTAGAACACACCTCAGAATGGAAAGATATATCCAGAGGAGTACGACAAGGATGTACCCTCTCACCTCTGCTTTTCAATATATATATAAATGAAATATTAACAATCTGGAAACAGCATAACCCATTTGGTATACAAATGACCCCGCAAATGAAGATAGATACACTACTATTTGCAGATGATCAAATAGTATTAGCTACATCAGAAGATGACTTACAAAGATCATTAAAATCATTAAATGATATCTCAAAGCAATATAATATGACAATATCCAAAGAAAAAACAAAAATAATGGCATTCAAAGGAGAAAACCCAATAAGAAGTAAAATAGTGATAGATAATACAATACTAGAACAAGTAAACACTTTCAGATACTTGGGATGTGATCTATCATACGAAGAAGAAAAAGACATAGACACTAAAATATCAAACTTTGTCAAAGTAAATGGCATAATAAATATTATATTTAAGCCATCCCTGGTACAAAAACACATTAGAATCAGACTATATAATGTCTTGTCAAAACCAACTCTACTATACGGAAGCGAAACATGGACCATGAAAAGGAAAGATGAAAAACCAATTCAAACAGCAGAAATGAAGTTCCTCAGAAAAACAGCTGGATATACCAAGTGGGACCACAAAAACAAATGAAGAAATCTTACAATCACTGAAAATCAAACAATTAATTACTACATAAGACAGTATAAACAAAAATTGCTAGAACATTTAAATCGAATGGACAACAGCAGACTACCAAAAATATTATACAGATACAAAATAAGTGGAAAAAGAAGAATCGGAAGACCAAGAAAGAGATGGCATAAGACCGGAACAGGCCACATGGCCTATATTCCATGATAGGAAGAAGAAGAAGAGCAAAACTAGTCAAAACACTGAACTAGCTGATAGTTCTCAAACCTATTTTTTTACATATGGATCTGAGGAGTGTTGGAAATAAAACACCTTATGAAAGACTGGAGACCATAGATATGAGAGCATCAAGGAAAGATGAACAGATGGCATGAATGGTAGAATCATATTAACAATATCAGAAACTTGTTAGCATTCAGGAATGTTTAGGCAGTGCTAATTTAAAGTAGTATGGTTATTTAAACAGAATGGGAGAGCCAAGGTAGCAAATTAAATGTTTTATGCCAAAATGTCAGGATCAACTTACATACTGATCTCCTAGCAAAAGAGCTTAGTTGATTGATACAGTAAGGAGTGTCTCAGAAGATATGATTTGACTATATAAAAGTTCAGATAACAGATTAATTTGGAGGGAAAATGTCAATAGAAAATAGGCAATGCTTTATTTTTCATGCAGTACTATCATAATATCCTGTACCAGTCTCCCCCCCCCCGCTTATGATGAAATATTGATATGTACTCCTGATCACATTTCTCTAGAATATTTTCAACCATATTTCTCACACTGCTTGTTTCATTTAGCAATCTTTCAAAGCAATTACTTCAGACATCCAGAATAACTACCTTTAGTCATCACTCACCTCTAACCATCTCAAATTCCTTATCAAGTACTCTTTCCTCCATTTTTAAACTTTTTCAATTGTCTCCAGAAGATTTTGCATTGTTCCTGATATTTCTTTTCTATATTCTTATAAGTCTTCCCAGATCATTTCTTTAGTTATTTTACATAAATTTTTCTCTATATTCTCTCAGACCACAATGCTGACTTAATTGTTGCTAGGAATGTTTGATATGCTTTCTTCTTTTCCACAGTGTACCATGGAGTTCTGATTTTTCTATTGTTACAAATTCAACACATCCTCTTTGGCTGAATCAATAGCTGCTTTGGTCTACGACTGAAGTCTACAAGAACTGGTTCTTGTTTTCAAATTATTTCATTTCTTCTTTAATAATATTTGTATGTTTTTCTAATGTTCCACCTCTGAAAGCTGCTCTTCTTTGATTCTTTTTTAAAACTTTCTTAAATGCTTTTCATTTCAGTATGATATTTAATTTTATCTTGCTCAGAAATAAATTGTGATCACTTCCTATTTTAAATCCATCACATAATCCTGTGTCCTGAACCAGCATGAAGATCATCAATGAGACTTTTCTTATTTCTTGTGTCTTCTCTGCATGTGAATTTGTATGCACTTCTTTATGTTGGAAATGGTGTTAGTAATTATTAGTCCATATCCTGAATAGAAATCCAGCAGGTATGCTTATTATTGCTAACTTTGCTCTTTTCTCCAAATTTCCCCTAAACATTTCTACATGCCTGATATCCATTTTCTAGTCTACTGTTTAGATCTCCAACAATGATCAACTCTTTCTTTATGTCATCTGCCTTTTCTTATGACTTGAAGCACCTTTTCCTGGTCTAATTCCCCATTTAGATGTTTGTTCACATCACTAATTGATACTGCTTGCCATTCGAGAAGATTGCCCTCTTGTCAGCGCTGAATACTATGGCAATGCCTTCCTTTCCTTTCACTGATCATTGCCTGAATATCTTATATTTATTCAGCTTACAATGAAGAATATATTGAGGACTAACCACTTTATTTCTAAATGGGATTCAGACAATTTGAAAGCCACTGCATCTCACTTGCCATTCAATTTGTTTTAAAAATTTATGTTTCTATTTAAGTAGAATAACACCAAGTTATTATTTAAATTAAGGGGATATTTAATCCCACATTATTTCAGAGCCAAATAAGAAACTCTAAGATAGAAATCAAATCAAAGAGCTTCATGCCAAATATAGCAAACTATAAAAGTTCGGCAAGTCCAAGCGTAAGTAAATACCTGGGTGGTGCAATACCGGGCAACTCGTGGCAAAGGTGGATAAAGCTAGGATCGCTATTCTTAGTATTTTCCCTAATGTAAAACTCATCCCCTAGGAGTTGTATGTTGTTTTACATTAAGGGAGATAAATCACTACCCAGATCGGTTTCAACCTTTATTGAGATCTCATCAGTGAGTAGATAGACCAAATAATACCAAGGTTGTAGCGATAATAGCTCTAATACTTTACACTCTTGGCCTCGCCGAACTTTTATAGTTTGCTATATTCGGAATGAAACCCTTTGATTTGATTTCTATCTTAGAGGTTCTTATTCAGCTCTGAAATAATGTGGGATTAAATATCCCCTTAATTTAAATAATTTTTACATCACCGAAGTGAAGCCTTTGGGCTCTTTATTTCATTAACCAAGTTATTATTTTTACGTGGCACCTCTGTGAAGTCCTATAGTCACTGATCAAACTCACAAATGTATTTGTGACTATTCACAACTGAAGGTGATGGTTAAATCATCTTCAGTTGAAAAGCTCTCATGAAGATTCTTATCCTATGTGGAATTTTTTTTTTTTTTAATTTTTTTTTAAACTCATATCATTCTAACTAAAGAGCATTAACTGTTACATATTGATCTACAGAGGTTCAACTTGGTTATCTTTTAGTTAGTATGCAGTTAGCTTAATTCATCATTAAATTTTTCTTCTTGTTGTTTACTATCTATGATTAACTCCAATTCCACCAACAGGAGACAACCTTTTTTTTCCCCAACAATTGGCAAACAGAATTCTTACAATTTATTTTGTACCACATAAGTTTATAGGGTGTATATATACATAATCCTGAAGAGGACTCCCACATAGATTCCAAAGTACTGAATGTATTTATTTATTTTAATAAATAAGCAAGGAAGAAACAGAGGGGTAAGAGGCGTGATATATGGAGTCTCAGTGATCCATGGTGTACAAGGTAGAATGCCTGAGGCATGTTGGCCTGGAGGAATGATAATGTGACTATGGCAATTAAGCGAGGTGAAAGAGTGGATGAGATTGTGATGGTGGGTACAAATGATGAGAGACAGTGTGAATCGGGTGACAAGAGATCTGAGGATCATGTTTGAGGTTGTACAGAAGAAGACAGAAAAGGAAGAGAGTGAGCATGTTGCCCAGGTATGATAATGCAGAGCTGTGGAGAAGAGCATCAATAATGAATAGTATAATAGGCAGAACATGTCAAAAGAGAGGTTTAAATATGTGGATGTTTGGAGGGCATTTGAGGACAGAAAGGAACTGTGTGCAAGAGACAGCCTGCATTTGAATGAAGAAGGAACATATAGACATCTGGAGAGACTACTGTTCTCTGAACAAGTCAGGGCATCAATACAGGGAAACTAGAATTATCAGGGTGGCCTTGTGGAAATAGGTGCTTGGGAGGAGAAGAGGGGGGGGAATACTCCAGTGGAGTCTGGAGAGGATAATGATAGGTATAGAAACAGTGACAATGCCTTGATTCTTTATGGAATAAAGGAGATGAATTGGTGGTGCTGATAGCATTAGCCTGTCCAAAGATTACTGGGATCTCCGAGACGTGGTTGACAGAAGACAATTATACTCACAGGCATAGAAGTAGCAGGGTATAGCATTTTTTGACAGAATAGGAAGGAAAAATGCAGTAGTGGAGTACTGCTCATGAGCAGAGTGACTTATGTCCTCTCAGAGTGGAGGATTTGGAGGACAATGGCACTAATGGTTTTTAAAGCATATGGTATGAGGTAGAGATGGGCGGAAAAGATATTTAGTGGGGTGTTGCTACAAGTCAGGGAGCACAGAGAGTGAAGAGCAGGAGATGTTTAGGCAGGTGAGCTTGACAAGTGTAAGAAGAACAATTATTATGGAAGATTTTAACTATAGAAATATAAACTGGAAAGAGGAAATTGCATGTAGTAATAAGGAATGGAAGTTTTGGAAGTAGTTCCTTCTACTACAAGTTGTCTTAGACAACTTGTAGTAGAAGGAACATGAAATTCAAGAGTTTTAGATTTGGTCATAGAATCAGAAGATCTGAATACATAACTGAGATGGCACCTCTGCTCTAGTTGGAGAGGGTAACCATATGGTCTTGACTTGAAAGACGAACAGACATGCAAGCATATCAGAGAGAGAGAGAGAGAGAAAGAAAGAAAGGAATATATGTGGAATTATAAAGTAGTTGATTATGATAGTCTTAGATAATAATTTGGGGCAGTTCCGTAGAGGATGGAACTGGAAGGGTGAGCGTTTCAACAAGTTCCCAAGCACTGATGAGATATCAGTGCTTGAAAATTTGTGAAGGAATATTTAATGGCAGCAATAGCAAGTTGTATACTGTGAGTAAAGAAGAGGACAAAATTTGGCATAAAGTGGATGACAAACAATATCAAACGGAAATTGCAGGTAAAAAAGAAGATACAGAAGAGATATAAGGAGAGGGGGTGGAGGGCAGATGCATGAAGAATATAAGACTCAGGCCAGGAGAATAATTAGTATGGTAAAGAAGGCAAAACCGGAATATGAGAAGAGATCAGCCTGAGATCCAAAGAAAATCCTGAGGAATTTTTTTGCTATGTGGCCAGTAGGAGGAGAAATGATCGTGTAAGAATGACATTTCACCCTGGAAAAGTAAGTTTTAATACTAGAGGGTTAGGGCAGGTTCAAGGTTTAGACATGCAAGAAGAGTACACTTCAAATTCTGAGTACTCTTGATATCAATAAAGAAATGGGACTGGATGGGATTTTGCCATGGATTTTGAGAGAATGTGCTAAAGAACTGATAGCTCTGTTGACCTGGAAAAAGGTACCCAAGGAGTGGAAGGAGGGTAAAATAGTACCATTGCATAAGGGTGGTAATAGACTGGGAGTATCAAGCTATAGACCAGTTTGTATTTCATCAGAAGTTAAGATCTTGGAGAAATTAGTGAGGGATCATATAGCATTGGCAGATGAAGGCAACGTTATCTGTGAGAGTCAGCATGGATCTGTTAAGAGGTACTCTTGTTTTAGTAATATGATTGACTTTTATAATAAAGCGACAAGAGTGATTGATGAGGTAAAAGCATATTCTGCAATTTTTTTGGATTTCACAGAGGCATTTGACAGGGTATGACATGATAAGCTGATATTTAAGTTGCAGAACACAGATTTAGATGTCAGGTTAGTGAACTGGATTCAGGATGGGCTATCTCATAGGTATCAGAGAGTTGTATATGGAGAAACGGTATAAAGGAGGCAGAAAGGTTACAAGTGGGGTCCCACAGGGATTAGTACTAGGACCTGTACTGTAACTTTTATATCAGTGGATTACATCAGTGGATTGTAATGGGATATTCAGTTGTTTGATGATGATGTAAAACTGAGGAGGGTTATTAGTAATAGTGCAGATGTGGTAGTCCTGCAAGAAGAGTTGAATAAACTGGACAGATGGGCAAATGAATGGAGTGTCAGTTTAATTCAGCTAAATGTAGTCGAAGTTTGGGATCATGGATGAGAGGCTGCACACTCTGTTGAAGGAAGCAGGGTAGGCAAGGGATATGGGATGATGACAAACCTGAAATTCAGGGAACATATTGCACATGTGGTGAAGGTAACCCCTAGAGGATAGCTGCAATACTGAGAAGAATGCTGACCTGCAGAGATATGAGAGTTGTCATTCCATTTCATAAAGTCCTGATCAAACCATACCTAGACTTTTGTGCTCAAATTTAGTCCACAGGATTTATAGGGGATAAATTAACTATAGAAAGAGTGCAGAGGCAGATAACAAAGATAGTGTCAAGACTGTACAATGTTAGTTATGAAGATAGGCTGAGGGAATATGGACTGCAGAGTGTGGTAGATAGAAAAAGGTGCAGTGATATGATTGAGACTCTTAAACTATTGAGAAGTATTACAGGGTTGACACTGGGGTAGTTCTTTCATTTGGTGGAACTAGGGGGGAAAGGAGCGAGGACAAGGACATCGCTGGAAGTTACGAAAGGAAGTTGTGAGCAAGAGGATAGGTAAGTAGAAGTTTCTTTGCATGGAGGGTGGATGAACCATAGAATGCATTGCCTGATAGAGTGGTGAGAGCGTGAATAGTCAATGAGTTCAAGGAGTGGTATGAGAGATTGTTTTCTAGGGTGGGCCTCCCACGAGTCTGGCGATTCCACGGTGGCCTGAATCATCATAATAATAATACTAATAAAATTATGTAACTCTCACAAATCCGTAGCCTTTAAGCCATATACAACATACCCTAAACAATCAATAGATACTGCACTAAGATAATTCTCCTTATCAGTTGAAATGCAATTTGTAGTACATCCAAGTTGATTGTCTGCTGGCAGAGCAGCCTGGTTGGCTGAGTGGTTAGCGTATCCACTCTCCAGCCAAGAGGTTTTGGGTTAGAATCCCACCACAAGTATGGATGTTTGTGATTGTCCTACTAACCAATTACCATAACTACTACTGTGACCTATGTCCTGGCACAGTATGACCTTTGTGCCCTCACTTAATAATGCCTTTTTTAAAAAACCACTTCTGTAGTATAGTCACAAGGATGATGTGAATTCAACCTTTGGTTGGAAACATTTTGGTTCAAGTTCTATGTAGAACTAGATGTGAGTAAGTCTGCCTTATATGGAGGTGGCAGAGTACAAACCCTAGAAATTTGGGTTTATACTATGAGAAGAGAGAGAGAGATAAATATGCTGGAAAATACATACAGATATACACACTGACTTTATATGTTGAAGGTTTAATGGAATATTATCAGCAATGAGAAAGGATTAAAACTAATTTTAATACTTTCAATATTTCATCTCCGTCACAGAGAAAAAACTTTTTTTTGTAACAACACACACACAAATATAAAACAATAGTGAGTGAAACTAAAGTCCTATCTAGGTGGTGTGTCCTCTATGGACAATTGCAGGTGGCCTAGGATGTAACAAGGGATCTCTAATAATTAATGTTTCCCAAATTTTGGGAAGTTTAATGCAACCGTATTTGTTTAAATTCGGTTGATTCCTGAGTGCAGATGAATAGTCTTAATATGAATAGAAAAGAGTGCAAAGAATAGTCTTTCTTTTTTGAATTTACTATGGTGGAGCATGGTGGTTTTTTTTGCCAGGAGATCCTGTGGGTTGTATCCAAAACATGGTCTGCAATGCCAGATTGGCCATAATCGTGATTGCAGATATGTTCTTCTAACTGGATGGTTGCTGATCTACCTGTCTGTCCGAAGTAAGCCAGTTTACAGGCACAGGGTACTCTATATACTCATGTTTGAATATGTATCCAGGCACTGAGAGGGGAGGGAGCTGGTCTTTGGTGGAAAGGATGAGGGTAGCAAGTTTACGGTGGGGCTTAAAACCTGTATGGAGGTTGTACTTTTTTTAATGATCTTGCTTAAAAAAAGTACAACCTCCGTACAGCTTTTAAGCCCTACCGTAAACTTGCTACCCTTATCCATTCCACCAAATATGAAATATTGGAAGTATTAAAATTAGTTTTAATCCTTTCTCAGTGCTGATAATATTCCATTAAACCTCCAACATTAATTCTTCACAGCACTTTACAATTTATATGGGATGCAAATATGTATAAATGACATAACTGAAACCTTTAAGAAAGAAATTGACAAAACATGCTTTTTTTTAAATAAAAAAATAGTTAAACACAATTTCACTCACCTCTATTTCACATGGGAAAAGAAGCACAACAGCAAGTACTGGGTGTGGAATTAACTGCATCATTTCTTCATCTAAGCTGAATACATCTTGCACAGACCAAAATGGTGGAACACCAAGATGATATAAAAACTGTCTCAAAAGTAAAATAATAAATAAATAAAAAAAAAAAAAAACACTTTAATAAAATTGAATGAAAACCTTCTTAGCTAATTTTTCTTACATTTCATTTATACTATATATATATATATATATATATATATATATTTATTTAGAGATCTCAACTTTGGCAGTGGTTAATGCTGATCAACAATTTTTTTTTTTTTTTGCAAGCAGGAGGCATTTTTACTATTTATTTTACTACTGCTTGTAAAGTTTTCATTATTGTTACTGTTTTGACAATTCCATGTCAGAAAACAAAAGCAAGCATTTTTTTTTTCTTTTACTCAAATGAGCTAAACTAATTGAAAGGTGCAAAATGGAAGTTAAAAATGTGATTAAATCATTCTGTTAGGTGTTAAAGCTATCAGTAACTATCTTTAGATTAACTCTATTCTTTGGGTTTTAAACAAAACTGCATATGAAGGTGCAAAACCTACAATACATCAGTGCTGTGTGTGTGTGGGGGGGGGGAATCTGCTGACTGAAAGTTGTTTTTAGAGAAGTTATGAGTGAATAAAAGTAGATGGAATGAAACAGGAAGAAGAGAAGTTAATTTGTTTTCTGATTTCTCTAATTACATCACTTGTTTTGATAATTAATGTCACCAGCATCCTTGAGACAGAATATTATTACGGCAGCTCCAGGGAGTCCATAGACTCATCAAGGGAGGCCCCAAATCGTGTTCATCACAACTATTTGACATTCACACAGTATCTATCATACCTTGCCTTAAACTCATTCACTGTCACAGCACCCACTACAGACTCCGGCAGCTTATTCCACTCAATCACCACTCTAAAAGTAAAGAACCCAGCTCTAACACCCTTACTAACCACACTCTTGCCCAGCTTCCATGGATGTCCCCTATTTCTCCCACCACTAGTCCTGATCTCAAAAATATCTTCTGAATTAATTTTATAGAAACCCTTTAGAAATTTGAATGTCTCAATCATATCTCCCCTCCTCCGCCTATCAACCAATTTCTGCAACAATGAAATATGAAACACGAAACTTTCCAATATGTATTATTACTTTGAATGTTCAAATAGAAAGCCTACTTAATATCTCCTTTTATTTACTATTCACTTGTTGACGGTCTCACACAGTTTGCATCTGAAGTATTTTCAGGACTAGGGCAACTTGTATATAGAAGCTAATGACTTAACATCACTTACCTTGGTACTATAATGCAAAGCACATATCCTTATGGGTATGTATAATGCTATGCATTATGGGAAGGGTTACTACCCAGACTGGTTTTGACCTTTATTGAGGTCTTATCAGCGGGAGCCAGACCCAGAGATGATACTAAGGTTGAAGCAATGCTGAAGTCATATTTTCATATACAAGTAGCCAAAAGGCATCACATATTATTAAAATACTCTGGATTAAAGATAGTTGTTGGAAGTTTTTTTCACTTGGTTATACTATAAATTAAAGATACCAAACAAATTATATTAAAGATACCAAGAAATTATATACTTGGTTTAATCCTTTATCCAAGTGTAAGCAAACACAGTTTATGCCTGAAGTATTTTCAGGACCTGAAAATGCTTTCAGGGTATGCATGAGTATTGCTTACACTTGGATAAAGATTAAACTAAGTATATAATTTCTTGGTATCTTTAATTTATACAAATGAAAGAAGAGAGACTTAGGGCAAGTTTGGAGGCCTTAGGGTGGCAGCCTCCCATCACCAAACTAGGCAGTGGATGGCTGGTAACTAACCCAGTTGAATCTTTTCTTACTTCAATGTCTCATAAAAGAAGTAACCAGACTATCACTCTGGAAAACCGACTTGGATATGTTAATGGATATGAACAGGATAAGGAAAGGAAAGAGAATGAAAATAAACAAGAATATTTGGTACAAATATTCTTGTTTATTTTTTGTCTACTAGGTACAAATATAGAAATAAATGGTGAAAAAACAATATGCAATAGAAATGGATACAGACTTAGAGATTTTTCCACATATAACTTAAAAATTACTAATCTTTTTTCAAGCATAGAGATTAACATAAATTCACTTGGAAAACAAGAAATCTAAAAAGTATAAAAGACTCTATAATAGCTAATCAAGTCGCCGCTAGAGGGATTCGTAGTGTGTAGTGTTCATGAAAGCTCCTGATAAGATAAGCATTATTTTCAGTTATCGTTGATAAATTTACTTTAATATTGCGTAGTTTTGTTTGCCTTGCTTTGTTAGTGCGTCTGTTTGTGTGTTTTTGGTGTTTATAATTTATAATTTAATAAAATACATTACTAGTATGGCTCCAGTACGAAGGAAAATGGCAGCCAGTAATGATGGTTCGCCATCTTCTTTCAAGAACGGTAATGTAAAGGAGATGATTCAGTGTACTAACTGTGAAATGTACGCTTTGCGGAGTGCAGTCAGGTTGTGATTAGAGTATAAAGGAGTGAATGTGTGTAGAAAATGTAGGGAGAATGAGGAATTGAAGTGTATTTCGGATTGTGAGTGCGATATTTTTGTCAAACTTCAGAATGAAGAAAATAGGGATATGACAAGAAACGGCGAGGTTGTAGCAGGGAATTGTGAGAGTGTGAATGTAGAAAGTGTGAATGATAGTATTAATGGTTTTAAGAGAATAAAAAAGATGAGATAGGTGCAATGAGTGCGATCGCATTGTTGAATGGTGCAATACAAAGGGCAAAACAGCAGCTAGAGTGTATGAGCAAAAGTCGACTGAATGAACCAGCCAATAATAAAAAGTATGACAGAAAAAATAGGCGTATGAGTGTGAACATGAACAAAATGAAGAATAGAGTGCTGTATGGAGACTCGTTAGTACGAGGTGTGTTAGTAGATGATTTGACAAAATCGTACCAACCTGGTGCAACCATAAAGGATGTAACTGAGTCTGTTAGAGAGCAAAAGGAAAGGGTGAAAGAAATGATTGTTGTGGCAGGTACGAATGATTTGAAAGGAGATAAAATGGAAATGATAGAAGACCTGAATGAATTGTTTGAGGTAGCAAAAGAAAAGAGTGAGAGAGTTAGAATGATTAGTCTTTTGCCATGGTATGACAGTGAAATGTTTAAAAGGAGGGCCATAATTGCGAATGACTTTATGCGTGGGTTATGTATGACGAGTGGTGTGGAATTTGTGGATGTGTGGAGTGAGTTCAATGGGCGAAAGGATCTATATAAGATGGATGCTTGCATTTAAATGGTTACGGTGTAAGGAGACTTGAGAAAATGTTGCTGAATGTAGTGGATGTGCAAATTCAGGGAAACTAGATTTATTAAGGGGGGGGGGGTAAATATACAGTCCTTGGTATCCGGAGAGTTCATCGAAAAACAGTTTACCGAAAGACAATTCATCGAACAACAATTCATTGAAAAAGCAATTCACCGAAAATCAGTTTATTGAACAACAATTAATCGAAAAAGCAATTCCCCAAAAAAGCAATTCACCGATAAGCAGTTAATCGAAAAGACAATTCATCGAAACGCAATTGATCGAAAAACAACAATTCATTGAAAATACAGTTCACTGAAAAATGAATTATAAGGCATGTGGGGGCGAAGATGTGTGTGCAATTTTTTTTTTTTTTTGTTTTGTTGTTTTGGATTATTTTGAGAGGTATGTATCTTTTTATTATCCTACTATTTATAACTACTATTTATCCTACTTCGTTCGGAAAGCGATTTTTTGGCGGGGCATACTGGTTGCAGTGAATGATATCTACTGAGGCGGGTATAGTTGAGATGTTAAAAGAACATTTCATAAAGGGATTTCATCATCATATTCTAACCGTTGATGAAACATGGCTTCGTCACTATGACCCAGAGAACAAACAACAGTCAATGGAGTGGAGACACAAAGGTTCTCCATGGCCAAAGAAGTTTCGAACCAAACGGTCAGCAGGGAAAGTTCTTGCCATTGTCTTTTAGGATATGGATGGTGTAATCCTTACCTTACCTCAAGAAAGGTGAAACTGTTACAGCAGCTCTGAAGGAATTAAAGGAGGTACTGAAGGAAAATCGGTTCGAGAAACTAAGCAGAGGCGTGTTGCTTTTGCAGGACAATGCACCTGCTTATGAAATCCAACAGACAATACACGACTTGGGATTTCAATATTTACCTCAAACACCACATTCAGACTGTCCCCAGGGCCGGCCCTTGAAATTTTGTCTCCACGTGCAGTAGCATATTTTTCTTCCCCTTCCCCTTAAAAAAATTCTTTTAATGACGTCTTAAAAGCATGATATTAATCTAGGCTTCAACATCTCCGATCATAAATTCAAATAGCAGCATTTAGAATTTATAGCATCCTACATTTATCAAGGATGTCAAGCGCCTTTATCAGGGGGTTTAACCTGAAGGTGAGTTAGCCTGTTTCATACAAGGGTGGAAGGTTTTTCCTCTCTGAAACTTGTTTTTTTTCTTGCCGAAAAACAAGCAAACCGAATTGGAAAAACACGCAGGGATTTAAGGCCAGTTGCTTCTTCGTTAATCCAAAACAACTCAACCGAACTCCAATTTCCTTTAGCACCGTGTTTTCTAACTGTGATCTGCCGACCACTGGCATCCTTCAAAAGTCGAATAAGACTTCCAACCGCTGCTCATCTAAATATAACACCAGATGAGTATGCTTCTTAAGACTCTTTATTCATCATTCCTTATTTTATTATTTTCCTTTCCTAGAGAATATTTTAACCTTTTAAACCAATCACCTCCTCAAAACCCAGAAATATACCCACACATATACTCATTAGTATTCTTAGCCTAATCCTCCCTGTATCAAATACAATTACTTGCTTTCGAAGTTATTTGGGAGATAAGTGCATGTGGCACTCCTGTCGTTGAGGAATAACAGAAACAGGAGTAAATAAGTGAAACACGATTGAAAAACCTTCAGGAATGAATTTTTTTCCAAGTTTTCCAATATTTTTACTCTGAATTCCTGTATATTTTATTATTATATTGTGAAAAATATTTACATCAAAGAATCAATTTATTATTATTATTAGCAGTAGTAGTAATATTAATGATTAATACTATTTTCCCTCATCCTCCTCATCAATATAATGATTGTTGGTATAGCAATGCTGCTTTACTAAGGAATAATTACAGAACAATATGGATTCTTATTGTCTTTCTTGTCCGATTTGCCTATTTCCAGGAGGAAAAGCCTAGTCATCTCAGTATTAAGCCTAGTAACTTATGTTCAGTAAAATTTATTTATTTATTACATTTATTAATGAAAAATTTTATTTGGATTCCGTATTTGAAACTTTTACAAAAAAAATGTCGAACCGTTCCAGATTTCAGTTCAGCTATATTTGGGGCTACAAAGAAAAGTGTCGAAATTATGTATTACAATAACTCGCAGACTTAGCAGAAGTTTTCAGAACAAGAAGCTGAATGCACAGTTCAGTTTTAGTTCGTAATGGATCACTTTAATCATGACATTTCCGTAAAGAAGTTCCTAAATGATATTAGCAATTTCGCTCTGGCCGGATGAAATTTAATGAAATTTTTAATTTCAGTCGACTAGACTTATTTTGACAAAATTTGGTAGAACGAATTTTTTAGCCTATTCCTCCCCTTATTAACTGCAATTACATGTTTTTGAGGTTATTTGGGAGATAAGTGCATGTGGTACTCTCCTGTCTTCCCTACAGATACATCGCTAACTGTACAATGAAGTAGGATGTACACTTACATTAAATGCTCTAAAATGCAAGAAAATAATTATTACGTTTCAATGATCACTTCCATATGTTGTATGTATCATGCATAACGTTCTGTATTGTTACTGAACATTTTCTAAACAATAGTTTGCAAGAAAAATGACTTTTCGATGAATTATGAAAGAATTCATCGAAAATTTTTCGGTGAATTGTTTTTTTGATGAATTGCATTTTCGGCAAATTGTCATTCGATGAATTCTAATTCGAGGAATTGGTCATTCAATGAATTGCCTTTTCGACGAATTGCAATTCGTTAAATTGTCGTTCGGCGAATTGCTTTTTCGATGAATTGTCTTTCGATGAATTTGCCGTACATGAATTTCCTTAGGGAGGCAGTTGAATGTATGAATGAATATAATATGCCCGAGTGAATAAGGACAACAAATCAGAGTGGGATAGTTAATATAAGGCATCAAGGTAGGGTTCGGGCTAATGGGGGTCTTAAATTCATGTACACTAATGCTAGGGGTATTAGGAACAAGAAGGAAGAGTTCTTGGTCATGGTTGGCACTTCCAGACCACAGCTTATTGGTATTAGTGAATCATGGCTGACTGTAGATGATATAGCTAGCGGGATTGAATGTGATGGGTATAGTGTGTTCAGGAAAGACCGGGAGAATAAAATGGGGGGAAGAGTATTGCTGATGATAGCTGATGAGCTACAGCCAAGGAGAATAGAAGTTGAATTGCAGGATACAGAAAAGAGCACATTTGAGGCCATTTGGTGTGAGATTGTGGCTAGCAGAACTAAATATACAATTGGGTGCTGCTATAGACCAGGTGACGGAAAAGATGGTGGTGACAGTATGCACAAGCAAATAGAAGAAACGAGTGGAAGGAGGGTAATTATTATGGGAGATTTCAACTATGGTCACATTGATTGAAGTGAGGAGAGGACACACGGGAGGAAGGAATTGGATTTTATGCGGTTATTAAGGGATAACTATCTGCGACAGTATGTAATGGAAAATACTAGGGGTCAGAGAGGGCTTGACCTAGTAATTACATCTGAGGATTTGGCTGTAACAAATATGACCATATTGCCACCAATTGGTGAGAGTGATCATAGGGTCTTGACTTGGGAGGTGGCTAAAGGTGTGGAATTTTCAATTAAGACAGGGTACATGTGGAATTATTGAGCTGGAAAGTATGTCAAGCTTAGGAGTTTGATTGGTTCAGTGCCATGGCATGTACAACTGCAAGAACTAGAAGTCGATAGTGCATGGGAGGCAGTTAAGAAGAAGTGTTTGCATGAAGCAATGGCTGATATACCTAGAGTCCGAATAATAAATCAAGTAGGGGTTAAATGGATGAATAACACTGTTAAGCTTGAGCTGCATAAAAAGAAACAACTATGGAGGGAATTTAAGGAGAAAGGTGACCGGTAGGCACATGAACGGCATAAAGCACAGGCCAGAAGGGTAACGAGTGTGGTAAGAAAAGCAAAAAAGGATTACAAAAGAACATTGCCATGCAGGCTAAAGAGAATCCTAAACAGTTTATTAGATATGTAGCAAGTAAAAGGAAAAATGTACATGACAGAATGATTTTAAAGAATGCCGATGGTAGGGAGGTAACTGAATCAGTTGATATAGTTGAGTTACTGAGTGAGCACTTTCCAAGTATATATCATCCAGGTGGTGACATTGCAGAAATGAATACAGGAATTGTGGTGAATGAAGTGGAGGTGAGTAGCCTATTGCATAACCTCAATGTCAATACATCCATGGGATTGGATGGTATACCAGCTCGTGTCGTACGAGAAGCAGCTAAAGAATTGTCAATACCCTTGACCATTTTGTTTAATTTGAGTCTCGGTTCTGGGTTAGTCCCGAGGGGGTGGAAAGAGGGGGAAAATAGTTCCGCTGCATAAAGGTGGTTCCAAGATTGCTGTTGTAAATTACCGACCGATTAGCATATCAGGAATCATTGTCAAGGTCATAAGAGAAATTAGTCAAGAAAAGAATACAGGATTGGATAGATGAAAATGGGATATTGTACTGGGGACAACACGGTTTTGTGAAGGGTAGATCATGCCTCAGTAACTTGCTCACGTTCTATAACACAGTGATGGCTGAACTGGATAGGGGTAATGGGTTTACAGTGATACTACTGGACCTTGCCAAGGCCTTTGACAGGATACCACATGGAACCCTAATCAGTAAACTGGAGCAGATGGGATGGATATAGGGTTGGTGAGATGGATCGGAGGGTGGTTGAAGGAGAGATACCAGAGAGTGGTTTATACAGGAGTGGAGTCTAAAAGACGGCTTGTGACCAGTGGTGTGCTGCAGGGCTCTGTTCTTGGACCACTGCTTTTCAATTTGTTTATCAATGATATAGGAAAGGATCTGAGAAGAAGTGTTCACTTGTTTGCTGATGATGCAAAGTTGGGTACAGCAATTGTGAGTGCACAGGATATCAAAATGTTACAGGATGATTTGGATAGTTTGGAGGACTAGGCTAGGAAAAATGGATGTCAGTTTAATGTAGCAAAGTGTAAGGTTATGCACTTTGGGGTGAAAAGAATAGCAGCAGTATATCGCATTGGTGGAACCGTACTCCAGGAGATTGATGAGGCCAGGGATTTGGGAGTGTTGGTGGATAGGGGGTTGAAGTTTAGGGGGCACATTACAAAAGTGACTAAAACAGCTCATCAAATCACTTGGCTTCTGAAAAATACTTTAACATGCAGAGACAAACAAGCTGTTGTTCCTCTGTTGAGCCTTAATAAGACCCCATCTGGATTACTCTGCCCAGTTATGGGCACCAGGGTTTCTTCGTGATGGGGAAGAAGTGGAGAGGATCCAGAGACGAGTGACCAAGATGATGGAAGGTCTGTGGAATGAATCTTATGAGAATAGGTTGAAAATTTGTGGGTTGCAGAGATTGGACGATAGGCGAAGGAAGGGTGATATGATTGAGACATTCAAAATACTGAAGGGTTTCTACAAGATAGATCTGGAAGATATTTTTGAAAATATGACTGGTGGTGGGAGGACTAGGGGCCAGGCATGGAAGCTGGGCAAGAGCGTGGTTAACAAGGATGTTAGAGCTAGGTTTTTTACTTGGAGAGTGGTGAACGAGTGGAATAAGCTTCCAGAGTCTGTTGTGGGTGCTACGACAGTGAATGAGTTCAAGGCAAGGTATGATAGATACTGTGTCAATGTCGAATAGTTGTTCTTGACATGATGTTAAGGCCTCCCTCGATGAGTCTGTCGACTCCTTGGAGTTTCCTGAAACAATAATAATAATAATAATAATAGCTAATAGGGAAGCTGCTAATATGATATTAGATAGCCAGGTATTTAGAAGTGCAGAAATAGAATCTGATCATTATCTTTTACAAGAAAAATTAAGAATACCCCAAGATAGTTTAAAATTAAATAAATCAGCACCAAGAAAAATCTCCAAGAATCTTTTAGAGTTCAACTCTTGGATGATAAAATATTAACCATCTTTATTTGCAAAGAATAAATGGAAAACTAGAGTATATAAAAGAAAATGATGATATAGAGATAATTTTAAGAACATATTAATAAATGCAGCGACAGAATGCCTCAGAACAAGAGGTAAATGGAAGATTAGAAAGGCAGTAAGAAACTTTGATGAAAACATTGAAGCAATAATCAAAGACAAGAAAGAAGCATATAAACAATGGATAAACACAAAATCACTAGGAGCAGAAATTAATTATAAGTACAAAAGAGCAATAGGGAAAAAAAAAGGATGCCAGAAAAAGAATAGCAAATTTCAATTGGAAAGAGATCTTACAATGAAGAGGGCAAATACATATAAAATTCTAAGAAATATGAATATGGAGGTAAAAGAAAAAGTGAAACTTGAAATAATCCAGAGAGAAAACTTGGATGGACTTCTTTCAAAACTTATGGCAAGAATGCTCTTAGTCTAGGTAATAACTTTGTCATTACACCCAAATAAGTTCCAAAACTAGAAATTATGAATGTAGAATGGGGCATCTACAATCTTCCTTTCTCAGTACCTAATAATGTGCAATAATCAAAGACAAGAAAGAAGCATATAAACAATGGATAAACACAAAATCACTAGGAGCAGAAATTAATTATAAGTACAAAAGAGCAATAGGGAAAAAAAAAGGATGCCAGAAAAAGAATAGCAAATTTCAATTGGAAAGAGATCTTACAATGAAGAGGGCAAATACATATAAAATTCTAAGAAATATGAATATGGAGGTAAAAGAAAAAGTGAAACTTGAAATAATCCAGAGAGAAAACTTGGATGGACTTCTTTCAAAACTTATGGCAAGAATGCTCTTAGTCTAGGTAATAACTTTGTCGTTACACCCAAATAAGTTCCAAAACTAGAAATTATGAATGTAGAATGGGGCATCTACAATCTTCCTTTCTCAGTACCTAATAATGTGCATTTAGACATAGCAAGCATCCTAAACAAAGGTAAACCACCAAAAAGTAATATACTACAAAATGAAATAGCCACCTTAAAAACATATAATGAAAAAAATTATTGTTATTGCTAAAGCTGATAAGGGTAATGCAACAGTTATCATGGATCAAGAGGATTATAAAAATAAATAAATAAATAAAATAAAAAATGCAAGATCTCCTATGTGACAGTTCTACTTACCAAATCATGGATCGAGACCCAAGTATGTCTCAAAGGAAAAGTCTGCAAGTTATTGGAAAAAAAAAAAAAAAAAAGTAACTCCTTGGCCCAAAGAAATTATCAACAAAATAACTCTGCTTCATGTTAAACTACCCCCATATATTATGGAATAACTAAAATCCATAAATCTAATATTCCTCTATGCCCTATAGTTGATAGAATAAGCAGTCCTACTTATAAACTTGCCCAACAGTTACTGGCAACTCTTCCCTTTTTGTAAAAAATTCAGTCCATTTCAAATCATAAATTTCCTCCTGATATCTTTGAATTATTCAAATTTAAAATATATGCAGGTTACATGTGGAGGAAAAATCTACAAACAGATTAATGGTACTCCTGTGCAACCCCCTCTCCCCACTTTAGTTAACGTGGACATGTAACACAGAGAAAGAGAGAGAGAGGAGAAATAATTACCATAGCTACATACAAGCCCCTAGTGTGGTTACACTTTGTTGCCATTTAGCCCCATGAACAAGATACTTTGGATGCATTTGTCACCTACCTAAACCAGTCAACACCCAAAAATTCACTTCACTTCACAGCAGAAAAAGAACCTAATAACCGTTTGCCTTTTCTTGACACATTAGTCACCTGAAAAGTGAGCCAACAAACACAGGAAGATATCTACATAAACAACTACATCATCATCAAGCCCAACAGTATCGTATTTTAAAACATTTACACTGAGCAAGAACTTAAATATCTGGGCCATACTTTCTTGGCCAATGGCTATGATTCCTACAAAATAAATAAAATACTACATAGCCCCCATTACTTCTCCCGCTAATATACAAGAACAAAACATTACTATTCTTATTCCCTATGTCAGAGGTACATTAGAAAAGATAGCCAAAGTACTAATAAAACATGGCCTTCACACCACATTCAAATTGCATGCTAAATTAGAAACTCTG
This sequence comes from Typopeltis vanoorti, assembly GCF_054136105.1. NCBI lineage: Eukaryota > Metazoa > Arthropoda > Arachnida > Uropygi > Thelyphonidae > Typopeltis > Typopeltis vanoorti. Next base: position 66,936,337 of record NC_143555.1, on the reverse strand, counting down.
ATCTGTTCCCATACAGATCAACTCTACCTCTAGCATATCTTGGAGTGTAGGAAATTCCTTGTAACTGACTTGGCCTACTATGGGCAGAGAGGAAGAAGATCTGTTAACATCCACCTTGGAGAACATAAGAAATGGATTCACTACCATTATTACTGGCAGACCATGCTTTGGACACCCCTTCACAGGATTAGATGGAAGAAAACCAATGTGCTATTTAGAAGTCGTTAGAGATCAGAAAGATTTTTTAGAGTTCAAAGAGAATTTTCTTAACCTGAACAAGTATGGCTGCATTAATTTACCAAAAATTTGGGAGGCTTATCTTAAGATCAACTCCTACATAGTTGTAATACGTATATATATATAAAAAGATTGAATGACTAGAGCCAAGAGAAATGAAAACAAAGTTTATTAGTACTACACAACTAGTTTCAGCTTGTATCAGGCTTTGTCTGGTGCACATTAAAAAAGAAGAAATAACCAGTAAAATAACTGTAAACAACACGTAAAAATTAGTGTGTATATATATTTCAACGTTGAAGTCTGCACATGCAAAACTGTTCCCTCGTTCGCTTCATTGTTGGCGTATGCATGCGCATAGCATCTCGTGAATACCAGTATTTGACTGCAGCACAATGACAGTCTGAAAGATTTACCTTTCAGTCTTTCAGAATATACAAATACCGAAAGAAGAGGATTGAAAATATCGAAAGAATGGACATTTCGAGATTACTAAAAAAATAAATAACACACACACACAGTAGTACCTCAACTTATGAACTTAATTCGTTCCTGACCGCAGTTCGTATATCGAAACCCAATTTTCCATTGTATCTTATGGGAAATGAATTAATCCGTTCCCAGATTCAAAAATTAAAAAACTATCCTCAACTAAATGAAGAAAATGCAAAGAAATGGAGAAGGAGCATTTTTTTTTACACTATAAATATGCATTTTGTATACCATTACATATTAATTTTTATTTCTGAAATCTTTGGTTTTACATGATTAGTATGAAAATCACCTTCCATTAAATTGGAAAAAAAAAAAAAAAACGATTTTCTTGTGGCTGGTTTTGTGGTTCAGGAGTTTGATTTGTTGTCACCAGTTGTTTCTTTTTGTCTCTTAGATGAGGGAGGTTTAAAAAACCTAAATGTTGATTGAATCTGTCATTTCCTTAACACCCTTCTAAAGTGATTAATGACGTTGTCATTGAAGATATTGGTGGCTCTAGAAACAACAACTTGATTTGGATGTCACTTGTTAACCAATTCTTGCAATTTGCCCCAGTGCTGCAAGATTTTTTTTTTTTACATCACTTGCTGGAATTGCTCCCTTTTTTGTTGCTGTCTTCTTCATCCTCTGAAGACATTTTTCCTCCTTTTCCTCCTCATCCCTTTCTTTTCCCTGCTCTCTTCTTAACTCCTGTAACTCTTCAGTGGTGAGCTCAACATTGTGCTCCTCTATGCCTGCTTCCTCAACTTCCAAATGCATGGTCTTGCCCAGGGAGACAACTGTATCTACAATGTCAATTTTGCTATTCAGGTTCTTCCAATGCAGTTCCTCGGACACAGTCGGGCCATAACGTTTTCCAGGCTGATTTTAGAGTTCTCACAGAAATATCTTCCCATGCCTGACTAATAAGATGCAAACAATGAAGAATATTGAAGCGATTCTTTCAGAATTCCCTGAGGGTTAATTCTGTATCGGTGATAACTTCAAAACATCTTTGGAAAAGAGCATTGAATTAAAGCTTTTTGACGTTGAAAATAACATATTGATCCATTGGTTGTAGGAGTGGTGTGGTATTAGGAGGCAAGAACTTAAATTTGATGAAATTAAACTCTTCATCCAAATCTTCTTCCAACTGTGGTGGATGTGCTGGATCATTGTACATTATAAGAACTTTCTCAGGTAGACCCTTTTCTTGTAAATACCGTTCACTGTGGGAGCAAAGGCTTCTGTCATCCACTCACAGAAGAATTGCCTAGTTACCCAGGTTCTGCTGTTACCTCTCCACATAATGCTGAGTTTGTGCCTCTTAACTTTCTGCTTTTAAAGACTAGGATTTTCAGAGTGGTAAACCAATAGAGGTTTATCTTCAGGTCACCACTGGCATTGGCACAAAAAAGCAAAGTTAGTCTATCTTTCACTGGCTTATGTCCTTGCAATGCCATTTCCTCCTTAGTGATGAACATTCTCTAATGTATTTTCTTCCAGAAAATGCAGTTTCATTGCAGTTGAAAACTTGTTCGGGGTCTGTAACCTTCTGATGCCATCAGTTTCTGAAATTCCTTCATGAACCTTTCAGCGGCTTCTTTGTCAGCACTAGCACCTTCTCCATGTCTAACAACACTATGGATAACAGTTCTATTCTTGAATTTCTCAAACCATCCTTTGCTAGCTTTAAACTCTTCTTCGTCGATGTCTTTGCTACTGCTAGTGGATGGCAAGTTCTATGCAAGATCTTTATAAATAGTTTGAGCTTGTAAACAGATCATGTTTTGAGATACACTAGCTCCTTTCACTCGAATGTCATTAATTCAGATGAGTAGTAAAGTTTCCATTTCTTCAATAACTTTATTTCTTCAAGATGACACGATAGATACTCCTTTGGCCACATCTAGTTCCTTATAAAAATCTGCTTTCTTGACAATTGTAGCTATGGTGGATTTGGACAAGTCATACTGCTTGCACAGATCACTTCGCCTAACTCTTTTCTGATATTTCTCCACAATCTCCTTCTTAATTTCTATTGTGATTTTCTTCTTCTCTTCTTTCTTAGTTTTCTTTGGCTCCATATTGAAAATAATTTTGCTGATCAGTGAAATGACATTTATCTGGTAGATTATTCAGAAAATAAACGTCACGTTACAATAAAATACATCACTTATAAAAGAAATACATACAGTACACATAATAAACACAATCCTAAAAAAAATCTTCATGAAGTGTATTGTTTGTTTACACAAATACCAAAATAGATATACAAAAAAGCAAATACTTGCAGCGTTCGCCGTATTTCAGATAAATACGATGTGGTAACAACAATCATTACACTAGAGACGGTTCAGTGCCCACTCAGCTAAACTTGCATACATATCTGCATTAAGCCTGTTTCTAGTACTAGGGGAAAAAAGTTAAAAAAAGTATAATATAAAACAGGTTTTAGTTCATTTGAAAAGAAAAGCATCACGGTTCGTATCTAGAGGTCAAAATGGGATATGAAAAAAGTAAAAAGTTCATATCTTGAAAAGTTTGTATGTTGAGCGGTTCGTAAGTCGAGGTACCACTGTGTGTATATATATATATATTCCAATACACCCAGTTCATGGAATGAGACTGCAACAGGCCGCGGAGCCTAAATCCATGAAAGGATTTAGGCTCAGTGGCTTGTTGGGTACACTGCAAGTGCCGATTATACCTGGTTACGAAACCAAAACTAATAAAATACTAATGTTGAGAAACAATTGTAAAATATTAATAATTTTAATTAGGAGTATTTTTACACCTTGTTATGTTCTATGTATTTTTCTCTGATGATATGGAGTGTAAATTAAGCGTATATTCTACTGTATTTTTATTGTTCCTAAATCCAGCATGAAAGTGAGGTTTCTAATTCCATTTTTTCTTCAAAAAGTGACTTCACAGCACATGTCCAAAGAAAGATCATTACAGGTCTTTCTAGATGGAACTTCCATCTAAACATGTAAAGGAGGGGGGGGGCTGGAAAATTCAGAAACACCTAGAACAAAAATGTTATTAAAGCAACTGATAACCACAAGAAAGAATATACAAAGATATAAGAACATAAGTTATCTTCATAATTCTGTCACTAGTATGTTATTTTATCATAATGGCCAATGCAGGTGTAATAAGGAACTAAGCTGAGTTTCTTTGCATCTCTTCTCTCATGATTCTACCAGTTTGGTCATTCATTTTAAACATTTTGAAGAGTAGAAGAATTTGACTGTTTCACTTTCAAAATTGCCAGTAAATGATATAAATAGAAAATTGAAATATAGGTGAGCCTCGTATAACGTGGATGTTAGGTTCCAATAGAAATGGCGCGTCACGTGAGACTTAGATCACATAGAAAAAGTAGGGCTATGTTCCAAAATCTTTTTTTTTTTTTTTTAAATTATATAAACACTAATGACATACTCAACAAAATACATTTTATTTACTTCAGGTAATTCATGTAAGTTAAGAAAACGTATAAACATAGTATAAACTTATAAAATTATAAATTTTACATAAACTTCATTGCACATAATGCATAAATGTTTTATGCAAAATAAAATAAAGTGCATATTTTAATTGTCATCACTGTCTTCAAAACGAACATTTTGTAGATGTTCTTTATTTACAAGTGGCCGGACGTCGTCATCACTTGAAATCTCTTGCACATCATTTGTATAATTCTCATTGCATACTTCAGCTGGTTTAGTTATCAAGAAGTCAATAATAAGACCTTGCTTACCACAATACTGCAATTTTTTTTTTATTAAGTTCATAATATGAAGCTAAACAAACATCCAATTGTCTCGTGAATTTTCCAGAGTGCTCCATTGAGCCAAGTCCAATCCTGCTAATTTCTTTAAACTGAATTCTTTAATGGATTCATCGCATTTTTGAGGATAAAATCAAAGTTAATAAAAATCAATTGCTTAAAATTTTATTTAATGTCTAAACATTTGATTGAGCTACTTTTTTTTACATCAAACCCTATGATGTTTGAATAGTGCTAGACTTCATCTTGTCATGCAATTTGCAATAGCTTGCGATCGCTTTAACAAGATTTCAGTGGACTTCGAAGCTTCATTCCTTATCAGGATCAGCATGAAACAAAATTTTGCTCAATGTCATTGAAAACTAGCTCAAGTTTTTTGCGGTTAGTTTCTTAGCCATAACATTCTTTTCTTGTTCACATTCCTTATCTTCTTCATATGCACGCTATTCTTTTAGTTGAAGGAGATCATTCTTGCGTAACTGTTCTGAATAGGAATCGAGCAAGTTTCTCACATCTTTATTATCCAGTTCATTAAATCCAAGTTCTCTTCAAATTGTGCTGATTTCTTCAATAATGTGACATTTTGGACTTTGTGCATGATAAACTAACATCAGTTCAAAGTTGCCTTCTGCACTGCCTCCTAATAAAAGCATAAGACGATCTTCAGATACTTTGTATCCTGCTTGAAATGCTAGAGTTTTTGTTGGCATATGCTTCCAAAAGAGACTAGTTTTTCATTGACGTTGAATATTTGACGATTGTCATAATCGCCCTCCTGAATTATCCTTTGCAATTCTTCAGGAAACTTCGCTGCAGAATCTTTATCAGCACTAGCAGATTCTCCAGTTATGCCTACATTATGCATTCCAGCTCAATTTTTAAAACGGTCAAACCATCCTAAACTCACAGTAAAGCTTTCACATTCTTCTAGAAATCAGGTTTCTCTTTTGCTTTTTTGAGCTTTTGCCTGAATATTCCTTTTACCTCGTAGCACAAAGAATACAACTTTTCATTGCTCTTATTTAATATAGTCCGAACTGTAGACTCTCTGTATCCCAGGTCTTCCAAAAGAGACTAGTTTTTCGTTGACGTTGAATATTTGTTGATTGTCATAATCGCCCTCCTGAATTATCCTTTGCAATTCTTCAGGAAACTTCGCTGCAGAATCTTTATCAGCACTAGCAGATTCTCCAGTTATGCCTACATTATGCATTCCGGCTCAATTTTTAAAACGATCAAACCATCCTAAACTCACAGTAAAGCTTTCACATTCTTCTAGAAATCAGGTCTCTCTTTTGCTTTTTTGAGCTTTTGCCTGAATATTCCTTTTACCTTGTAGCACAAAGAATACAACTTTTCATTGCTCTTATTTAATATAGTCCGAACTGTAGACTCTCTGTATCCCAGGTCTTGCACAATCATTGTATTAATAACACCACTTATGTCTCTTAATGACTTCCAGCTTTTCCTTTAACATAATTACTTTTCTTCTCTTTTTATTACTTCCACTTTCTTTATCAGTCTTTCTCTTTTCCATATCAGGAGTTGAATATAATAAAGCTTTACAGATATTGAAATTAAAGTAAAAATGAAGGAAAAGTGATTCAGCAAGAGAACAGAGTTTACATGTGCACTTGCGATGATAGCTTTGAGTCAACTGCCGAGTGTCACAGGCCACCCCGCAGCACTGCCACTACATGCTGCTACATTGGCAATAAAAAATTTTGCGTAACATAAAAAAAACTGAATTACCCGATTTAATCACTTGCTTAAAGTGGGAAATAGTATCATTTCACTCAATCGCGCTGAGTATGCTAGATCATACTCTTAAAAAATGCAACTTAATTATAATTACCCCAAAATCAGAAAAAATGACAAACATCCATACCTCTAATCTAGAAGGAAATTATCATTATTATTATCCTAAGACACCATGGAGTCAAAGACTCATCTAGGAGGTCCTTTTGTCACACACTCAAATTATCAAATATATAAGGGGAGGCTGTAAACTTATTATTTTATAAACATAAAATACAGTTGACTCTCACTACAGTATACATTATATCAAACTTATAACAAACTACTGAAAAGTCCTGACCAAGTCTCCACAAGCACAAGGCAATTCTCAGCAGAAAAACATATGCCTAATTCAAATAATCATTGCTGCACGGAAAGAAATTATATAATGAATATCATCATCTACATTATTTCATCTACGTAATTTTAGCAGGAAACTTAAATGCAAGAATTGGAAACACGAAAATTAATAATAATATAGGAATACATGGAGAACATACTCTAAATAGGAATGGTAAAAAATTGATCAACTTCGTAGTTTATAATAACCTAAAAATAATGAATTCCTTCTATAAACAAAGACATACATAAATATACTTGGGCAGCAAGAGGATGGAAATCAATATTAGATTACTTCATATTAAATAAAAAGACAAAAAAATTTTCACTAGATGTTAGAGTTCACAGAGGATATGAAATAAGCAGTGACCTTGTTAAAATAAAGTTAAGATTACCACCTAAATGGCTACAAGTAACAAGAACAGAAAGAAAAATTGAAACATTTGTTTATAAAACTAGACTATTGAATGACACGAACATACAAAGGCTATATGAACAAAGAATTAATCAATATCTAGATAAAATAAAACAAAATGAAGAAATAGAAATAGAATGGCTTAATATAAAAATGATACTAAATGCAGCAGTAAATGAAAGCTTAGGAAAGGCCAAAAAATTCAATAAAAGGAAAAAACTGAAGATCTGGGATGATACAATCAAAGAAATAATCAAAAAGAAGCCTATCACAGAAGATGAACTATAGAAGATGAAATATATTCTATTTCATCTTCTAATCTTTTACTTAAGCAGTAAAAGATTAGAAGATGAAATAGAATATAAAAGAATAAGAGCCATAACTAAAAGAGAAGTCAGAAAAAGACAGAGAATCATGGAATTAATTTGTTTCTAATTTAGAAGATGATTTATATAAAATAAGACCCAATGTATATAAGATTTTGCAACACTTAAATGCAGATACCAAACATAAAATTAAACCCTGAATTGAAATTAGAAGAATTTCTAAATTACTACACAGAACTGTGGACAGACAAATATTTTAAAAAAGAAAACTGGCAAACAATTAACGAAAATGAAAAGGAAATAACTAAAGAAGAATTAGAAATCAGCCTGAAAGAAACAAGAAACGGAAAATCACCTGGAGAATATAAGCTAGTTCAGAACTATATAAATATGCAGGAACAAGATTCAAAGAAAGACTCATATTATTTTTAAATAAAATTTAATCAACTGGTATCCCCCCCCAATAGAATGGTAAAAAGCAATTGTGATTCCTATCTTTAAAAAAGGTAATAGAGATGACCCTAAAAACTATAGAGGTATCAGTATACTAAATTCCTGTTACAAAATATATAGCAGAATCTTAAATAGCAAACTAATGAAATATTCCGAAAACTTTATTTTAGAAGTACAGAATGGATTTAGAAAAGAACGATCATGTATAGACCCAGCCTTTTGCCTAAAATTAATAATAGAGAAAAGAAGAGAATACAATTTAGAAACACATATTGCATTTATTGACTTTGAAAAAGCATTTGACAAAGTTAAAGAGGCATTTTATTTAACATATTAAAAAAAAGACAAATACCAAATAATATCCTAAAGTTATCACAAGTATATATGAAAATAATCAAATACAAATAAGATTAAATCAAGGGGTATCATATACAAGAGAGATAAACCAAGGGGTCCGACAGGGATGTCCCCTCTCAGAAACTCTTTTTATCTACTTAAATGAAATAATAATAAAATGGAATAAAAATTTACATCAAGGAATTAAACTTTCTCCTACAGTAAACTTAAACACTCTCCTCTTTGCCGATGACCAAATAATAATTACAAATTCTGAAGATAACTTACAGAAAGCTATTTTAGATCTAAATGAGATATCCAAAGATTATGGTATGATAATATCAACAGAAAAATCAAAAACTATGGCCTTTAAAGGACAAGATCCAGCAAGAACTAAAATAGTAATAGATAACAAGATCTTAGAACAGATGAATTCATTTAACTACCTAGGATGTATGATCACATTTGAAAATGAAAAAAATATAAACGTAAAAATTGCAAAATATGTAAAAATAACAGGTGTAATTAACTCTATATTTAAACCAAACCTAGTTCAAAAACAAACCAGACTAACAGTATACAATACATTAGCCCTACCAGTCAATGTATGGAAGTGAAATCTGGAAAATAAAACAAAAAGACAAACAAAGATTGACAACAGCAGAAATGAAGTTTATGAGAAAAACTGCAAAGTATACCCTATTTGATCACAAAAGAAAGGAAGAAATTATGAAAGAATTAAACCAAGAACCAGTAATAGAAAAAACTAAAAAATATAAACATAAATGGATGGAACATGTTTAAAGATTGAAAACAGAAAGATTACCAAAACAAGCCTTACAGTACAAGCCATTAGGAAAAAGAAAACCAGGATGTCCTCTTAAACGATTCAACGATGACTTCTAAGGCCGGAACAGGCCATGCTAGGCCTAAATCCTTGTTACGCATGATGATGATGATCATCTACACTAAAATCATATCTTCTCTATAGCACACTTTATGAATGACAAGCATCCTTCAGTTAGATTAGATAAAAAAAATGAATTTGATTATGTCACGAAGTGGGAGAAACTTATAATGGCTTTTTGATTAAGGTGAGTTGGCTAGTCTCACACAGATATAGCAGTTTTTCATAGTGGAAACAAAGGGCTTTTCCTCCCAAATACATAACTTGAAAACTGGCAAGACAACACCATTTACAGACAAAAGCACACTTGAAGGGTGGAATGGAGTTGGATGGATTATGTGATGTGATATCAACTGGCCTTCATGATGTTTATCAATTTTGGTTTATACCAGATAGGTGATAACAATTTACTTTGCCTTTTGCCAAAATGTTTTAAAGAATTTTAAGAGTGAGTTTTAGGCTCCAAAGAGATGTTATATTATTATTATAATTCAATAAAATAATGGGCGAGATCATATGTATTATGAACCTCAGTGGAAAGTTATGTGCTTGATAGATGAGAGGTCAGAGTTAAATATGCATGCATGCAATTGCAAAAACAGTAATCAATGCTAAGTGTTTGGCCACGTAACATGGTTAAAATCAACAAAATTCTTAAAAACATTTTGGCAAAAGGCAAAGTAAATTGTTATCACCTATCTGGTATAAACCAAAATTAATGAACATCATGAAAAACTGTTTAAAAGATGAAAAGCCAAATGGCTATATTTTCTGGCAAAGTTAATTAAATTAAGGGGATAAAAATCCCTTATTATTTTACAGCCAGTATGCAAAACTCTAATATCGAAAACTACAATCTACAAGTTTCATGCCGAAGAACTATCGGCGAATCCAAGCGTAAGTGACCACTTCGTGGTACAACACCAAGGCAACTCGAAGCAAGCTCCCTCACTATCCTTGATATTTTCTCATAATGTGAAAACACAGCTCCTAGGAGATGTAATACTGCTTTACATTATGAGGAGAGGTCACTACCCAGACTGGTTTCAACCTTTTTTCGAGGTCTCATCAGTGAGTAGGTATCCTAGGAGTTGTGTTTTCACATTATGAGAAAATATCAAGGATAGTAAGGGAGCTTGCTCCACCTTTGCTTCGCGTTGCCTTGGTGTTATTATTATTATTATTATTATTATTATTCAGGCCTCCAAGGAATCAAAAGACTCATCGAGGGAGGTCCTTCCTAAGACATAAAGTCTGTCAAGACTCATCGAGGGGAGGTCCCCCCCCTGAGAAACACAAAGTTTATCATACCACTCTTTAAACTCACTGACCGTTCTCGCTCCCACCACTCCATCAGGCAATGCATTCCACGGCTCAACCACCCTCCACACAAAGAAACCACTCCTGACCCTCTTGCTCACAGTTTCCTTTCGTAACTTCCAGGGATGGCCTCTTGTCATCACTCCTTCCCGCTGATCAACCAAGCAAAAGAACTCCCCAGTGTCAACCCTGTAACCACCACTCAACAGTTTAAAAGTCTCAATCATATCACCTCTCTTTCTTCTATCCACCAAACTCTGCAGTCCACATTCTCTCAGCCGATCCTCATAACTATCCTTGTACAGTCCTGAAACCATCTTTGTCATCCGTCTTTGTATCCTTTCCACAGTTAATTTATCCCCTTCAAATCCTGGGGACCAAATCTGAGAACAATAGTCCAAGTGTGGTCTGATCACAGACTTATACAACGGAATGATAACCCTCTTATCTCTGCAGGTCAGTGTCCTTCTCATAATAGCAGCAATCCTCTGTGTTACCTTCACCACCTTTGCAATATGTCCCCTAAACTTCAGGTTTCTATCAATCATCAACCCCAGATCTCTTGTCTCCCCTACTTCCTCCAGTATAACTCCTCCCATTGAGTATGCAGCATCCCATCGATGTTTCCCAAACTTCAAGACCTTACATTTTGCTGCATTAAACTGACACCCCCATTCATTTGCCCATCTATCTAGCTTATTTAAATCCTCTTGCAGGGCTACCACATATTCACTATTACTAATAATCCTTCCCAGCTTCGCATCATCCACAAACAACTGAATATCCTCCTGCAATCCACTGGCTATGTCACTGATATAAAGGTTAAACAATATAGGTCCCAGTACTGAACCCTGTGGGACCCCACTTGTAACCCTCTGCCTCCTGGAAACTGCTCCACCATACACAACTCTCTGATACCTATCAGACAGCCAATCCTGAATCCAGTTGACCAATCTGACATCCAGACCCATGTGCTGCAACTTAAATATCAGCTTATCATGTGGCACCCTGTCAAATGCCTTCGCCAAATCTAAGAAAATTGCAGTATATACCTTTCCCTCATCTAATGTTCTTGTAACTTTATTATAAAAGGCTAGCATATTGCTAAAACAAGAGCGTCCTTTCACAAATCCATGTTGATTCTCACAGATAACATTACCCTCATCTGCCTAATGCTGTACACGGTCCCTCACTACTTTCTCCAAGATCTTAACAACTACTGATGACACACAGACTGGCCTATAATTAGACACTTCTAGTCTGTTACCACCCTTATGCAATGGCACTATCTTACCTTCCTTCCATTCCCTGGGCACCTTTGCCAAAGCCAGACTTTCATTGAAAAGCCACGTTAAAGGTACTGTCAATTCCCTAGCACATTCTCTCAAAACTCGTGGCGAAATACCATCCAGTCCCACAGCTTTACTGACATCCAGAGTACTCAGTATCTGAAACACACTCTCCTCCTGTACCTCCAGACCTCGTACCAGTCCTATCCCTCTAGCATTAAAACTGACTCCTCTAGGATGAAATACTCCAATAAAGTGTTCATTGAACAATTCCACTATGTCCTCTGCATCAGTCACTCTATTCCCATTTTTATCCCACAATATCATTCTTCCACAGTCATTTCTCCTCCTACTGGTCACATAGCTAAAAAATTCCCTAGGATTTTCTTTGGATCTTAGGGCCAATCTCCTCTCATATTCCAATTTCGCTTTCCTTACCACACTAGTCACTCTTCTGGCCTGTGTCTTATATTCCTCATGCATCTCTTCACCTGTCTCCTTATATCTCTTCCATAGCCTCTTTTTCGCATGCAATTCCTGTTTAATATTGTTTGTCATCCACTTCACTCCAAATTGCGTCCTCTTCTTCACTCGTGGTATACAACTTACCATTGCTGATAACAAATATTCTTTCACAATTTCCCACGCACTGGTGATATCCCGGCCTTCCAACTCCTCCCTCCATGAAACTTCCCGAAGTTGACGTCTAAGACTATTATAATCACCTGCCTTATAATTCCACATAAGTTCCCGTCTCTTTGATACTCCTGCATGTGTATTCATTTTCCAAGTCAACACCATATGGTCACTCTCTCCAACTGGTGGGAGAGACGTCAACTCAGTTATTATCAGCTCTTCTGATGCTATAACCAAATCCAAAATTTTTGAACCTCTTGTTCCCTCTGTTACATGTTGCCTAAGACATTTGTCCCTCAAGAATTCTAGAAATTCCATTCCCCTATTGTTACATGCATCTTCCTCTCTCCAATTTATACTACTGAAGTTAAAATCTCCCATAACAATCATTCTTCTTGCACTTGCCAAACTTAGCTGTCTAAACATCTCCTGGTCCCCATCCTCTGTGCTCCTGGGTCTGTAGCAACACCCTACTAAATATCCTGTCTTGCCTACCTCTACCTCACACCATACGCTCTCAAAATCATTTGTCTCACTTCCTTCCAAATTCTCCACTCTTAGAGGACATAGGTCATCACTTATCAATCATGTTGTACCACTAAGTGATCACTTACGCTTGGATTCGCCGATAGTTCTTCGGCATGAAACTCTTAGAGTGTAGTTTTCGATCTTAGAGTTTCGCATACTGGCTGTAAAATAATAAGGGATTTTTATCCCCTTAATTTAACTGTTTAAAAGATCAGGAAAAATGTAAACTTAATCATGTTGAACTGTAATAATATCCTGTACAACCTTCACAGTAAATATCAGGAAACTGATGATGATGACAATGAAAAATTATTTAATCAACTAGTTTCTTAAGACTTATCACATATACTATTATTATTATTATAATAATACAGGTATCTCCATGGAGTCAGAAGACATCACAGGATCTCTATTATTAACACACTAGCCATTATACCTCTCCCCAAACTCATTCACCGATGAAGCACTCAGAGCTGCCTCTGGCAACCTATTTCACCTCTGTTCTTTCCCTTCCTGCCATGTACTGAAAGTCTTCAGTGTCAATCCTATAAAATCCCTTTAATAACATAGGCAAAAAAAAGAGGAGATGTGGTAGAAGCATATCACCTAGTTTATGAAGCCCACAGACTATCAATCTATTCTCATAGGGAGCATTCCATAACCCTGCCACAATCTTTGTCACTAACCTCTGGATCCTCTCTACCACTTCTTCATCCCCATGGAAACTGGGTTTCCAGAGTAGTTCTGATAAACACCTAGTAGTCCAGTTGTAGCATTATTAGAGTTATGAGGAAGGCTGGAAAATTCCAGCCTTCCTCATAACTCATTTCTTGTGGTGGGGTTTTAATATCATTCTTGTTCTAGGTGTTTTATCAGAACTTTCCAGCCCCCCCCCCCCCCCATATATAGAGAAACAATAACTTCTTTATCCCTGCTTGTCAGTGTGTTCTGCATTACCTTTGCAATATATCCTCTAAACTTCAACTCCCTGTCCACAATCCCTCCCTCCTTCCCCCCATCATCAATTTCCTATAGTTTAGTTCCACCAGTATAGTACACAGCTTGAGATTTCTTCTTCTCAAAGTGCATCACCTTGTGACTTAGCCATATCAAACTGGCAGCCATTTACCTATGCCCATGCTGCTAGTGTAAGTCTTCCTACAGGATATGTGCATCACTTTCATTTACCACTCTTCTTGATGATGCCAAACAGCATCATCAGCAAACAATGAATATTTCCTGTCAAATCATTTCCTATATCACTGAAATGCAAATTAAACAACAGAAGACCAAGTACTGAGCCCTGTGGTATACCACTGGTCACCTGCCTTCTCCTGGACTCAACTTCTTCATAAATCACTCTTTGATATCTAACTATCAGCTACCCTTTAATTCAAATCACCAGATTCACATCCATCTCCATTTGCTCCAATTCATGCAATAGTTCCATATAAAATCCTGTCAAATGCCTTTCAAATATCTACCAATATCACAGAGTAACCATTTTCCTTACACAACTCAGTTGTCACGTTATTATAAAAAGTAAGCAAATTACTAAAGGCAAGACCTACCCTTCAAAGTCATGTTGTCTCTTATAACATATCATACAATTCATTCCTGAATTCTGTTTTTCACCAATACCTTAACCACTCTTGAGATGCTGACCGGCCTGCAATTTGCTACTTCTCTCTTGGCATCTCCTTCATGCAGTGGGTCTATTTTGCTCTCTTTCCACTCCATTGGCACCTTCTCAGTACTGAGGCTTCTCTTGTACTGTGCTGAAGCATGTCTTGGTCAGAGGGGCTGATAATACCCTTGCATTCTTGTAATGCACAGACCAATATACCATCTAATCTCATGGTTGCATTCACAATGAGGTTCTGCAATATTTTAAGCACTTCAATTTATGGTACAAAATGCTCACTAAGTAATTCGACTATTTGGTTTGGTTCTGTTACCTCCCCACCATCAGCACTTTTTATAATCATACTTCCATAGGCATTCCTCCTTTTACTTGCCACACAGCAAAAGAACTTTATAGGATTTTTTTTTAGCTTCATCAGCTAGCGATTTCTCATAACTAGCTTTGGTCTTCCTTACCATAACAGCATCCTTCTTGCCTGTGTTGTCTTGTGCTGCTCATCTTTTCTTTATAATCCCTCAACAACCTTGTTTTTTTTTTTTTTTTTTTTTTTTTTTTTTTTTTTTTTAACTGCAACTCCTGCTTAATGAAGCTATTCATCCATCTAGCTTATACCTGATTAATCTTTCTAACTCTGGGTATATATATATATTCTGATACTGCTTTCTTCAAAACGTTACATGCACACCAATATCTCCCACTCCAAATTCTTATGCCATGGCACTGCTGAAAGCTAACTTCTCAGCTTGTCATAAATCACCTACTTTTAACTCCACAAATACCCCTTTTTAACAGGAAATTCTGCATGTCTGGCAAATCTCCTAGGTCAAGATTACATGATCACTTTCCCTAAGTGCAGGTGGTGTAGCCAGATTGGTTACTGTTAAGTTCACTGATGCTAAGATCAGATCCAGAATTGTCATATCTTGTATCCTTTCCCTTATATGCTGCTTCAGCAGTTGTATAAATTCCATTTCCTTCCCTTCCTATGACCCATTCCTTCTCCTAATCTGTATCCTCATAGTTGAAATCCCCATAACAATTACTTGACCTGCAATCACCATGCTAATTTCCTAGTGCAAGTCATCTACATTCTTTCTTATACTCCTGGATTATAGCAGCAACCAATTCTTACATATTTCGTCCTGCTGGCCTCTATTTCACACACCATATAGATTCAAATAACCTGCCCTCTGTATCCATGTCCCCTAATGCACTTCTATTATTTTTGGCTTCAATTTAACTGATATCATTAGCAAGATAAAATATACCTCCAAGATAATACTATAAATTTGAAAAACAGAGTGATTTTCGAAGTAACAACTGTCATACTGTTACAACAACGATAAAAAGGGCAGTTACATGCCGGGGGGGGGGGGGGAGTTACAGTTCCACTGTACAACTTGATCAGACTGCATTTGGACTATTATATAGAAATTTAGTCATTTGACTGAGGAGGAAGATAAAGATTTTGGAAATGCTCTGAGGAGGAATGAATAAGGAAGTGGAGGTTTCTAGAAAGGTATGAAGACAGATCGAGATAATGGAATATGCAGTCTGGTAATCAAAATGAAGAATGTAATGACTGGAGAGGTTTTTGTACCGGACAATGCAAAAACAATGGCACCATGAGAGGTCATCCTTTGCATAAGGGATTGAGAAGCAGGAAAGTGACAGAGTGGTGATAGATTGATAGATCAATAGTGATACAGGAGTCACTAAGGATCAAAGTCAGGTATTTGGGAGGAGACCTCTGTATTGCCTTTAAGGAATGCAAAGAACCGACCGTGGATTCTGACCTAATGTCCAATCCTCACCTACACGTGGTGTATCTCCGTTAGTAGGTATCTGCTGGGTACTACACGAATGAGGATGGACTGGCAATTTGGGACTTCTAACAAGCTGTATTCTCTATTAGCTTAAATTACACATAATAAATTTAGTTTAATCCTTTATCCAAGTGTGTGCAAACAAAGTTTGCATCTGAAAGTATCTTCAGGACTGGGGTAAAGTGGTACAACACCAAGCGACTCCTTGCAAAGGTGGAGCAAGCTACCAACACTCCTATCTCAGTATCTCCCATAATTATACAACATGAGGAGATTTCATGGCAGCTGGGGCATCACCAGTTAAACAAGGCCACTGCTTATTTTTTTTTAGGTAAAGAAAACCAGGACAAACAGCTACTGGAACAAACTCCAACTCAAAACCTAGAAGAATAAATGCAAAGTCAGAAGAAATGAAGATAGGAAACTATCAAGATAAGGAGTATTAAAGGAAATTAAATTGAACTTGAAGAAACTGAAAAGAACTGTGCACACAAAGATGACAAAAACAGGCGAGACAATAAGAACAGGATATTATATTAGGGTGACAAATCAAGGAGAAGCAACAGCATGCAACACTTGCTGTTCTAAGTAGCGTTATGCGGACAAAATTAGGAAATCGACAAAACTTATTTGTGCCTATGGTCCAACAGAAGGTTTTCAATAAGTAGAGGAATATTTCAAGATATTAGAGATGGCAAAAGTTAGTCCTCATTGGAGATTTAAACAGTATGAATAAGAAATGAATCCCACAAAGCATACAGAAACATTTTCAGAAAATTTGGAGAAAAGGTAAGGCTAATAATAATAATAATGTAATAAGTATACCTCCTGGATTTCTACTCAAGATGCAGACTAGTCATTGATAACAGTTCGATACCCACCAATACAGATTCTGCCATTCTAGATCCACAGCTGACCTCATAGCTTACATCCTGCACCAATGGACACAGTGTCATGATAAGGTTCGGAGAAGCTTGTAACGTTGTCCTTGACATTTCCAAAGCTTGCAACTGTATATGTTATCAAGGTCAGTTAAACAAACTGTCATCTACTATGACTCCCTCTGCAAGTCATGGTAGATGACTCCCTCTCTTCGAGCTTCACCACCAATGCTGGAATGCCTCGAGGTTCCTATCGTCTACTCATTTTCTCCTGTACATAAATGACCAACTCATAATCACCACTAACTAATCCTATCCAGAACTTTGCAGATGTACTCTCCACTCATCCTACTCATTTGACAAAACACATAATACTCTGATATTGCAGGTTACAAGTTCATCTACAACTAGTGTCTTCAACATTGATCTGCATACTATCCCTCAAAGGGACAAAGGAAATCTTGTCATGTTCAATGCTGCCAAAACACACTCTTGCCTTTTCTCTTGTAAAAAAGATCTCAGCTCACCTACCATTAGTAACACACAAATCACCAAACATTAGATGTCTCTATTCAGACTAAAGTTTACCTCCAATCTCTCCTGGCATAAATGCATCACACAATAGCCTACATCTTCAGCATCCAAAAAACTAGGAACTCTCTTTCATTCAAGATGCCTTTTTACATCCAATCAATTTTTAACTACATAAAAATCCCAAATCTACCCCTGCTTAGAAAACTGCTCATATGTTTGGGGTGGTGCACCTAAAACTTTCCTTAAAATCCTTGACACTATCCAGAGGCAAGCAATTATCCTTACTGATGATTCCTCTCTTACAAATTCACTTATACCCAGTGGTGAGCTATAAGGGGCTCGCGAGAGCCCTTTGTTAAATTTTTCTCAAATCTGCGAGTCCCTTATTCTTCTTGTTTAATAATCTTGTAGAACTACAAAATATCACCGTGGAATGTATACATGCTACTATAAATTCATATGGATTTTCTGATAACTATTTAAAAAATCATTTCATTGCATTTTGTTCTGATAGAGATAGTGTAATGCTAGGAAATAAATCAGGTGTTGCAATCAAACTTCTACAAAAATTTACCAATGTTGTGATTTGGCATTGCACTCATTGTTTACACTTAGCATTAGACGATTCAATAAAAAGCATTAAAGAAATAAATAATTTTGAAATATTTATGGATAAATTATATGCTTTTTATCATCAATCACCAAAAAATCAACGTGAATTAAATACGATTGCAAAAGACCTTGGTATCGAAATTTCAGCGATGGGCAGCTTGCAGTTTACGAACAGCTCTTGCTTTGTGGAAAAATTACCCAGCTTTATGCAAGCATTTTGCATCAACGATAAATATAAGGGCTTTTTAAACTGACTTCTCAATTTGGAATTTTTAAAAGATGACTGATATCCTACAGGAATTATCATATCTGTCAGAAGCACTACTAAGTCGCAATATAAGTATCATAAGGGCTAAGTTATCATGGCCTAGAGACTGGAAGAAGTCAGTTTTCATACCACTACACAAGAAAGGTGATATGAAGGCATGCAAGAATTATAGAACTATTAGTTTGATATCTCATGCAAGCAAAATTTTATTAAAGATCATGCTAAATAAGATCGAGGCCAAAGTTGAGGCAGAGATGGCCGAGGAACAAGCAGGTTTTAGGAAAGGTAGGGGCACCAGAGATCAGATCCTTTGCCTTAGACAGATCATAGAAAAATATAAAGAATTCAGACTCCCTCTGGTAATGTGTTTCTTAGACTACTCTAAAGCTTTTGACTGTGTTGAGCATGTGAAACTGTGGGAAGTAATGAAAAGAATGGATTTTCCTCAACACACTATCAGGTTGATAGCCAACTTGGAGCAAGAAGCCACAGTAAGAACAGGCGTTGGATTGACTGACTGGCTTCAAGTTGGAAAAGGAGTTAGAGAAGGATGTTTACTTTCTCCTCACTTGTTTAGTATATATGCAGAGGACATCATGCGTGAAGCATTGGATGAGCTCAGGACAGGAATTACAATAGGAGGTAGATTGATCGGTAATCTGAGGTATGCTGATGATACAGTACTCCTTTGTAATGACATGGAAAAACTAGGACTAATTCTTGACAAAGTTAACAAGATCAGTAATAACAGAGGACTTCAACTCAATTCTAGCAAGACAAAGATCATGGTTCTCAAAGGAAAAACAAACAGAGAAGCACTTCAGACACAAGTATATCTTAATGGAGAAAGAATTGAGGAAGTCAGCAAGTTTGAGTACCTGGATCCATTAGTAATGTGAAGAATTACTGTTCAGAAGATGTCAGAAAAAGGTTAGGAATGGCTAAAACAACAGTCAGAGACCTGTCTAAAATCTGGAAGGATGGATCTATCTCCATGGGAACAAAGTTGAGGATTTTAGATGCAGTTATTTTTCCAACAGCGACTTATGGATGCGAGACTTGGAACCTAAAGAAGTCAGATAAGAAACGGATATCTGCTTTTGAGATGTGGTGTTACAGAAGGCTGTTAAGGATATCATATACTGAAAGGCATACAAATGAATGGGTGTTAGAAAAGATTAGTAGAACTTTAAGGCTCCTTAAGGATATTGACAGAAGAAAATTAAGATATTTTGGACACATAGAAAGGATGGAAGGAGGACTTCTCAGAACAGTAATAGAAGGTAAAGTTCCTGGAAAAAGAGGCAGGGGTAGACCATCAATGAGATGGATGGATGGCGTGTGTGGAGTGACTGATCTTCAGAGAGTTGAGGCTGCCAGAAAAGCAAACAACAGGACTACATGGCGAAGCCTGGTGTGGAACATCACCGAGCATCGGAGTGACCATACGGCATCTGTAGATGCCCAGTGAACATAGAGAGAGAAAGGGCTAAGTTAGGCTTTTTTTTTTTTTTTTGCTCGACGATGCGAGCCCTTTGTTAAAATTTGCATAGCTCACCACTGCTTATACCTCTATCTTACAGATGCTGAAACACTGTGTCTGTTCTACAGAGAATTTCATGGTTACTGCTCCAGTGCATTGGTAACTATCATTCCTCCATTTATTGTTGCACCTGATAATACAAGAGCAGCAGCTGCTCAGCATCCCTTTGCTGTGCAACTGCAAAAACACCGAAGCTGCTTTTCCTCCTCTTATTTTGTCCACCTCCATCCTCTGGAATAGCAATCCTCTTGAAGTATTCCCAAACAACAACAATCTGCAGCTCTTAAAAAATAACAATAAACTTCTATCTCTGTCTTCATCTGCACTCCCACACACACACACCACTGATGTCCTTATAGGTCTCTCACATCTCGTGTGTATGGGATCAATAAAAACACCATGTTTCAACATACAAATGTGTACAAGTTTACGAAGAGAGAAAATGCAAGAAATAAGAAGAGCCTCACTGGATATGTTCTTGTTGATAGTGATATCGTCATATGGGTTCTGGATACAAGAATATACAGTGGATTAAAATCAGAAGTGATCATCATTTGGATTAATGTACAATAAAAATGAATATCACATGCAAAAGAACCATATATAAGAGTTTTAAAAATAAATCAAGCTGAGCAGCTTTTACAGGTAAACTGTAGGCTCAACTATACAAACCTTATTTAGAAAAAAAAAAAAATTAAAGTTTAAAAACAAGAATCAAACCATGGAGTTTCAGTAGCAAACTCTGAAGAAAACATCTAATGAACTAGTCTGAAAGGATAGAAACATCTATTAACTCTATGAAAGCATACCACAACCTCCTAACAAAAAAGTCGCCAGAAGTCCTAAAAGTATACAGACAACAATGTAGGAGAGCTGAACTGTGTAAAAGTAGCTAAATAAAAGTTTTACAAAAGACTTTGGTAAGAATACAGAAGATATCAGGAAGCTAACAAAATATTCTGGCAGCTATTCAAAAAAAGCATACAAATGATGGAAAGCACTGTAATGAAAAATGATAACGATGACATCAAAATTGAAGATAAGAATATTCTAGGTATTATTTCTGGGAAAATTCCCATGTTACTCCTCTAAAATAAATTATTATTTAATGGCTAATATAGCCTACTTTCGTTTAGGAGTGCCCCTTTTTTTTACAATGTCATCGGCCTTTTACTCGAATCTTAGGGCACTACTGTAATGTTATAAAACTAATATATGAAGAATAATATAGGAGGAAAATTCGGACATACCTTTTTTTTTTTTTTAGATGCTGTTTTCTGTCTCGTTATCCCGGCAATATGTATTCATCTGCTGTTAAGCTGATAGGGGGGGGGTTGAGAAAGTGGGGATAAAATAATGTGGGGGAATTATTTGAAAAAAAAAAAAAGTTTTTTTTTTTTTTTTTATAAGTATAATATTATTATTAAGGGTGGAAGAAAAGGATCTAAAGATAGAAATTATTTTGGGGGGGGGGGGTTGATGGGGAAAAGGCAGGGTTGGGAGTAATGGGATGGGAGCCATTTTGACAGTGTGTCATCTTCAGAACTCATAGAGGAAGTGGAGGCTATGTCATGTCGGCTAGGTGTTTTTATCTTTGGTGTGCTTGTGTTGTCTTCTATTGGTGGGAGTCATGACCTAATTTTTTATGTTATGGAGCTTCCAGCTTGAGTATGTCAAATTTTATGGTTATCGTTTCCGATACTCAAAGCACCGAAACAAAGAAATTATGCTTTGAATATTGGAAACGGTCACCAGATAGTGCCCAGAACTAAAAACCTGATGGTAATGCATCTGTTGAAGATTTCCTGATCAGCAAGCGAATAATCCTGGAGGGAAAATGGGTCAATGGTATATGCAAGGGGCACTGTCCAAGGCTACACCTGGAGTGAAGTATGGGCACTCCCTGTAAGTGAGTCACGCACACAAGTTCCTCACCCCGACTAAACGCCATACACATGAAATTTAATCACAAAAATACTAGTTTTAATTGTGAATACACAAAATCTCCCATAAAAAATATCAAAAAAAAATTTTAATATGAAAAATATAACAAAAAAATTGGAAAAAATTATAAAATTATGCCCCACCCCAAATAATACCAAAACTTTCTCCTATAAAAAATACTTTAATATTCATTTCACAACATTCAAAGCTTCAATACAAACATTAGTGATATACATCAACACTTACAGAAATGAAAAACTGATATCTTTTTCTTAACAGAACCCAAGTTGGCATTCTCCACGGCCACCTCAACTATTCCATCTACATCCTACATGATGCATTTCGCAAAAAAAAAAAAAAAAGGGTGGAATGTGCTTTTGTGAAATCTGATATCTTCTGTAAAAGGCTATCCAACTTAAAATCCCTACTTTTCAATCTGTTCTAGCTCAAGATTTCCTTACCTCACTTTACAACCCTTATTTACCTTTAAATTCTTCTAACTTTGACAATCCTGCTGCCCTTTTTGACTACCTATCACAAAAAATTGATTTCTTACAAACTATTTATCTAAACTGTGAAATTGTCCTCCTTAGAGACTAACATCCATAACACAAACTGGCTCCTCCTACTACAACTTCACATATCATGCTGGTAGGGAAGCTGAATCATCTGCCAATGGTCATGACCTAACACAGTCACTCTACCAACCAGAATACAAGACAATCCTCATCATTCTACCAACATTCTTCACCTTTTCTTAATCAAAACTCCCTCCAAATATACCGTGGGTGTCTGCTCTTCCCTTGGCAAATGACCACAATCTTATTCAAATCTCCTTTTCTACAGTTTGTCCTCTACCCAGTCAATCTCAGCCTCGCACTTTATGGCACTATAACTGTGCCAACTAGGATGACCTCCAAAATATTTATGCTGCTTTTCCATGGTCAAATTTTAATGCTTCCAATATTTCGTCTCAGTCACAGAAACATCTTCAGGGATTACAAACACTTTTTGTAACAACTTGTATTGTATTGGTATGTGTGTTGCAACAAAAAGTATTTTGTAACAACACACACACAGAGGGTGCCCCATCTAGTCTTAACTATATGGGACACCCTCTGTGTGGCACTTATTGGTGGCCTAGGATGTAAACTGGGATTTTGAAGTATTAATGTTTCCCATATTTTGGAAAGTTTAATGATTGCATTAATTTGATTAACATATTTGATTATGGTTAATTGGGCCTTGCAGACCATGCTCATAGAATCAATTGTGGAAGAGAAGGGAAAAAGTGTTCTTAGAATCCACAGCTACTCTTAGAAAATCAGTCTAATTTGAATAAATATGGTTACATTCAACTTCTCAAAATATGGGAAACACTAATTCTTTGAGATCTCAATTTATATTCTAGGCCACCAACAAGTACTACACAGAGGATGCCCCACCTAGTTAGGACTGTAGTCCTTCATTTACGTGTTTCATTTAGTTCACTTACTTTTGTGTTTGCCTCTCTTTCTGTGTGTGTGTTACAAGTCTCATATTTTACTCCCTGGCAACATCTCAGTGGCAGATGAAATATTGGAAGAATTAAATATTTTAATCCTTTCTCAGTGCTGTTTTACTCCATTAAGCCTCTAACATGAATATGAAACTTTGCTCTTTGCTTTATGCAGATGATGTTGTCTCCTGAACACATCCAGTGCAAGTCTGCAAGATTCGCTATCGAAATTAAATAAGGACTGTGACATGAAATCAGCAATAAATATAGAAATAGTAAAATATTTCAGCTATTTAGGCACAGTTTCTAGTGAAGATAGAAAATTAATATGTTAATAGACACCAGAATAAACAATGCTGGTATGGTGGAGAACGAGTTGACATTTATATGGTATAAGAGAGAAATTAACCAAAGGACTACACTAGCAGTATAGAAAACAATGTTGAAACCAGTTCAGTTATGGGTTTAGTCAGAAATAAAGCACTTGATTGGAGTTTAGAGACATATATGATAGTTTTGAGAAAGACTAGGAGACTGAACATCAATTGCAGAATCAAATTAAAAATGAGGATATTAGGAAAGAACCTGACATTGTTAGCATTCATGAATGCATAAGCAAATAATTTAAGATGGCATGGTAAAGCAGGGCTAATCTAAGATGGGATAGTAACTTTAACAGAATAGGACCGGTAAGATTAATAAAAGAGGTGTTTGATGCCAAGATGGCAGAAAAAACACCCAAAGGAAAATTTAAATTCAATCAGAAGTCCCTTAGAATACACTGAAATATTAAATATGATATTACTGGAGAGCTGGGCAATAGATTAATTTAGAGAAAAATTGTCAATAGTAGATTAGTAATACTGTAAACTTAATCATGTAGGGCTATCATAGCAGACTGAACACCACCTTGGTTGTAGATATCAAAAACTAAAAGATAATGAAGTGATAGATCAGTAAAATGCATTGTCTGAGAGAGTAGTGTATGCAGAACGAGTAAACCAATTTAAAGTGTATTTTGATGAGCAATGTTTGATACCAAAGATCACCCATAATGAGCCCAACTTCACGATGGAGAACTGGCCTTTTTTTTTCTTTTCCCTTTGGAAAATGGTTTATCATCCCACAGTATTTGCATACATACAATTCAATAATATTATTATGCCTTTTACTAAGATGATGAATGAGATTAGCTAGACAAAAAAGTTCACTTCATGAGTTCTCCATAATTTATTATAAGGAACCATATGGGATGCTAAGTGTTTACCATATGGAAGTTCAAGTTTACCATATGAAGTTTATAACAAAGAAATGCACAGCTGCTTTATCATATGACTCAATATTTCTTTTATGGTTACACAGTGGTCAGCATTCACAGTGAAAAAATTATGGAGACAACACACGTGTTAGAATAATTACTTCACTTAAACTTTAAGAAAGTAACATTTGATATTAGGGCTTTTAGGGGTTAAATGGATGAATAACACCATTAAGCTTGAGCTACAAAAAAAGAAACAACTGTGGAGGGAATTTAAAGAAAGGGGTGACCTGCAGGCACACGAACGGTATAAAGTGCAGGCCAGAAGGGTAACGAGTGTGGTAAAAACAGCAAAAGCCGATTATGAAAGGAAACTAGCTATGCAAGCAAAAGAGAATCCCAAACAGTTCATTCAATATGCCGCAAGCAAGAAAAAACTGTACATGGCAAAATGATTTGAAGGAATGACGATAGTAAGGAGGTCACGAAACAGTCGATATAGTGGAGTTACTGAGCGCCACTTTGCAAAAGTATATCATCCAGGTGATGACATCGAAAAAATGAAGGGACCATTAGTTTATATGGGAATTGTGATAAATGAAGTGGAGGTGAATAGTCTATTACAGAACCTTAATGTGAATACATCTGTGGGATTGGATGGTATACGGGTCTTGCGTGAAGCGGCTAAGAAATTATCAGTCCCCTTGACCATGTTGTTTAATCTGAGTCTCGGGTCTGGTTTAGTCACAAAGGCGTGGAAAGAGGGGAAAATAGTTTCACTGCATAAAGGAGGATCCAAGACTATGGTGGCAAATTACCGACCGATCAGCATATCAGGAGTCTTTGTCAAGGTCTTGGAAAAAGTAGTCAAGGGAAAAATACAGGAATGGATTGATGAAAATGAGATACTGTACAGGGGACAGCATGGCTTTGTGAAGGGTAGATCATGCCTCAGTAACTTGCTCAAGTTTTATAACAAGGTGACAGCAGAACTCAATAAGGGAAATGGGTTTACGGTGATACTGCTGGACCTGGCAAAAGCGTTTGACAGGATACCACATGGAATTCTAATCCGTAAGCTACAACATATGGGAATGGATATAGGGTTGGTGAGATGGATAGGTGGGTGGTTGATGGAGAGATATCAAAGAGTAGTTTATTCAGGAGTGGAGTCCAAAAGACGGCCTGTGACTAGTGGTGTGCCGCAGGGTTCTGTTCTAGGACCACTGCTGTTTAATCTATTCACTAACGATATAGGGAAGGATCTAAGTGGAACAGTTCATTTGTTCGCTGATGATGCAAAGTTGGGTAGGGCGATAGTGAATGCAGAGGATGTCAAAGTCTTGCAGGATGACTTAGATAGATTGGAGTTCTGGGCTAAGGAGAATGGATGTCAATTTAATGTGACAAAATGTAAGGTTATGCATTTTGGGGTGAAAAGATTAGCAGCAGTATACCACATTGGTGGAACTGTACTCCAAGAGATTGATGAGGCCAGGGACTTGGGAGTGTTGGTGGATAGGGAGATGAAGTTTAGGGGGCACATTGCAAAAGTAGCTAAAACAGCTCATCAACTCACTTGGTTGTTGAAAAATACCTTGACGAGCAGAGACAAGCAAGTTATTGTACCTCTGTACTGAGCCCTGATAAGACCTCATCTCGACTACTGTGCCCAGATTTGGTCACCTCAGTTCCTTCTTGATGGGGAGGAGGTAGAAAGGGAGGTGGATAGGGAGATGAAGTTTAGGGGGCACACTGCAAAAGTAGCTAAAACAGCTCATCAACTCACTTGGTTGTTGAAAAATACCTTGACGAGCAGAGACAAGCAAGTTATTGTACCTCTGTACTGAGCCCTGATAAGACCTCATCTCGACTACTGTGCCCAGATTTGGTCACCTCAGTTCCTTCTTGATGGGGAGGAGGTAGAAAGGATCCAGAGGCGAGTGACTAAGATGATAGCAGGTCTGCTATGGAATGAACCATATGAGAACAGGTTGAAGATTTGTGGGTTGCAGAAACTAGTTGATAGGTGGAAAAGGGGAGATATGATTGAAACATTCAAATTGCTAAAAGGATTCTATAAGATTAATTCAGAGGATATTTTTGAGATCAGGACTGGTGGTGGGAGAACTAGGGGACACCTATGGAAGCTGGGCAAGAGTGTGGTTAGCAGGGGTGTTAGAGCTGGGTTCTTTACTATTAGAGTGGTAAATGAGTGGAATAAGCTGCCAGAGTCTGTTGTAGGTGCTATGACAGTAAGCGAGTTCAAGGCAAGGTATGATAGATACTGTGAGAATGTCAAATAGTTGTGTGGACATGGAGTTTAGGGCCTCCCTCAATGAGTCTAAGGACTCCCTGGAGTAGCCCAAAATAATAATAATAATAATAATAAAATAATAATATTTCTACCTCTGTACTGAGGTCGTCATCAGGAAAAATGCCTAGGATAAAAGCTACATGAAACTGCACTATACGAAAATAAGATGAATCTAAATGCTTGTTAATTATTTGACCTAGCTTGATCTTGTGTAGAAAAAAAAATTAAAAATAAAATAAATTATACAGAAATAAAAAAAAAATATAAAACGCAACTACATTAAACATTTCTCAATCATCTTCTGTTTGGGCTTGTTCTTCTATGGATTACAGATGGGGGTCCTAAATATTCTTGGAATGATTAATCCATCATTTTTGTTCAATACGAGGACTTTAGAATTGTTTAATGTAGTTCTGTTTATATTTGTTTTTATTTCTATATAGTGTAGTTCTGTGTAGCTCAGCGGATGTGGCGTTTGCACACCGCTGCGCTTGACCGCACGAAAGAAGACTTGGTTTCGAGTCTAGTCGGCGACTAGAGGAAATTTTTCCAAGCCTTTTTTCGACCAGTTCCCGAGTTAGTCTATCTCTGGCATGGGCAAGCAGGTTTTTCCTCCCGGAAACTCGGGTTTTTCGTCCTGTAAACTCAAGAAAATCGACCGTAGAACCCACATTATTTCAGACATTAAATATATTGTGTTAGGGTTAGGGACCACGAGATGGCGGCACATTTGAGCCGTCTCTCTTCACTGCGTACCGCTTAATTAGTGATAGCCTTGGGCCATCTGTCTCTGATTGGGTACCAGTGGAGATTGAACTGCCCACTCAGTCTCCAAAAGTTAGATGGGGCTAAATGGCCTCGCCTACTCCCGTATATACAAGAATAAAAAGGCGTTAGTTGATTTTTTTTTTTTTTTGATTTCTATATAATTTATTTTATTTTATTAATTTTTTTCTCCACAAGAGGTCAGGCTAGGTCAAATAATTAACAAGGATTTAGATTCGCCTTATTTCGTATAGTGCAGTGTCATGTAGCTTTTATCTTATACATGTTTTTCTCCTGATGATGACCTCAACACAGAGGTTGAAACGTCGAATGTTACTTTCTTAAAGTTTAAGTAAAGTAATTATTCTAACACGTGTGTTGTGTCTCCATAATTTCTTCACTATGAATGTGACTCATTATGAATACTACATGTTGAGGTCTGATTTAGTATGGTACTTATGTTTGGTAGGATGGTAGTAGTGTCTTGTTATGAGAGTGTAATGTTTAAAATTTGTTTCAGATAATAGCCGATTGTCAGCATGTGTTGATTTGGAAAGAAATGAAACTATTTTGGGCTTAAACGATCGTTGAACCCAGCCTGTTAAAGGATTAAACCAAGAAATCATATTCTGGTTTAACCCTTTATACAAGTGTAAGCAAATAAAGTTGTTGAGTGAAGTCTGGATAGTCACCTTTCTATTAATGCATAGTATTATACATGTCTGTAAGGATATATGCATTGCATTATGGGATACTAAAGCAATTAATGTGAAGTCATTAGCATCTATATACAAGTAGCCCAGATGTCAAAATGACTTTATGCACAAACTTTGTTTGCCTACACTTGGATAAAAGGTTAAACAAAGAATATACTTTCTTGGCATTTTTAATTTACTTCATTAATTACACTGTAGTGCAGAACCATAGCAAATTATAAAAGGTAAATAGTTTCTCCTGTTTTGGTAACGTAATTTGCAGTAAGAATTGATGCATATAATATAGCGGATTACGAAAAATTTAGCCATGCAGGCTAAAGAGAATCCCAAACAGTTTTTTCAATATGTTGCAAGTAAAAGGAAAAATGTTCATGGCAGAATAATTTTAAAAAATGCTGAGGGTAGGGAGGTAACCGAATCAGTCGATATAGTGGAATTACTGAGCAAGCACTTTGCAAGAGTATATCATCCAGGTGGTGACATTGCAGGAATGGAAGAACCAACAGCTTATACTGGAATTGTGATGAATGAAGTAGAGGTAACTAGTTTATTACAGAACCTCAATGTCAATACATCTGTGGGATTGGATGGCATACCAGCTTGTGTCGTACGTGAAACAGCTAAAGAATTGTCAGTGCCCTTGACCATTTTGTTTAATTTGAGCCTTGGGTCTGGGTCAGTCCCAAGGGGGTGGAAAGAGGGGAAAATAGTTCCGCTGCATAAAGGTGGTTCCAAGGCTGCTGTTGAAAATTACCGGCCAATCAGCATAACAGGAATCATTATCAAGGTCTTGGAGAAAATAGTCAAGAGGAAAATACAAGATTGGATAGATGAAAATGGGATACTGCATCAGGGACAGCATGGTTTTGTGAAGGGTAGGTCATGCCTCAATAACTTGCTCACATTTTATAACACAGTGACGGCTGAACTGGATAAGGGTTTATAGTGATTCTACTGGACCTTGCTAAGGCCTTTGACAGGATACCACATGGAATTCTAATCAGTAAACTGCAGCATATGGGGATGGATATAGGATTGGTGAGATGGATAGGAGGGTGGTTGATGGAGAGATATCAGAGAATGATTTATTCAGGAGTAGACTCCAAAAGACGGCTTGTGACTAGTGGTGTGCCGCAGGGTTCTGTTCTTGGCCCACTGCTGTTTAATTTGTTCATTAATGATATAGGAAAGGATCTGAGAGGAACAGTTCATTTGTTTGTGGATGATGCAAAGATGGGTAGGGCAATAGTGAATGCAGATGATGTCAAAATTTTGCAAGATGATTTGGATAGATTGGAGGGTTGGGCTAAGGAGAATGGATGTCAATTTAATGTGGCAAAATGTAAGGTTATACATTTTGGGGTGAAAAGATTAGCAGCAGTTTACTACATTGGTGGAACTGTACTCCAGGAAATTGATGAGGCACAAGATTTAGGAGTGTTGGTGGATAAAGAGTTGAAGTTTAGGGGGCACACTGCAAAAGTGGCCAAATCAGCTCATCAAATCACTTGGCTGCTGAAGAATATGTTGACAAGCAGAGACAAGCAGGTTATTGTTCCTCTGTATCGGGCCTTGATAAGACCCCATCTCGACTACTGTGCCCAGATTTGGTCACCTAGGTTTCTTCTTGATGGGGAGGAGGTTGAGAGGATCCAGAGGCAAGTGACCAAGATGATAGCAGATCTGTGGAATGAATCTTATGAGAACAGGTTGAGGATTTGTGGGTTGCAAAAATTGGTTGATAGGCGGAGGAGGGGGAAATATGATTGAGACATTCAAATTACTGAAGGGTTTCTATAAAATTAATTCAGAAGATATTTTTGAGAACAGGGCTGGTTGTGGGAGGACTAGGGGACATCCATGGAAACTGGGCAAAAGTGTGGTTAGTGAAGGTGTTAGAGCTGGGTTCTTTACTTTTGAAGTGGTGAATGAGTGAAATGGGCTGCCAGAATCTGTGGTGGATGCTGTGACAGCGAATGAATTTAGGGCGAGGTATGATAGATACTGTATGAATGTCGAATAGTTGTGATGAATATCATTTGGGGCCTCCCTCGATGAGTCTAATGACTCCCTGAAGTTGCTCGTAATAATAATAATAATAATTAATGTGAATATGCCATTATATGCTGTAATTGAAGTGTAGGATAAATATTTCAGGTTTGTTATTTTAAACAAAGCCAATGAAAACATTTCCCTAATTCCTACATGGAATTAGGGAAATATTTTAAATCAGAACATCTTCAAACTTAAGCAATAAAAAACTGCACAAAGGAAAATGCAGGTTTTGACCCACATGAACTATACATGAGAAACTACAGCTCCCTTCAGCAAAAATACTATAATAGACAGATACGATTCCCACGCAATTTAACCTGCAACAAATAAATCAATATGTGTTAAATTTTATTTATTCATTACTATTTCATTACCCAACATCAGCAACATAGTTCACCTGAAATAAGCATATCTGTCTTAATAATTATAAGTAGTTCATTTCACCTTATATTATTTTTCAGTTAAGTTAGCATTCTTAAATGATGTCACACTTTCAGAAAGAAAGGGGAAGATATCTTAGACAGTAGCATTTGTAACTGGAAGGAAGAGACTTAGGATGTCACATTACAAACAACTCAAAATTATTTCATATTAGTAATGCAACATAATAAAATTTGTTAAAGATCTCAAAAATTCTTTAAAAAACTCAAATAAATAAATAACTGCATAAGAATGGAATGCAATTACCAATTTATCTTAGGTTTTCAAAATATAGCACTATACACAAAACACATCTTGTATCTAGGTGTGTGTGTGTGTATATATATATATATATATATATATATATATATAGAAAGTTTTTTACCTTGAGTATAAAATATGTTAAAGATGCCAAGCTATTTTAAACCTGGTTTTATTCCATTTCCCAAGTAAGCAAACAGACAAATGAGTCAAGTTTGCACCTGCACGTATTGCAAGTCTAGCTGACCCACAAAGTAGTGCAAGTCAAGGCAACTCTTGGTAAAGGTAGAATAAGCTCTGATCACTATTCTTAATATTTACCCTTAACGACGCAAAGCCCATTTCCTTGAGGAGATGTATGATGCTATGTATTAAAGGCAAGGGGCCACTACCCAGACCGGTTTCGACCTTTATTGAGGTCTCATCAGTGGGAGCCAGGCTTAGGAATACCAAGATTTAAGTAATACAGAGCTTATAAGTATTTTACCAAAACAAGTTACCATAAGGTGCTCTGACCTTATTAAATAAAATCTCAGGATGAGAGATATATGTAGAAAGTTTTTGACCATATATGGGTTGAAGATTATCAGAAGAACCATCATTTTAAAGGCTAACCTACATTATAATTATATGCTTGTATTCGCTGTCCCGTTTTCCAGTTTTGTGGTTAAAAAAAAAAAAAAAAATCTTGCTACCTCCATATTTGAACAACTAATTCCAATAATAATAATAAATAAGGAATCGCTGCTGGGTATTTTCTATTTAAGGTGAGGGTTAATAAATGTTCAACATCATCATTTCTGTTTCGATATATTTTTATTCATCCCGATTTAAATACGCTTTATCTTAGCAAGTTCAATATGACATAAAGTTCCGACTGACATCAGCAGTGAATTGAGACAACTGTAAAAGCGTGAAAATGTGAGAAGTCACTGAATGCTCTCGTCACTTAAAAACATTTCTTAATGCAAATTTATACACACACACACTTTAATTTCTTATTTAAAATATATTACAAATTATATTTTTTTCTTTAATTTATTACGCCTATATATATATATATATATATATACACCAAAGTATATCTAAGTCGTTAGAATATGAATACGTGTGTATAAATGCAAACATGCTCACCGGCGACGACAGAGTTCAACTCACCTTATTCATTACCTGAAAAACGTAAAATAAAAGAATATCAGTGAAACATGCAAAATACTGATATAAACTTTTGATTTAAGGGAGATGAAAAACAAATGTATATTTACTTCAGGATTAGATTCCAACGGTATCCACTTGGCTTCTGAAGCCATCTTATTAGTTTGAGAACGTAAACAAACTCAGCTACAGTACACGCTGGTTATTCGAATTTATAATTCTGCTTAGTGTATGAGATTAACAACGCCCGTTTCCCCAATGTGGTGTGGGTTGGGCGAAACTTATATATATATATATATAATTAATATATTAATTAATATGTACACATATATATTAAATATATGTATACATATTAAATATATAAAACTTTAATATATATGTATACATATATGTTAAAGTATATTATATTAAATTCTAAATGTGTATTATATTAAATAATATATTAAAATATATTATTTACTGACTGAATTCCGAGAATTAGAAAAAAAAAAATAATTTAATTTAACACACAACATGTTTCGTCGGAATGCCGACTTCTTCAGGCGTGTGAAAATTACAAGCAAACATAATTCAGTCAGTAAATAATATGAATTCAGTTAAATAATATGAACATATCTACATACCGAGTCAACATAGCTGATAATCATATATATATATATATATATATAATTAGTACTATTAACTCGGGGTTGGGATATGTTCATTTTTCTAAATTAACTGACTTAAAACCCGAGAATTATAACACAATGACGTTTATTTGAAAAAACGCAACATGTTTCGTCAAGAATGACTTCATCAGGCGATAAGAACATAGAAAGATATTAAAAGACACTGAAATTAACATTGACACACTTTAAAGCTATACAATTATAAAGCCATAATATTATGGCTTTATAATTATATATATATAATTATATATATATATAATTATATATATATATATATATATATATATATATATATATATATATATATATATATATATATATATATATATATATATATATATATATATATATATATATATATATATAAAGTTTAATAAGGACACAACTAGTTTCGTTGGTAAGCCAACTTCATGAGGTCGCAAGATGTAGGACATTAATGGCGCAGAGGGTGAAGCTTGACGCTTTTTATATTCCTTGTTGTCTGTTTGAAGCAGTGATGGGAGAGATTTGTGAGCTATTTTAGCTAGCACTGAGGGAGGGGGGGGGAAGAGGTGGTTATGTGTCGTCAATGGGTGTTTAGGATGGCTTTTGATCTTTTATGTTTCCAGTGGTCATTACCGTCATAATTTCCGGATTGCTGTATTAATTGGTTTGGATGCGTGGACGCCCTCATGAGGTATTTTTTTGGTAAAGAGATCTGGTGGATATTTATGTCCCGGTGGATCTGGGCATTCCTGACAGACCACAGGGCATCCAGGATCATTTCTAGGCATTTGTTTTGTAGTCTTTGTAGCTTGAGGATATTTGTCTTGGAGGTATGACTCCAGGCTGGGGAGACATATGTAATTGTTGGACGCATCACTGACTTGTAGAGTAGAATTTTGTTTCTTGCATTTAGTTTGCTGTGTCTGTTGATCAAGGGGGTACAGCTGGGCAATAACTTTGGATGCTTTGGGGCATTTGCTCTTGATGTGGCTGTTGAAGCATAATCTTTTGTCGAGGAGTATTCCGAGGTATTTAGTTTCGGTTTTCCAGGGAATTTTTGAGTTGAACAGGGTTGTTAGTCTCCTTTAGGGATGCTTGTCTTACTGTGAAGAATATCGTTGTGCTCTTCTGGGGGTTTATTTGAAGTAGCCAGTCTGCAAACCATTTTTCTAGATTCTGGATGGTGTCTTGAGTTTTTTTTATTACAAGATGCGGTTCGCGGGATCTGGTTAGTATTGCAGTGTCATCTGCATAAAGGGCGATGGTGGACGTGATGGGATTTTGTGGGATGTCTGCCATGTAGATGTTGAATAGAATCTGAGCCAGCAGTGATCCTTAAGGAACTTTGACCAGGATTTTTCGTTGGCATGAGACTGCTTCGTTTATTTTAACTTGCATCGTCCTGTGTGGGAGGTATGATTTGATGAGATGTATCATGTTTAGTAAAAAGTTTGAGATGATGAGTTTGTAAAGCAGACATTGGTACCAGATCTTGTCAAAGGCGTTTGTGATGTCTAGGAAGAAGGCTCCAGTGTGCTGATTCTAATTGAATCCTGTGGTGATGTATTCTACCAGCATGTGGATCTGATGGGTGGTGGTCTTGATGGAAGCCGAGTTGTTCTTGTGGAATGATTTGTAATTTGTTTGCATTTTCTAGGAGTCTGGTGAGGATGCTTTTCTCTGCTATTTTTCCCAGGTTGGATAACAGGCTGATGGGACAGTAATTTTGTGGTAGGTGTGGATCTTTGCCCGACTTGGGAATTGGGATGATGTCAGCTATTTCCATGACTGGGGGAAGTGCTGCCATTTGAGGATGGAGTTTACGATGTTTACCAGATGTACTATGGCTTTGCGTGGTAGTGCCTTGATGACTTTGTTCGATATATCGTCGGGTTCTGGGGCTTTTTTGTTCTTGAGGTGGTTGATGATACTGATCATTTCGGTGGGTGAGGTAGGTGTAATAAGGCTTGGATTGTCGTCGGGACGATTTATTGTGAGCCTGACTTTAAGATGAATCTTGTACATGTGGCTGATGTTTAGGTTCTCGTATGCAGGGCTGCATTGTTTTGCTCGGTTTCTTGCTATGGCTTCTGCTTTGTCAACGTCTGTGTACACTAGGTGTTGTTCTGCTTGAAGAGGGGGGTGGAATTTGCGCTTGTTCTTGAGATTATTTAGGAATTTCCAGATGAATGATCAGTTGTGGAGATGGATGTGAGCTTTGTTTTCCATTGTTGATTTCTGTGGTTCTGGAGAGCTTTTTACACACGCACGCATATAAATGTAGCTAGAACTGAAGCACGGATTCCAATTCAAATTTAAGTACAGTGTTTGAAAGTTCTTGAAAACTCTGTTCTTGTAAGTGGTTAATGTTTCTGTCGGTCATTTTTTATACACCTTTGTGCTTTGACAAATATATATATATATATATATATATATAACTAGTTGTGTCCTTATTAAACTTTTATTCTTAATATATATATATATATATATATATATATATATTAAGAATAAAAGTTTAATAAGGACACAACTAGTTTCGTTGGTAAACCAACTTTGTATATATCTTTGTGCATTATCATGCACAAAGGTATATACAAAAAGATCGACAGAAACATTACATACTTACAACAACAGCGCTTTCACACATACATGCATATAAATGTAGCTAGAACTGAAATACAAACATTATTATTATTATTATTATTGGCAGTCCATAGACTTATCGCGGATGTCTACTACCATACTGGAAACCAAATACTAACCTTCATTTGCACAATACTTCTCATATTTTGCCTTGAACTAATTCACTATCACATCATTCCCAACTGACCGGCAACCCATTTCACGTATTCGTCATTCTCCATGCAAAAAAAACTAGCCCCTCCAATTCCCTTCCTAACTAAACTCTTTCTTAATTTCCGGGAATTACCCATAGTTCTCCATATGATAGTCATGTACTAAAAAATTTCATTTCATTTGTGTGAATCCTATAACAACATTTAAGTAACTGATATGTCTATATCATATCCCTCCCTCTTCCTCCTATCCGCCAATCAGTAACCTACAAATCTTCAATCTATCCTAAATAAGGGACATCCCATAGATCTACCACTATCTTGGTCGTCCAATCTGGACTTTACCAATTGTTCTACATCCCAGGGAAACTAAGTGATCAGATCTGCGCGCATTAATCAAGGCCTTATAAAAGCGGTATTATGCTCCTTATCTCTGCTTGTAGTGTTTTCTTCAGTAACAGAGCAATTCTATGAGTTATTTTAGTGATTTTTTTTTTTGCAATGTGGCCTCTGAATTTTAACCCAGCGTTATCACTCCCAAATCCCTAATCGCCGTAATTTTCTGCAGTTCATTTACATCGATGCAGTACATAGCTGATAATCTTTTAATTCCTAAATGCAAAATTTACACTTTGCCACATTAAAGTGACAGCTATTCTCTTCGCCAATACGCTACACAAGTTGTCCTGCAAGTTCCTCACATCATCACTCTATCCGGTTTTTACATCATCAACAAATATAGTACTGGCCCGAGTACAGAATCATGTGAAACACTGCTAATCATAACTATAGAATAACACTTATGCCACAGTAAATAACTTTTTTATTATATAAACATTTCCTCTTATGTCTCATAAGACATCATCAGTACAATCATCGTACAACAGGAATTGCTGATCTAATAATTTGCTAGTTGTGACATGGAGCCTTCTTTATGCAAAGGAATTATTTTCTCTCTCTCTTCTCATTCCCTTGGGACTTCCCAGAGATGAGACTCAAAGTAAACAATTTGGTCAAAGACGCTGCCAGTACATTTGCACATTTTCGTGATAGGTGAATTGATATCCCATCTAGTTCCAAATCCGTATTTATATCAAAGTTCTCTAAGATCGTGTACACCTCAGCTTCATCTACATCTCTTTCAATATCAGCACTCATCACAGATGTTACTGCAATATGTCTACCCCGATGATACACCTTTGCAAAGTGAATGCTCAATAATTCAACTGTTTCATCTGCTTAAGATGCTTCCTTTATGAAGATTATACTGCCATAGTAATTATTCCTTTTACTTTCCACATACTGAAAAAAAAACTCCTTCAGATTATCTTTGACTGCTATGCTAATTTCGTCTCGTTCTGTTTTTCCTCTCCGACAATAACAGTCATCCTTCTGCCCTGTGGTTTATACAGACTGCTCACTTTTCTCTTTAAACATCTTCCACAAGCCTTTCCTTTTTAACAATTCATGCTTAATAATGTCACTCATCCACTTAATTCCTACTTTATTTATCTTCATCACACTAGGTATACATTCTGCTATTTTCCTCTTCTAACACTGTTTAACCACTTCAAGCAGTCTCCTGAGTTTGACATAATTACCAGCTCAGTAAATTCTACGTCACCCTTCTTTAAGGAGAAATCTATACAGTTAGTCGCTCTCAGGTCAAAACTTCATGGCTGTTATAACTAAATGTTGGCATAGTACCCACCTTCGTTACATACAAATTCTATGATGCAGTCACGAGGTCCTGCACTCTTAATCCCCTAGTACTTTTTATCATATGCTACCTTAAATAAGTATTCCTTAGTAGCTGCGTGAATTCCATTTCCTTTCTTCTATGTGACCTTTCCTCCTTATAATATGAAGTATCTCGTAATAAATATCCGTTCGCTACTAGCTGAGTTTATTTGCCATTCCAATTCCTTTGCATCATTATCCTCTGCATCACCTGGCCTATAGCAGCAACCAACTGGATTTTGTCCTGTTGACCTCTCTCTCACACCAGATAGCCCAAAATATACTGCTTTCCATTTTAATAATCCATTGTTGATCTGTTACTCTTTTTGAATCTTATCATCTATTATTATCAGTAATGTCACTCCCCCAATTTTGTTCGATTTTTCAGCCCTGAAAATACCAGAGACTTCGCATTTTATTCCAATTACTACATCACCTTCTGTTAATTAGATCTAGATAATACCAATACCTTTTGGGAAAGAAGAGCTACTAATGTCAAAAGACCTTCCTCCTGTTACGAAAGCGTCTTTTTTTTAGCATACATAAACCTTAATTGCTTCCTTTTCCCGCAACTACCACTACTCTTTGTACCGACCATTAATTTCTGACAATCTACCGCATGAAATAAATCCAACTGTTAAATGTCTGTAACATTATAAAATAAAATTAACAATAACTGAAAATTAGAAATTGTCACCAAACAGAAATTGTGAAATATGCACTGTATATCTAATTTTTTTATTCAGTAAGCCTGTGTAGCTCAGTGGAAGCGGCGCTTGCGTCCTCTGCGCTTGGCTGCTTGAAGTTAGACCTAGGTTCTAGTCTAGTCGCTGACTGGAGGAACTTTTTCTAAGTCTATCTTCGACAGGTTCCCGAGTTGGTCGATCTCTGGCACAGGCAAGCGGGTTTTTCCTCCCGGAAACTCGGATTTTTCGTCCCGTAAACTCAAGAAAATCGACCGTAGTACCCACATTATTTCAGACAGTGACATATCTTGTTATGGTTAGGTACCAAGAGATGGCAGCACTTGTTTGCCAGCCTCTTCATCGGTGGCTGCTATAATTAGTGATAGACATGGGCCAGCTCTCTCTGATTAGCTACCGGTGGAGATTGAACTGCCCACTCAGTCTCCAGAAGCTAGATAGGGTATAAAGGCCTCGCCTACTCCCTATTAGGGAATAAAAGGCGTTTAGTTAATTGATTGATTGATCTAATTTTTTTTAACCTCATTGAATACGTAGTTGATCTGAAAGAAGTATTGTTTTTATAATCTAAATCAACAAGGATTTGAAAAAATAAGAAGGGAAGACAGATAGTGACCAAGACAGGAAGATAGTTATCTTAAAATTTGCAACAAGTATATATATATATATATATATATATATATATATATATATATATATATATATATATATATATATATATATATATATATATATATATATATATGTATATATATATATATATATGACCAGTGGAATGCTCAAGATTGAATTGATAAAATTAACTGTTTAGGAACGTTTACGGTACCATAATTCTAGACCATTGAAAAAATGACCGTTATAGGTTCGATTCAATTTACTTTCGATAGTTTTCATGGAGAATTTTCATACTGTGTTTAGTAATCTAGCATTTCTAGGACAACACCTAAACAGATTGTCGTTGTGTGTGTGGGGGGGGGGGGGAGTTCAGTGTTGTGAAAGGTTGTGTTCTGTATTTCAGATGGAAGAGATTATAGTTTACCTAGTGTACTGATGGAACAAGTGTATTACAAGAAACTAATGAAATCAGATTGGAAGTAGTGGAGAATAATAAACGGAAGTTCATAGCATCACGTTGCAAAAGTGGTGGATGGATCACAATTAATAACAATGATAATGAGAAGGACATTTCCGAGAAGAAAACATTCAACGGTATAAATCAAGAATAATCTCGATCTAAATTATCGTTGACAGATTTAATCCCATGGAATCCCGGACATCAGGAAAAACTGAACAAGTTCGGAACAGGCAACGAAGGTAATACGTGGTCTAATAGAATGTTAACTGTCTGCAAACCCCACTTCCACTGAGCTACAAAGGCGCCTACAAGAAAACGTTGAATAATTATATAATATATATCCTCAGTGCGTTTAATACCTCAAAGGAGTGATGGCACCATTAGTCCTAAATGTGTGGGAAATGGTTTACAGAGAACCTCGACCTTCACTATGATCTTTTGATGATGGTGAAGGTCGAAGTGACGTTGGCAATTGTGTTCTTAATAACAATTTGTATTACTGTGTGAAAGAGTTCTGGTCTAATTTTTCTGATTTGGTGGGAAAAAATTCCATGTTTCCAGGAGATATACTCGATGTGCTAGGGTTCGGAGTTAGATTGTCTAACTCCGAACTGGGAAAAAAAAGGCATTTGGGAAAAAAGTTCCTGTAGTTGTGACTATAATCGAACCTATATGGCCTTTCTTTTGCTAATCTAATAATTGATAATCCAGTTAAAGAACTTAAGAGGAACACATTAACCATATTCAAAATAAATAAATAAATAAATAAAAATATTTTACTCTCAATTCGTAATTCAGCACTTTAAAGCAGGGGTCGGCAACCAGAGACCCAAACGTGCATTTTTGGCGGTCCATAAATGGTGGTCCATACATGGCATTGGGCCCTTATGTTGAATTATTCAGTGATGTATTTAGTATGATCAATTAATCACTTTCGCAAAGAAGATGACAGTCGCATTTGGAAGCACATACGTGCATTTGCGAACAAGCATTTTCTGACATGAATTTTAGAAAAAACAAATTTTCTTCTCGACTGACTGATGAATATTTGCATGATTCGATTTCGCACCTCAGATGGTTATAGATAATTTGGCTAAGGGAAAACAATCGCAAAAGCAGGGAGACACACATATTTGATGCATAAACTATATTACTTTTTTTTTCAGTGGTAATAATTTTTTGTTGAGTTTAATTTTCATGCTTGTTTCATATCTCGTACTTTAAATAATTCCATGTAATTTAAGATTGATATAATGAAAATTGATAACTCAAGTACATATATTTTTTAACTTACTATTTTCTCTTAATTAAATGCTTGCGACCCGATCCTTAAAAATAATAGTTTAATGTGGCAGAGAATCGGAAAAGATTGCCGACCCCTGGTTTAAACCGTTGCGGCTGCGTCTCAGGAGCGGACGGGCACAGCACAGTCAGTACACATGTGCGAAAACGTATTGTTTTTTTTTTCCCTAATATTACGTATAACTAAGGCCATTGACAGGATTTTAGGGCCCAGTAATAATAGTATTTCTGCAGTACCCTATTATATTAGGGTGTTTGCTTAACCCTTTGATGCGTTCATGCGTGTATAAAAATTAACAAGCAAGATTCCGTTTTTATCCTAAAAATGCTATGATGCCTGATTCATCATTAGTTTCTTTTAATTTGTTACACATTTGGGTCGTTATCGAAACCGTTGAAAAAAATATTTATTGTATTCTTTATGTATGGTTAGTCTAGAACAGGGGTAGGCAACCCTTGGCATG
The DNA here is from genome assembly GCF_054136105.1 of Typopeltis vanoorti. NCBI lineage: Eukaryota > Metazoa > Arthropoda > Arachnida > Uropygi > Thelyphonidae > Typopeltis > Typopeltis vanoorti. The sequence goes on along the minus strand of NC_143555.1, from coordinate 66,895,050 downwards.
CCTTCCAAACGTGGCACGCCAACGACTATTTTTCAGCATGCAACCAAGGGCTCACATTAAAAAATAATTAAATAAATAAATACATTCCAGACATCTTCGCTGACTTGTATATTTTAATTTAATATAATACAATTTTATTAAGTACAGCGATACCAAATTAAAATGCAATGAAGAAGCAAACCCTACTAACTGTTTTAGTAATAATAAATAGAAAGAAAATAAGAAACAAAGATCCCATTTACAAGCCATCTCCGCGATATGCTGATATAAAAGTTTCGTCCAGTTCAGTTGTCGCATCATTCGTCAGGCAACCAGATGTGGCATGACTCCTTTACCATTATTTGATATATCTTTTCGTGTTTCGCAAAGAACGTATCCGTTTTCTAAAGTGTGTATATATGCGGATTTGGGTTTTATTAATTCGAAATTCATTGAAATATGGATTGGAAGTATTTATTGTCAATTAATATGTTTAACTTATTACATATAAAAGCAAATTTCGTTTACATTGCCATAAAATACCGTATTTACTCGAATGTAACTTGCACTTTTTCTCCCCAAAAATTAAAGCTAAAAATCGTGGTGCGAGATATAGTTCGCCCACCGATTAGAGGTCCCTCGACACTTCTGCGCATGTCAGAAAAAGGAGAATCCATTCCGTTAATAGGGTAATCAGTCTGTCATCTGGGATGAGTTTGTTTATTATTACAGGACGGAAAATTTAGCTTTCCTTTTACGAACATTGTAGTTTTTGAAGTGTATCTATTTTGCATGTATAACAGTTGGAAAAATTACGTAGAGTGTTAACAAAATTAAAAAAGGTATAGCATAAAACAAAAATGTAACTAAGTTTATTTTTAAGAAAGTTTTCTATAAAATAAAAATAATTATACAAAAAAACAGAAATTATTTCAAATGAACTTAGATATTCTAAACTTACAGTTGAGAGAACTGAGACAGTTTAATGTCCTAAACTTATTAGGTATTTATGACTTGTTGTGACTCTTTGAACAAACCCATGCAAAAAAAATGTTGGAAAAAATACCATTGTCAAAATCTTTTAATCTTCAGAGTCATCTGAATCGGTGTCCGAATCGCCATCACTTTCACTTAAACTAATCACCAAAGGTTCGCATAATTCTTCGATAATTCCGTCTCTGTCCCAATATATTTTCCAATGAGGTGACATGAGAGCAATATTTTCCCCGGTTTTGAACTGTAATACTTTCAATCGCCTGTTCTGAAAGCTTAAAAAGTTTCGACATGTCAATATCCCCAGTTACGTTGCGATGGCGAATGAAACTTTTCACTTCTGCCCAAACATACTCAATAGCATTAATATCGCAATGATATGGTCGTAGCCTCAAAGCTAGAAATCCATGCTCTCTGAGCATCGTATCGAATTTAAATAGTTTAGTTGTGTTTTTAAATTTTAATTTTAAGTTGTCGAATTTAAATGCCTTTTCCAAAGAAAATTAATTTTTTCTTTAAGCACAGGAATCAATTTCGGAACAGTTGGCACTCTTTTCTCGACCACGTAAAATTCGTGAATAGTTCTTATAACGTCTACATCAAAATCATTCAAAGCTACAGTTTCGATGGGTTTCTTTCTCTGACGCTTTTTTTTTTTTAGAAGATTTAAATTTTGGCTTACCTTCACCTTTTGATTCCCTACGAATTCTTTTAACAGTCGGCCCAGATACGCCCGCAATTGCACTTGCACGTTTTATGACTTGAGAAAGGGAAACAAGAAGACGGCCTTCTGACGATTCTTTTTCGAAGAACGTCAGCACATTATTCAATATTCTTTTGCAAGAGCTACTGAAACGTTTAACAACAGAACTTGTTGACTGTACTGGATCCATCATACAAATTAATAATAAAAAAAAAAATGCAAAAAAGCGACAACAAAAATCAAGCTAATACAGCGACAGACAAGAAAGCACGTGATTTCGCATGTTGGCGACCAATTCGTATCCTTCATTTCTTTCTCCCCTTCAGCATGAATCGACTATTCTTGGCAAAATGCCAAGAAGAGATCTACAAATGGTGGGCGAACTATATATGTGAGGATTTTCGGAAACTAAAAAAAAATAATAATAAATAAAGAAAAATAAAAATCAGCTAACGTCATTTAAAAAAATGCCTTGCCTACTCCCTAATAGGGAGTAGGTGAGGACTTTATAACCTATCTTGCTTTTGGAGACTGAGTGGACAGTTCAATCTCCACCGGTAGCCAATCAATGATAGCTACCCCATGCCTATCACTAATTATAGGCAGCCACCGATGAAGAGGCTGGCAAAAAATGCTGCCATCTCTTGGTGCCTAACCCTAACAGGATATGTTGATGTCTGAAATAATGTGGGTACTACAGTCGATTTTCTTGAGTTTACGAGACTAAAAACCTGAATATCCGGGAGGAAAAACTTTGCTTGCCATGCCAAGATTGATTAACAAGGGAACTGGTCAAAGATAGAAAAAGGTTTAGAAAAAAGTTCAACCAGTCTGCGACTAGACTTGAACCTAGGTCGAACTTCGAGCGGCCAAGCTCAGAGGATGCAGGCGTCGCTTTCAGCGAGACTAATGAACAGACTGCTATGGTACTAGGCCAGTAAAGATAAAGCAATTATGAAGACGTACTTAGGATTACGATTAGTGTGGTATTAATAAAAGATCAGCAAGTCAAAGATAAAAGCAAGCCGACAACTTTTGAATTGAAATGCTAATTCTATTTCAACCAAATTTAATACCTGAAACTGTCATAACATTATTCACTATATACGTTTCTGAGTTTTAACACGTTTACGAATTTTAACACTTTCCGTTGATTTTTATTGCTGCTTTGTGTTTGATCTGGGGGGGGGGGGAGGGACAGCCTCCCACAGTTCTAGTTTTTAGTTAGATACTGTGTCTGCCAGTGCAATATATGGGTTTGCTTGAGTCTTAAATAGCATAGTTTCTGTGGGAAGGGAACATGTGGTTCATTAGTTAGTGCCATTTTTATCTCAGTTGTCACTAATTGCACTATTTGTTGAGATATATATTACACAGACTGCAAACGTCTCTGTATCTTATTCAGTAATACAATAAAACGACCTGTTTTTACTTGCGTCTGCAGTCATCATTGGGTACTGGGAAGGTCATGTGGTTTAATAAAGGAAGCGAGTTACTATCGTCTTGAAACGTATTTAAACTTTTTTTTCCCTGTGCGAGGTATATGCGAAAGTTTTCAATTTCTTTTTTCGTAAAGTAAAATCAGGGTCACGAGTTATATGCATGGGCGAGTTATATTCGAGTAAATACGGTAAGTTTTTTAAAGCAATGTGAAATGATTTATCAATATTCAGGATTATGAAGTGTTATCAGCACGTGATTAGATTACGTGTGTACTCTTTTCTTTCATTTGCATGAGTGTAGGTTCGTCTTATAATCGTACTAATTTTTGGTTTGCTTAAACTTGTTTGGTATATGCAAAGAATTATTATGATGAGAATATCGGAGTCCAGATTATAATTTTTGTCAGTGTCTATATGTCTCTGTCCACATTTTTACACTCCATAATCCGATATTCATTAAAATTAAAACCTGAATGAAGAAAGCAATTATTTAATTGCTTTCTTATGTATTTATTTCTTTGCTTCCTGCTCTTCACAGATTGAGCAGAATGTCATAACCACCAGCATGAAACATAGACATTCAAATGAAAAGGATATTAGACAATTTAAAGAATACTGGACTGAAAAATTTGGCATGATTAAGAAAGATAATAAAGCATTATGCATTTTATGTTCCAATTCAGTTGTTTTTAAGATGACTTCTGTAAAGTGATATTTTGAAATTGTTCATAAGAAGTTAAGTAATAAAAGTGAGCAAGAACAAAGGGAATTAATTTCTCTGAACTGAGCAAGACAAAAAACACTCTATAGACGAAATTTATTTCAGGTAGGTCTAGTTCCAACTTAGTTGGTGCTATTTTGAGGTTTCAAAAGTTATTGCCCAACATAGAAAACCACCCAGTAATGGGGGAGTATATTAAAAAAGCAAGGCTAGAATGTGCTTCTTTTCTTTTTGACAATCTTTCAGAAAAGACAAAAATCATTCAGCGCATTAAAGAATTGTCTCTGAGTAGAAAGACAATTAAGGATAGAATATTTAAGTTGGAAAGGAATACAGCAGAACAATTAAAAGATTTGACTTCATGTAAGTTCTTTTCTATTTGTGTTGATGACAGCACAGACATTACATTATCAGCTAGGCTGGCAAACCTAGCTCGATTTTGTAGGGATGACGAAGTATACGAAGAGATGATTAACCTTGTAACACTAACTGAATTATCAGTGTGGTTGAAGTATGTAAAGCAGTTATGACCGAATTATCTATTTGGAAAATTGGTAATTCAAAAGTGGTATCCATCACAATAGATGGTGCGCCCAGCATGATTAGTAAAGAAGCAGGATTTGTAAATCTGTTTGCAAAACATGCTGTTCATCCACTGATAGATTTTCATTTCATCCTACATGAGCAGAATTTATTTGGAAACGTAGGCCTAAAGGAACTTCAGTATGTGATGCAAACAGTAATCTAGGTTGTTAATTACATTTCTGCACGTGCTTTGAATAAAAGAAAATTTCAGAATCTATTGAATGAGGCTGATTCGGTATACAAAGGACTAACAATGTACAACTGTTCGTGGCATAGTCGAGGTCTTGTTCAGAAACGATTTGTTGAATCCCTGGATGAGATAAATCTCTTTTTGACTAATCAACAAATATCTTATAAAGAAATGTATGACATCGTGTGGGTTTGTAAACTCATTTTTATTACAGATTTTTGCGAACATTTAAATGACTTGAACCTCAAACTACAGGACACGGAAACATCTTCAAATAAACTTGTAGATCTTTTCTTTGATAAATATGGATGATCTTGAAATGCAGTTTATTGATTTTCAAAGTAGTTCAATTTGGAGGCAGAAATTTGTTGACCTCAGAGTTGACTCGGAAAATATTGAAAAGGAACGATTAGAGACGGGAGTAACAGAGAGAAGTGCGGGAAAAGAGGCACTAAGAACTTGGAATCCTATTCCCGAAACCTTTGTATGTTTAGAAACCCTTGCAACAGCATTATTATCCATTTTTGCATCTACATATTCTTGTGAATCATTGTTCTTAGTGATGTACTTTGTTAAGTCAGGAGTAGCTTTGAAGACGAAACTACTAGCGCATGCATATCTCTAAAGGTTATAAAATATAAACCTTATATTAATCATCTGTCATTAGTGATGCAGAAATCTCACTGATGCTAAATAAATAATATGTCCACGATTTTTCTTTCTCTAGTTTTGATTTGATGTTTTCTGCTGAAAATGGTAAAGATTAACTTCTGTTATTTATATTATGTAGGTAAAATAACAATTTATTTTATCTGTAATTTTTATGTATTACTCTTAAGGGATTAAGAATTAATAAAATTATATCTTTAATTTTATTTTCTTTTATTATGCTCTAGTCAAGTAAAACGATTATGGGATTGTGCCCTGCAATAATATTGGAAAAACGTATGTCTGATTGATCTTTATAAAAAATATATCAGAATTATTGTTTACTCTTTTGCTGATGTTAAAAATTGCGTCTTTAAATTGTGCGGCTTTATGTGGCAGCTTGAATTACACTTAAACGTAAAAAAAAATATTCTTGCTATCAACACGGTAGGACTGTTATGTAAAATTCGTCACTAATTTTTACATTCATTCAATCTTGCATGACTTACAATAATCACTCTCACAATACTTTTTTGATTTTACCGCTCTAGTGTGATTTTTGATTATTTGAAAAGGTCTTCCCAATATTTAAGACACCAAATAATAATGTGTTCCCCAAAATTTCGGATGGTACGTGAGAAAAGTTTGCATCGAAGTTTGTCCCCGAGTTAGTCGATCTCTGGCACGGGCAAGCGGGTTTTTCCTCCAGGTAACTCAGGTTTTTCATCCCGTAAACTCAAGAAAATCGACCGTAGTACCCATATTATTTCAGACAGTAACATATCTTTTTAGTGTTAGGCAATGCTTTCTTGTGGAAAAAAAGGTGCTGGTACTCACCATTAACGTTATTACAGCAACTTCCACACTTTTAACATATTATCCGATATACTCTCGTCGTCTCGCTTTGTGCACTGCACTCTACTTATGATCGTAAATCTTTTTTCTTAATGACATTAACACTAACTGTTCTTTGCGAGATTTTCCAAAATGACTGATTTTACCATTTGCCCAGTCCGCTGAAATTTTCATTTCCATGTGTTTATCGACAGCAAGAGTTCCGACATCATAACACACTGTACAGCCCAATATTTTATTCTTGACATACAGCCAGTCGTTTCTCTCACAGAAGTCATTTTTCTGCAAAAAGTGTCCAACATTCGTGCCAATCATTATCAGAATCTGCTTCCTTTTGACAACTGGATCTTCGGTCTTGATTTCGTGATACTCTTCACCAAGTGTATTTTCAGTGGTAGTTTGCTGTTTTACAGGATCACAAGTAGATTCAACAAATTCTGCTTCTTCAGCCTTCCTTTTTTTAATCATTGGCATAAAGTAACTACTTATTTTACTCATGTTGAACAATGATTGCACTAATTTAACTTAGATTAATTCAAAACTCATGTGAACACCTGCCTGTTGCAGAGTGAATATAGAACTCATAAATGATATTGGAAGCAATCGGAAGTGAACACAACTTCCTGTTTCCGGTTGCGTACCAACCTATGAAACAGGATACCAACTTATGAGTAATCAACACTGAAAATTCAATTCGTGAACACTGTGCCATCTACCGGAATAACTTTAATAGATTTTGCTGTCAATAAATCGCAAATTTTTAAAAACTTAAATAAAAAGGAAAAAAAAAAGCCCTGGTGTTAGTTATCAAGAGATGGCAGCACTTTTTTGCCAGCTTCTTCATCGGTGGCTGCTATAATTAGTAAATGACGTGAGCCAGTTATCTCTGGTTGGCTACTGGTGGAGATTGAACTTCCCACTCAGTCTTCAAAAGCCAGATAGGGTATAAAAGCCTCGCCTACTCCCTATAAGGGAATAAAATGCGTTAGATGATTTAGTTTATTTTATTTAGATATGGCGATTTTGACACGCACTCTTAAAAAAGTTGCACGTTTGGGGAGTTTACAGCGATCAGGGAGCTGCGAAACAATGCCACTCTGACCAGTGCTGATTAAACGTCAGATTGTTACAGTTTGATCTCGTTAAGTGCGTGTAATATCTTTGTGATTATACATCGTTCTCTGTTTTTCGGAAGTCAGTTAGAGTATCACAGTTTTTTAGGCGTGCAGACTACACAAGTTAATATTTTAAAAGGGATTTATTTATTCCTGTTATTCCTTATTTATTTAATTTAATTTATTCCTTGTTTATTAGTTATTATGAATATATTTCTTTTTCTTATTATTCTTTCAGTATTGCTTAAGATAAAGCGAATAAAAGAAAGTGGTGTAGCCAAATAATAAATAAATAAATAAAGAAAGAAAAAAGCTAGGGAGGAAGAATTAAAAAAGAATGAAGGTGCACTACTGAAATTCCTCGGTCGCAACACTACTACTACTGTGGCTGAAGCAATTTTCGAATTCAAACCGTCGTCAAAATCAAGTGATTCTTCAACTTCAACAAGCGATAAGGAGTGTAACGAACAAAAAAAATCCAGCTGTTGACTTAAAAGATGTTGATCTTTGGCCACGTAAGATTAACGATGACACATAGATCTTACTGGTACATCAAGGCGTCTCTTTGGTTCAACATTTAGATTTTGATTTTCGTGAATTGATTCGTTAGGTTGGGTCAATCAAAGGACGAAACAGAAAACTTATACGTGAGTGATTTTTTCGAACTCCCATATAATGAGAAAATGTTAAGCTCGTGGTTGGTGTACTCCACCTTCCAAGATAGCTCTTTATTGCTTTTGTTGCAGATTATTTGCAGACAGAAATCATTAAAATTTTGATTCTGCAGATGGATTCAACACGTGGTGGAAACTTAATCCCAAAATATTCGACCATGAATCTAGTGTGGCCCGTGTTCGATCTGTCACACAATGGAAGGAGTTGGAAATTAGAATCCAATGTAGTGCAACAATTGATAAAAAGGAACACGAAAAAGTTGAAAACAAAGTGAAGTGGTGGGAAATGCTTTCAGTATTGTTGGATATCATTAAATTGCTAGCTAAGCAAAATTTGGCTTTACGGGGGGTCACCGAGAAGGAATTCATTAAGAGATTGATGGTGAACCTGAATCAACGGGAAATAGGGGAATTTTATTGGAATTAGTTCATTTGTTGGCGAAATACGATCCAGTGCTACGTGAACATATTCTTAGAATCAAGCTGGGAAAAAAGTTTCCTAAATCCTATATATCGACTACTATTCAGAACGAGTTTATAGGAATTTTGGGAGAAAAGTAAGAAAAACGTTATCAAGCAAGTCAAAGAAGCAAAGTATTTTTCTATGATATTCGACAGTATCCCTGATATTTCCCATAAGGATCAAACGAGCCAAGTTTCAGGTTATTATCGATGGAAATAAAGTGAAGGTTGTGGAATCATTTGTTGATTTCATTGAAACAAAAGGTAAAACCAACGAGAATGTTTCAACTATGATTTTGCAAAAATTACGAAACGATGGAATTGATATTCAAAATTGTAGAGGAGTAGCATATGATAATGCTGCTGTGATGGCTGGTCAACATACTGGCGTTCAGAAATGCATCAAGAAAATTAATGAAAAAGCAGAATTTGTTGCATGTACAAATCACTCCCTGAATTTAACGGGTCTACATGCAGCTTCTGTTGCTGTGAATTCTGTTACCTTTTTTTTTTTTTTTTGGAACTGTGGAGCGTTTGTTCACGTTTTTTGTTCCTCAATCCATCCCTGAGATATTCTTACTTCAGTCACTGGTCAAAGTATCAAGCGTGTGGTAGAAACTCGGTGGAATGCAAGGGGAGATGCTGTGAATATTGTAAAAAAATTACTCGAAAATCTTAAGTGCTGTAGAACATAACTGGTGAAGAAGAAAATAGATTTACCAGGTCGGATGCTGGCGTGCTGCTTGTTACGTTACAATCGTTTTCCTTCATGTGCTTTCTTGGCCTGTGGGAATCCGTTCTTCTAGAAATTAACGACACATAGGTCTACGTCCAAACCAAAGGATTGAATATACAACAATGCGACATAAAAGGTGGGGCTTTAAAATCATTTATAACTGAAAATAGTGACGAATTACTTAACAATTCAGTAACTTACGCCAAAGAAATTTGTGAAGATCTGAGAAAATTTATGGATCGTCTGTGTAGAAAGAAAAAAACTGATGGCAGGTGAAGAATCACGTGATGCTGAATTGTCATACGAAAAAACTGAGTTGAGGAGAGAAATGTTTTTTTTTTTTTCACTGGACAGAGTGATCCAAGAAATCACTCGAGATTTCAACAGCTTCATGTTCTTGCTGAAAAATATGCCTTCCTTATTCCATCGAATCTTTTGATTGATAAATACGAATGTTAACTAAATCATGATCACGATGACATTAATAAGGAAGAGTTCCTCGTTGAGAGAAAAAGACTTCGGAGTTTTATTTTTGTTGCTTCTACGCAAGACGAAACAGAGACGTGGAATTACGGTCCCCTTGAACTTCTGCAGTTTTTTTCTAAAATACAATCTCGAGAACTCAGTTCCAAATATTGCAATACTGCTGCGAATTCTCCTCACAATTGCCATTAGTGTTGCTAGTGGTTAGAGGAGTTTTTCTAAATTAAAATCGATTAAGAATTACCTAAGATCTACAATGAGTACTTTGCGTTTAAGAAATCTTGCCATACTGTCTACAGATCAGCAACTGAGTGATGAAATAGACTTCGATAATGTCCTCGACGATTTTGCTAACAGAAAAGCAAAAAAAAAAAAATAAATAACATTTTAGAATGTTGGAATTAAAGTTTTACCTCAAAAATAAACATAGTGTTTTAATTTATTTCCCTGTTCGTCTTTTTGACTTCTTTGTAGTATTTTTGGTGTGTATTGAGAAGGGCGACAAACTCAGGGACCCCCCAGGTGGCAAAATCTCTTGCTACACCATTGTGTAACTTATCACTTTTGTAAATAACGAGAAAGTATGCCACATGATGATTTATTCTAAGAAAGCGGATGAAATTTGCTACGACGCCACAGATTCCGATATTAAATGACAATGCACTTTTTTTCCTAAATGAGAAGTTAAGTAGAGTACAGACAAATGTAATTATGATAACTAAGTATATCATTACATGCATGCGTGGTTATAAATGAAAAAAAATGAGTCGCAAATATTCTAATAAAGCTTCATCAATACCTTCAAGATGCAATAAAGAATTCTAGGAACAGATTCCACATGGTGTCGAACATCCTCCATGCGTAACTCGACACATGTTCGCTGCAACAGCTCTGTTAGTTCACGCTTATTCCGTGGATGAGAATCAGCATTTCTCACACTCTGTTCTAGCAGTTTCCACCATGTTGAATTGCGTTACAGTCAGAGCAGTTTGGGGATAATAGCAATGTAGCGAATTTCGTTGTAGTGTTCTTTCAACCACTCAGTAGATGTACGAGCATGATGACAAAGTGCGTTGTCCTGTTGAAAGATAACACCGTGCTCGGAGTAGACCTAATCCAGATATGAATGGAGATAGTCGGCTACAAGATACCTGTAGCGTTCACTATTCCGTGTTTGTGGGATAACCAATGCACTTAAGGCATGCCAGGAAAAAAGCTCTCCATACCATAACACTACCTCACTAGCCTGTTTCATCCCATGTGTGCAACCAGGGGATGTGGCTTCATGCTGTTTACGCCAAATGCGGACCCGGTTACTAGTATTGTGCAGCAGGAAACAGGGCTCTTCTCTCCAGACATTCTTCAATCTGCCGTGGGTACATTGCCAACGTTCCTTGGCCCATGGAAGGGTTGAATGCGATGTCTTGCCAACATCTTGGATGTCCTTGTTGGTCTTCAGGTGTGGAACTCCAGGCGAAGCAAGGTACAGCGCATGGTACATGTAGAAATGGGTCGAATTTCCTGCTATTCTGTTTGTGGGTGCTGTTGTACATTGCTGCTGAGATATTACTCGTGACACCCGACGCTCACCTCCAGGATCAACCACGCATCGATGCTTAATGTTACAACAGAAGGACTGACTAATGTTAGTCCTTCTGTTGGATGTCTGTTCATTCAACCAGTCCTGGTACAGGAGCAACCACAAGTGTGGCTGTTTATGAAATAATGGCACCTGCCCTCTGGACCCCAACTATCTGCCCGCGGTCTACGCTTACGTCGCTCTGTTTCCCCATTACTGGCAAATATTTACTAATTACGTACAGAGGATAGGAATGCCCATTGTAGTACCGCACATGGCATTGATATAGTTCGCCCACCGTTTCTAGGTCCCTGCTTCGCGTCTTTCCAAGAATAGTCGATTCATGCTGAAGGGGAGTAAGAAATGAACTACGTCCGAATTGGTCGCCAACACGCGAAATTACGTGCTTTATAGGTAAAATTTTCCAACTGTTATACAAGCAACATTGTTAACTACAATAATCATAAAAGAGAAGTTAATTTTCCGACCGGTAATAATAACTCATCCCACAATACGGACTGATTACCCTATCATCGGAATGGATTCTCCTTTTTCTGAGATGCGCAGAAGTGTCGAGGGACCTCTAATCGGTGGGCGAACTATATCACGTAATACTTCATTATCGCAGCGAATATGTAAATCGGGGGAGGGGGGGGTGTTTTTAATGCAAAGCTAACATCGTGTATAATCCCTTTGGAATGTTGTTTGTAGCCATAGCGCTAGGCAGTCCACAAAAGGGCGATTTTGGGTCCGAATCTAGTCGCCGGCTAGATTCGAACTAGAAGAACGTTTCGAACTAGAGACGTTCCTTCCGTATCTATTTTTGTATATATTTTTAAAACAATTCAGTAGTTGCACAAGATTGTTTAATTTTCGATAGAGGTCGCGTTCTTTTTTGCTACTTGTTTTCGGATGTGTAGTAGCTGTGTAACTTTTGTGAAATTGAAAGCGATAAATGAAATAAGAATGTTGTGTTTTTACACTGTTTAATTAGTTTCATATTTTTTTTTAATATGCAAGATGTCAGATTACAGCGAAGAAGTTCCAAACTCGGAGAGGAAGAAAAAAGAGCCATGTTCGGGGGCAAGAGAGGACTTGAAAGCTTGTTTGTTAAATACAGATTGTGTGCGTGTGGTACGTTTTGCCACAGATGAATGGAATTAAAAAAATAATAATAAATAAATAAAAGTATTGTATTAAATATAGAAACCTTTTTTTTCGTTAACTGTTGATGGAGCAGTTTTTGTCGCATCACAGCAGGTCTGGTGTGTAGCTTGTTTTTTGTTGCAAGTAATAAACGCGTCTTGTTATTACTGCGGGTGGTATACGTATATTCTGAATAATGTGTGCAGGCCTTCTGCGGTGAGTCTATGGAGATACCCATTTAACAACACGACACTTTACTGGTACGTATCCATAGAATCATGCGCGCATGAGATAGCGATCTCTAATGTGTATTTGGTTATTGTACTTGTGTATTTGGTACAATATGATTCAATTGGTTACCGTTTAGTTGCGGACAGAATGAGAGAGAGCGCTATGCCAAAGATTTAAACTGTGGTTTAAAATAAGGAATGAGGATATAAGAAAAGAAACAAAAGTTTACATATAGGGGAAGAGATTTTAGAATTAAATTGGAGATAGGCAGGACATATTGCAAAGATGAAAAGTGATAGATGACAATCATGCAAATGCATTCATGTGAAGGAAGACAAATGCCTGGATGACCAGAGAGAAGATGGAAGGATGACCTAGTGAGATGACTGATGAATGTTGGCATTAAGAAGTCTTCAGTAGAGAAATGGAGACCATTGGGGGAGGCCTATAACCAAAAATGGTTTTAAAAAAAGGGCTTAGAAGAAGATAGTGATGATTCACGTCATGTACACAGATGCTCGTAATGGGAAGAGAGGAGTTTTGGCCATTAGTTAGTTCCTTCATGAGACTTGATTAAAGGAGAAGATTATAATTGCATGAATAGGGTGTAAGAGGGTACGGTATTATCGAGGAGAATGGGAAGAAAGGGAAAAGAGATCTGTCTGTTAAGGATCTCTCTACGTCTAGGGCACATCAGAAAAAATACCCAGGTCCTTAAAAGTGTACAACCTCTACAGCTTTTAAGACCCACCAGCAACTTGCTACCCTTATCTGTTCTACTAAAGATCAGTTCCCTTCTCTCTCAGTGCCTGCAGTATATAGAATACCCTACTCCTGCAATTTCGGATAGACTGGTAGATCAGCCACTATCCGTTTAGATAAACACAAATCTTACATATGCAATCACGACTATGGTCAATCTGGCCTTGCAGACTATGTATTGGATACACCTCATAGGATCCTCTGGAAGAAAATCACCATGCTCCATGATAGCAAATTTAAAAAGGAAAGACTTTTTTTGGAATCTGCAGTGGCACTCAGAAATCAATCTAATTTAAACAAATATGGATACATAAAACTTCTCAAAATTTGGGAAACAATAATTGTCAGAGGTCATGGTTTACATCCTAGGCTGCCTACAAATGCCCATAGAGGATGCACCTAGTTCACCTAGGTAGGACTTAAAGAGTCGCCCATGTGTTTCATTAAGTATTGTGTGTGTGTTACAAGTGTTATTTGTATTCCCTGAAGATGTCTTGGAATATTGGAAATAATCATTGAAATGTTGGAAGGATTAAAAATTAGTTTTTAATCCTTTCCTTGTGCTGTCAATACGCTATTAAATCTCCAACACGAGGAAAAGAGATGTATATTGCTGATAGCAGAAGAATTGCAATCAACAAGAGTAGAAGTTAGCAGGAATCTGTGTTTCGTGAATTAGAGCCACTTAGGGAAAAATATATGTAACCTGTTTCTGCTATAGTGTGTGTGTGTGTGTGTGTGTGGTGGGGAGATGTTATGTGCATCAGAAATTGCCTGATAAGCTGTTATATGAAATTACAGGTGAAGGTATGTGTATTAATTGGATGGGTTGTATGTGTATTAACTGGTTGATTCGACTGCTTTGCAGGATGATAAACTCATCTTTTTGGATTAAAAAACATTTTCACCTCCATATGAGACTGGCTAACTCACCTTCATATGAAAAACTTATAACTTTACTTGGGATTTAAAACTAGGTCTTTCAATCGATACTGAATGAGCTAAGAAGGCTCCTTCACTGAGCACTGGGAAGCCTGAACAATGGGAACTACTTAATCAAAGGGAGGAAAGGACATGGGGAGGGATGAAAATTAAATTAATGTGTGATATGATGGAGAGATTCCAGGCTTTGAGTGTGTTAGATGTTCTGATAGTATGAGAAAATTTGTTCATCATGAAGGTAGCCACTTTGTCCCAGATTGGGGGAAGTAATCATGTAGTCTTAACTATGGTTTTCAGTTAAGGACAGTGGTTCCCAAACTGTGTGCTAGGGCACTGTAGGATATTTAAATCAGAAATTTTAAGTAAGTAGTTTGGACCTATTTATTAATAATAGATATTTATTGATTGTTAGATAAATTGGTTTAATCCTTTATTCAAGTGTAAGCAAACAAAATTTGCACTTGAAGCATCTTCCAACTGGCTACTTGTATATAGAGTAATGACATCAGTTGCCTTAGTATTTTAAGTAGATATTTTAAATTTTCAAAAATTTTACTTAAAATTTTTTTTTTGTTCATTTTGTGTGGTTCCCATCCATGAAAGGTTATTATAAACCTATAGTACATTTTGTACTGTGGGTGAGCTAAGGATTTTTTTTTTTTTTAACATTTTTATCAATTTTTATTTTTTGTAATTTTTTGTATTTATTTATTTTTACATAGTCTGGAAACCCTGCTCTAGAGACCAAACATGGAACTTTTTCAAGCCACTTCAGGCCTCCAATAAGCTGGGCTGTGGTCTCACACTGGGCAATGAAATTCATCTCCTACCTAAAGACAATCGCAAACATCCATGCCCAAGATGATTAGAACTGGTGACCTATTGGTTGGAGAGTGGGTATGCTAACTGCTCAGCCAACCAGGCTGGCAAACTACTTACTTAAATTTTAAGTAAACAAAACATCTAAATGGAATTTAGATGTTTTGTTTAGCATAGCAGTGCTGTTCAAAAAATTACTGAGGCATTCAGGGTGTTGTGAATAAAGGAAGTGTGGGAACAAACCTGTAGTTAAGGGTTAACACTGTGGAATTACAGAGTGAGATATTATGATTAACTTGAGAGGCACTTTTGAGCAGGAGAAACTTCAGACTCCAAAGGAAGGATGGTAGTAGTAATAGTGCATAAGAAATGATTAAAGGTTTGTTTGAATAAAATAGTATTGGACTACATTACCAGAGTTAGGAAGATAAATCAGGCACTAGTAAGTGGATGGGGGGGGGGGGGCAGCTTCATTAAGAAGAAGCTGCAAAAGAAAGGGGGAAAATATGAAGGGGATATAAAGAGAAATGTGATGAACAAGTTCATAAGCAGAATAAAGCACATAGAAAGATGACTAGCATACTAAGAAAGGCAAAATGGGATCATGAGAGGAAAATTAGCTGAGCTGATCAAGGAAACTCCATGTGGTGAATAAAAAAAGAATTGTGGAGGGATGACATTAATGAATGCAGATGTTAGATTACAGAAACAGAAGAAATATTTGAATTGCTGAGTGATCACTTTGTGAGATGTAATCCAAGTGGAAAAAATGCAGTGACTGATTGGTAGGGATCAATATGAATACAGCCTTGAAAATGAGAAAGGCATGAGATTTGACTATAATGTAGGTCCCAAGACAGATAACAAATTATAGATTAGTAAGTCCTAGGAATGACAAAAGGAAAATGAATTAGTAAGTCCTAGGTTAAAATATTGAAAAAAATTAGCCAAGGACAGAATTCACCAATTTGTGGATAGGAATATGATACTGTATAGGAGGGAAAGCACAGATTTTTGCTTTAGTAATGTATGAAATGTCACCTGTAATAAAGTGACATTTGAGATCAATAAAGAAAATGTCCATACCATTATATTTGGTGGACTTTGCAAAAGTCTTTGGCAAGATATAGCATAAAAATCTAATATGTAAATCAGAGCAATCAGGGATGGATAGAATTGATAGCATGGATAAAAGGATGGTTGATTGATGGACATCAGAATGTTGTATAATGGTGAAATAGAATCAAGAAGGAGGCAAGTAACCAGTTGTATGCTACAGGGTCTGTACTTTGTCTACTACTGTTTAGTTCGTACATTAATGATATTGGAAATTATTTCAGAGGGAATATCCATTGTTTGATGAAGATGCCAAACTGGAGAGGACAAAAGTTAATGATGTAGAGAACCTACAAGATGATTTAAATTTACTGTACAGACATAGGATAATGGTTGTTAGTTCAGTGTGGCAAAGTGGAAAGTTGTGCACATTGGATTGAAAATGATTACAAACTGTGATTTAGGGTGATGGTGGATGGGGAGTTGAAGTTCAGACAAAAATTACCAAAGTGAACCGGATAGCACAAAAGATTGCTTGAAAAACATCCATGTTGGGATAAGAAGTTCTTATCCCAGTTTATAATATTTTGATAATACAACCACATCTACATTACTATGCACAGATTTGACACAGTAGTCATGTATTTCTTGAGATGAAGTAGCGAAGAGGATTCAGAGGTAGTTGATCAAAATGGTGCCATGTAATGTTTGAGGATAGAGTGAAAGTTTGTGAGTCATTGGTTGTGAGCAGAAGAGAGAAGTATTATAGCAGCATATAAGTTAGAAAGCAGATTTTATAGGATAGATAGAGAAGAAGTTTTTTGGTATGTGACAAGGAGGAAAAAAAAAGAAGCTATCCTGGAAAAGGTGTAAAGAATGTGATTGGTTCACAAGGTTGTAAGACTACATTTTAAGCACTGTTTCTCTTGGAGAGTTCATATATATATATATATATATATATATATATATATATATATATATATATATATATATATATATGAGTTATATCTATATTTTATATATATATATATGAGTTATATCTATATTTTATATATGGATAGCTAAATTATATATATGAGTTATCATATCTGTATTTTATATATGGATGGCTAGATAATATATATATGAGTTATCATATCTATATTTTATATATGGATAGCTAAATAATATATACATGCATACACATACACTGTATATATAAACCGAATATCACTTTAGGAGCAATGTATATATACATAAAGTGAATATTACTTAGGAGCCAGAAAAAAACAAATACAGAGGTCAAAGCTAATAATAAAACCATTTGAAATTATTCATTATTAAAAAAAAAACTTATGGAAACAACTACCATGTTATATAAAACTTCAGTTTAATATATATCAAAATAATCGCTAAACATTTTAACCTTCATATCAAGGCCATTGGTTGGAGTATGCACATATATTATCTAGCAATAATTGTCCAGATATCCCTGTTATTTGAAATTATGGAACATTCCGGATTTGTTAATAACATAAAAACTGGTGCACAGATAGTAGGAAGCAGTATTTTATCATAGCAGTTGAATATAGATGGTATGGCAACACAACATGAACTCAGTGACTTCAAGAGAGGTGTCATCATGAGCTATCATGTTGGTGGCATGTCCATACATTCCATTGCCGCTCAACTGGAGCATTCAAAATTAAACATTGGTCATGTGATCAACAAATGGAGATGTTCTGGCATCACTAGAGCAGGATAACACCAAGGATAGCTGCCAAAAAAGACTGACAGGGACAGGAGGATGTTTAAATGGGTGGTACTCAAAAACCAACTACAGATGGCACAGACCATCCATCATGAGTACCAGTAGCACCATGGTGAGCACTAATAGTGTATGAAAAACTCCATTTACTGGGTTTCCATGGAAGAACAGCGACACACACACGCCAAACATCACAACAGTGAACACGATGGCTCTTCTGGCCTGGCGCAAAGAGCGTGCAATCTGGACAATTTACAAGTGGAAAATAGTACTCTGGAGTGATGAATCAAGGTTCACCTGTTTCCAGTCAGATGGCAGGGTGTGGAGGCAGCCTAGTGAACCACCATTATTATAAAGATTAGTATGGTCAATCAAAATTTCACGGACTTCTTTAAATTGGCATTTGTATTATATGATGTAAAGAACAGATACTTTTCTAATCAGTTTGGTGTAGAGTGTTAAGATCTGAGAGGACTGTTTTATTAAAATTGCTAAATTTGATGTATTGTGTTCTTTTTTACGGATAAGAATTGTGTGCCTAGTTTCACCAATATAAGGTACTTATATTGGTGAAACTAATATAAGTGTACCTTATATTACCTTATGCCTAGGCCGCCCTAGGGTATACGCTACTACTGCACCAATACAGGTGCAGTAGTAGGGTATACCCTAGGGTGGCCAAGGGCAGTGGGGGATCCTTGGAGGAGTTGAATATGTTTTTTTTTTAAATTTTATAGGTGGTTTTAAAATTAGCATTAAGATTTTAATAGTGTAGAATTCTATTTGTAGAATTCTGGATGGACACATTCAATCCACTTAAGTTTTTCATGTTTTGCAGCAAACCCTTACTTTAGGACTTAAAGCAATAATTTCAGCTCTTATATACTGGTTTGTTCTAATGTATGCGAGTACTTATAGATTGCATATCTAATTATAAGAATAGGCTAGGTGGTAATTTAATATGTCTAGGGGTTGAGTTCATTGCTTTATTGAATATGATGTGGCCTAAGATTGTTGGTACTAGTGAAACCTGGCTATCAGAATCAGATATGGTAACAGAGTTGAAGTATAATTAGTATACTATTTTTAGGAGTGACAGAAGGTACAGGAGAGGAGGACGAGTACTACTAATGATATCGTCCTCCTCTCCTGTACCTTAGGATAGAAATGCAAGAAAACAATGATGGTAAGAACGTCACATGTAGCATGTGAAAGAAGGAACTTGAGGTTAAAGTGTGTTGGATTTTCTCATAGTGTCAGAAGGAGTCTCTGTTAAGAATATGGCTATTTTACCACCAGTTAGTGACAATAATCATACTGTGCTTTCTTGGGAAGTATCTAATTGTATTGATGCTCTGATTAGAACAAGTTACATGTTCTAATCAGAGTTAGAAGAATACTACCCATGGTATCAGTTCCTGAATGGGAAAAATGTCAGCAATGCGTGGTAATCTTTGAAAAAAACATGCTTCACAGCCTCCTCAGCTTCCACTGTACTGATGTTCTGCACCATCTCCTCATAAGGCTGCCCATCTTTTCTGTGAGTCCTCACATTTTCCTCATTCAAGAGCCCTTCAAAGTATATTCTCCATCTGTTTTTTTTATCCACATCCCTCCTTAATACTCTTCCTTCAGAGTCTTTGATCTGCCTCACATGCAAGATGTCCTTTGATGCCTTATTTCTACATTTTGCCAGTCGATAAATTTTTCTCTGTCCTTCCTCTGTTTCTAATTGATCATAAAGATCTTGATATGCCATTGCCTTTGGCTGCAACAGTTCTCTTTGCTTCTCTCTTTCTCTCTCTGTACTCCTTTTTGTTCTCTTCCACTCTCGACTCATCCAACTTCTTCTTTGCTTCCTTAGCCTTCACTGCTTTTTGTCCATTATTATTCCACCACCACCAACCCTCCTTCTGCCTCTAATCTTTCCAGATGTTTCATTAAGTACCTCGATTGTACAGCTCAGAAGTGTTTCTGAATTGTGTCTCTACCAATCTTGTACACTTTCTAGTCCATCCAAAATCCTCTTTAACACCCTTTCCCTGGTTCCTCACACGCTCTTCTTTCAAGCAAAACCACTTAATTGTCTTCCTCCCATGGCTTCCCAAGGTTCTTATCTTCGACCTTATTTTAAAGGCTGCGCACAGCAGCCGGTGTTGCTGCACCACTTGATCTGTTGGGATTACCTTACAATTTGTTACTTAAGGTGTTTTCTTCTAGTCAAGATGTAGTCAATCTGTGAACTGTTGTTAGCACTTCTAAATATTATCAAATGTTCTTCCTTCTTGCAGAAAAACGAGTTCACAATTTCTAGATCAAGCACTACCACAAAGTCCATAATCCTCTCCTTCCTGGTTCATCATTCTCTCTGCATGACTGTCATGCACCCTTCCACAGTTCCTGTTCTGTCTTCCTACATGTCCATTCAAGTCTCCTCCGACAACCATCAACGTGTTTTCTTCCAATTCCCTCATTTTATCATCTAACATGTTCCAAAATGCATCTTTCTCCTCTTCTGTACAGCCAGCTGTTCTCATAAGAGGAGCAAATGTTCCCATTTGCTCCTCTTCAATACCCAGTTTCAATCGCATAATCCTGTCGTTCCTCCTACCCACTTCCAGGACTTTGCCCTTCATTCTACCACACACACACATACCACAGTTCCGACACCATTTCTTTCCTCTTTATTCACTCCTCAGTAGGACAAATTTATACCCCATCTCCAAGTTCCTTCACCTTTTCCCCCCCTTACACCTTGTCTCTTGCACATATAAAATGTCCAACTTCTTCATCATTTCTGTTACCTCCCTTCCCCTTCTAGTCATGCTTCCAACATTCAGCGTTTCCACTCGCAACATTCTCTCTGCCCACTGGGCTCACTTCTTTAACTGCATCCACCCCTGATGTGGTAGCCCTCATCCACTTCTCGTAGCCGTAGGGCAATGCAGCTGCACATTGCCTAAGGGGTACCCTAGCCCTAGTATCACTTTCTTGACTAATTAGTTAGATGGCAGTGAAGTTTAATGATCAGATGTCCTTCCTGATGTCAACCCTCACCATTTATCTGGGCTTGGGACTGGAACCTATTGGGCTAGCTTGCCCCCTTCAGTGGCTGCATAAGATGGAATGAAAAAGCAAAATAGGAAAAATTTACTCCTAGCCCTCGAGGAAAGGAGCAAGAAGAGAAGAAAGAAGAAAAGAAGAAAAAAAGGGGGGAGAGACCAGTCTACAGATAATATAACAGAAGTATATTACATGAAGTAAGGCATGGTTCAGCATCAGGTACTTCGTGTTTACTATGCCCGTACTCACTAAAGCGTGAGCCCTTGAGGAAAAAGTATTTCTTTAAACTTGTTGTGATAAATCCATTAAGCCATCAAAACAATATATTGCAGAGCTGTCTAGCATATTTGATAATTGGAGGAAGCAATCTTTTTTATTTCACATTTGACGTCCATATACACCATATGGTCACTTCTATACCTCACCAGGTTTTGGGAGTGAAGTTTTCTGCTAGAATAAGGTAGGGTTGCAGACTCCCTTTCCACACAGAGTTTGGACAATCACAAACACCCATGCTCATAGCAGGATTAAAACCTGCAGCCTCTTGGCTGGATAGCAGATACACTAACCACTTGGCCAGCAGCATATAATCATATTAAATTTCCCACCAAGTGAGTAGCAATGTGCTACTCACTTGGTGGGAAATTATAATTACACCTATACTTATATTGAAAATCTGAAACTACACATAGAAATATGTAATTGGTTGAATGGATAATAATAAACATAATTTATCATAGGAAAATTAAATTGGTTGTCATAAATTAAAAATTTTGAATTTTAAAGAGGTGATGTATGATTAGAAAGACATTTCATGTTTCAAATAATCTTTAAAAAATTATCTTAAGTGACATAAATTTAATTGATTTTTTTCCTCCCTCATAGCACAAGATAACTCCAAAAGAATGTCTTATATCAAGGCACCCAAGTGTTCCTGAAGAGTGCTATGCCCTCAGAAATACCTTTTTTGAGTGCAAACGTTCATTGGTAATTCAGAAAGCATGAATGCAAACACTATACTGAAATAAGTATTGAGCCACTTCCTGTTTTAGTAAGAAACTTACTAATATACATATTCCTATCATCACCTGTACTGCTATAAATTACAGATATACTCCTAGTCAACTGTACATCTGTATACTTCAAATGGCATAGGAAAAAGAACTTGCATACTTCAAAAGTAGTGCAGTATTAGGATGCCGTGTCAGTGGCCTGTAATTGTAATGTCAGTGGGATTAATAAAAAAAAATTCTGCATAATCTAAAAATTATTCTGGCAGTATTATCTGATTAAAAAAATCATTAAAAAATGTGAGGGTGCCACATTTGCTATGAAACACACAAGAAATCTCAGGAAACTCAACCAGTGACACAAGGGAAGCATGGTGTGGTGTACCTGGTTGATCAACCAGAAATTTAGTGTCTACTAGAACACAATTTCAAGAGATAGTCTCATTTTCTAGAGAAATCCAGTTGCATATAAGGGGAAACATCCACTACTGTACTGGTGTAGAAACACATAACTGGTTCTTAACAAATCACATACTACCTTTCCCTTTCTGATGGGATAGGCAAGTATGCATGTCATAGATGCCTGGAGAATGCTCTGCACTTCATCCTAGCTGAATTTTTGTAGCAGAGTTGTAATGGCTTCCTGATATGGGGTTTGATTTAAATCTTGGTCAGGATTTGACTAACGTGTACAAGAGTCCTGATCTTGTGGATTGCTCCAATACTTATTTCAACATGCCGTGTGGTTATATATATGTGTGTGTGTATAGTATTAGACTACTACCAATTATTTTCATGTTTGTGCTTATGAGTTAATTAACAGTAGTCTTAGTAAAATAATTGCTACTGTTTTAAGTTTAGAGCAGTTTAAAGACCAAAATGGTAATTAGTGTTTTAGTGCAATATGATGAAATAACTTAAAATTATACATAGTAATTTTTTGTAGTAGTAATACTACAAATAATTATTGTGAGTAGTAATACTATGCATAGTAATCTTCTGGTAATTGTTAGGAATTCAATTTTCATTTAATTGTTATTTCTGCATTGTTATTTTTAATTGCAAATTATAACTGCAGCATTAATGCACATCCATGATCTTTCATCAGTATGAGAAATTATTCATGATTCAAAACCATAGTGAAATTAGAATATAAGATACAGGAATGTGGGCTAATTAAAGATCTATACAAGCACAACCTTTAAAGAATTAAGAGCACTGACCAGGGTATCTGAACCAGCATTCAATGCTTAGCTTCTCATAATGTGTCCATTAATAAATATCAACTTGGGTACTTAATAATGGACTGATCATTTGGGACTTAGCCAACTGAATTGTATTTTGTATTGGCTTAAACAACAAACAAACATGATAGTAAAACATAATGTAAAGTCATACCAGTTGGGATGTTGCCTGGTTAACAAAGCTGCTGCTATGTTTATCAGGGAATCAGGGTGAACATTGAAAAGGTAGCTACTCGGAATGAAAATTAACATCAGAAGAATTGAAGATAGGCACCATCCACATAAGACCCCTACCACTACAGAAAAGAAGTTGCTGTTAGAAGAATTGAAAAATAATAACTCTATGTTGTTATATTCAAGCAATAGTGATCAGGGAAAAGAAAGAGTAGCAGCAGCAGTATTATTCCATACTAAATAAAATCAAAGAAAATAGATTTCTTCAGTGGCAGACAATTTCAAGTAGAGTGATGTGAGCAAATTTCAAAATGAGAAATTGGACAATGAGACTTATTTTTTATTTAATATCCCACAGAAGATTCTAAGGAAGAAGTGGAGGAGTTTTTTTAAGTCATTAGTTCTTGTTAAAGATCTACTTTCAGAGTAGGAAAAGAATAAATAACAGATATATAGAAATGTTTTGGGAAATTTTGAAAAGCAAAGCTAATAATAATGGCAAGTTTTTGATAGATTTCTGTTTAGGATATGGACTAGTCATAACTAAAACAATCTTTCAACATAAAGAGGTGTATAAATTCACTCAGAGAAATTCAAGAAATAAGAGTAACCTGTTATTGTCAATTGTGATATCTTCACATTTGTTCAGGATACAAGAATATATAAGATATTTGAAATAGTTAGTAATCACATAGTCTTAAGGAGGATAAAACTGAATTTCATATTGCGAAGAAAGGTGTAAGAAAGTTTTTAAAATATTGCAAGAGCTGGATGCTAACATTGCAGTGGATTTGGATGAGATATTAGTACACTTGTTAAAGGAATGAGATAGAGAATTAGCTATGTCCCTAATCTTGCTCAACTTGAGTGTCAGAAACTTCTACAGAACTAATGAATCTGTATGGATTCATTAATTCTGTAGAAGGTAAGATGGATGAAATAATAGAGGTGGTGTTAAAATATTGCAAGAGCTTGATATTAACACTCCACTGAGTTTGGTTGAAATGTCAACTTCTTAAAGGAATGAGGTAGAGAATTACCTATGTACCTAACTGTTTTGTTTAATTTAAGTCTCAATATGAACACAATTTGATGAGTAGGAGGAAAGCAAGATAATTTCACTTTATAAGGGTGTAACTAGAACTGATGCAGCTAATTGTATGCCAGTATGTATCTCTAGAGTAATTATTAAGGTATTAAATATTGAGACTTAAGTTAAACAAACCAGGTTAGGTAATAGCTCATTCTCTACCTCATTCCTTTAAGAAGTGTGCTGATATTTCATCCAAACTCAGTGGAGTGTTAATATCAAGCTCTTACAATATTTTTTAACACCACCTCTATTATTTCATCCAAATTCATCTTACCTTCTACAGAACTAATGAATCCATACAAATTCATTAGTTCTGTAGAAGTTTCTGACACTCAAGTTGAGCAAGATTAGAGGCATAGCTAATTCTCTGGCTCATTCCTTTAACAAGTGTGCTAATATCTCATCCAAACCCACTGCAATGTTAGCATCCAGCTCTTGCAATATTTTAAAAACTTTTTTGCGAAGAATAAAAACTAACTTGCAAGGAATTGCATCCAGAGTTGGAAGATAATAATTTCCTCTTTATAGAGGACAGTATTGGATAAGGGAAAATGGATATATGATGAATTGTTTAGATTTTTTTCCAAAGCATTTGACAGAATTCCAAACAGGTGGTTCAGAGGGATTGGCATGTAAAATAAATTTATTGAATGGATTGAAGGATGATTATCTGATAGGTATCCAGATAATGATGTATGGAACTGTTGAATATAAGAGAATAAGGATGAGGGTGACCAGTGGAGTACCACAGAGTTGTGTGCTTGAACCATTGGGGGGGGGGATGATGGAAGGCTACATTCAATTGATGAGGGATATTTCTATAAGAGATCTTCGCAGATTGACTTGAACAAACTAATTCTATGGGCAAATGTTAAGGAGTCCCAGTTTAATGCTTATTCATTCTATTTTATAATGTCATCAGCCTAAAATGCAGGAGATTATGTATTTTGAGCAGAGCAGATTTAGCTATCATGAAATAAGTATTGCATTAGTGGAAATTAGCTGCAGTAGTTGATGAAGCTAGAGCCTTAGGAATAATAGTCAAAAGAAAAAAATTTGCTTACCTGCACTACTGTGTGTGATTGGTTTACTTTTTGTAGATGGGATTTACATAAAAAAATTTTTAATCTGTCATAACATTTGTGTCAATGCACACAGTTTACATATGCACTTTATAGACATCTAAACCCAGCCTACTATTTCTAATAAAACCTTGGTTCACAACAGCAACAGCACTTATGAACAACATTCTACATTATTCTTTTCATCACACAGGGGGAGTGGTGGTACTTACACATTCATCAGATCTAACAGCCCATACTAGATATTACCAAACTTGCAAGCCACATTTTGATCTTTCTTGTCCAAAATTTTCTTCTCATTCTGTTGGATTTGTTTGCCATCAATGCTTTCCAAATTATGATAATCACTGGCCTTTTTTAAAATATCTTTGAAGCTTCATTTTCTGTTATCCAATACTCAAGACAGCCAGTCAGTAACTCTAACTGGCTTTCCTTCACCAGTTCTGCTGGTAAAGCTGTAAGGGACACTGAAGTATTTTCACTGACAGCAATATGACAGAAAATGCTAAATTATTTTCTGTCAGCAGTGATCGTAACATGAATTAGCCATCACTCACTAGATTAATAGATAATTCTCATGCTTTTGATCTTTTTTTTAACCATTTCTCCTTCTAGATATATTGTAGATGTCAAATCTCCTCTTGATAATGCATAACCTTGTCTCAGTTTTCTTTTCTGCAGAACATCTTTCTATTCATCCTCTTAGTCTCTGTCCTTTGCTACTGCAGTAGTGATAAAAAAATCGACTTTCATGATTTCTATTCTTTCTTCCCGTGGGCTGATTACTGTTTATGTGTTTCCTTTCCCAGAAATTTAGGTTTTTAATTCTGCAGAACAAGCAAACACATGCATAATTGACAGACAGTATACTCAGTCTTACTTGCTTTGGCCCCAACAACAAATAACCATTTCTGCTCTTGAATTCCTTGGTATCTGCATTGATTGAATCTTGTTGGAATGAATGTCTTCATCCTGCATTCCACTCATGACCTCTGATCGTTATACAAGTCTAATTTTGAATAGCATTCCCACATTTGGGATTATGCTGCAAAAAAAGGCATTCAGGATGATAGGTGACTGGCTCCCTTGCAGTCTTGCCCCTATCACTTTCTCATAAACATCCTGTTTTTGCTCTTACAGGTATATTCTGCTGAATTGGCTTTCACCATTCTCCAACTTTTGTCTAAACATGTAAAAATGTAATAGTTGCTTGTCAGCATCCATTTACTGCCCAGTTTAAAGTCTGCTGAACTAATTTTGATCATTCTGTGTCTATCCCTGTCATATGTAAGTCTTCCTTAAATTGTGTTTTTGTAGGTTTTGCAGACCTTGTGTTTCAGGTAATATTTAAAAAAAAAATATGCAGCTCTATTTGTTAAGGTAGACTTGAACTTGTTGCATTGATCAATTTTTAAAGGGTCTTTCCCTTTCACTTGATATAGTGTGCAATGGTGGTGATGGTCTTCCACTGTATTTTATGAACTTCTTCAAAGGTCTGCTAGACCAGATTCATGGTCTAGACCAGTGGTACACCACAATAATAGTAGTATTTCTTTATACAGTCTCTCAGCAATCATTCAGGTAGAAAGACTGTATAGAAGTTGAGGTTCAAATGTTGGTCAGTTATGGACATAATATAGTATTCTAAATGCATTCCCCCCCCCCAAAGACTTTTTTGGGGGGGTTGGAGGATGAGGACTTATTTAGATACTCATAACTACAAACCTATAATCGCTCTCTCTCTCTCTCAATCCCCCCCTTCTTTAACACATTCCCTAGAACACACATCCACATCTAATGGTAGACCATTCCACATGCACTCACCACACATCACAAAAAGAAGAAGAAGATAGATCTCGCATGCTTCACAACAATACCCCTAGCCAGCTTTTGGGGATGATTCTGAATTCTATCTCCACCATCAATGAGCTGTAAAAATCTCACTTCAGTCTACTTTATGATCCATTTATTAACTTGTATGTTTCTATCATATATATTCTCTCCTCTTCAAACTTTGAAGGCATAGTCCCTCAGTGTGTTCTCATGTGTACAATTCATTCCATTGGCCAGTTATTATCTTGGTTACCTCATGCTGAATTTTTTCAATCATGAAAAAATAGTTTAAATAATGGACTGTGGCAGTCCATTATTTACCTTCTTTTTGCTGCTGGTTTTATTACCTATAGTCACTATAAATCTTCTATCTTTTAGCATATTGTTAATAATATGGACTATTGTTTTACACGGAATAATTTATATAGAAGGCCTTGTCTCCAAATGATGTCGAAGGCTGTTGACAAATCAATAAATGCTGCTGATGTTTTTTAACCTTTTTGAAAACCAGCTTCTATGTGAGTTACCAAAGAGAGAACCTGGTCACAACACCCACGATTTGGTCTGAAGCCAGCTTGTTCTATTGGGACATTTTTAAAAATTGTGGAGCTTATTCTATTATAAATAAGTCTTTCAAAGAGTTTATAACAACAACTGAGGAGAGTAATAGATCGGTAACTTTCCGGTTTATGATTAGGCTTACCAGGCTTTAAAATTGAAAGTACTTTTGCTTTTTTAAAAATAGTGGGAAGTTTACCAGTTGTAAGAATATCAGTATAGCACTTTGTTAACCATAATCTTGAATTTCTTCCCAGATTAATCAAATATTCTGGATGAATGTTATCATAACCAGGAGCCTTACCAGGCTTTAATTCCTTTAAGGCTGCTTCAACTTCTTGCTGCATAAAAGGGTGTGCAAAATTTGAAGTTATAGGTGAAGACTTGCTAAATTCTTTTAATTTTCTCTTTATATATCTTGTATGCTTTTTATTGATTGGGATACTTGATATATTAACAATATGTATAGCTAGTTGATCTGGGATGATTCTTGGTTGTTCTTTAATCAAAGGAGCACTACCACCTAGTTTCCTAAGAAGGCTCCAAGCTTTACGGCTGGAATGAGTAAAGTCTATACCTTCAACTGTATTTACCCATTTTTTCCTTCGGGATATATCCAAGTTTTCTAGGAGTTCTTCTGCTGTTTTTGGGTCATTGTTTATCTGATATTTATTATAAAGTAATTCACATTCTTTGCTCCAACCATGTATATAGTTATGTCTAATACCTCTAGGAATACTTTTCTTGGCAACAAGCAGGACTACAACTATAAATCGATGAAAATTACTACTTATTGGAGATATCCTGAGAATACATTTGTCAAGTTCGTTTGCGTATTTATTCCAGTCAGCCTTTTAAAAATTCCAGCGTGGGATAGGCTTTGATCTTACAAATGGAATGGAAATGCCAATGTCAATTAATACCGGTCTATGTTGAGACCGGTATTAATTGACAGTTAAGACCCTTCTCAGATTTTGCATAGGGTGACCTGATTTTTGCTCATGAGACATAAATCAGAGTTATAGTCTCTTTTCTAGGCCGCAGATCTAAAAGTGCCTTTGTCTTTGGCATCAAAGACTAAGTGAAGATTATTTAGTTTGATCCAATCAACAAGTTTTTCGCCACATTTGTTGTTTTGAGCATAATTCCACTGTTCATGGTGACTATTCAAGTCCCCAATATAAATTGCAGGATGTTCAGCAATAGGAATAATTTTTTCCGGCCAAGGTGATCCAAGTGGCTTATAAATATTCGTAATTGTAATATCTTGAACTTTTATCACTATTGTATGTATGTTTTCTACAATATTTTGAGATAGAAGAAAAACTTCTTTAAGACGATTTCGCACATACATTGCTATTCCATACACTTCATGATAAGTTGCACCAGTAGCAGTACAACCTGGAATGTGACCTCTTTTAAGGAGCTGTTCAGGATCAGCAGCATGTGTTTCCTGGACAGCAATCACATCAACATTGTTGGTTAACAATAATTTCGATAAATAATCACATTTGGCTTTGCTAATAGATTCAATTTTTAATTGACAAATACGTAGTAGTGTAGGGCCAATGTTTCTAAATTCTGGTTTCTGCAAATCACTATATTCAATAAATTCAATAGACATCATGAAATTGGCCAGGAGATCCTTAGGATGGACTGGCTGCCTATCGCTGTTGCTCATTTAGCACCACTCAGGGGACACATATAGCTTTAGGATCACTATGGACGCGAGCAACTTTGTCCCCCCCTATGATACTGTGCTAAGTTTATACTTCTCTGTATCATCTACATTCCTTATCACTTTCTGTAACTTAGCATCATCAGCAAATAATTGGATATCACACTGAAGATGCTCTCCAATACATGTTAAACAACAATCGCTCAAGTCAAGAACATGGTGATACACCACTAGTTCATCTTCATCCTCCTCAGTACCATACAGCAGTCACTTTCTAATCCATGACAAGTTTATTTTGCAAACCCATGCCCTTTGAGTTTGTATAACAACCTCCAATGTGGAATTGGGTCAGATGCCTTGGCAAACCAAAGGTCTCATGAAGGAGAATGAATATACTGTAGTATATTCATTCCCATTATCCAACTTGGTTGTCATTTTTCTAGAACATGAGCAGATAGGTAAAACTAGACCATCTTTAACAAAACCATGCTGCCCTCTATAGAGGAGCTTAATGTTTTCTATTCACTTTTGTATGAGATTCTGATCTGGCTTTTCCAATACCTTGAGGACCACACAGAGGTACTAATTGGTGTATGATTCTATATCTCAGCTCTACCCTTGTATAACCATATTATCTTGCTTTCCTTCCATTCTTTAGGAATCTTGCATATGCTGAACTAGTCAAGTTGAACAACAAGATCATAGGCATTGCTTCCTTTTTCCTATTCCTTCAGCATCCATGTCAATATCCTATCTAATCCAACTACTTTTGAGTTAAGCTCTTTAAAAAGTTTAACACTTCTACCTTTATTCATTATTCTTCATCCTCTATTCTTTCATCTAGTTCTTTCCTTGCATCCAGATAGCTAATTGTGTCATATATACAATTATGGTGGCTATATGTATTCAACAATTAAACAAGATTATCTTATTGAAATTAAGATATTTAAGGAAGCATGTATGTATTGATATCTCAATTCACATAGGAAGACCAACTCAGTTATTTCTACCATCTACATTCACTAAGGATATTTTTCTGTGGTCATTTTTTTTTTACTTGATATATAGTGATAAAATTGTCTTTGATTCCCTTTGACCTGTTTGGCTAACTTACTTTCATAATCTGATTTCCCATTTCTCACCATGGCCATCACTTTCCTAGCCTGCTCCTTAAAGTGCCTCCACAGTCTCATCTGTTGTTCTCATGATATCAGATCCACAGTATTCTCTTTTTATTCACCTCTTGCTTTTAACACTTTGAGTCCTAGACTTACTGTAAATTTATATGCATATCGATGTATATTTACATCAATATGACTCAAAGTGTTAAAGGGTTATTTATTCACATGTGATTAATTCTCTTAACTATGGGGACACAGTCAGCTACACTTCTTTTAGGCACCATTGACTAATTTCCATGTACTGTTGATTGCTCTGAAATGCAGTTTCCCATGCCAAGGCACTGCCTGAAGCTGCCCTTCCAGGTTTTCTTAATCATATGACCCTTCTTAGCCACTCTTACATACATCGTCACCTCCCAGGTTAGAACTTCATGATCACTCCCACCAATTGGAGACAGTGGTGATCTCGTTTATAAACAATTCTCAGATGCTGTTACTACATCCACTGTTCTTGCTGTGGGTCCCTTCCATCTCATGAGCCAAATACTCAAATTTGACCTTGCAAGTTTTAAGCAAGCATTCCCTACTTGAACATGCAGTAGAGAAATTCCTCTGTAATTCTCATATTGTTTTATTTCTATCACCATTCTGTCACTTCTTGTTTCATTGAAAGTTTCCCAAAGTAATTGCTTAGGAAATTCTCAGTTTTCATTTCATTTTTATCCTCTCTTATTCCTTTTAAAGTACTCTTTCCTCAATTTCTAAGTATTTTCAATAGCCTCCAGAATATCTGATATATATCTTCTATATTTTTACTAGTCTTGCTGTGACTTTTGTTTAGCAACTTTTATAGTCTTTGTCCTACATTTTTGTCTGTATTCTTCCTGAGGACATACTGACTTACTTGCTAAGAACTTTTTATGTGCATTCTTCTTTTTTGTGACTCTCCCTAACTTCCTGAGTCCACCATGTAGTTATGATTATTATTTTGGTCTCACTTACTTCACCTGTTTCATTTTTTCCCTGCTATTTGTGAAGCTCTTTACTGCTCTCTCTCCAACTCTTATGTAATATTGCACAGCACTTGTTAAAGCCTTGATATTTCCAAGGTTACATGGAATGAGGCTTGCATAACTGGATTGATTCAGTTATGTAAGTATCTTTCAAGGATCATTCAACTCTGGTTGTGTTAACACACAAGCTGGCAATGATGGTAAAACAGATTAATGGAAATGCTGGGGGAGAAAACATAATCCTGATGAATGATGGTTTACGCATTCATCAAAGTTTAAGTTGACAGCTATGTTTACTGCACATTAGAAATAAATATCCATATATCTCAGTTGCTTCTCATCATCATCGTAACACAAAATATGGATATAGACCTTATCATCTGGTCCATTCTCATTTTTAATCTTATAGCCTCTTTTGAGGTCTACCCAGCCTCCTTCTCTTCCCATTTAGTTTATATTTTAGTAATTGTTTAGGATATTTAGTATTGGCCATTCAGTTTACATGTTCTGTCTAGTGTTGTTTATTTTTGTTTAGCTTTCTTCTGTTGATTTTATTTGTTTAGTTCTTTTAAAATATTTTCATTCTTTTTCTGGTCTAATAATGTGTAACTTGCAGTTCTTCTCATGAATTACATTTCAGTCATTTTTATTCTTTGTTGTTTATTTACCTCCAAAATTTTGCTGTCCTCTAATAATGTAAATGCTGCTAAAAGTATTGTATATTTTTAAGTGTACAAGATTAGCAAGCCTCCAAAGAGGCTCCCTAATCTTGTATAATCCCATGCTCTAGAGACCAAACATGGTACTTTTTCAAGAGCCCTTTCAAGCATCAGTAAGCAAGGTATAGTTTCACTAGGCAAAAAAAGTCATTACCACCTGAAGTGGTAAGTTATTACCACTTGCTAATGAAGTAACCACCACAAAATAATGTCAGCTCTCGTTTTTATTTAATTGATAAATTTTAGCTTTTCAGGAGTCTCAGAAATCATCTTACTTTCTAGTAATAGGCCTAGTGAACTGTTATGGTCTCTTCCCATCTTTTCAAAGGCTATCCTCTATTCCTTCTCCCTTGAGGTTGATATCTCTCTCTCTGGGGAATCTTCCTTTACTCATTCTTTCTGTATGTTTCTCCATCTCTCTCTCTCTAAAGAATGATGTAATATAAGGCAGGTATCACCTCAAGGTCCTTTAAGATTTCGTTATTTCTTTTGAAGTCGGGTCTATTGTATTCAGCTGTTTTGTACATATATCTCATTTCAGAGCTTATCAAGTCCTTTTCTATATGCTTGAGTTATGGATTCTTATTCTTGTTTTCTTGCTTATTAAATTTGTATTGAATATCTGATTAATAGCTTTTGTTATTCCTGTATAATTGATTATTTTATGTTGCACATCTTTCTCTCTTTCATAAAATAAGTGGTATCCTAGATATTTGAATATATTAACCTGTTCTATAATATCATCGTTGATGCAAATTTTGCTTCTAATTAGGTCTCAGCCTTTAAATGCTATCACTTTGGTTTTGGAAGCAGAGATTTCCTGTATGTTTTTGCTATTTAATTTAATGAAAAGCTACTTGCTGTAGTGAATATTCGTTATCTTCAATTAGAACTTGATCATTGGCAAATAAAATTGTATCGATGTTGGTGCAATCATTTATTTGATTGCAAAACTGGTTGTTTCCCTCCACTCGTATAATGTTAATAAAAATATTAAAGAGGAGCGGCGATTGACTATATCCTTGTCAGACACCTGCATTTATGTTCTGTGATTCAGATTTTTGTGTGGCAATCTTTATTTTAATTTGGTTATTATATATATATACTGAAAATTGCTTTAATTAACTGGGTAGGAATGTTGTTATCTCTTAAAATTTCCAGGTAGCTTATTACGATTGATTTTATCAAAAGCCTTTTTATAATCAATGAATAATATATGGGTTTCTAAATTGAATTCTCTTCTTTTTTCTATCAGCAGCTTGAGAGTGAAAAAGGTGTTAGTACAGGATCTGCTTTTATGGTAACGTTTTGTTCCTTTCCAAAAATATTTTCATAATATTTGTTTAATTTAGTCTTTAAGAGACTTGAATATATTTTATATCTGGTATTTAAAAGGCTAATGCCTCCATAGTTTTGACATTCATTAATATTGCTTTTTTTTTTTTGAAGATGGGAACAATCATAGCATTTTGCCAGTTTTCTGGTGGTAATTGACCATTTAGGATCTTATTCATGAATTCTAGCAGTTTGTATCTGAAGTTGTCTCCAGAGCATTTCAAAAGTTCCATATTCATACCATCTTCTCCTGTGCTTCTATGGTTCTTGCAACGTTTAAGTGTTGCATTGTTTAATAAATTCTCGACTATTTGTCTTGACTCTTGAATCTTTAAGAGTAAAGGAGTCTGTTGTATTTGAGATAATGGTAGAATTAAATAGAATTAAAATAGCATATTTCAGACTATCTGATGTGAGATTGAGGCTAGCAGAACAAAATATACAGTTAGATTCTGCTATAGACCAAGGGATGGAAAAGATGATGGAGATAGTATGCATTGGCAAATAGACTCAATCAGTGGAAGTTAGGTAATTATTATGGGTGATTTCAACTATGGGAACTTAGATTGGAAGAAGGAGAGGACTCATGGGAGGAAGAAAATGGAATTTATTCAGTTACTAAGGGATAATTACTTGAGACAGCACGTGATGGAATATACTAGGTGTTCAAGAGTGCTCGACTAATAATTGTATCTGAGAATTTGTCTATAAAGAATATGACCACAGTTGCCAAAAACTGGCGAGGGTGATCATATGGTCTTGACCTGGGAGGAGATTAAATGTGCGCAATTTTCAGTTAAGAAGGGGTATATGTGGAATTACAGGGCTGATAAGTATGACAAGCTTAGGAGATTGCTTGGATCGGTGCCATGCATGTAAAACTGCTAGGGCTGGTTGTGTAAGGGAAGTGGTAAAGGAGTGTTTGAGGGAGGTAATGGCAGACTGCATATCTAGAGTCAGCAGAGTAAATCAAGTGGGAGTTAAATGGATGATTATCATCATTAAGCTGGAGCTGCAAAAAAGAAACAATCGTGGAGGGAATTTAAAGAGAAAGGTGGCCTGCAGGCACATGAACAATACAAGGCACAGGCCAGAAGAGTAACTAGTGTGGTAAGAAAGACAAAAGCAGATTAAGAAAGGAAGTTAGCAGTGAATGTATATGGCAAAATGATTTTAATGAATGGTGATGGTAGGGAGATAACTGAATCAGCTGAAGTACGAGGGCTGTTCAATAAGTAATAAGAGTAATTTTATTGTTGCGAAACCACTCATCACAATATTTTTCTTTGGAATAAAGAAATATTGCTGTCTGTATTAACAAAAGAGGTTGATAGATGGCATATACGGGCTGATGTGCCAGAGTGTCACGTGATTAAACACAAGCTTGTTTCTGCGTGCCTTCGAACCTCGACCAGTCGTCGAAATGGAAGCGTCCTTGGAACAGCGTTATGCGATTAAATTTTGTGTGTGTTTGCAAAAATTGGCATCGGACACTTTTAACATGATACACGAAGCTTTTCACGATGAAGCAATGTTGAGGGCAAGTGTTTTTCGCTGGCATAAAACTTTTAAGGAAGGCAAAATGTGGAAGATCTTGAACGTGAGGGAAGACCTTCAATGTCCATCACAGAGACAATGATCAACACAGCAGCGATTATCATCAAGGAGGATTGCAGAATACAGTACGCCAGCTGCATGTTGTCCTGAATATTTCTGTGGCAAGTGTTCACTCATTTGGGACTGAAACGTGTTTGCGCCCGATGGATTCCCAAACTCTTGACACCAGAGCAAATGCAGCATCGAGTGGATGTGTGCATAGAATGGAAAGAAAGACTGGAACAAGAAGGCGACAACTTCTTAAGCTTGTCTGATGCAGATTTTTGCAAATGCACACAAAATTTAATTGCTTGTAGGCGTGCCGAAACAAGCTTGCATTTAATCACATGACACTCTGGCACATCAGCCTGTATACACCATCTATCAACTTCTTTTGTTAATACAGACAGCAACATTTCTTTATTCCAAAGAAATTAATATTGTGATGAGTGGTTTTGCGACAGTAAAATTAGTCCTATTACTTATTGAACAGCCTACATAGTAGAATTACTAAGTGAACACTTTGCAAGAACATATCATCCAGGTGGTGATATTGCAGGAACAAGAGAGGCAAAGGCTTATATAGGAACTGAGGTAAATGAAATTGAAGGGGCATAGCATTTTACAGAACCTTAATGTGAATACAGCTGTGAATAACCTTCTGTGGGATTGGATGGTATACCAGCTCGGGTTTTAGGTGAAGCAGCAAGGGAAATGCCAGTGCCCTTGACCATATTCTTTAATCTAAGTCTCAGCTCTGAGTTAGTCCAGAGGGGGGAGGGGGAAAGAGGAGAAAATATCTCCATTGCATAAAGGAGGCTCCAAGACTGATGTAGCAAATTACCAGCTGATCAGCATATCAAGAGTTGTAAAAGTATTGGACAAGTTGGTCAAGAGCAAAATACACGAATGGATAAATGGAAATGAGATACCGTATGAGGGCAGCATGGTTTGTGAAGTGTAAGTCATGCCTCAGTAATTTGCTCATGTTTTATAATACAGTGACAGCTGAGTTGGATAAAGGAAATGGATTTACAGTGATTCTCCTGGACTTTGCAAAGGCCTTTGACAGGATACCACATAGAATTCTAATCAGTACACTGCATCATGGAGATAGATATGGTTGATGGAGAGTTATCAGAGAGTAGTTTATTCAGGAGTAGAGTCCAAAAGAAGGCCTGTGGCTAGTGGCATGCCACAGGGTTCTGTTCTTGGATGGCTACTGTTTAATTTATTCATTAATGATATAGGAAAGGATCTGAGGGAAACTGTTCAGTTGTTTGCTGATGATGCAAAGTAGGGTAGAGCAGTACTTAATACAAATGATGTCAAAATTTTGCAGATGATTTGGATAGATTGGCAAAAGAAAATGGATGTTAGTTTAATGTGGCAAAGTATAAGGTTTTCGGGATGAAATGATTACCAACTGTATACCACATTGGTGGAACTGTACTCCAGAAAATTGACAAAGCTAGAGACTTGGGAGTGTCAGTGGATAGAGAGTTAAAGTTTGGGGGGGGGGGGCACATAGCATCTGATTCTTTCCATAGTATTCTTTTCTCCATTTCTAAGATTTTGCTATCTTCCTGATATTTATTTTCTATGTTCTTACCGTCTTCCTGCAACTGCTTCTCAGCTAGTTTTATATATTGCTTTGCTGACAAGAAAAATGTTTTCTCTTTGTATTCTCAAAGAGAACAAGCTGACTTACTTGCCAGGAACTTGCAACATGCTTCCTTTTTTTCCTTCGCTGCCTCTATAACTTCCCGAGTCCATCATGGCACCAAATATAATGTGAATTAATGTGGTATAATTCTGAAGTGTGCTAATATTAGAAAAAAAATCTGTATTTTTATGCCTCAAACATAATTTTATTTTGCATTTCATAAAAATTTATGCTTACTTGTTGGCTAAGCACGTATTATT
Source organism: Typopeltis vanoorti (assembly GCF_054136105.1). NCBI lineage: Eukaryota > Metazoa > Arthropoda > Arachnida > Uropygi > Thelyphonidae > Typopeltis > Typopeltis vanoorti. The sequence continues at coordinate 66,857,737 of NC_143555.1, read as the reverse complement.
TTTCAGTTGGACAACAGACAAAGATTCCGAGGACGAAAAGGTTACTGACAAAGCAGAGTTAGAAATTCTTAAAAGTGATTTTTATTTTGTTTTTGTTATTGTTTGTATTCAAATTTATATTTCTCTGTAATGTAGAAAATATTCACCTTAAAATTAAAGTCCAAATTTATTTCTATATTAAACATAGAGTATTTTGTATTTTTCATGCAAAATATTTTACACGAAGCTTGATCAACACAGAAATGATTATATTATCAAAGCCAGGTACTAATGTGCACATGTTTACATTCTTTGATCTGATGCTACATACCTGACTTTCCTTCTTCCTTAGAAAGTAGTCTTATTTTTTCATGTTTTTTTAACTATGATTTCTAATGCTTGGTTATAATGCTGTTGGACTTTTAGAACTACAAAAAGTTTATACAGTTAAACTTGGGTATTAATATCAATCAAGCTAATAGTCAAAAGAAGAAAAGCATTTCATCAAGACGTATAAATATGCCAAATTGGTCATATACTCTATATTCAAATTTTGTTTTAAAAGTTTATCTTTTTCATGTTTACTTGTGAAGTAGATTTGTTGTAATCAAAACTAATGTACAATGTGAATATATGGGCTACCGGGGAATTCATCTTTTAAATAGTGCAATACTAATTCAAATTTCTGGCGATTGTATTCCAGAGTAAGTCCTCAGTTACTTTCTAAAGATTCAAATCATGTTTTTTAAGTTTCAAAGGGCTATTGATCATTCTTCCATGATTTTGATGCCATATGAAGCCTTTTAGGTTCTTTTCTTCTGTAGTTATGATTTGCACACTGAGTTTGTGACAAATACAACTTTCAAACAAATAAGATTCCATTGCATTGAGAGTTTCTGCCTTGTTGCTAATGAGAATTAATGATTCAAAACACCTGACAGCCGTTTAAGACAACCTTATCTTCACTACCAGTTAAGATATTAAAAACAATGAGGTCTGCCTTTTATTAATACTTTTAAGATTAAAGATCTTAAAAGTATTAATAGCCACTCTCACATGCTGAAGGTTGTAATCTATTTAAGATCTCAGTCAAACATTGTTTTGCTACTTGGCTATAAAAGAATAATGGATATCAGTCTTCAATAATATCTTGAATTATTAATATGTCTTATAACAATATGATGTTGAAAGTTTTTCCACTTGATTATGCTGTAAATTAAAAATACCAAGAAGTTATATTCTTGGTTTAATCCTTTATCCGAGTATATGCAAACAAATTTTGCATGTAAAGTCACTTCGTGGCTGGGCTATTTGTACATAGAAGCTGACGACTTCACATCAATTGCCTTAATATCCCATAATGCAATGCACATATCCTTATGGACATATAGAAAGGATTAAACCAAGAATATATCTTCTTAGCATCTTTAATTTATAATAAAATCAAGTGGGAAAACCCTCAACATGTATCTCTAATCCAGAGTATTTTAGTAATAAGGTGTGACACCTTTTGACTACTTGTATATGGAAATATGACTAATGCATTACTTCAACCTTGGTATCACTTCTGGGGCTGGCTTCCACTGATTAGACCTTAATAAAGGTCATGAGTAGTGGCCCCTCCCATAAAGCAAAGCGTTACATGTCTAAGGATATATGCATTATGGGATACTAAGGCAATTGATGTGAAGTCATTAGCTTCTATGTACAAGCAGCCCAGTTTGTTTGTTTACACTTGGATAAAGGATTACACCAAGAATATAACTTCTTGGTATCTTTAATTTATAACAGTATGATTTTTCTGTTTGCTAAATGCTTATCATCAGAGGGATGATTATTTATTAACAAACAATAATCCAATGAATGGATTTTAGACCATGTTTATTGACAGTAATTCATCATATGTAGATATTGCATCGAGATCAATTTTCTGTGTTTAATATTATGCTTAAGCATATTAAGTATCAAATCAAAATAGAAAATTCCCTAGAATGCAACATTTATAATTGTATGTTTGAAGCCATCCTCTTCACTTTTTATCTATAAAAAGTTTCCAGTTTCACTTTTAATGCCAAGTAACAAACTACGACAGCTACTGTTTTTGAAGTTTATTTGACTCGTATGTGTTAAGGAAATAATGCTATACAGGTATGTTTTCACCTCATTGGGTTTAAAATCGTAACTGAAAACCTGAAGCTTCATTTAAAACTAAACGTTGAGGACAATAAGTAATAGTAATTGTATAAATAGTAAGATTTACTGACATATTTAATGTAAAAAGAAACTACATTTTTTGATTTTCTTGCAGCTTTGTTAGAAAGATGAACATACTAGGGAATACAAAAAAAAAGATCTGAGAACTCTTCACTGCGGTTAAATAAAACTGTTCTTGTTAAGGGTTCTCAGATTTTTTTTGGTATATTCTCTAGCATTTTCATCATCCTGATGAAGCTCTCATACAGACAGCAAAACATGTAGAAATTTATTTTTACATTAAATCTATGAATAAATCCTGCTATTATACAGTTATTGAAACTTCAGTTTTTGAGTTCAGTGGTACAATTTTACAGGTATTCAAATGTGGAGATGGTACTTGCATTGACATGAACATTGTATCTGCTATGTGCCAATTTTGCGATTCAGCTTTTGTTCAGAGGCATTCTTTGATTGAAAAGGCCTAGGTTCAAATCCTATCTAGGACATGAAGAACTTTTCAACTGGAGACGAGTTAGCTAGTCTCATCAAACAGAGGTTGCATGGTTTTCCTCCCAGAAACTCAGGCTTTTCATCCAGTAAAAACAATTAGGATTAACTGCTTTATTGGGATATTACTTAGATTATATAAAGTCAAGTTACTTGGACATGACAAGGTCAATGATTCAAAGTTGGGAAGGTGAGGCAATTTTCTGACAAGATTTGGTGACTTTCCTTTTAGCCACTTTTTTAGAGTGACTTGATGAATATAACTTTGAGCAGATATCTTCAAATCAGAGGTAAGTAATATCTGCTTAAATCAGTGGTTATAAAAAACAGAACTTAGCAATGTGCAGCTGTCCCAGTTGAAAACAAGCAAGTTAATGAATTCTTTATAAATATGATCAGTTAGTTCTGATGTTCGCATTCTATTCTTTAAAAAAAAAAAAAAGTTGGCTTAATGAACCATTTAATATAGTTCACGACATCACAAGTCATGGTTCTGATGAAAATATTGGCAGGTCTGTTCTTGGACTTTCTCAGTATATCATTAAATATTATTGGAATAAAGAAAAATACTGAAAAAAAAATTAAGAAAATCGGATATTTATTATTTTATCCAAGAACTGAAGGAATTTTTTAGTGTGACAAGCTTCCATGGAATGAGTAGATAAAGCAGCACATAAATTTGATATATGAGCTGTGCATATTTAAAATTTGCATTAATGTTTATAATTCATTTTTTGAATTTTTGGCAATGCCATTAGAAGAGACAAATTCCAACAGGCTTGGATAGCTTGACAGTTTTTTTAATGACTGTCCATCATGACCATTGGAAGTTCCTCTTGCAGCAGTTGCCCCCACAACCCAATTAGGAAAGGTGGGCCTTGAAGTTGTATGTATGTCCTAACCACTAACTATGAAAGTTGTACTGTGATATGTAATCCTATCCTATAGTTAATACTGTGGATGGGCTCTTTTGAAGAACCAGCTTTAGAAACTAAACATGGTATTTCATTATGAATATTTATGGAGACAAACTACTATGTTAGAAAACTTACTTTAATTAGATTAATATAAAGGTCAAAACATGGACTATTATTTTAAAGTCATTAGGAGTATATGTATACATTATATCGCAAGCTACATTAGTATACACTACAATTAGTTATGCATAACTGTCTTGAGTACCATAGGTCAGTGGTTGGATATTGACCCTAGCCTGACCTCCGGTGGGGAAAAATTTATATATATATATATATAGGTAAAACAAACTCAATGGTTATTAATTCGTTACGGAAAATTGCTCATCATTTTAACCTTCATATTAAGGTTGAAAATATATTACATTTCAAACAATATGCCAATCGATCTGGAAAAGGCATATGACAAGGTGCCAAGAGAGAAGCTATTCAATACGCTGCAGTTATATGGTGTCAATGGGGCATTATATCAAGCAATACTTAGTCTTTATTTGAGTTGTAAGTCAGCAGTTAGAATTGAAGGAAGTACAGGAAGATGGTTTAATGTTAAATCTGGTGTGAGACAAGGATGTACATTATCCCCTCTGTTATTCATTATCTATATGGATCACATTATGAAGGAAAGTGGTATTAAACATGATATCAAAATTGGAGATGTTAATGTCAGCTCTTTGCTTTATGCGGATGATGTTATACTTCTAAATAAATCCGCTACAAGTCTGCAAGATTCTCTGACTAAATTGAATAGCTCTTGTAATAGATATGGTATGAAGGTCAGCAATAAAAAGACAAAGACAATGAAAATAGGCAGAATCATTGAAAATGTCAACTGTGTTGTGAATGGAGAACCTGTGGAACAAGTAAAACATTTCAGCTATTTAGGCACGATTTTTACTGAAGATGGTAAATTAAATATAGAAATAGACAACAGAATCAGCAAAGCTGGTATGGTGGGAAGTCAATTGAATAAATTCATATGGAACAAGAGAGAAATTAGTCGGAACACTAAATTAGCTGTATACAAGACAGTGTTCAAACCAGTTTTAACTTATGGATCTGAGAGCTGGGTCAGAAGTAAAACACTTGACCAAAGACTAGAGACTTCAGATATGAGAGTCCTGAGAAAGATTATAGGCATGAACAGATGGCATCAGTGGCAGTATCATATTAAAAACGAGGATATTAGGAAAGAACTTGACATTGTCAGCATCCAGGAATGCGTTAGCAGAGCTAATCTGAGGTGGTATGGTCACTTAAACAGAATGGGCGAGGAAAGATTAGCAAAACAAGTGTTCTCTGCCAGGTTGGCAGGAAAACGACCGAGAGGAAGACCAAGATATAGGTGGATTGATACGGTACAAAGTGCTTTAGACGATAGAAATATAAGATCTGATAATATTGGAGTGTTGACAAGTAACAGACTGATTTGGAGGAAAATTGTAGATAGGAAATTAATAATGATGTAATTTTTTTCATGTAGTACTATCATATCCTGTACACCCCTTGAGGGTACATGGCAGGAATTTGATGATGATGATGACGACAATATGCCAAAGTGAGTGATTTGATCAACTGTTGTTACATTGGCCTGACCTCTAGTGAAAAAATAAGATCTGATAATATTGGAGTGTTGACAAGTAACAGACTGATTTGGAGGAAAATTGTAGATAGGAAATTAATAATGATGTAATTTTTTTCATGTAGTACTATCATATCCTGTACACCCCTTGAGGGTACATGGCAGGAATTTGATGATGATGATGATGATGACAATATGCCAAAGTGAGTGATTTGATCAACTGTTGTTACATTGGCCTGACCTCTAGTGAAAAAAAAAAATACATTAAAGCTATATCCTATTTATATCATCAGAAAACAAACTCATATTAAGATTTTTAATACAGCAATACTGGTGGCCTAATTAATAATTTAACATACATGTTTGTTATATTAAAGTTAAGATCCTAGATTACTACAGTCGTAATTATAATTAACTCTTAGAATTAAAGGTTATCTATGTAGAATTTGTGCCATTCATATTCTTGGGAATTTTATACCACCATTATAAGGTTTGGGTGGTTGATAAGAATTTTACAGGCCTCTTTAAATTTGTGCTGATACCATGTCTGGGTGTGATGTAAAGAAAAGGTGCCTTTCCAGTGTCAGTTCTATGTAGAGTATTCAGGGCATGATCAGAAAGGCCAGATTTACCATAGTTATTAAATTTAATGTGCTGTTTAAAGGAAAAGATTCAGTGGTTATTAGTTAAGGGTTTCATTTCCTATAAACCTGTTGTCTGTGCAGGCCACTGGATCATTATTCAATTAAATTTCTGTTCTTCCTGGTCCAGTATGTGGGTTACTCCTTGAAAATAATTGTTCTTTTTATGGAAGTTACACAGGTTGTAGATAAAACATCCAAATCCTTGGAACTTTTAAGCCATCATTTTTGTTGAGATTGGACTTGATGGATAAGAATTTTACAGGCTACCAGGTTCTGGCCTGACATAAGGATTGGGTGCCTTTCCAATCAGTCCTGTGGCACTTAAGAAGTGCATGATCAGAAAGGCCTGCGTTCCCATAATGAGGAATCTGATGTGTGCTCATTTGTGTTCTTCATTTTGTTTTGGGAATGGACATCCCAAATGGATTTCAGTGGTCTTCCTTCCCTGGTGTACACCTGGGAAGGAAGGAGATCCTTAGAAGAGCTGAGTGTACTTTTTATATGGTGGTATGAAAGAAAGAATAAATATGGTATTTTTTCAAGCATCTACTTCAGGATTTCATTAAGCAGGGTGGTGGTGGTCTCACAGTGAGTGATGAAAACCATTTACTGCCAATAATTCTAATCTTGATGCTTTCAAAGGAAAATCCAAATTTTCAATCTTTGCCTGTGACAGGCATAAGATCTTGTCACATTCACAAAATAATAAAGCATTAATTCCTGCCAAAGCAAGAAGTTTATTGAATATTCATGATCCAAAATATCAGCATTGGCTTTAAATAAAGCTTAGCAGGTGATTGAATCCAAAATTATCTAAATTGAAAAATAGTAAAAGCAAAACACAAAGACTACATCCGGTGAAACCGGATGTAGTCTTGGTGTTCTGAAATCCTGATATTTGTTGTTCTGCCTGTTTGGCCAAAATAGGACAATTTGCAGCTGCAAGGGACCTGGTATACACCAGGTAGGTCTAGGGGAAGTGGTTGGTCTTTGGTAAAGCGGATAAGGGATGACAACTTTTTATATGGTCTGTAACAGGAAGTAAGGTCATATTTTTTGAGGATATTGGTTATTTTCTCAGAGGTGCCCTGGATGTAGGGGATGGTGATAGATTTGGTGTAATCTTTATTGTGGAGGGGGGTTGTGGTTTACTGGTTTTAGTATTTTTTGGATTTTTTTGGGGTTATAGCCATTGGCTAAGAAAGTGTTGAGGATGTGGTTTAGTTTAGTAGTCAGGGCCTTGTCATCTGAGCAGATTAATTTTGCCCTGTTATATAGTGTTTTTATAACCCCATATTGTTGTGAGGGGGGGGGGGGGATTGCTGGTGAATGTATCTGCCAGTATGGGTGGGTTTTCTGTAAAAAGAGAAAACCAAAGATCCATCAAGCTGGCAGGTGATTAAAGTGTCTAGGAAGGGGAGGGTGTTGTTTTCCTCTTTTTCTAAGGTGAACTGGACTCTGGGGTGTTGGTTGTTTAAGTGTGTTAGGAAGGAGTGGAGTGTGTCTGAGCCATGTGGCCAAATAGCAAACACATCATCCACATAACGAAGCCAAATAGTGGGTTTTTGTGGGGCAGAGTTTAAGGCTTTCTCTTCAAATGTCTCCATAAAGAAATTGGCCAAGGGTTGGGAAAGTGGTGAACCCATGGCTGTCCCCTCTATCTGTTTGTAGAACTTTCCTTGCCAAACGAAATAGCCTGAGTTCATTGTGAACTGAAATAGGGCTGAGATATCGGGAGGAAACTTGGCTTGGATGAGCTCAAGGGTTTCTTTGAGTGGGACATTCGTGAATAGGGAGGAGACGTCAAAACTGACCATTATGTCAGTGTGTTGGAGTGTGAGGTTTTCTATACTGGCTTTAAAGTGGGCTGAGTTTTTTATGTGATGGTGTGTTGCCAGTGTAGTGTGTGAGTGTTTTGGCTAAATGTTTGGCTAATTTATATGTGGGGGAATCAATGCCATCCACTATGGGACGCAATGGCACATTTTGTTTATGTATTTTTGAGAGTCCATATAATCGGGGGGGGGGGGGGGAATAGAGTTATAAGGTTTAAGTTTGTTGGTGACTTCCACAGGCCAAGAAGTGACTTTCTTAAGGAGTCTGTGGAGAGTTCTAATCTGAGAGCTGATCGGATTATATTCAATGGGGAGGTAAGTAGTACGGTCTAGTACTAAAGCATTTAGCTTACCTTTGTAGTCTTTTTGATTGAGCACCACAGTGGTGCTTCCCTTATCAGCTTTGGTGATTACTATTTTTTTGTTGTTTTTCAATTCTTGTAGGGCTGCATATTCGTTTTTGGATAAGTTGGTTTTTGGAGGTTTGGCTTTAGTGAGAACACCGACTACATCCAGTCTTACGTTGTTGGCGATATGGTTAGGCAGGTTGCGAATCCCACGCTCTATCTGGATCATGATTTCTTCAACAGGTATCCTTTTAGGAGCTAGGGCAAAATTGTGACCACGTGAAAGTGCGGTGAGTGCTTCAGGCTTTAAAACTGCCGACGAGAGGTTGACTAAAAAATATGACCTTACTTCCTGTTACAGACCATATAAAAAGTTGGCATCCCTTATCCGCTCTACCAAAGACCAACCACTTCCCCTAGACCTACCTGGGGTATACCAGGTCCCTTGCAGCTGCAAAAAATTGTCCTACTTTGGCCAAACAGGCAGAACAACAAATATCAGGATTTCAGAACACAAAGACTACATCCGGTTTCACCAGTACAGCCGCTCTGGGCTGGCAGACCATGCCTTAGATACCCACCATAAAATTCGTTGGAAGAAAACAAAAATAATTCATCGCAGCAAGTTTAAATACGAAAGATTATTCAAAGAATCTTCAGCAGCTCTAAAAAACGTTCCTAACCTCAACAAATTTGGGTGCATGAAACTACCCCAAATTTGGGAGACTTACATTATGAAAACTTCAGCCCAACTGCCTAGACTACCAAATTAGCCCGCAAGAGGGCACCATTAGGACTTTAGGAACAATATTAGTTTCTTGCTTTCTTCCTCATTTGCTTTGTGTTAGTGCCTGCATGCACATACCATATCTTTATGTTCCTGAAGATGGCAATGTGACTTTGCCAAAATATAGAAGTTATTAATTAAAGTTACCTTTAATTAATATACTTTATATGCGTTGTTAATTCCGTAAACTAATTACCAGCAGTAGATGGCATTGGTGTAGATGATGAAGGTAGTTGCAGTTAGTGGAGTGGTGGAGACAGAGTTGTAGAGTAGGTGCTCTCCCTCGATAAGTCTTTGGGCTCCCTGGAGGTGTTACATAATAATAATAATGTTGAACAGAGAAGGCTTTCACATTGTTGATACTAATTGTAGAAAGCTTAAATACTTGAATTTTTCTTGATTGCTAAAAGTATTTTTATTTCATGGTAAATGACAAATAATGTCTTTTTTTTTTTTAACAGAAATTTGTCTAACTTATTGTTAGACAAATTTGTGTTAGAAAAAAAAATAGCGATCAGATGTAAGCACACGGTTACTCAAATACGGGAAAACCTCACTTAACATCAATTCGATATGGGCAATAATCAGCGCAACTGAGTGAAATGATACTATTTCCCGCTTTACACAAGTGATTAATCAGTTAACGCAATTTTTTTATGTTAAGCGAAATTTTTTGTTGCCAATCTAAAGTGAGCGGAAAAGCTGAAAGTCATTAAGAGACATGAAAGTGACGCTTGTAATACAATGATTGTGCGAGACCTGGGATAGAGAGTCTACAGTTTGGAATATATTAAATAAGAGCAAAGAATACAAAGAACAAGGAAAGGGTTCTACTGCTTCTTTAAGCATGCAGATTACCCGAAATAAAGACATTCAATGATTGAGATGGAGTTTCTTCTGTCACTCTGGATTGAGGGTTGTAACCAAAAAAGAATACCTCTTAGTACAACGAATATTCAGGAAAAATCTCAGTATTTTTACCTCATTGAAAGAGATTAAGGGTCAAAGCTGTATAACTGAGAGGAGACCTCCACATAGCCTTAAAAGGAATGCGGAGAAACGACCAGGGCTTCTCACCTAATGTCCAATCCTCACCTTCTCGTGGTGCACCCTGTTGGGTATCTGCCTGGATACTGAACGAACGAGGATGGGCTGGCAATTTGGGATTTAGCCAACCAAATTGTATTCCTATTGGTTAAACCAAAATACAAAATGATGGTACAACATGACAAAATTTCATGCTGGCTGGAGCGTCGCCCGGTTAAACAAGGCCCCCAGCTGTTTTCGCCAGGGAACCAGGGCGAACAGCGAAAAGTCAGCTACTGGAACAAATCTGAAAACACACCCCAACTCAACATCACCAGAGTTAAAGATCGGTACTATCAACATAAGAAGCCCGAATGGCAAAGAAATGGAGCAAGCTGAGGAATTAGATAAGTACCAGATTGACATAATAGGGGTGACTGAAACAAAAAAGACAAAAACTCGTGAGATCTTTCTGAGCAATAAATATAAAATGTTATATTCACGCAATGACAATCAAGGAAAAGAAAGAGTAGCCATAGTATTCAACACAAAATACGAGGCTAATCTTTTTGAATGGCAGGCAGTCTCAAGTAGAGTAATGTGGGCAAATATGAAAATGGGGTACTGGACAATGCGACTTATTTGTGCCTATGGTCCCACACAAGGTTCTACTAAGGTAGAAGTGGAGTAATTTTTTGAGGCTTTAGAAAAAGCAACTGACACAATGAAAAATGAAAAGTTGGTCCTTGTTGGGGATCTAAATAGCAGAGTAGGAAATGATTGTGAGACATAAAAATATTTTGGGAAAATTTGGAGAAAAGAGCAAAGCTAATAATAATGGCAAATATCTGTTGGACTTCTGCTCAGGACATGGACTGGTTATTACTAACACCATGTTCCAACATAAAAATGTGCACAAATTCACATGGAAAGAAGAAGCAAGGAATAAGAAAAGTCTTATTGACTATGTTATTGTTGGACTTTTGTTATTGCAGGACACCAGAGTGTACAGAGGATTTGAAATTGGAAGCGATCACTATTTAGTCTTGAGCAGGATAAAATTGAATTTCATATTGAAAAGAATAATATGTAAGAAAGATTTAAAGCGAATAAAAGTTGGGCAGCTCTCATATGTGAACTGTAATATACACAAAGATTATTGAAGAAAAACTGAAAGAGTTTGAGAACAGGAACCAAAACTTGGAGATTCAGTAGCAAGCCTTGAAGAAAACCCTGATTGATTCAGCCAGAGAGGCATGTGGGGAGGTTGTCTGCAAGGATAGAAAAATCAGGACTCCATGGAAGGAAGTCACACAGGAAGTTAAAGAGGCAGTGAAGGAAAAGAAGAAATCATATCAAAAGTTCCTGGCTAATAAGTCAGATTTGCTCTTAGAGAATACAGAGACAAATGTAAGAAAGAAAAATATTGTGTAAAACTAGCTAAACAAAAGTCATGGGAGGACTTTGGCAAGAACATAGAAAATAAATATCAAGAAGGTGGTAAGATATTCTGAAGGTTGTTGAAGAAGCTTAGAAATGGAGGAAAGAGGGCTGTAAAAGAGATGATAAAGGTGACATGAAAACAGGAGAAAAAGATATCCTTGAAGTATGGAGTAATTACTTCAAAAAATTGCTAAATGAAACAAGCAGTGATAGCACAGTGGTAAAAAACACTCACCATGCATACAGTCAGAAATACATATCCATACTGGAAGTAGAAAAAGCCATCAAAGGCTTGAAATATGGAAAGGCAGCAGGAGTAGATGATATTCGACCACAAATGCTGAAGTATGGTGGTATAAAAGTCTTACAGTGGCTGCACTGCATAGTTCAGAAAGCCTGGATAGAGGAACGAATTCCCAATGATTGGAGTAGAGCTCTAATAGTGCCCATATATAAAAAGGGAAATAAAACTGAATGTGAGAATTACAGAGGTATTTCCCTACTGAGTATTCCTGGCAAGATCTATGCAAGTATACTTCAGAAACGGTTGAGAATTGTGGAAGAACAAGCTGGATTCAGGCCAAATAGAGGCTGTCAGGATCAGATCTTCACTTTACGACAAATAGTCGAGGAAGCATGGGCATATAACAAAGATCTGTATTTAAGTTTTGTCGATCTGGAAAATGCATGTGACAAGGTGCCAAGAGAGAAGCTATTCAATACACTACAGTTATATGGTGTCAACGGGGCATTATATCAAGCAATACTTAGTCTTTATTTGAGTTGTAAGTCAGCAGTTTGATTTGAAGGAAGTACATGAAGATGGTTTAATGTTAAATCTGGATCTATATAGTTAATGTTAGATCCATATAGATAATGAATAACAGAGGGGATAAAGTACACATTATGAAGGAAAGTGGTATTAAACATGCTTTCAGAATTGGAGATGTTAATGTCAGCTCTTTGCTTTATGCAGATGATGTTATACTTCTAAATAAATCCACTACAAGTCTGCAAGATTCTCTGACTAAATTGAATAGCTCTTGTAATAGATATGGTATGAAGGTCAGCATTAAAAAGACAAAGATAATGAAAATAGGTAGAATTGTTGAAAATGTCAACTGTGTTGTGAATGGAGAACCTGTGGAACAAGTAAAACATTTCAGCTATTTAGGCATGATTTTTAATGAAGATGGTAAATTAAATATGGAAATAGACAACAGAATCAGCAAAGCTGGTATGGTGGGAAGTCAATTGATAAATTCATATGGAATAAGAGAGAAATTAGTCATCATCATTATCAAATTCCTGCCATGTACCCTCAAGGGGTGTACAGGGATATGATAGTACCACATGAAAAATTTACATCATTACTAACTTCCTATCTACAATTTTCCTATTACTTGTCAACCAAGTCAGTCTATTACTTGTCAAGACTCTAATATTATCATTATCAGATCTTATATTTCTATCGTCTAAGGCACTTTGTACCGTATCAATCCACCTATATCTTGGTCTTCCTCTGGGTAGTTTTATTGTCAACTTGGCAGAGAACACTTGTTTTGCTAATCTTTCCTCGCCCATTCTGTTTAAGTGACCATACCACCTGAGATTAGCTCTGCTGACAATGTCAAGTTTTTTCCTAATATTCTCCTTTTTAATATGATATTGTCATTGATGCCATCTGTTCACGCCTATAATCTTTCTCACTTAAACTCTCATATCTGCAGTCTCTAGTCTTTGGTCAAGTGTTTTACTTCTGACCCAGCTCTCAGATCCATAAGTTAAAACTGGTTTGAACACTGCCTTGTATACAGCTAATTTAGTGTTCCGACTAATTTCTTTCTTATTCCATATGAATTTATTATATTGACTTCCTACCATACCAGCTTTGTTGATTCTGTTGTCTATTTCCATATTTAATTTACCATCTTCACTAAAAATCGTGCCTAAAGTAGCTGAAATATTTTACTTGTTCCACTGGTTCTCCATTCACAACAGAGTTGATGTTTTCAATAATTCTGCCTATTTTCATTGCTGACCTTCATACCATATCTATTACAACAGTTATTCAATTTAGTCAGAGAATCTTGCAGACTCGTAGTGGATTTATTTAGAAGTATAACATCGTCCGCATAAAGCAAAGAGCTGACATTAACATGTCCAATTTATCTCTAATATCATGACATTGGAGTTAAATTGGAGCTGACATTAACATCTCCAATATCATGTTTAATACCACTTTCCTTCATAATGTGATACATACAGATAATGAATAACAGAGGGGATAATGTACACCCTTGTCTCACACCAGATTTAACATTAAACCATCTTCATGTACTTCAATTCAAACTGCTGACTTACAACTCAAATAAAGACCAAGTATTGCTTGATATAATGCCCCATTGACACCATATAACTGTAGCGTATTCACCTTTATCATCTGTAACTCCTTTTACAGTGCTGTTTCCTCCATTCCTAAGCTTCTTCAACAACCTCCAGAATATTTTGCCGCCACCTTGATATTTATTTTCTATGTTCTTGCCAAAGTCCTCCCATGACTTTTCTTTAGGTAGTTTTACACAGTGTTTAGCATTCTTGCATTTGTCTCTGTATTCTCTAAGAGCACAAGCTGACTTTTTTGACAGGAACTTTTGATATGCTTTCTTCTTTTCTTTCACTGCCTCTTTAACTTCTTGTGTCCACCATGGAGTTCTAATTGTTCTATCCTTGCAGACAACTTCACCACATGCCTCTCTAGCTGAATCAATCAGGGTTTTCCTCAAGGCCTGCCACTGAATCTCCAAGGTTTGGTTCCTGTTCTCAAACTCTTTCATTTTTTTTTTCAATAATCATTCTGTATTTTAGTCTGCAGTTCACATCTGAGAGCTGCTCAACTTTTATTCACTTTAAAACTTTCTTACATGTTATTCTTTTCAATATGAAATTCAATTTTATCCTGCTCAAGACTAAATAGTGATCACTTCCAATTTCAAATCCTCTGTACACTCTGGTGTCCAGCACCAGGAAAAAAACATCACTATCAACAATAACATAGTCAATGAGACTTTTCTTATTCCTTGCCTCTTCTCTCCATGTGAATTTGTGCACATTTTTATGTTGGAACATGGTGTTAGTAATAACCAGTCCATGTCCTGAGTAGAAATCCAACAGGTATTTGCCATTATTATTAGCATTGCTCTTTTCTCCAAATTTTCCCAAAACATTTTTGTATGTCTGACAATCACTTCCTACTCTATTTAGATCCCCAACAAGGACCAACTTTTCCTTTTTCATTGTGTCAGTAGATTTCTCTAGAGCCTTAAAAAATTCCTCCACTTCTACCTTAGTAGAACCCTCTGTGGGACCATAGGCACAAATAAGTCTCATTGTCCAGTTTCCCATTCTGATATTTGTCCAAATCACTCTACTTGACACTGCCTGCCATTCAAGAAGATGAGCCTCGTATTTTGTGTTGAATACTATGGCTACTCCTTGTTTTCCTTGATTGTCATTGCCTGAATATAACATTTTGTATTTATTGCTCAGAAAGATCTCACCAGTTTTTGTCTTTTTTGTTTCAGTCACCCCTATTACGTCAATCTGGTACTTATCTAATTCCTCAGCTAGCTCCATTTCTTTGCCATTCGGGCTTCTTATGTTGATAGTACCGATCTTTAACTCTGGTGATGTTGAGTTGGGGTGTGTTTTCAGATTTGTTCCAGTAGCTGACTTTTCGCTGTTCGCCCTGGTTCCCTGGTGAAAACAGCGGGGGCCTTGTTTAACCGGGTGACGCTCCAGCCGGCATGAAATTTTGTCATGTTGTACCATCATTTTGTATTTTGGTTTAACCAATAGGAATACAATTTGGTTGGCTAAATCCCAAATTGCCAGCCCATCCTCGTTCGTTCAGTATCCAGGTAGATACCCAACAGGGTGCACCATGAGAAGGTGAGGATTGGACATTAAGTGAGAAGCCCTGGTCGGTTCTCCACATTCCTTTAAAGGCTATGTGGAGGTCTCCTCTCAGTTATACAGCTTTGACCCTTGTTCAAACCAGTTTTAACTTATGGATCTGAGAGCTGGTCAGAAGTAAAACACTTGACCAAAGACTAGAGACCACAGATATGAGAGTCCTGAGAAAGATTAGAGGTGTGAACAGATGGCATCAATGGCAATATCATATTAAAAAGGAGAATATTAGGAAAGAACTTGACATTGTCAGCAGAGCTAATCTCAGGTGGTATGGTCACTTAAACTGAATGGGCAAGGAAAGATTAGCAAAACAAGTGTTCTCTGCCAAGTTGAGAATAAAACGACCCAGAGGAAGACCAAGATATAGGTGGATTGATAAGGTACAAAGTGCCTTAGATGATAGAAATATAAGAGCTGATAATGATAATATTGGTGTCTTGACAAGTAATAGACTGATTTGGAGGAAAATTGTAGATTGGAAGTTAGTAATGATGTAAATTTTCCATGTAGTACTATCATATCCTGTACACCCCTTGAGGGTACATAACAGGAATTTGATGATGATGAAAGAGACCAAATTTGAAGAGGAACGTGAAACTTTACTGCGAGTTTAGGATGGTTTTACCGTTTTAAAAATCAAACTGGACTGCATAATGCAAGAATAATTGGAGAATCTGCTAGTGCTGATAAAGTTTCTGTGGCCACGTTTCCTGAAGAATTGCAAAGGATAACTCAGGAGGATGATTATGACAACCAGTAAATATCCAATGTCGGCAAAATTGCTCTTTTTTGGAAGCGAATGCCAACAAAAATTCCTAGCTAAAACTGAAGCATCTCAACCAGCATGCAAAGTATCTAAAGATTGTTTTACGCTTTTATTAGGAGGCAATACAGAAGCGACTTTAAACTTAAGCCTATATTAGTTTATCGTGCACGAAAATCAAGATGTAACATTAATGAAGAAATTAGTATAATTGGAAAAAAACTGGATAATGAAGATGTGAGAAACTTGATCAATTCCTATTCAGAGCATTTAAGTGAGAATGATCTCTTTCAACTAGAACAGCATGCATATGAAGATGATAAGGAGTGTGAACAAGAAGAGAATATCATGATTAAAAAACTAACCAAAAGAACTTGAGCTAGTTTTCATTCACCTCTTTGTGACTTATGGGCAACCCTGTATGAACAGTAATAGAAACATAAGTTGGTAAGGAGATTTTCCATATAGACAGACATGAGATTTATAGCTCATGCAATATCATACCTGGAAACTGAGTAAGGGGTGTGGCTAGGAAGCATGAGATCTAGGTTCTTATCATGGTGTGTGAAATGAGCTGCCTGTGGATGTTGTGAGTATACATTCAGTAAATGTTTTTCAAAGATATTATTATTGTTCGACCAAGGGAGGCCATACATCACCCACACCAGCTGTCATACCTTCTCTGAAACTCATTCATACTATATGCACTTACTGCTTTAAAAGGCAAACTGTTCCACTCACTCATAGTTCTGTGAGAGAGAACTATGAGTGTCCTTTTCCCTAATGTATAGCATTATACACACCCCCAAAGGATGCATGCTTTGCACTATGGGATATTAAGGCTATTAAATGTGAAATCATTAGCTTCTACATATAAGCCTAGTTGTGATGATACTTCATGTGCAAAGTTTATTTGCTTACATCAGGATAAAGGATTAAACAAGAATTTCTTGGCATCTTTAATTTACAACCAAGTGAAAAAACTTTCAACATCTATTATCATTTGCCCATACGTCCAGTCAATCAAATCACCGTGTAAATGATGTATATCAATTGCATCTCCTTTCAGGTCCTTCTTAGTATTATTTTTGTATAGATTGAAAAACAGTAGTCCTGATTGCTGGAGAACACCACTTATCACCTTAAATCTAGCAGATTCACACCTCTCATATACACTTTCTGACACCTGATATTAAATATTATAGAACTACTGAAATTACTATAAACTACCACCTTTCATTCTACCTTTTCTACTTTTATTTATATCTGCTGCAACTTATTTTTAATTTTTATATCCTGATTTTCTAATTTCTGTATTCTTATCTCACTTTCTCTTATAAAAATTTTTCTTATATTTATCTTATTTTGTAAACCATAAAAATTCAATTGTATATTATTAAATAGTATATTGGTTAGACAGATTGGCTCTCTGAATGATACCAGCAAGTTGTGTATGATCGAGCAGTGTATCAAAAAAGGAGAGTAATCGGTGGCATGCTCCAGAGTTCTGTTCTTGGATTTCTATTGTTTAATTTGTAAAAGATGTATTACAATCTTCAACTGTTTGCTGATGATCACTGCATGCCAGAGCATGGCTAATTTAGAATCCTCTGCTTTTGACCTCCTCTAGCTCCAGGTTTCTTTGCCCCATCTGCTGCATTTAGCATTCTCCAAACTCTGATAACTATTCTAATATAACCTCTTCACATTCTTTTGCATGAAACTCAACCATCTGTAATCCAATTAAAAAAAAAAGTGAGGTCATCTTTCTTGGCAACCTCAATGTCCATAATTCCAACTGGCTCCCCTTTTCCAATACCACCAACCTAGCTGGATAAGAAGCAGAAATCTTTGCCAGAAGCTATGACCTAATACAAATCATCTACCTACATTTCCGACAACCCTCTTCACTCACCCACCCAATACTTTAGATCTCTTTTTAACCAGTTCTCCCTCCAAAAACACCACAGAGGTCACCTTCTCTCTCTCTCTCTTGGCAACTTAGATCACAATCTTGTATAAGTCTCTCCTCTCACAGAATGTCCTTCCTTAAACCATTTCTGACCTTGCATTCTCTGGCACTAAATGGGATGATCTCCAGACCTAGAACTTATAATCCTCTTTTCCATGGTCTGCTATTGCTTCAGCTCATCTGATCCTAACATCAGTTTAGAACAAGTCACAGAAATTATCCTCACCAGCATGAAGGCCTTCACCCATTCCACTCAGAATCCTGATCTGCTCACCAAGCCGTGATTCAACACAAAGTGTATCAGGGAAGTTCAAGGAAAAGACTCAGCAGATTGCAGGTGGCTTGCATCAGGAACTCCAGCTTCATACTTTGCTTATACCAAAGCAAAACAGTCATCAGCAAATCCAGTTTCATAAAGGCCAACAGCAGAAAACTTTTAAAGTTGTTGGTTGCAATTTGTGTTCACCTGCACTTCCACCTCCCTCATCTCGATGGCACCACAGTTACTATACCCAAAGATAAAGCCAACCTCTTAGTATTGCTCTTTTTCTCAAACTCCAACATTGATGACCAGTGAAAATTGCCTCCTGCCATACTGCATTCAAAGCACTGTATGCCTCTAGTTTTTTTGAGAAAAATACATCAAAAAAATGACTAAAAACTTAAATACTAATATAGCCATGATGGCACTCCTCTCCATTTGTTCTCTAGAGATAACCAGTCCTGTATCACCTCTACAATCAATTATAAACAGCTGGTACTTATTTCAATCCATGAAACAATATCATATCCATCCTATTTCAATTACCAAGTGCCAATATATATATATATATATATATATACACACACACACACACACACACACACACTTCAGACCATAATATGAAAAATACTTTTTCCACACTGCCTCCTTTACTTATGCTAACAGTTTCCACTCTTGAATTCACAGAGTAAGGTTAATAGAGAAATTGCTCCTACTTATATGACAGCAACATAGATTAAAGATGCAAGGAGAAACTTTATTTGGGTTGCATTATGCATCACACTTGACCAAGTGCCAAATTGATGTTTTGGAGATTAGTTTGCCATCTGATGTATAATGATGTAACCTACCTATAAAAAGAATCGAGACCGAGCAGGAGTCTATATTTTTAGTTTGTTCAAAGAATTCGCCAAATGGAATAAGTTCCTAAGAAAATTTTACAACATACGACCTTTTTTCCAAAAACATCAATTTGGCGCTTGGTCAAGTGATGCATAATGCAGTCCATTTAATCACTTTAGAATGAATTTCCTTTCTGTGTGAAAGTGCACTTCATTAAGGAAATAACTAAAACCAAGTCAACAGCTTCAAATTACCCTTCAGATTGATAATCTTAAATAAAAACAAGTTCATGTCTTATAAACTTTACCAAGGTCCAGTAAAGGTTTTCGTAAAGCAATGAAGTTTCTTTCACTTTTAACTGAATAAATTCTATATGGACTAATGGTGCACTAGATTTCACATTTCTCTTTTTAAAGGATTTCCTCTCTGTTTTCCATTTCTATCATTTCTTCTAGTTCCTGTTCAATTTTCACACACACATATATATATATATATATAAATTGAAGACACAAATCACAATTCTCCTTCCATCATGTTCTATTCTCTTTTCCATTATTCCTTTTACTTCTGTGTATCCAAAATACAGCCGAAGAACTTTCACTTCATTCCACTACTGTGTCACCATTATTAGTTTCAATACTCTGCTTGAAACGGCAACAGTGCAAGGAAAGGCAGTTATAATTGTGCAATGAAAATTAGTGGAGTATCAAAGAAAGAATCGTTATGGCTTCTATTTCCATATAATTTACGTCAGCAATGTAAATTATATAGAAATAGTGGATATTAAATATTCAACATTATTTCAAAGCTGAATCTATGTAGAAACTGAAATTTTGACCAGAGGAGAATAAATGAAGCTTCCAAAGTTTCTGCATATATTCGGCTTTGAAATAATATTGGATCTTTAATATCCACTATTTATATAGAAAATAATGGATTTTTTTTTTTATTCCACAAGTTTTTTTTTGTAAAAAGTGAATACTGTGGTCATGTTGGCTGCCACTATTCCATCTGCATGCTAAACTTTGTTGCCAATCCCAGAATGTCTTGCTCACAACATACAAAAATAAATTATGTTTATAATGTAACAACTTTAAATACAACTACAGTTGACCCTTGAACAATGTGGGGGCTAGGGGCACCGACCCCCCTGCATTGTTTGAAAATCCAAGTATAACTTTTCACTCTTCAAACACTTAACTACTAACAGCCCCTACTGTTGACTGGAAGCCTTACCGATAACAGAAACAGTCGATTAATACATATTTTATATGGTTTGTATGTATTACTATATTCTTATAATAAAGTAAACTAGAGAAAAGAAAATGCTATTACAGTAAATCATAAGGAAGGAAATACATTTACAATACTGTATTTATCAATACTGTAGTTTACGTCATCTGTTTACAAGATGAATCTTATGTCATCACAAAGGTATTTTCTTGATCATAAATTAGTATAACAATAATATTGGTTTACAGATCAAGTGTTGATCAATTTTATTTAACTGAACACTTATAATGTATGTCTGTCAGTACCAACATTAATATTGTCTTATATGATACAAAACACTGTAGATGTCATATGTATTACTAACACAGACATAAAAAATGAAAAGATAATGTGAAAAGAAATTATTCAGGTATGATGATTCATGCATTGATAACAAAAAAAAAAAAATAGCAGCAATATGATTGCTTTATGGTAGCATAGTGAAATCGATACGATTGCTTTGCAGTAGTCCAGCCTATACACTAATGAATGTTTTTTTTTGAATGAATGGTTAACATAAAAAAAGTACCAACATTAATATTGTTGTTTTTTTTTTATGTTAATCAATGCCATGTATGGTCTAAGTGTTTGTGTGCATAAGTTTTTATAAATTTTTACTTTTTTTTATAATAGATTTGTGTATATTTTATTATAGCAAATCATAAAATAGACAAGAATCTACATATATTTTATGCATTCATGAAATACCGGTTCAAATCCGTGTTCTTCAAGAATCAACTGTAATTTTTTATTTAAGGCATATCTGAATTTTAATACAGTAGTTGCAGCTCAGATTTTATAGAAGTTCAGTCAGAAACATCATCTGGATGCCTCTAAATGGTGATGTACATCATTTATGCTATAAAAACGAATGATGGTAATGTAGAATTTGATTTTTTTAGTGACACTGGGTAGAAAGAGTGTATTAGACAGTATTTTATATAAGGAGTATCCAGACTCTCAGAGCATGGTGTGGCAGAGCAGCCTGGCAATAGGATTATGTTCTATGTACTGCATCTTAATTGATATTCTTCAAAGCATGGAAAAGGTGGTAGGCAAAACCTTAATCTGGAGACCTAATAATATATCTTCAACCATAGGGATGATAGTTGTTCATTGTACAGCAAAAGTCATTTACAACCAAGCTAGCATTTCCTCCAACAGGGAAGAAATATGTTTGCAAGATATTGATTATTTTCGAATTTTATGAACAACTGGGGACTGTCATATATTTGCAGGATTTTTTTTTTTTTTTTTGTAAAGTGAAATCAATGATGTAAACATAATTCGAGCCATACCAGAATATCATCCTATTTTTTATTAGCAAAATCTTAATATCATATAATCGGCAGTTTGACCCCTCCACCCCCAGTTTATGCAACTTAATCCATGCTTTATCAAGAAATGATCTGTACAATTTAATTAGATAAGTTTGTTAAATGAAAAAAAAAATTGCAAAAGTTTTACTTATATTTAATAATATTTATATTTAAATATAGGGAAATAAGTAAAAACTTTATGGTCAGAATAAAGAGAGCTACATTTTACTGTTCAAATAAATAACAAATGCTGATTAAAATCAGTGATATTTTATTGATATATTTCAAGATACAAGGCTGAAAAATAAGTTAATAATCAAGTAATATTTAAACAATAAAGGAATGAACAACTACAATAAAGGTAAATCCCAATTCTTGGGGATAAGAAGACTCTTTGGTAAACATTATATAGAATACATATATATATATACAAAACACCTTAAGAGTTAAAAAGCATATTCCAGCTGTAGTTAAAAACTTGGGACTCCTATCGCAATGTTTTCAATATCCAACTTATATGTAACTTGTCATGTGTTTACAAAAAGTAAATTAGGAGATATTCAAATATAAATCTATATTCTATAGAAAAATGATTATCACAAAAAATTATTAAAGGTAGGAACAGTTATTTTAAACAAACATTTGACTAGCATACAAAAATTAAATTATTGTATCAATAACTTTTTTAGAGTAACAAAATATACAGTATTCTTTCAATTATCTCATGCTCAACTAACAAGCCTCAGTTTATTAGTCCCTAAATGGGTCAGTCAGAATTTTATATTAATCCTGCAAAAAGGGGTAGGCAAAACCGTAATCTGGAGACCAAATATAGCTTCAACCACTGGGATGGCAGTGTTTTGCTGGGCAACAAAAATCATCTACCACCTAGCAGGTGGTAGATGATCTTTGCATCCTCTACATTTATATGAACTAAAAAAATAAATTGATTTTCAAATGCAAGTAGATAATAGAGAGAGAGATTACTGTATTATGTAAAATATAAAAATGATGCATGAAAGAATAATCTTTGTTTATTGAAAGTTATTGAACTACACGCTGAAAATAAGTTCATAGAACTGGATATCTATAAATTCACTTTAAAATTCTTTTACTTATGCTATCTAAATTTGCAAATAATAAATCAAGAAACAGTTTGGTGGTCAGCAATTAAGCAGACCAAGAATTTCTACATAAGTGACTTCTGCATCAATTCTTTGCCTTAGATAGGGTCTGAAAAACTGTGCTTTTCTTGCTTGCACTGCTAAGTTTAGATGATACTAAAATTAGTAGTGATGAATGTATATATATAATATAGATTCTGCCTTTCTACTATATATATATATATATATAGTTAATTTTTTTTTTTTTTTTTTTGTTAAAACGTATGGCAAAAAAAAAAAAGGTAAAGTAAGCAGACTTTTGGTCATTAGAATTAAAAGATCTTTTAAAATGTATATTTGGTGGTAGAAAGTAGGGAATACTTTTAAAATATTTTAAAGAAAATGCTGTAGGGTCTACAACATAAGAAACTTTCCCCAGACTTAAATAATTTATCTTGCTTTACAGCATATAGGAAACTTCAATAACTGATTTGTTCTAAAAGACAAGTAATGCAGTCAAAGATGTTACAACTCTTGTTTATAGGTGAATTCTTTAATTTCCCTTTTTCAGTTCAACCCAAAAAAGTTTTAAGGTGGTAGCACATTTACTATCATAGAAAGTTAAAGTTCAGATAATCTAGGAGAGGGCTTCTTAGTCTCTAGAAAACCCTCTCCTAGAGACCAAACAAAGCTTTTTCAAGCCACTTAAATTCAAGATGCCAGTAAGCAGGATAGCAGCCTAACATCAGAAAGGAAAATCAGCTTATCACTCTTAAAACCAGGCTAAGTTATAGGGTCTAAAGACAATCCTTAATTTGATTATTTACATTAAGAGCACCAGCTCTTAATGTAAATAATCAAATTGGCAATGAGGCATTAGTATATCTGTCACTGTGGGTATGTGTTTTTTGCAGAAGAAAAATCCAAGTAGGAGGAGGAAAAAGAAGTAAAAAAAAGTACTCATCCAAGACCTCCCCTATTTTTTAATAATATATCTCTATGTCAAAGCCCAATGCAGCAATCAGTGGTGCTGTATCATTGCTTAAAGAA
The DNA here is from genome assembly GCF_054136105.1 of Typopeltis vanoorti. Lineage (NCBI taxonomy): Eukaryota > Metazoa > Arthropoda > Arachnida > Uropygi > Thelyphonidae > Typopeltis > Typopeltis vanoorti. The sequence goes on along the minus strand of NC_143555.1, from coordinate 66,833,861 downwards.
CATTTCCTTTGTGTGAGAAACATTCCAAGAAGGAAGTCAATAAATCATAAGAACAGGAAGAACCTTAAAAGCAACATTGATTTTTTGAAAAATATAATTTGTTGAATTAATTTTTGTTACTAGAATGAACCTTTACATGATACATATTCTTCTGTTTTTTTAAAAGTTAAAAAAAAAGATTGTTTTTGATATATTTTGGTAAAATAATAAAAAATATTCTATTTTGTCCAGTCTACAGTTACTTGCCAAGCTCTGATCATATGAACAATAGTTCATATTTTATCCTGAGTTTTCCATCCCATTTTGTCCAGTCTACAGTTACTTGCCAGCTAGCAAGTAACTGTAGACCAAGCTCTGATCATATGAACAATAGTTCATATTTTACCGAGTTTTCCTTTAAAATAAAAGTTATGCAATATCAGTTACACTATACAGCAATTTTGTTCTGTCTTTGCACAGATTCAGTGAGTTATTTGTAATCTATTATCACCTACCAGTTTTTACAGAAAACTTAACAGACCAAACCTGGACAACTTGAGTCTACAGACAGCTATTACATTCGTAAAGATTAGTCCACTAAAAAAAAAAAAAAAAAAGCATTCCATCCCATCAAACAGGACTTGAACAAATTTTGTAAAATATAAATGAGAACAGTGAAGAAGGATTTATTTGTTTAGGGAATAAATTTCCAAGGATAATAAAGTGGATATCAGAAAATCAGAGAACACATTGGCTACAAATATGGATGATTAAGAATTAGACTAATTTTGAAAAACCTAATAATTTTCTGATATGTAGCCTCAAGGGATTATTATTATACAGGTATCTCCATGGAGTCAGACTCATCATGGGAGATCCATTATTCACACAATACCTGTCATACCTCTCCTTACTCATTCAGTGATGAAACACTCAGCAACCTCAGGCAACCCCATTCACCACCATCCAATCAAAAAAATCTAGTCCTAACACAATTTGCTAACCACACTCTTACATAATTTCCATGGGTGATCCCTTGTCCTTTCATTTGTTGCCATGTATTGAAAAAAAAAAAAAAAAGTCTTCAGTGTCAATACTACACCATCCCTTTAATAACTTATATGCTTTTATAATGTCTCCTCTTTTCTGCCTATCACACTAGTTTTTGAAGCCCAAAGACTGGCAATCTATTCTCATAGGGAACATTCCATTGCCACAATCTTTATCGCTCACCCCCTGAATCCTCTCCACCACTTCTTCATCCCCATGGAATCTAGGTTTCCAGATCTGTGTGCAATAGTCTAGATGGGGTCCTTATTAAAGCCTCATGTAGGGGGGAACAATAAGCTCTCTATCCTGCTTGTTAGCATGTTCTTGAACGATTCTGATATGCTGTTTTGGTTACCTTTGCAATGTGCCTCTAAACTTCAATTTCTGTCCACAATCACCCCCAAGTCCCTGACTTCATCAGTTTCCTGCAGTTCAGTTCCATCACTATAGTATACAGCTTGTGATTGCTTCCTAACCTGGCCATGTTAAACTAATAGTCATTTACCTTTGTCCTACTGCTGGTCTATTTGAGTCTTCCTGCAGGATCTCTACATCACCTTCATTTACCATTGCTCTTCCAAGTTTAGCATTATCATCAAAACAGCTGAATATTTCCTGTCACATCATTTCCTATATCACTGATTTACAAATTAAACAGAGGACCAAGTACTGAGCCTTGTGGTATACCATTGGTCACTTACCTTCTTCTGGACTCAACAACCCCTCCATAAATTACTTTTTGATATCTATCAAGGGATGTACAGAATATGTATGATTGTACTACACACAATTAAGTTTACATTATCACTAGCTTCTTATCAGTTTCTTTCCAAATTAATCTGTAGATCAAATATGTCAGTCCTCTAAAGGCACTACAAATGGTATCTCTACCTAGATCTTTGGTTCTACTAACCCTTCCATTCTGCTTAAGTGAGCATACCATTTCAGATTAGCTCTGTTCACACTTTTGAAATGCTAATTATGTCCAGTTCCTTGCCATGAATCATCCATTATTAACGTGATTCTGCCAATGATGTCAGCTGTTCATGTCTGACATTATGTTAATATTGTGAATGTGATGCCAAGCCATGGATTGCAACATCTCATTAAAGCTGCATTTTCTTAATTCATATCTGGATTTCTTTCTGATCTGCATGAGCAAATTAAGTGATTAGTATAACAAAAGAGTCTACCAGGAAATGACCATCATAAAAAAATGGTTCCAAGTAAGGTGAAATTAACAACAAAAAAAATCTCATTTTGTAATTATATTTTAGTTGTTAATAAAAACTGTCTAGATACTGTATAAGATTTTTATTTGGCTTTCCCTCAAGAGAGAGAGAGCAATGTTTAATATAGAAATTCTCAAATCAGAGTTTAATGAAAGACATCTGAATTAATAACTCTTTTTTTTTTTTTTTTTTTTAATTATAGCTGAAGCAAATAAAGCTATAAGGTCAGAGTATTATGTCTGTAAATTGCATGTGGTCTTCTGGCTAGTTAGCCTGTTTTGCAATATGTGTTACTGAAATACTTATTTTTCTTATTACATTTATTGTATATTAAATGTTAAATTTCATTATGCGAAAACAAAACTTGTTTTGGTTTGCAAATATTATAACTGGATAGGCAAAGGTATTTCTTATTTAAAAGCAGCTTACTCATCTTCTTAGGCATAAGTTTACTTTGGGATTATAATTAGACATATACCACAACTGCTGAACATCTTAACCCACTGTCAACAAAACCATTTCTTAAACTATAATCCTGAATTTAAATGACTATGAGATATTTGGAATGATATAGCCAATACATCTAATACTTTATAATATTGCTTATTTTCTATCATCTATTGCTAATTTTTTTTTTTTATGTGATCCCCACTCCCAAAAGGTTTATATATACCTATATGTACAATTATACTGTTAATGGGCTAATATATTTGGAATGATATTTTTATATGATTTTTTGTATTTTTATTTATTATTTTTCTTCACATTCTCTGGAAACACTGCTCTAGAGACCAAACAGGGAACTTTTTAAACCCTCCAATATTAGCAAGACAATAGTCTCAATAAGACATCCATGCACACAGCAGGATTCAAACCTACAGCTTGGTGTACAGCAAGATATATAAAAGTGAAGTTAACATCTGCTGATTCACACATACTTTATTTACAAGCAACTAGATTTAGTAGATCCAATTCAAATATGTTGTGACATTTCTTATCTATGAATTAATGCTACTGGTTATATACTAGTTAGTATAATAATCTGTGTGCAAGATAATTCTTCCGAATACAAATGACTGCTTTTCCTTTGAGAACTAATTTTTTTTTTTTTAATCACTAGAGCTATTAGGATAGAAATCTCAACAAATATTTTTGTGACTTGCTCTACCAGACTGTGTATGTATTTGTAAAGCAAATGTAAAATCTGTTTACTGCAGTTTGTGGCACATTTAATATATTCCACAACTATATCACTCTGTAATCACACAATATATTCAGTCCCTTTTCCAAGCATAATTTGAATCAAATATGAAGGAAATGGTAGCAAAGATTCTATTAAATTCACTTTTACAGACAAATTAAACTTTCACTTGTGTTACTAAATAATGTAAATTAGAATAATATTATAAACTCTTAACACATTAGAAACATTAAAATTAATGTCAAGGATCAACAATGAAATCCTTAATTTACTTCACTATGTGAAGTGAATTTAACTTTCTCTAAGTTCAATTAAACTAGGAGGAAAGGAAAGAAAAATCTCCATAGTCTCAACAATGGAAAAGTTATAACAGCAAGCATTTATATCCACAGAAATCTGCCACCTCAAACAGGCAAATGATTTACCTGTTTGAGGATAAAATATTGGGGTAAATGCTACATTTATAAATATTTTTACGTATATAGCAGTTGTGTTGTTATAAAAATAACTGCTATATCATGTGCTAATTTCTTATATGCAAATATTTCAATTCCAACCATTTAACTCATTTTGGTTTAAATGGTCAAAATCCCTACAAGAAATGATTTGGGTGCAAAGTACTAGGTAGAAATGCTTCACTTTCAAAAAATAAATTTAAAAAAAAAAAAAGTGATTTGGCACACAAAATTTGATTCTGTTAAATATCTCTGAGATTTTGTTCAACTTTTATTAAAATTTTTTTTCTCTCCAATACAGAGAGGAATTCAAATGTTGAAGAATTATAAACTAGTACAAATATGCTCTGGTTGTATGGATTCCAAAAGCATAAGGGGTCTCGTGAAAAAGATTCTAGGAATGTTTAAAACTTGCACTGTTTTAAAAAGTCCAAAACCATATTAACTTCAAAACAACTTCTATGAACTGCATTCTTAATAGCATATTTATGTGGAAACATCAAGGAATCCAGATGCCTTCCTCAGAATAATGTATACCAACACACACACACACACACACACACACACACAGCTAATGTTCAGCTGAAAATCTTAATATCCTTACTGTTTTATGCAGAGCAGATGCATGTTGAAAACTTTCTGAGTTAATGACTAGAAAAACCATACTACAGTATGTTACTTAATCTTTATGGATTAAGTGCTTGGTCTTAGTGCCTTCTTATACTGAAGGATAGCATCTAGATTCCTTGATATTGAAACATCATTAAGTGTGCTAATATTAAGATTGACATTTTTGAACTGCTTCTGAAGCAATCAGGAACACATGCATTTTTTTTTTTTTTTTGTGGATATTGTGACTTCTTACCACACAATATTTTGTGTATGCGAAGAGTTCAAAATCAATAAATATCTAAGTGAATAAGTGCTTAGTATTTATAATAAAAAAAAAAAACGACAGAAAGAATTTCTAAGCTTTACCCACAAAAGAGAGATTATCTTAAATAAAGGAAAAAAACAAAGTGTCTTTAGTAAATGAAGGATTTAAATAAAATTTTATAAAATGGAATGGAAAGAAATGGATATATATGTAATTACAAGCCATAGCATATACAATTCATAAAAGACAAACTGCATATTTCTATGATACATCATCATAAAGCCTAAAATTTCAGTTTTGAGAAATTTTTCAATAATCTCAGTAAAAACAGGGAAAAAAGTTACTCTAGAAATACAAAACACCTACACAAAAGATATATATATATGTATAAAACCTTGTAAACACTTTCTAACAAAGAGCAGCACAAGTTTAAAACAAACTTTAGCAATATCTAGTTCACAAGTTAAGCAGAACAGGGAAATAGCACATATAATCTTTTAATATTACTTGTTAGTTATCATATATAATCTCTTTTCTGCAGCTTTCGGTGGTTCTGAAAAATACAGACTAGTTAAAGAAATTATAACCCAATGAATAAATATTGTAATTAATGACTCAGATTATCAGCAGGAATATCAACACAGCTGGAGGTGTAAAATATTTAGAGGTAGCTATCACCATACTGATCATGATATGTCTACATGTTAATAAAGACAGCTGTGAAGTGTCATATATTTCAACCAGTTAGGTGGTTGAGAGAGAGAGAGATCTTATCAAGCATGTGACAATATTTATGTATGTGACAGTGAGATAGCATCTGTTTCTCACTATACTTCTACAGATAATGTTGCTTTTCTCTAGAAATCTGAAGTGGTGGCAAAAGAAATCCAGAGCCACACAAACCTACAACACTGATGAATCATTACACTATAATCTTTATATTATTAGTACTAAATCCTTTTATAATATGCAGTAAGTCTTCAACTTACGATGGGGCTCCATTTCAACGATCCAATCATTTTGGAAATCCTGATATGAACCATAAGAATACGTTAATTGTTAACTTAGCTGAATGCTAAAATGTGTAGGTCTTTTTGTAATATTTTTAACTAATTGTACTCTGTTTATAGTGAAATCATGCAAATTATAACATAAAATTATGGTATACACTATTGTAATAAATAATGAAACATGTATAGTGCTTTGGTGCTTATTTTATTAGTAAAATAATCAGTTGTAAACACAGCAAAAGAAATTCTTCAAAACTGCTACTTTATTAATTGCACAATTCACTGGGGGAGGTTATATCAACAACAAATTTTTCAAATTCAGGAAATGCAAAGCTCTCTGAAGATGGGTCTCCATGTACATAACTTGTGGAAGAACTAGGCATATCAGGGGTGAGGTGAGAGCAAGAGTGGATTTCTTTAAATATTTGTGCATTATGGCCAACTAAATCTACACAGCTTGTCTTTTCGTTTCTGCATACATTTCTCTGTCGCAAGCAATTGCAGCTTCCATCATTCTGTTCACTTTTCTAAATTTTTCCTAGTTGGGGTTCCATTTCCTCAAACAACTGAATTGTTATAAAACAGAGGCAAATGTCTCTACCAATTTCTTTCACTGTAAACTTTTTTTTTTTTTTTTGGGGGGGGGGGGACTTGGCTTCTTATTCTTCTCTAATTTTCTGTGCTTCTAGAGTTTGTGTGTGTTCTTCATTTGAGAACTCTTCTTCCACAGCTTCTACCAACTGCTTTATATCTTCATTCAAACTCAAACTAACTTTAATTAAAACCTCTTGTGACAGTACTGTCACAAGAGGTTTGTGACAGTACTGTCACAAACCTCTTGTAAAGCTTTGTATCTAATCTGTGAATGTCTGAACATATATTTTTAGCAGCTTCTTCTAAACACCATTCAGACATTCAGCCGTCACCTCACATCATGCAGTAACTACATTTTTTCTAAATTGGAAGATATTACATTCCTTCCAAATGTTTCTGAGGGTTTTTCCTATCCTCAATAGTAGCACCAATACCAAAGCCAAACTATTTCTTAAGCAATCACACCCTGGTTCCCAGATTGCAGGAATTACATGGTATTTGGTGAATGTGTTAATGGACTGCCATCATAAGTCATCAACATAAAAACATATTGAAAATAACTTCTGCTTTACCACTTCTCACATTCAGATGGTACCACTGTAGCATCATGCAAAAATTAAGGTAATCTTCTTTGCATCAGTTTTTGCCAATTCTTATATTACTAATCAAGGCAAATTACTGCTCACTAAACCAAGAACAACTCATTATATGCTTCATCTGATCTTTTCCCAAAACAGCTTGAATAGAATCTTCTGGTTCAGGTATCCCCCTTCCCCCAAATATCCTCAAAAATTTGTGTTTTCCAAACTATCATAGTTGTCTAATATCTATCTAAGAGCATGGAAAGAAACCTTTATTCATGCCATAAAAAAGGAATGAGCTGAATATAAAAGTCCAAAAGTCCAACTATCAGTCCATTGTCCTCACTTCAGTTTTTTTTAAAGCAATGGAGAAGATCATCAACAGCCAATTTTATCACTACCTAGAGGCTTGCCAATTAATGAATGATCACCAATATGAATTCTGCTACTTCTGCTCTCCAAAAGATCTCATACCCAACTTCACATGTGGATGCAAGCCATGGAAAGGTTTGGGGTATACTCATGACACTTCTCTCCTTACCATTCTTCAGTAAGATGAGGACAAACCTAATTAAGTTCAATGCTATTATGAAAATGCAATTCTGTCTTATTTCTCATAAGAAACAACTCACACTTTCCCTTACCTTTAATAATACTTAGATATCTGGCCAAGATCAGATTTCTCTTCTCAGGATGACTTGCACCTTGCCTTTAGTAAGCCCAAATGCATCCATAGCTTCATTCCTCAGCCTCCAAAAAAACTCAATGTCTTGTCTTTTTCTGTTCAAGATATTATCTCTCTTAGTTATATAAATTCAAGTTTGCCTAACCTTAAAATACAGTCTTAGCATTTCAGTTAGTGCATCAAACCCTAATTAAATATATTTCACAGTATCCAGAAGATGGCAGCTGTTTAGCAGGTGAGTTTCTCTCTCTCACACACACACACTCCCATCATTTGTTTCATACATATTTTGTTTCTGCCTTTTTATATTTCTAGCATTCCTCTGTTTTTGTTTAAACTTGTAAAAACACAAGCAGCTGTCAATATCTATACATTCCATCTTCAATATTACTAAATGAACCTTTCATCCTTCTTTTTCATGCCATTTACCTTTATTCTTTGGAACAGCCTTACATTATTTTCCTGAAGTACTATGACCTCTAGTTGTTCAAAAACAAGTTTCTTCTTTTCCTTAACACTCTGCACTGTTGTGTTATGGGTTTTGCAACCATTTATATGTGCTGTTGATGAAAAACTGAACTGAGGCTCTTGATGTAGTTGACTTTAGAATATAGAAAAACAACTAAGCATGTGAATATACTAATCTCAATCATCAAGCCTTTGATTAAATGAACATCTAGAAAGACATATGTTCATAGCTTGATGGTTGAAAGAAAAATGGCATTTTAACCCATTCCGTGTGAGTGTTAATTTATTGTTATTATTATTTTTTATTTGATATTCAAAATTATAAAGGATCTTACTATATTTAATACAGTAACATACAAACAGAGTATTTCACAGAATATAAGAAAACTGCAAAATATTTGCAATTAATTTGGTTAGGCATGCATATTATATGTTCTTTTGGAAAGTTTGCCTGTTTCATGGAATGAAAAATCTGAATGTCCAGGAAAGAAAAACCCTGCCTCCTCTATATGAGACTGGCTAAATCACTTTCAGCTGAAATAAAGTTTCTTACATCCAAGATGGGATTCAAACCCAAGGGCAAATTGTCACAACTTGTATTGTTCACTTTGGAAACTTTTCTAAATTTAAGAAGGGGAGGAGTAGAAATTCTATTACATTAAGTGTTTTTAAAATGCAGGAAAACTTGCAAAATACTTGTAATTTTTCAGGCTGCAGATGCTAAAATGCCATGCTTTTTTTTTTTTTTTTAGAGTAGTGCACCAGATTACTAAATTGCAAAATGTAATAAAATATATTGATTTTATGTTTGAAAAAGCATTAATGAAATTCGCTAACATGCTCTGATTACATATAAGATAATGTTGATTTCAAGTTCAGAGAAAAATTACTGTATATAATTCAAATGGTATAATTGTTTTTACTGTTCAAACCTAAAATGTTTTAGCTCAGAATTTCTGAAAGGTATTGCAGAAGTTTATTTATGTAGTGGATTTCATCTTATCCAGCTCAATTTCAAATATCAGTATGAATTTATCATGCAAGTGAGAAAAAGATTTTAGGAAGAATTATTCCTCAGTAGTTACTAGTTGGTATAAAAACTTCAAGCTAGCACAAGATCAGTTATTAAGAATAATGACTATTCTCTTTGAATCACTTGGCAAAAAGGAAAAAATTGTGCAAACTAATCAGAGTGTGACTGCAAAGTGAGAGAGGGAGAGATAGATAGAAAGCATTACAACAGGGATAATAATTTACTATTTCATTATCTTGACATTTGGGGTTTAACATTTGCAATTTGAAGTTTATTTCCTTTTTATGGAAAGAGTAAGACCATGAATAATAATAATAAAATTCTAATAGTTAAATATAAAGAGGGTATGCAAATGCATAATGGATTATCTAGTTTATTAGTATTTTTAGTTTATAATTTTTTTTAAATTTATCAATTAAAAATAATGAATTAATGTAAAATAATCATTCAATATTTGTGTTCTGTGAATGAGTTAATTATTAATATTGGCCTCTATTTTTATAATCATATGTTATATCAATTTTTATATCCACTATGAAAATAAATTCTGAAAAGGCACTGAATTAGAGGATGCAAAACTCAATTAGGAATGAGGATATTCCAAAATTCTTAAACAGTTTTCCAATATTGCATAGTCTCCTGAACTGTGATGGAATACATTTTGTGCTCATTTGTGCTATTTATTTTGTAACTTGGCTGAATAAAAAGTTTTTCAATACTAAACATACTGTTCTCTTTTCCACTACTGAGCACAAAAATAAGCAAATGATTAGCAGTCCAGCAATTATATTACTGAAGAAAAATTCACTACAGCGAGTATTTTGCAAAAGGTCTAGGTGACTAAATATTATTATTTGAATAATTTGGTTGGAAACATAACTAAATACTCTAGATCTCGAATCTCATAATTATAACATGTTATAACACAAATAATATGCATATATATTTACCTAAATACCCATGTATACACATTACTTTAATGCTGCTCAACAAAACTGCAGTTATACTAATTAAAATGTTTTCATTTAAATTTTACTTATATATTTCTTTTATAAATGATAAAAGCAGTTTGTTTCCATAAATAGATAATTCTCTACTCAGACATCATTATACTCCCAAGGTTCAGGGCACTCAAATGCACCTAAACTATACAGCATGTAGGAACAGAAGAAAAATTTCTATAATAATAATGCCTAACATTTCCTTAACAATGTTCTAAAGACAGAAACCATAAATACTAAATTCCCATACACTAGGTCTTCGGATTACAATTATATGTGCTACATTCCTATTTTGCTTTCTTGAATATAGCCAGCAAAAATCACAAATATATATGTATAACACAAACAAATATAATAATACTATGTACACACATGTGGACTATCACCATATTGCAAAATGTGACACTTGATCTTCACATGTAATTTTAACGAGAGAGAGAGCAGAGAGCTGTTTTATATTTCTTTTATTTCTTTCCTTTAGTGGAACCCCTGAAAAATAAATCACCTGAACTGATTTAAAAACCCTTCAATTCAAAGTTCATTGTACTGACAGACATACAAAAAATAGAATAGAAAGAATATCGCACATGCAGGTACATCACTGATATTCCAGCACCTCCTTAGTCCAGACAAAATTAAGAAATCATACTCAAAAATCCTCTGACCACCTGACTAGTTATATGCACATTTAATTATTTACATTTGCAATTGATGGTGATCCCTTGATTTTGAGTAACTTATCTTATTTTACTTATATTTAACTGTAGGTAGGGCTTCTAAGCTAGATCTGATTAACAGATGTGTTAGTGTGAAGCATAAGCACAAGTTCATATCAATACAAGATAGGGTAGAAGTGTTAAAACAACTCAACCATAGTATTTCAGTGCAGAACCTGTTATATGTATGATATTGGTTCATCAATTATTTATGATATAAAGAAGAAAAATTGACAAAATACTGAAATTATTTGCAGACAGTGATTCCTAGAAACAAATGAGTGTTAGAAAAACTATGAAAAATGGTAAGAATACTACTGAACATGATGGCGTGATGAGGAAATAGTTGATGGGTGGACTTGTTGGATAATATGTTAATGTCCTTAGAATGCTAATGTCTTAGAATCACCATTACACACCAGAATCCAAACACTTAGAATAACTAAGTTATTCCACAAAGATCTTAAATTAGAATATGAATGTGACTGTAGGGAAGTAGGACTTCGAAGTTTTACAAAGTATCATGAAATTTCTATTCATAAAGTGTGTGTGCAATGAATAACAGTTAGCAAAAGATGAAGGACTACCAAGTACATGGATGAATTAGCTAAACCTATAAGCTGACAAGATTCCCAGTCCTGAGCAAGTGTATAATGCTGATGAAACAGAATTATATTGATAAACATTAATGTCTTTCACAGTATTTATGGTGAAGAAGGGCCAACAGGATTAAAACAATCTAAGGATAGGGCAATCCTAGGGTGCTCAAATGCAGCAGGCATACATTGACGTAAGCCACTTGCGATAGAAAAAAACTAAATGCCTAGGGCCTTGAAAGGTTAAAAAAATGTACTTGGTAATATGCCACCAAGAGGTACTGTTGTAACATTCTTTCTAAGCACAGAAATTATTAAATTGTTTTCATGTATACTGTATATCATTTTTGCACTATCTAGTATCAAACTAGTACTAATTCATATATTTCATATTTAATGCACATTTAACAATCCTGTTTCATTGATATTAATTAACTTTTCCTGTATCATTTATGCTAAAGGCTTCCTTTAATCATATAATTCATATTTAATGTTTTAAGTTTCTAGTGGTCTGTGGTACTTTAGAAATATTGGAGTGATATAATATTGTTATGTGATTTCTATTGGTCTGGCTTTATGGCTAATCCAGCACAGCTCTGGAATCAAGGGTGCTAGAAAATCCATGGTGTACCTGTGTGTGTGTGTGTGTGTGTGTATATATATATATATATATACACATTTATATATATAAAGTTTACGAGCAAGAATAACTTAAATATTTATCATGCATTGCAGAAATGGTTTAATGTACGAGGGTGGTCTGAAAAGTTCTCAGCCTCGACCATAGCTGGCAACACTATCGGCAAGATTTTTTTTTTTTTCTAAGTTGGTACATCTATCATAAGCATCCATGTGAAATTGCATGTCATTCTATCAAGTAGTTTGTTTTATACAGCTGTCTGAAGCAAAAATGTTGTCTGTATCCCATGAAATGAATAAAATAGAGTATCGTGCAATTATAAAATTCTTTGTAAAAGAAGGTTTAACACCAAAAGAAATTCATTCGAAGTTCATAAAAGTTCGTGGGCACTCTTCTCCTTTGTTTTCGACAATTAAGAAATGGGTTGCACGTTTAAATGTGGCCATACCAGCCTTAAAGATGATCTACGTGAAGGATGTCCAAAAAGTGTAACAACACCAGAAATTATTGATCAAATGCGATATGGTATTAGATGACCGACGAGTCAAAGTACATGAAATTGCTGAGACTATAGGCATTTCAAAAGAACATGTAGGATATATTTTGCATGAAGAATTGCACATGAAAAAGCTTTCACAAGTTGGGTGCTGCGCTTGCTCACAGCAGATCAAAAACACACTCGCATGAAAATCTCTGAACAGTGTTGGGGCATTTTAACAAGAATAAAAGTGATTTTGTGCATTGATTTATTACTATGGATGAGACTTGGATTCACCATTACACACCAGAATCCAAACAGCAGTCAAAACAGTGGACAGAAGCCAGTTGTTCAGCACCAAAGAAGACAAAGTCAGTTCCATCAGCAGGAAAGGTCATGGCATCGGTTTTGGGATGCTAAAGGCATTTTGCTTATTAATTATCTTGAAAAGGGTAAAACAATAACCGGGGAATATTATTGTGCTCTTTTAACCAGACTAGACGAAAAAATTTGTGAGAAAAAACCTGGTTTGCAGAAGAAAAAAATCATCTTTCATCAGAACAATGCAACTGCCCACAAAGATGTTTTGGCAATGGGAAAATTAAGACATCTGCACTATGAATTGTTGGAATATCTACCCTATTCTGCAGATTTGGCTCCCTCTGACTTCTATCTCTTCCCAAAACTAAAACTCTTCCTCACTGGTCAACGTTTTTCTTTGAATCAAGATGTGACTGCAGCTGTAGAGGGGTATTCTGCAGATCTTACTGAGGACCACTACAGGGATGGGATAATGGCGCTAGAGCATCATTGGAATAAACATATTTGTCTTAAGGGAGATTATGTTGAATAATAAAAATAATTTTGAAATTATAAATTCGTTTTTTCATTGTTAGGCTGAGAACTTTTCAGACCACCCTCGTATATACTAATACAAATTATAGTTTCAAAAATAAAACACTACTGATATTTATTTGATAGCCTTTATATAATTAATGCTAGTTCCCCCATCAGAAACCACAAAATTATAGTACTCTTTCTTCACATGTAAATACACACATGCATGCAGCAAGGCTACTTTTCTTTGATATGAAACTGTTTGCCTTTTCTTGACACATTAATCACCTGCCTTTCAGATGGTTTATTATCTTTTTTCATTTATAGATAGCCAATGTACCTAGGAAGATATCTATATAAACAATCACATTCTAATCCAGTTCAACAATATGAAATTCTAAAAACGCTTATACACAGAGCCAAGGCTATTTGTTCTAATGATGCAGCCCTTTCCACAGAACTCAACTATCTTCACCATACTTTCTTGCCACATTAATTTTCTTAAGGGAGGTTATGTCTTCCAATGTCTACAGCTCTCACAAAATAGATAAAATACTACATGCCCCCCCCCCCCAAAAAAAACACCACCATTCCTATTTCATATATTGAGGTACATCTGAAAAGTCAGAAAAGTACTAATAAAATATAAATTCTCACCATGTTCCAACCACATGTCAAATTAGTAACTTAATCTGCTCTTCTAAGGACAACTCCATCTTCTATCATATCCTGGAGTGTACAAAGTTCCCTGTGACTGTGAAAGCTTACTATGGACAGACAGGAAAATCTGTCCACATCAGCTTGGAAGAACATAAGAAATACATTTGTTGGCATTATTATGGCAAGTTGGGATAACAGACTACATTTTGGACATCCCTTCATAGAGGATTAGATGGGAAAAAAAAACCAAAGTGCTGTATAGAAGTCATTACAGGTCAGAAAGGCTATTTTTAGAGTCAACAATTGCTATGAAGCACTCTGTTAACCTTAACAAGTATTGGCTGCATTAATCTGCCAAAAATTTGGGAAGCCATCATCTTAAGATCAACTCCTACTCAACTGTAATACTTCTTTTATACAACATTAAAGGATGCAAAAATAGAACTTCAAATCTTTTGTCCATTACAATGTTTCACAAGAACTGTTTCACTTACTTATTGTCACATGTAAAGTGTAACATGTTGCTTTGCTCTGAAGATGCTGGTTTGAAATCTGGCAAAATATTAGCCAGTTAATAAGCATCCTTTTATAATTCAGTTTTGTTTGATGTTGTAATACCATTAAAATAATCCAAAAGCTAGGTTTGTCAACTAGCTCTTAAGTTTAAGAGCTAGTTGACAGACCTTGGCTATCTTGAATTGTGCTCATGTCAAGTTTGAGTGTGATTTTTGTGTGGTGATAAAAATAGTGATGCCCTTGTTTAACTGGTTGACCACCTCCCCAGCCATCTTGACTCTTCATCTTGTTGTGTTATTGTCATTTGGTTGCTTGTTTCTAATCTATTACAATTATTTGCCATACAATTCCATATACAATCCTTCAATCTCGAAACTTCTGTGCCTATTCATCCTCCAAGTTGGGATTATATTGTCACTCTCACGAACTGGTAGCAAGTATGAGTAGCTATCAGCTCCTCTGATGTCATGATCAAATCCAAAACTCCCAATCCTTGTGTTCCCTCTGCCACATGCTGCTCCCTAAAGTATTCCAGAAATTCAGTTTCCTTATTATTAAATGCTATTCCCTCTGTCCAGTTATACTGCCACGGTTCCAGTTCCCCATAACGATTGCTCATTTCACACTTACCAAATTAATTTGCCTGAGCATTTCCTGCTTATCATCTTGTGTATTTCCCAGCCTATAGCAACATTCCACTAAACATCCTATCCTGTTCACTTTCACCTCACATCATATATATATATATATATATATATATATTCATTCAAAGCCATCAGAACCACTTCCCTTCTGATTCTCCCTAATTTCTATCATATCAGACATCCTCTTATGTCAATCAGGTTTCACTGATACAAAAAATCTTTGGAAAGATTGAGTCAATGCCACAAGCATAATCCCAATATTGCTAATACTATGCTATTTATACATAGAAAAATACCCATAACTATTATTACTCTTCACAGACTCCACTTGGCTGTACAATACAATGCACCCTCTAAGCTTCTATCCCCATATAAGACTATCCTTGCTGCTACCCACCCTAGCAACTCCTGCCCTAAATCACTGAGAAAATCTGTCCAAATACTTATCTTTCAGTGTTCAAGCGCAATTCATCTCTCATTGAGCTCCCTTCTATCACCAAGCATCCATCCATGCATTCCAAGCTTCTCTCTTTCTCTTCCTACACATTCTTCCTATGACTTCCAAACTTCTAGAATATCATTCCTTATCTCTGCTCTTCTTCTCAACTTTGCATTATCACACCTAGGCAACACAATATCGTCCCTCTTACATTTTTCTGCTACATAATCCCCAACATCAATCTCAAATCTGTTGCTACCCAATTTATAATGCTTCCCAGATCATTCATACCAACCAACAGTGTCATTATCCACATTTTAATTTTTACTCCACGTCATCACAATTACCATACTCTCTATTGTTCCTCCAGGCAAGCACATCTCTAACATTCTATTATGCACATCCTGAATCAGCAAATGTTCATATTACATTCGTCATTTATTCTTCTCTCACTGGTATCCCTAACTCTCTGCTTTCCCATCTTCCTGTAATCCCCCCCCCCCAATCACTGTCATACCTTTCTCTCATATCTGTTCTTATTCACCTCAGACTGGTTAATCACCTCAGATTGGTTTCAAGTGTTTCAAAGTAGGCATCTGTCTGACCACAGATGCTAGAACCCTGGCTGGCAGATTGCCAAGAAGAGTCAATTCATGTTGAAGGGGAGAAACGAATAAGGATGTACAAATTCATCACAAACACACGAAATCATTTACTTTATACGTAAAATTTTCCAAACTGTTGTACAAGCAAAATAGTTACCACTTTAAAAAATAGAATTTTCATAAAAGAAAAGATAATTTTCCTAAGTATAATAATAAACACTCATCCCGTGAAACGCATTGATTACACTATTATCGGAATGGATTTGCCATCTTCAGCCATGCGCAGAAGTGTTGAGAGGTTTCTCATTAGTGGTTGTAAGACTGTGGACAATCAGTAAATTCCTAATTAAAATAAACAATAAAACTAAAAAACAATGATACAATACAATAATAAGGAATTTACATCAGATTGATACAATAATATCAGGTAACCAAAAAAGTTAGTGTAGTTTTCAGTAGAGTTCACTGCAATGACTTGTTTTATTTTGTAGTTTGCATAGTGCAATTTTGGATATGCATCAGTCAATCAGTGCATTCTAACTCGGTGTGTACTCTTTTTCTGAGACTTTGAACTCTTTTAAAATGCCAGTTGAACCTGGTGTAATTCAGCCTTCTTTTGCTTTACAAATTAAACTCAGTTTGAAGGCTTTAGAAGCGTCCTATAAGATATGTGTGACATTTAGGCAAGATGTGGTAGCAGAATGTACTGCGCAGAAATGGTTAAAAAAATTTGTTTCTGGTGATGAACCATGTTCAGGAAGACCCTATATTATTGATAATGAAGAATTACTTGCTGCTGCTGTTGAAAATAATTCAAGATTAGCATGTCAAGAACTTCCACAAATATTCTTCACTTCTTTCACATCATAAAAATGAGCCGTTTTTGGATTACTTGCTCACTTGTGATGAAAAATGGATCTTGTAGTCTAATAGGAAGTGAATTTATCATTGGTTGTCACCAAATGATCCCGTACCGCACGCTCCAAACGCACTGCTTCATCCCCAGAAGACTATGCTGTGTGTGTGTGTGTGTGGTGGTGGTGGACTGGAGCTGGTATTGTCCACTATGAGTTTCTCACTTCAGGCCAAACAATTACAGCTGAAATCTATTTGATGTAACTCTATCATGTGCAGGATGCGTTACTTCAGAAATAGCCAAAACTAATTAATCAGAAGAAAGTGCTATTTCTTACATGATAATGCAAAACCTAATACCGCCAAAACTTACCCATGAGAAGATTTGTGCTTTAGGATGGGAGATACTCTCCCTCATCCTCCATATTCTCCTGACATTTCTCCAAGTGTTATCACCTTTTTTTGCACTAGACAATCACATGCAAAATAGACAGTTCTGCAATAAAACAGAGACTGAAGCGGACGTTGCTAAAGACAAAACGTTTTATAAAAGTGGAATTCACAAACTTGTATCTTGTTCTGATACAAGTTTGTATCAGAATTGTATCATTAGTTGTTGTAGATTGTGAATATGCTTACTTTAATGAATAAAACATTTTATAAAAATTTCTGCAGTTGTTTAATTTTTATTACGAAAAACCACACAAACTTTTTTGGTTACCTGGTATTTTCCATAAATGGGATAACTGAAGGCCATCAGTTCTATTTAAGTTTGGTCTGTGTTAATAGGGCCTCACAACTCTCTGTATAACCACTCTACAAAGAATCTATAATCCATAAATTGTATATCCAGTATCATGAACCTGGCAGCCTGCCCTAGCAGAACATGTCACCTCAACTATAAGGTTCTCGAGAAGAATACTAAACTCTTACATAAAATTAGATTCCTTGCAGAGTGGTTATGAGTTGTGAGGTCCTACACCAACTGGACTTAAACAGAGGTGTTATCTCCTTTATGAGAAATATTATTGTACCAATCTTTGCAAATTTCTGATAATTATCTTATTATATTAATTCTTTATTTTTATTTTTTAAATTAGGAATTTAATTTTTAATTAGAGCTGAATTCTTTTATTGCATTTTATATTGTGATCCATTGTGTTCCGCATTGACTGAAGATGTCAATAATTAGGCCAAAATTTACATCTATTAAAATTTCTTCCATGTAAGTTTAAGTTCCTGTCTTTAATTTCTATTAACTTTCACGTCTCAATTTCTTCAACTCAATTTTCATGCTTTCAATTTCCCTTCTCGACCTCTCTTTCCACATGGTATACAATCAAAGCCATCCATCAAAACATCTCCTCTACTATACCATCTAAAGTCAAATCCATTAACACTGTTCTCTTGCTTTAAAATCAGAGAAAATTTAATGCGTGATCCTGTATGGCCAGTAATAGGATTTAGAAGACGTACGGTTACATGAAATGTGCAGGGTAATATTTAGTTATTAAACTAATTTCATTCCTACTGTGGTAACATGTATTTTAGCACTTTATATTTGAAATGTGCAATATCTATGGTTGGATTTTTGTTTTGGAACTTTTAATAAATAAATAATGTTAGGAAAAATTAATTTCAATGTAACTTTTTTTTTTTTAATGATGACCCTAACACATGAAAGGTCAGAGGACCTATAACAATATGAGGGTGGTTTGAAAAGTTCTCAGCCTAACAATGAAAAAAAAAAAAAAAAAAAGAATTTATAATTTCAAAATTTTTATTTTTCAACATAATCTCCCTTAAGACTAATACATTTATTCCAGCGATGCTCCAGCAGCATTATCCCGTCCATGTAGTGGTTCTCAGTAGGATCTGCAGAATAGCCCTCTACAGCTACAATCACCTCTTGATTCAAGGAAACACCTGACCAGCAAGGAAGAGTTTTACTTTTGGGATGAGATAGAAGTCAGAGGCAGCCAAATCTGGGGAACAGGGTAGATATTCCAATAATTCATAGTGCAAATCCCTTAATTTTCCCATTGCCGTAACACCTTTGTTGACAGGTGCATTGTCCTGATGAAAGATGATTTTTTCTGTCTGCAAACCAGGTCTTTTCTCACAAATTTTTTATCTAGTCTGATCAAAAGATTGGAATAATATTCTCTGGTTATTGTTTTACCCATTTCAAGATAATTAATAAACAAAATGCCTTTAGCATCCCAAAACATGCCATGACCTTTCCTGCTGATGGAACCAACTTTGTCTTCTTTGGTGCTGAACAACCAGCTTCTGTCCACTGTTTCGATGCTGTTTGGATTCTGGTGAATCCAAGTCTCATCCATAGTAATAAATCAATACACAAAATCACTTTTATTCTTGTTAAAATGCCCCAAGCACTGTTCAGACATTTTCATGCGAGTGCCTTTTTGATCTGCTGTGAGCAAGTGCAACACTCATCTTGTGCAAAGCTTTTTCATTTGCAATTCTTCATGCAAAATATATCCTACACATTCTTTTGAAATGTCTATAGTCTCAGCAATTTCAAGCACTTTGACTCGCTGGTCATCCAATGCCATATCGTGCACTTGATCAGTGATTTCTGGTGTAACACTTTTTGGAGATCCTTCACATGGATCATCTTCAAAGCTAGTACTGCCAGGTTTAAAATTCAGCAACCCATTTCTTAATTGTTGAAAATGAATGAGAAGAGTGCCCATAAATTTTAATGAACTTTGAATGAATCTCTTTTGGCGTTAAACCTTCTTTTACAAAGAATTTTATAACAGCACGATAGTCAATTTTATCCATTGAAATGGATAAAATTGAGTATCGTGCTTTTGCTTCAGAAGTACACTTTTACTGACAGCTGTATAAAACAAACTACTTGATAGAATGACTTTCAATTTCACATGGATGCTTGTGACAGATGTACCGACTCAGGAAAAAAAAATCTTGCCATTAGTGTTGCCATCTATGGTTGAGGCTGAGAAATTTTCAGACTATCCTCGTACAGTGCCTATTAATATGTTTCTTGAAGAGTTTGAGTTTGTACTTGATGGGAAAAACAGTATAAGGAGGTTGTTCCAAAGAATAGAAGTAGATGGAAGGAAGGGAGGAATACGATGAGAAGTTTGTTCAGCATATTTTGAGTTGGAGAGTATATGGGTGTTGGTAAGTGGCTGTTCTAGTTCTTACATGGACACAAGAAAGTGGTGGAATGTTTGCAGCCAATTCAGAGGAGCAATGCATGCCCATGAAAGTGCCTATGGAAAAGTGACTGAAGGAAGTCTGCAAGGGAAGGGTTATCTATTAAGTGAATTGCCTTCTGAATATTCTTAAGATTTCTTAGGGAGGTCTTAGGTGGACCACTCCAAATGTGGAGCAATATTCCAAGGTTAGTCAGATCTGAGATTTATAATGTTAGAAGTTGAGAGGAAGAGAAAAAATGTTTTGAATAGAAAAAGAATATTAAGCTTTTTAGAAGCTGAGGAGGTTTTGTAAGACGCTTGTACCAGGATAAATTGGATGCAAAGGTCAAGAAGAGATAGCTGATCTTGAAAGGAATTGGTATATTATCAAAAGTAAGGAGTAAGATAGGATCTTTCTTGCAGGTAATAAGGCAAGAATGAGTTTATGATATTGAAGTTTAGTAAGTTATCTTCACCTCATCTGAGGATGATGATGAGGAGAACAATGTTTAAGTCATTGATTATGGAAGATCTTGAGGCTTCCATCATTTGAGTGCAGAGTTTCAATGAGATTCGAAGTGAGAAAGAGAAAGTCATTGATGTAAAGGAGGAAGAGTTTTGGTGAGAGTACAGAACTCTACGGTACTCCAGCACTGATGGAGAAATCTGATGAGAGGAAGCCATCCACCATGACATGGAATGAGCAACCAGTGAGGAAGCTGGAAATCCAAACACAGAATTCCATTAAATGGTAGCTTGTTCAAGATGCTTCAATGCCATACATGATCGAATGCCTTTGAAATATCAAGAGTGATTACATGGATTTCTCTAAATCCATCCTTCCATGACCTGTATCCAAAGGTGGGTGGGATTAGCTAGCAGGTCAGCTGTAGAACAAGAATGCAGAATCCATATTGGTAATTGGTAATTAACTGATGAGTCTCCAGATAATGAAGAAGCCAGTTGTTTATAACTTTCTCCAGCACTTTTGAAAGTACAGAGGTGAGAGCAATTTCCTTTTTTTTCCTCGGGGGAGGGGGGGGTAGTACAGGCTGGATGAAGGCTTGCTTCCTATTGTTGGCCAGTAGAATATGATAGCCTATGTTTTAGCAAAGCAGGATAGGTGTTAATTCTGGAGCACAACATTTAAGCACAAACGTAGGAATAGCATCTGAACCAGAAGCCTCATTGGTATTGAGATTAATCAGGATTTTTCTGATGTCTTCTAGTGAAGGTTCAGAGGAAGTTTGTAGTAGTGTGAGAGGCGATTGCTAATACTAGGAATAATGGCTGAGGAAAAAAGTGAAGCCAAGAGGTCCATCTTTTCCTTTGGGGAGGTTACCATGGTGCCATCAGAATGCGAGAGAGGTGGAAATAGGGAAGGACAGAACTTATGCATAACAGTCTTAGCAAGGGACTAGAAGGCTTGACTGCTGGTTGAGCAGGAG
Source organism: Typopeltis vanoorti (assembly GCF_054136105.1). Lineage (NCBI taxonomy): Eukaryota > Metazoa > Arthropoda > Arachnida > Uropygi > Thelyphonidae > Typopeltis > Typopeltis vanoorti. Next base: position 66,812,070 of record NC_143555.1, on the reverse strand, counting down.
GCAAGTTTATTGCATTTCATTCTTATGAAATCTGCTTTGGAATTGATAACTTTTTTTACACTTGATTTGGGCTGTTGTGTGAGCTGAATGAGAAGCTGAAGTTTTTAATTTATGGCATCGAAAACATATACTGCATTTTTATCATGAACTGCAAAGGCACATTTTTTGAGAACCACGGCTTGGATACTGGTCAGGAGATTGCGGTGAAGTGGGGAATGGTTTGCATTCCAGGATTGAGGATTATTTCAGTTATTACTTCAGTGCAGATATCTGGATTGGGAAAGCAAAAGCAATAATCTGATCATGGAAAAGAGGCATAAAAATTCTGGAGGTCATCTCACTTGCCATATGGTGCGAGAGAAGGAGACTTAAATAAGATTGTGGTCAGAGTTGCCAAGGAAAGAGCAGACATCTACAGTGTACCTGGAAGGAGAGCTAGTTAAAAAAAAAAAGAAAGTTCAGAATGTTGGAAAAATGAGGATTGTCTGGTATTCTGGTTGCTAGGTTAACTATTTGTGTTATGTCATAACTGATGGCAAATGATTCAGGCCCACTTCTAACTTGATCCATGAAGTTAGAGCAGGAGAGCAAGTTTGTGTTATGGATGTTCAAGTCCTCCAGAGAGACAATCTTGCAATTTGGGTAATTAGTTTGTGTATAATCACTTTTTAGTGATAAGTAGTCAAAAAGGATGGCATGGTTGTCAGAGTTAAGGGAGCAGCAAATGAAGACTGTAAAGTGATCGAAAAGGGAGATTCCAGGTTAGAATGCCATTGGTGAGAGATATCAAATTTTATCCCTAAAATCTGATATCCCTCACCAATAATGGCCATTTGGGATTCTGTTAGGAAAAGGAGATCAGGTTTTGATGTCTGTAAGTGGTGGTGGTGGTGGTGCATATCACTGGTTTGTATTGATGTCTTGAATGTTGGTGAAATGGATATGGAAATGTTCCTTATTGGAAGAAATTTTGATTTTTTTTTTTTTTTTTTTTTGGTGGGGAGAGAGGGGGAAGTGCAGGCATATATTTATTATTTTTTCCAACTTTTTTTTTGTTATACTTTTCATATTTTTAGATTCTTTTGTTATTTTTTATGGGAGATTTTTTTTTTCTCTATCCGCAGTTAAAACACTAATATTTATGACTTACTTTCATGTGTAGGGGTGTTGATTCAGGGAACAAAGAGCAGTGGCATGCAGCTGAAGCAAGGGACTTGTGTATATAGTACACGCACGCACACACGTGTACACACACACACACACACACACAAGGAGTGCCCAGATTCCATTTATGATTATTTTAGATAATTTACAATACAGTTCATTATTTACAGAAATGGATAAACTTAAAAAGATGTGATCATTTTTGAACTAGGTACTTCAAAAATTTCCACACTTATGTTAAAACGTTTGAAGTTCTCCAATTTATAGGGAAGGATGCTATAATTTTTAACAAAACAATACACCAAATTTCAGTTTGCCTAGTTTTGAAGATGACATGCTTATATCAATAAGTAAAAAATTTTAAATTTATGTGAAATCTACTTATCCAGAAATACTTATCAAAACTTACTTCTTTTTGGCTTTAGGTGAAGTAGACTGAAAGACACTTGAAGCCGACATCAGATTTTCAATATACTGGCCTAGCACTTGGTTCTCTGACTTCAGCTTCAAGTTTTCTTCTTTCACGCTATCCACTCTTTGAGATAAGTCTGTAATTATATATATCATGCAAATTTGGTAAGAACTGCTAATTCAGATAAATAGAATATAATATGCAACTTTTCATTTTTCTGTAATTGCCGACTGTGTCTTATTTAAAAATTTACAAATCCCAATATGCATACACTGTTTTACAAAAAAAGCTTTTCCATAAAACATCGTAACACACTTTCACCATATTCATCTAAGATTAGAAAAATTATAAATTTGCCAACAGAAAAAAATGAAAGTGCAAAGAGGCTTTAATATATTTTTATATGAATCACAAAAGACTAAATCTATAATACATTAGTGATATGACTAGGCCAAGGGCTAGGTAATTGTTTCCAAGTTCTAGAGACAAAACGTGGAACTTTTTCAAGCCACTTCAAGTCACCAATATGAGAACAATCTCAAACTGGGTTGAAATTCATCTGTCACCATCATCTAAAGACACTAACAAATATCTACAGCTTCTGCATTACCTCTGGGTCTGGCTCCCATTGATGAGGCCTCAATAAAGGTCGAAACTGGTCTGGGTAGTAACCCTTCCCATAATGCATAACATTATACATATTCGCAAGGAGATGTGCCTTGCATTATGGGCTACTAAGGCAAGTGATGTGAAGTCATACTACCTTTACCATGAGTTGCTTCAGTCCTGGAAATACTTCAGGTGCAAACTTTGTTTGCTTACACTTGGATAAAGGATTAAACCAAGTATATAATTTCTTGGTATCTTTAATTTATAGTATAAAAAGTAGAAAAAATTTCAACAAGCTTCAATTTCTGGCACATTCTGGAGTGTAACAAATTTTCTTATGCAACTTAGCCTATTATGGACAGACTACAACTATTTGTATTTGTCCTGAATAACATTTAAACTATACCTGCAATCATACTGCAAATCAGGACTGGAAGATCATGCTTTGGATATGCTATCACACAGGATTTAATGAAAGAAGACACTAGAGATCTCACAGACTATTTCTGAATCATCATCAGATATTAAACACTTCCTTTAACCTCAATATGTTCTATAATTTTCCAGTTCACAGAGGAGAACCTTAACAGAGTATTAGTTCCTTTTCAGTTTCAATTTGAACTGTTTTTGCTACATTCTAATTAACAATGCAAATCCAACTGTTTTTGCTGATGACAGTACACTGCATTCCACTTTCTCATTTCATAAACCTTGCATTACATAAATCACAAAACCTTCCAGAATACCAACTTCTACAATCCTAAATTTTGATTTCCACACTATTCTTCAATGGGCTTTAATATCCTTGTTAATCTCAATACCATAAAACTCACTCCTGTTTTTTTTTTTTTTTTTTTCTCCTCATAAAACTCTTTTCTTCCTATCTTACTTTTGACAGCAATCAAATCCTAAAAGATAAAGATTTATCTTCTTCGGATTACTCTATCCTTCAATCTCTTTTTCTCTCTTTCTTGTCAAACACATTAAAACATTCTTTTCTTAGGTTTTCTCTTTTGCTCAGGCCATTACTTTATCTTTGAATAGCTATGGACTATATATATTACAAACTGTCTAAGTACTGAATACTCTTCTTACATTTTGGTTGGGTACACCAATCAAAATGTAAGAAGACATACACTACACAGACTGGTGTGGCATTCACTAGTCTGTATACTATTGTTGTAATTAAGATACTGGCAAAATTCAGAGATCAGGTTGATAGATGCATGATTTTCTATGATGGCCAGTATGGGTTTGTGAAGGATGTCTTGCTTTTGATTATCTACCTGTATTTTATGATAAAGTGACAAATGTGTTAAATAAGGAACTCTCATATAAGTAATATCCTTGGACTTTTCAACAGCATTTGATGGACTGCAATATGACAAGATGGTATAGAAGATGGAGAAGATGATGGATGATAGATTTGTCAGATGGTTAGGAGACTGACTTTCAGAAAGATACCAGCTAATTGTGTATGATGGGACAATGTCCCAGAAAAGAATCACCAGTGATGAGCTGGCAGGGTTCTGTTCTTAGGTCTCTACTGTTTATTTGTTAATGATGTTTCTCTGGAATGCAGAGTTGATACTGTTGAGTTGAGAATAGTTACAAAGAGTAATGTTGATACCAACTCTTTTAAATACTTTTTATCTTGAACAAATGGCTGATGTTATCGTTATAATATCAATAAGCGTAAGGTGTCTTATACCTTTGCACTTTGAAGTGCTAAGGTATAAGACTATATGCCATGCTGTATTAGTGGAACTGTGTTTCACAAAGTAGATAACATTCATGATCTGGGAGTGATAATCAAAAGTGATCTGAAGTTCAGAGGACATGTTGCAAGTGTTGCATGTTGATACCATGCACTGCTGCTATGATAAGAAACACAGTGATGAGCAGAATTGAGATGTTGTGCAACTATACAAGGCATGTGATTTGGTCACTTTATTTCAAGTGTGATGTGAACATTCTGGAAATGGTCCAGAGCATGAGGGAACCAAGGCAATATCTGGACTCTGGAGTTTTGGTTATGAGAAGAGATTGAAGAAAAGTAAAATTATTCACAGGTGGAGGGTGTGAATAAAAGGACATCCCTGGATGTTACATAAAGATGTGATGAAGAATAGTTTTGCATACAGAGTGGATGGTTAGTGGAATGTATTGCCAGACCGTGTTTTTCATGCAAGGAGTGTAAAACAGCTTAAGGTTAAATATAATGGATATGTTGCACACTCAGTGTGCAACCTATCCACAGTATTTAACTAGAGGTTGTTTTAATAATACAGTATATTCAACATCAGCTACACTCATTCAAGCACATATTTGTGCTTGAAAGTCATCCCCTAGCTGGCCAAGGTGCTAACACATCCACTATCCAACCAACAGGCTGTAGAGTTTGAATCATGCTACGGGCATGGATGTATTTGTAATTGTCTTAAAATTGACTGCCAGTAGAAGACCACCATCCCTGCATATTAAATGCCTGAAGTAGCCTGAAAAAAAAAAATGTGATGTATGGTCTTGAGATTAGAGTTCCTGGATGATGTAAAAAAATAAAATAAAATATTAAAAAGGAAAATTTTAAAAAATAAAAAAATCCTTAACCCACTCATGGTACAAATGTACTAGAAGTTTACATCCTTTCATAAGTTGCCAGGAGTCGCATAAAAATAAATAAAACACTAGTTATGCCAACCATTAAAAACTTTTATACTAAAAAGAAAAATCTATCCATCTTTTTATAAACTGAGCTGAAATTTATTCTTTAATTTAAAACAATGGTTGCTTCATGTGACTTTCAATATATTGTTAACTATGAATCTGATCATTTTTTAAATCCACTAAATTTATTAGAAATTAATATCATGAAAACAAACATTATGTGCTATTTAAAATTTTTAATCTTACGTATATGAAAAAATTTTCATACATTTATAGCCTTTTAATTTATTTTACTTTAATAAACATTATATTTTGCTGATAGGAAGTTAAAATGCTTATCATATTAATACAAGCAAGTCACAGTTAAAAATTCAAAGGCCTGAAAATTAAATTATTACTCTTAAACTGATTTTTTTCAAAAACAGATTAAACAGAAATCGTTCAGAAAAAGTCAGAGGAAAACTTTTTTCGTTACTAATATATTATGCTACATTACTCTATATACAAATTATATAATTTTCAAATTACACTTATTTGGTAGTAGCATTTTTTCTTACCATCCAACGTATTTTGTAGTTCCAAAACTTGAGCAATGAGACGTGCTTTCTCTTCAGCTTCATCGGGACTTAAATCTGGATCTAAAGCTAAGAAACAAAGAAAAATCACACTAAATTCAAAACAGGATTAAAGTAGATGAAACTGCATTGAGATAGGTAGATTTCTAAAACAAGTAAGAAAATGACCACAGATGAGAATCAAAACGCACTTTAACGATACACACTTCAGTAAAATAAAAAGTAAAAGTAAAGTAAAGAACATGTAAGGCAATAGTGGCACTCTTTGTGGTAATAATCTGTGATTAATACTGATGGGGAGGAAGGATTTGATGGGATTTGAATTAGGAATTTGTGTAGTAGCTTGGCTTTCTTTTGCCTAATGAAATGGTCTTCACCCAAAGCAATATATATGAAGGTGGGCCACATGCTGTCTGTCTGAAATACTGGGTTCTACAATAACAAGAATACTGTAGACATCTAGGAAAGAGAGAAGGTCCTGGAAGTCCTTGATGTTTCAAGAAGGCAGAAACTTCAACTTTGTACAGAGGTTTGTAGACAGTACTGATTCTGTGTTGTTTTAGGAGCAAGTCCAGTGTAGCTTGAACTTTTAATGTAAGAGGAATACAGAGTACGTGTGATCTATTTGGAATGGTAGGGGAATTTGTTGTTCTTTTGAAGCGGTCTGGTGGTTTTTCCTGTTGTATTAATTTTGTTCAAATGTTGCAAGAAGAGTTTATTATTCCATATGTGCTGCTGGTCCTGAAGACAAAATTCACTCTGCCCTGGAGTCTAAGGTAATGAAAGTTTAAAGTTTCTGAGCTTATGGTAGGTGAACACAAGAGGGCCTATTCAATTGCTTTACAGTATCCAAAAAGAATAAATCCCCATCTTTTTCCCTCTTCAATATTAAAACTAATTTGGGGATGAATATCATTGAGGAACTGCAAAAAGTCAGAAAGAGCCCGTGAACCATGCAGCTATATGGCAAAGACACCATCTATATACAGTCAACCCTCCTATAACGCAATTAATTCGTACCACGTAATATGGAAACCGTGTTATAAGAAACTCAGATTTAACGTGCAAACCAGGTTAATTCGTACCGCGTTATATGGGAACCGCGTGGAGTGAAACTCGGAAGTAAGTAAAATCACTTGTTAATCAGTTTGATTCGTTCTGCGTAAGATTTGATAAGATTTCCACTCATTGGAATCTTTTTGGCTATATAGTCTTCCAACCAGATCATCAATGCTCGTTCCATTTTAACCATATTAATGTTTAGCGCGCGGGTGACACGTTTCGCACCTAACGGACAGCAATCTGCCATAGTTTTCCTTATCTTTTCCACTTTTTTCTCTACGGTTCGAATTGTAGATTCATTCAAATTTATCGATTTTGCAACAGACGATATTTTTTCTCCACCCTTTAAACGATTTAAAATTTGGATTTTGTCCTCAAGAGATATAAACTTTCTTTTTAACTGTTTTCTTGTTTCTTTTGTGTCTGACATTATGCAAACCTGGGGTTAACAATTATTTTACAACAAATAAAAAATATTACCTACAGTATTGTGTAATGTTGTCCAATTACGATAACACAAATTAAGCGAGCAAAAGGCAATTTATTGAACACTAATCGTGATATGTACGTCTGCACGGATTTACAGACAGTTTCCTACTAAGTTGCACTTAAAATTGATGACAAAGTGGGTGGTTGCAACAGCGAAAGTTCGGCAGCGCAATTGGATAAAAAAAAAAAATTCACGCAAATACGCAACAGCCAATCATACGGTCTATTTAAGCATTAAAACAGAGCACTGTGAACAATATGGCATCGTTTCTTCGGTTATAGGGGAATTCCCTGATAACTGAAATTGGAAAATGGTGATGTACCGTCACCAAAAAGAAGGGAATTCCCCGTTAATTTCAACTGTAAAAATTTAACACATAGATAAATTCATGCTATAGAGAATCTTCTTAAACCAATTAAGTTGATGGAATGTTGGTGAATGGAAACCGCGTTATAGGAGGGCTGTCGCAATTTTGGCTCCGTGTTATATGGAAACCGCGTTATAAGAGTACCGCGTGATAGGAGGGTTTACTGTACTTCAACTGTATTTTGGGATTGAGAGGTGGCTAAATTTAATGCCAATGTTTGAAAGATTCTAAATATAAGTTAACAGTAGGAGATTAAAGCAGGGAGCCCATTACTACACCTTCAATTTGTTTAAAAAGTTGGTTATTCCAAATGAAGTAATGGACTCCTCATTTTTACCTCTGTTGCTAACTTTGCCATTTGACTGCATGGTCTACAGGCTCTTTCTTCAACAGTAAAACAAATTTGTTTTACTGTTGAAGAGGAAAAAAAGAAAGGGATCTAGCCTTCTTTGATACTTTTGTTACAAGACAATCATAATGAAAGAACTGCAATGCATTTGGAATTTTCAAAACTTTAGCCTCCAGGGCAGTGCAAATTTGGTTTTCATGACCAGCACTGCATCTGAAACAACAAGCACTCATATCATTTGAGCTAAATGAATACACATAAAAATCTTCACCAAACTCCTTAAAAAGAACAACCAATCCCCTAACCTCCTCCAAATGGACTATACGGATACCATATCTCTACTTTACATCAAAGGTACAAAGATAGACTGGGCTTACTCTTAAAACAACAAAATTAGAATGGTCTACGAACCTCTGAACAAAGTTTATCTTCATGAGACAGATCAAGGAACACCAGGACTATCTCTACTTTCCAAGTATCTACAGTATCCTGCCAATGTGGAACTTGGCAGGATACTGTAGATAGTCGCAGGATACTGTTTTGGATAGACAGGACAGCTCACCTCAGTCAGAAAAGCACATTCAGTATAGGCAACCAAAAAGTGAACTAGCATAATATAACTTGGATGAAGACCGTTTCATCAAGTGAAAGAAAGCCAAGGTACTAAACAAATCTCAATAGTAAGTAGTAATATATTGTATGATTTCATATCTTAACACCCCAACCAGCCATGACGTCTATAGATGTCCAGCAAAATCTGGATGATTCTGTAACACCTATTGAATAACATGGATAAGAAGTGCAATTTGGTCTCTCTAATTCATCCACCACAGCTGGCAAAAAAGTTAATAGTAGTCAGTCTTCAGATAGGTTCACAATTTGAATTACAGTATACAGGTAACTTGTTATATGTGCATTCGTTATCTGCATTTTTGTACAGACACGGTTTCATTTCGGTATATAAGCTGCTGCTTCTTATCAAGGTTGCGGAAGCTGCATTGCATCTGCCTTGTTTTTTGCCTCTCTCTCTCTGCTGTCTCATTTTGTTATTTGCAAACATTTATCTGTAAATAGTGTCGGTGCTCTTTGAGCAAGATGTCTAGCAAGAGATAAACAATGGCAATTAAGAGTGTAAAGAAGTATGTGAATAAAGACCAAGTAAAGAAAAGGCCTAGGAAATCCCATCTTCAGGGGCGAAGTGGGAAGTTCTGAGTAGGTTTGACAGAGGTGAATGTAGCACTACAAGCCACAGGATTGAGTGATTCTACAGTGAAAACCATTCACCCATTCATGATAATGCTGAAAAAATTGTAAGAGCACTCAAATGTCCACATGACCAGAGTAATGAAATCTCAATCTCATGCAATTGAGAAAATAGAAAGGATATTGGCTTAGTAGTGGATGCAGTACATGTGTTGCTCAGCTAAGTCATTATTTTTTAGTAGATATTAACAAAATTGTTATATATATTTGGTGGTATTTTGTTTATTTTTGACAGTGTAGTTAAGTTGTGTAGTTTAGTCAACTATTATTAAGTGATATACTTTTCAGAATTATTTTTCGTTATGGCATGATACATATGACATTAACGTTGACTGATATCAACATGTGGGAATTATCATCATCAAATTCTTGCCATGTACCCTCAAGGAGTATACAGGATATGATAGTACTACATGAAAAAAATTACATCATTACTAACTTCCTATCTACAATTTTCCTCCAAATCAGTCTGTTACTTGTCAAGACTCCAACATAATCAGATCTTATATTTCTATCGTCTAAGGTAATTTGTACCGTATCAATCCACCTTTCAATTTCAAATCCTCTGTACACTCTGGTGTCCTGCACCAGGGAGAAAACATCACTATCAACAATAACATAGTGAATGAGACTTTTCTTATTCCTTGCCTCTTCTTTCCATGTGAATTTGTGCACATTTTTATGTTGGAACATGGTGTTAGTAATAACCAGTCCATGTCCTGAGCAGAAATTCAACAGATATTTGCCATTATTATTAGCTTTGCTCTTTTCTCCAAATTTTCCCAAAATATTTTTGTGTGTCTGACAATCACTTTCTACTCTGCTATTTAGATTCCCAACAAGGACCAACTTTTCCTTTTTCATTGTGTCAGTTGCTTTCTCTAAAGCCTCAAAAAATTCCTCCACTTCTACCTTATTAGAACCTTCTGTGGGACCATAGGCACAAATAAGTCTCATTGTCCAGAATTGAATAAAATTGAACAAAATAATTGAATACTATGGCTACTCTTTATTTTCCTTGATTGTCATTGCCTGAATATACCATTTTGTATTTATTGCTCAGAAAGATCTCACCAATTTTTGTCTTTTTTGTTTCAGTCACCCCTATTATGTCGATCTGGTACTTATCTAAATCCTCAGCTAGCTCCATTTCATTGCCATTCAGGCTTCTTATGTTGATAGTACCGATCTTTAACTCTGGTGATGTTGAGTTGGGGTGTGTTTTCAGATTTGTTCCAGTAGCTGACTTTTCGCTGTTCACCCTGGTTTCCTGGCGAAAACAACGGGGGCCTTGTTTAACCAAGCGACGCCCCAGCCTGCATGAAATTTTGTCATGTTGTACCATCATTTTTTATTTTGGTTTAACGAATAAGAATACAATTTGGTTGGCTAAATCCCAAATTGCCAGCCCATCCTCGTTCGTTCAGTATCCAGGTAGATACCCAACAGGGTGTACCATGAGAAGGTGAGGATTGGACATTAGGTGAGAAGCCCTGGTCGGTTCTCCGCATTCCTTTAAAGGCTATGTGGAGGTCTCCTCTCAGTTATACAGCTTTGACCCTTAAGCACCCCAGGAGGAGGATGTTAACAATACAAAGAAAATTATTGCCAAGATGGCTCAGGAGATTGTATTTGAGGAGATTGAAGAAAATGCGGAAGAGTTGCTTGAATCAGATCAAGAGGACCTGAGCAATAAAGATCTTTTGGCTACTGAAAAGAACATTGGTAAGGAATCTGAGTCGAGTCTTGTGGAGGTTGAGCATGTGAAAACTCTCACAACAAAAGTCACGTCTCAAACTTTTAAGTTGATAGAGAGTGCCATGACTCTTCAGAGAACATGGCTTTGACCATATGAGGAGTTTTAAAAGTGAAAAGGGAAACTGAAAACATCCCTAAATGCTAGAAAGATATCTAAAATCAGGAGTTTAAAACTGCAAGTCATGTTTCTAATGAGAAATTCTTGAAAAGGCCTACTTGAACCTTTTATGAGTCTTCAACTTCAGCATGCCAGCTAAGATATGGTTACAATGTATTCATCTTGAAAATAAAGAACTATTTTAATAGTATTGTATATGTGCTGAATATTTTATTTACTTCTAGATGCCTGCAAAATATGGGCATTTTTGATTAAATTAATCTTAAAAGATTGGAATATTGCTCGTTTTTGGAACCCTACCTCTATTATCCCATATTATAAGCCTTCCATTTTATGCATTTTCGATATAAGCAGCGATTCTTGAGAACACAACCTCCACATTTAATGGGAGTTACTTGTATTTAAACTTCACTCAGTAGAGGCATTCCTAGCAATGTTCTATAACACCAATCATAAAGATTATGTAAAAGAATAGTTTAGATGAACTTTACTTGCTGAGTTCATATAAATTCTTATTCAGCCCACTGTGTGTGTGTGTGTGTGTGTGTGTGTGTGTGTGTGTGGGAGGTAAAACCCCTTTTTTTACACTTTCCAGGGGACTGATGGAAAAAAGTGTAAATAGCAGGAAATGTAAAAAACATTAAAAAAAAAAAAGCTAAAAGATGACTTACTGCTAGAATGTGACTACATACTAGATTACAAAATTTAATAACTGAAAATAAAATGTAAGTAATGGTAAATTCATTATCTATTTAAAAAAAAAAATCTTTAATTGTTGATTGTTTTTACTTTTTCTGAACTCTTGTAAGTTCCACCTGCCTTTCCATAGTGTATAAGGCATTGAATGCCCCATCATCTCCTGATGCACTTGCAATATCAAAACAGAGATAGCTTCCATTGTTATTCAGCTTTTATTATTATTGCATCTTTACTAGTAGGGATGATAGGTTCTTGATCACACTTCTTCTTCACCAAGGTGGTTGGAAAGGGTGTCTTCTACATACTTGGTACCACTGATGTGATCACACCAGCATCATCTTAGTCTTGAAATGAGGAAGACTCCACGTACCAGTTGTGGGGCTCTGACTTATCTTCTTCCTCCTCCTCCTGTAGTTGTTCCTCCTCTTCCACAAACGTAACTTCTGCCTTCCAGAAACAGTTGGATAGGGTTTCAGGAGTAACATGCAACCATGCTTTGGCCACATAATGCATGCATGCATCAAAGATTGATATGGTCATTTGTTTTGGGTCCATACTATTATCATGCATAAACACAGCTGTTTCAACAAGCATATTTCCATTTAAATGCATGGATGATGCCCAGATCTAATGGCTCTGGGCATCAGATGGCCAGATCAGATGACAAGGAAACTCCGTATTGGAAGTGGACATGGAGAGTCCAAGATCTTTTGCTAATTGCACACGTGTTCCGGCATGCCAATCTACACGTCGCAGAATTGCCATCTTTTCTTCTACCGAAATACATTTTCTGTCTGTTTTTCTCAATGTTACTAACATGGATCATCCACCACCGCAACCTGAAAGCAACTATCAAATGCTAAATTATGTAGCAGAAATTCTGCAATATATCACATACTTCCAAATTGCAATTACGAACACCAACACTGCAAGCTAGTGATAGTGAAGTGATATTTCATGAACTGCGATTTATTCACTGATATCTAATATTCACAAGTAACAACTGTTACTTGGTAGAAGTGTGAATGTGATTTCAAAGTTTGTGTATGATCCTTGTTCACGATTTCAATACAGCACTGTGAATACAAAATCATATCACAACATGTTACGGGTGCCATGAGCCACTGACAGTTTAAAATTGTTGATATGAAAACTTCACGGTATTAATTCTTACTGTGATTGAAAAATCACAGTATTGCTCATCACTTCATCACTGCTGCGAGCGTTCAAGTCACCGTGATGGTGGAAATGAAACTACAGCCGAAAGCAATGCCATCTGGGAACAGAAATGCGCAGATTTCCACAGAAATTGAGTTGAACGAAAGGAAATCAATTCAGAAATCAGTGTTGCCACCAAGAAAAAACCGCAAATCATGGGAAATAACGTCCACATCAAGTTGTTAATTGTGAGAAAACAATATATCGTAAGAACAGGTTTTAAGATGGGACCAACGGAAAATTATGTAAATTGCAGGAAAACGTAAATTGTGGGAACGCAAAAATGGGGTTTTACTGTATATATATATATATCTTCATTGCTTTGAAATGTGTCAAATACCAACAGTTCTATAATTACCATAATCATTAAACATCGATATGCATGAAATATATATTGCTCCTCATGCACTTCATATCCATCATATATTTCAGTATGTCAATGGTATTACAATTTTTAACGTTCACTTTGCATCCATAGCAACTCTGATATGTATACATATCAAGGTCGGTTGAGTGACAAGGACAATCAACTTCTTAAGAAACCCAGTGAAATCTATTTGATGTGGAAGGCTAACAAGTTAGTTATTCTCATTAAATGCCATGACATTTTTTTAAGATATTCTAAGAACTTACTGCAGAGAAAGAGTGATACCAAACTAACAAACTGTTTATTTGGTCCTTAGCTAGAATAACTAGAGATTGCATTTATAAGAGACTGTATTTACATATCAGTAAAATATTAACTACTCTGAAACTGTTGAGTAATCTGTTTAATTTTCATAGCTTTATAAAGATAATTCATTTTCCAGTCAAGTTTAAAAAAAAATGCAGCAGAAGTTTGCCATTCAGTGAAGAACCATACACAGTCCAACTTTGGCTTAACTTTTTCACAAGTTATTTCATTTTTTTCTATTTTTGAGACTTGAAAGAGCCTCATTTACAATTTTAAATAAAACATACTGAAGTCGAATGAAAATTATTTTTTTGCAAGTAAATAAAATGCAAACTACTGTTTGCATTTTATTGAAATATTAAAACACATTTTTTAATATTTCAATGTAAATTTCACATGAAATCAGTAAAATCCTTCTATATACTAAAGTAATAATTGATTGATAGGCACAGCCGAGGCAGTGAGTGTGTCAGAATTGGAAGATGTAGCATTGGACGTCTGCTTTTTGCAGATGACCTAGTTCTGCTTAGCTCTTCCACAGATGACCTCCAGCGGACCCTGGATAGGTTTGTAGCTGTTTGTGCAGACGCCGGAATGAAGATCAGTGTGGTCAAAACTGAAACATTTGTGGTCTCAAGACAACCATCCTGGTGTACTCTAAATGTAAGTGGAGTCCCAATGAGGCAGGTGGAGAAGTTTAAATACACTGGATCCATATTCACGAATGATGGAAAATGGGATGTAGAGCTAGATATTCGAATTGGCTTAGCAAGCTCAATATTGTGGGAGCTGGGCTGTTCGGTAGTATTAAAGCGGGAATTAAGCCAGAAGGCAAAGCTGGCTGTCTTCAATACAGTCTATGTCCCCATCCTCACCTATGGTCATTGGAGTTGGGTAATGACCGAAAGAATGTGGACACGAATCCAAGCGGCTGAAATGAGGTTCCTTCGAGGGGTTGCGGGGCTGACAAGACTCGACAGTCAGAAGCTCTGCAATTCGGGAAACGCTCAATACTCAACCGCTGCTTCTCCATGTTAAGCGATCACAGTTACGTTGGTACGGATACCTGGTCAGAATGCCACAAGAGAGGCTCTCTCAGCAGGCCTTCTTTGCAAAGCCAGAGGGTGGGAGGCCACATGGAAGGCCAAGGACTCGCTGAATAGATTATATCCAAAACCTTGGGTGGACACGTTTGGGAATTCCACCAGAACACCTGAGCTTGGTGGCAGAGGATCGTGACCATTGGAAGTTCCTCTTGCAGCTGTTGCCCCCCCCCCCCCCACACAACCCAATTAGGAAAGATGGGCCTTGAAGATGTATGTATGTATGTATGTATACTGAAGTAAAAAGCAAATACTTGTTCCTTATATAACTAGGTTAAAATAGTAAGTTTTATTTCTTGTGACTTTAGTCAAGAATATATGTAAACAAATTTCCATTCATGCCACCCAGTATACACTGATTTCTGATGCCTGCAAACTTTTCTTCATAATTCTATCCCTACTCATATTTAGATACACTTCACAAAATGCTCAAGCACTGGATTAGATTTATTTTATCCTGCCACCTATGTATGTGCGTTCTTCATCTCTTTTAAGATGGATTTTATTGAAATATGACAGTGTATTTATTTTGAGATTCTGAAAGCATGATCAACCCATCTAAATTTTCTTTTTTGGTTTGGAACTATTTGCAAAGTAAAAATTTGCCAGAACATTTCAAAACGATACAAAATAAAAACTCTTCTCTACTTCAATAGAATTTAATGAAATTTGTACTTCATGTTTTAAATTTTTGTATTTGTTGCAATGATTCATGCTGAAGTTTTACTTCAGCATGAATCATTGCAATTAAATATAAAATAATAATTTAATATAAAATTAAATAATTTGTTAACTAATTATCATTGTCAATCCCAGTAATGAATACGATGCCTATTCTTAATACTGTTGAGTTAATTGAAACTCACTCAAATAACATAGAATCAGGGCTAAGTACAGATAATCAAATATTAGTTCCTTGTTCTGTATCACCTCAATTATCTACTTCTCTTCAAGTTGCACAAAGTATGATAAAAGATATCGAACCTGGTGTCTCACTCTTATTACCTGGAGCTGCAATTTCACCTTGTGCCAGTTCTTCACATCAAGACAGTAGATCCATGATGATGATGTCTTGGGATACATCCAGGCCTACTGCTGTTATGCCAAACATTCCTAAAATACATGATCAGCAGCTTCCATTACAGGATCAGAATGTTGCTCAAGAGAAGGAAAATGGGTTAGTTAATTATCGTTGGATATCCTCGCCAGAACATCATTGTGAGGATTGCTGTAGATGCTGTGCAACCAAAAATATCCAAAGACATAATATGAAACTACATGAAAATGACAGACAGGAATATATATTGGATGTGGACATGAAAGCAGAGTTGATGATGATGAAGCAAGATATGAACTGCATGAGAAATGAGATGAAAAGAATTAGAGACATACATGGAAGAACGAATAAGAACAGAAGGAAAGATGGGCATGCGAAAGATATATCGAATGATTCAAGAGTGGTTCTCTATGGAGATTCCATTATTAGAGGTGTGGTGAATGAGAAGATGCACAAGGTCTGTTTTCCTGGTGGTAGAATGGAGAGAGTGATTGAAGCGTTGGACATGAGGAGTAAGAGAGCACAAGAGTTGGTGGTTGTAGTAGGAACAAATGATTTGGATGGGAACAAGGAAAATGCCAGATTGGATATAAGGAGATTATTAAGGAGAGTAAAAGATAACAGTGTGGTAGGAAAGGTAGTCAGTGTGTTGCCAAGGTATGATAGTGATGAATTGAGGAGGCGGGCAAAGATTATGAATGATATGTTAGCGCAGTTATGTGAGGAGAATGGAGTGCATTTTGTGAATGTGTGGGAGGAATTTGAGGGATGGATGGAATTGTATAAAGAAGATGGGCTGCACTTAAATGGTTTTGGTGTGAGTCTGCTGGAGAGATTGTTACTGGCAGGAGAAGTAATGACTGTAATGAATATATCTGAAGTGGTGGGAAGTGATATGAAAGAGCAAAAAAGTAAGGTAGGGAGAGGTATTTGTTCAGTTGCAAATGGGGAAGTGAGTATTATGAATGAAGTAAATGAGAGAGTGGAGGTACAACACGAACAGGGAAATGGGGGGAGTCAGAGTGGAGGGGGAGAAACTTTATGAAACATGCGGGTGTTGAATTTAGAAGTGAATGTGTAAGTGGACAAACACAAATTGAGATGGCCTGGGATGGGTGGAAAGAGTTTAGGTGTGAAGAAAGTTGTAGAATTGGTGGTAATATAGAGGAAGTGACAGGAGAAGGTATTGAAGAGTTACATCGCAGGAGTGATGTTCTTAGGACTTGTAGAAGCAGTAATGATTTATTATGTTTATTCACCAATGCTAGAAGTATTCGAAATAAGGGGAACGAAATTGTTGCTTTGCTCGAGTCTGTTCGCCCTAAAATTGCTGGTATAAGTGAGACATGGTTAGATGACGATGACATCCTGACAGGAATAGAGATGAACGGATATGATATTTTTCATGAAGATAGACAGGGAAGAAAGGAAGGAGGAGTACTGTTAATGGTAGCAGATGAGTTGTGCCCATCTAAGGTGGAATTGCAAGGTGCAAATAGTGGTCACGGTTTTGAGGCCGTATGGTGTGAGGTAGAAGTTAACAGGAGGAAATATTTAGTTGGGTGTTGCTATAGACCTGGTAATATGGAAGGTAATGAGAAGGAAATGTATAGGCAAATTGGCCTAGCTAGCAAGAAACGAGTTATCATTATGGGCGACTTTAATTATGGTGATATAGATTGGAAGCAAGAGACTGCATCTGGGGGTAAAGAAAATGAATTTTTGGAGTTTTTGAAAGATAGGCAGTACCTTAGGCAGTACGTAACGGAGGGTACACGAGGATCAAGAGTATTGGATTTGATCATCTCATCAGATGATGTTATTATAAATGAGGTGTCAAATCTTCCACCAGTTGGTGAGAGTGACCACGAGGTGATCACGTGCAGGGTGACCAGTCATTCGAGGACGTCTGTTAGAAAGGGATATATGTGGAATTATAAGACTGGTAATTACGAAAAGCTCAGGAAACAGCTTGCGATAATAAATTGGAAAGAAGAACTGGATGGAAAGGATTTCAATGCTGCTTGGGCCATACTCAAGAACTATTTGGTGGAGGCAATATCAGAGTGTATTCCGAGGGTCAAGAGGGTAAACAGAGTGGGTGTAAAATGGATGAATCAAGAGATAAGGTATACAATATGGAAGAAGAAGGTATTATGGAAGAAACACAAAATGAGTATATATAACAACCAGTTGCATGAGAAGTACAAAGAGCAGGCGAGGAAGGTGACTAGCTTGATAAGGGTAGCAAAAATGCAGTATGAGCAGCAGTTAGCTAAAGCGGCCAAAAAAAATCCTAAGGAGTTTTTTCGATATGTCGCCAGTAGAAGAAAGAATGATTATGGTAGAATGGGAGTGAGTGGTGAAAACGGAGGAATGATAACTGCTGCAGAGGATATAGTTGAGATATTTTTATGAAACTTTATGAAACATGCGGGTGTTGAATTTAGAAGTGAATGTGTAAGTGGACAAACACAAATTGAGATGGCCTGGGATGGGTGGAAAGAGTTTAGGTGTGAAGAAAGTTGTAGAATTGGTGGTAATATAGAGGAAGTGACAGGAGAAGGTATTGAAGAGTTACATCGCAGGAGTGATGTTCTTAGGACTTGTAGAAGCAGTAATGATTTATTATGTTTATTCACCAATGCTAGAAGTATTCGAAATAAGGGGAACGAAATTGTTGCTTTGCTCGAGTCTGTTCGCCCTAAAATTGCTGGTATAAGTGAGACATGGTTAGATGACGATGACATCCTGACAGGAATAGAGATGAACGGATATGATATTTTTCATGAAGATAGACAGGGAAGAAAGGAAGGAGGAGTACTGTTAATGGTAGCAGATGAGTTGTGCCCATCTAAGGTGGAATTGCAAGGTGCAAATAGTGGTCACGGTTTTGAGGCCGTATGGTGTGAGGTAGAAGTTAACAGGAGGAAATATTTAGTTGGGTGTTGCTATAGACCTGGTAATATGGAAGGTAATGAGAAGGAAATGTATAGGCAAATTGGCCTAGCTAGCAAGAAACGAGTTATCATTATGGGCGACTTTAATTATGGTGATATAGATTGGAAGCAAGAGACTGCATCTGGGGGTAAAGAAAATGAATTTTTGGAGTTTTTGAAAGATAGGCAGTACCTTAGGCAGTACGTAACGGAGGGTACACGAGGATCAAGAGTATTGGATTTGATCATCTCATCAGATGATGTTATTATAAATGAGGTGTCAAATCTTCCACCAGTTGGTGAGAGTGACCACGAGGTGATCACGTGCAGGGTGACCAGTCATTCGAGGACGTCTGTTAGAAAGGGATATATGTGGAATTATAAGACTGGTAATTACGAAAAGCTCAGGAAACAGCTTGCGATAATAAATTGGAAAGAAGAACTGGATGGAAAGGATTTCAATGCTGCTTGGGCCATACTCAAGAACTATTTGGTGGAGGCAATATCAGAGTGTATTCCGAGGGTCAAGAGGGTAAACAGAGTGGGTGTAAAATGGATGAATCAAGAGATAAGGTATACAATATGGAAGAAGAAGGTATTATGGAAGAAACACAAAATGAGTATATATAACAACCAGTTGCATGAGAAGTACAAAGAGCAGGCGAGGAAGGTGACTAGCTTGATAAGGGTAGCAAAAATGCAGTATGAGCAGCAGTTAGCTAAAGCGGCCAAAAAAAATCCTAAGGAGTTTTTTCGATATGTCGCCAGTAGAAGAAAGAATGATTATGGTAGAATGGGAGTGAGTGGTGAAAACGGAGGAATGATAACTGCTGCAGAGGATATAGTTGAGATATTTAATGAGCAATTTCTAAAGGTATTTCGCTCTTGCGAATGTGACATCATGCAGAACTTGAAAGTAGTGGGAGAAGAGGAGGAGGAGGAACTGTTAGTAAGTGAACAGGAGGTATATGAGGAATTGAATAGACTTGATGTAAATAAGGCTGTGGGACTTGATGCTATTTCACCACGTGTCTTGAGGGAATGTGCCAGAGAGTTAACAACAGCTTTTGTATATCTTTTCAACATGAGTCTCTCACTGGGTCAAGTTCCAAAAGAGTGGAAAGAAGGTAAAATTGTTCCAATTCATAAGGGAGGTGATAAGAGTAAGGCTTTGAATTATAGACCAGTCTGTGTGTGTCTGGAGTTGTGGTCAAGGTATTAGAGAAGTTAGTTAGGAATAAAGTTCAGAATTGGGTTGACAACAGAAAAATACTCTTTGGTGGCCAGCATGGATTTACTAAAGGAAAATCATGCTTTAGCAACCTGCTTACTTTTTATAATAAAGTGACAAATGCATTGGATAAGGGTATTGCATATACAGTGGTATATTTAGATTTTGCAAAGGTGTTTGATAAATTGCCACATGACAAGCTGGTAATTAAATTGGAACGGATGGAGCTGAACAGTAGATTGGTTCACTGGATTGAAGATTGGTTGTCTGATAGGTATCAGCGAGTTGTCTATGGAGGAGCGATATCCCAGAAGAGGAAAGTTACTAGTGGTGTACCTCAAGGGTCTGTTTTGGGTCCATTGCTGTTTAATTTGTATGTAAATGATATCTGGAGAGGTCTGAATGGTGATGTGCAGTTGTTTGCAGATGATGCAAAGTTGGACAGAGCTATCAGGAGTAGTGTGGATGCTGTAGCTTTGCAAGAGGACTTGAATACACTGTCTGAATGGGTAAATAAGTGGGGATGTCAATTCAATGTCTCAAAGTGTAAGGTTTTGAAATTTAGGAAGCAGAGATGGGATGTAAAGTACACAATCGGTGCGAATATCTTGGAAGAGGCAGAGGAAATGAGAGATCTGGGAGTGATTGTAGACAAGGACCTAAAATTTCGGGGACATGTTACTAAAATAGTGAAGACAACACAGCGGATAATGGGAATGATGCGGAGGACATTGACTTGTAGAAGTAAGGATGTTATGGTTCCTTTGTATAAGGCTTTGATCAGGCCACATATGGATTACTGTGCACAGATCTGGTCACCTGGTTTTCAAAAAGATGAAATTGCGTTGGAAAAAGTTCAGAGGCGATTGACTAAGGTGGTTTCTGGTCTCTGGAATGTAGAGTATGAAGACAGATTGACAAAATGCAATTTGCAGAAATTGGTGGATAGAAGGAGGAGGGGGATATGATTGAGACATATAAGCTGTTGAGTGGTTATTACCAGATTAACGTCAGGGAGGTTTTGCACAGAATGGGTGAGGATAGCAGGAGAACAAGAGATCATTCCTGGAAGCTGTATAAGGAGGGTGTGAGCAAGGGAGTGAGGAGCAGGTTTTTTGCATGAAGAGTGGTGGGTGATTGGAATGCTTTGCCCGAGAGTGTGGTGTGTGCAGAGACAGTGAATATATTTAAGGCACAGTATGATAAACTGTGTGTATAACAGTGGACCTCCCATGATGAGTCTTTGACTCCATGGAGGTTTTTATAATAATAATAATTATTTACATGTCAATGTCTCACCAGCTCAAGCTAGCATTATCAAGGGGCACTTTTAATGATATGCACTCAGATATCATTGATATAATGATATGTAAAATGAACTTGAGAACAAGGACAGTCACAACATGCATGGAAGACAACACAGTGGCATTCCTCTTTGTAATATGTGATTAATGCTAATGAGAAAATAGATTGGTGTACTAAAATTTGATATATGTGTATATATATATACATATTAGGATAACCAAGCAATTTTATATGCTTGGTTATTTTAGCTCCTAATCCCAAGTATGCAAACAATTAAGTTTGCGCCTGAAACAAAGTTCAAGTCTAAAGATGGTACAACACCTGTGCAACTCATTGTAAAGGTGGGTAAAGCTCTGATCACTATTCTTAGTATTTTCCCATAATGTAAAGTACATCTCACTAGAAGATGTATACTGCAATGCATTATGGGTGGGGTCACTACCCAGACCGGTTTCAACCTTTTTTGAGGTCTCTTCAGTGAGTAGCTAGACCCTAAATACCAAGGTTTTAGTAATACAGAGAGTTATCAACTTTACCTATATAAGTTGCAATAAGGTGTATTAAGCTTTAATAAAAATCTCTGGAGGAGATATTGATGGGAATAAATTTTTAACTTGGGTATATTGTATATTAGAATAACCAAGCAATTTTATATGCTTGGTTATTTTAGCTCCTAATCCCAAGTATGCAAACAATTAAGTTTGCGCCTGAAACAAAGTTCAAGTCTAAAGATGGTACAACACCTGTGCAACTCATTGTAAAGGTAGGTAAAGCTCTGATCACTATTCTTAGTATTTTCCCATAATGTAAAGCACATCTCACTAAAAGATGTATACTGCAATGCATTATGGGTGGGGTCACTACCCAGACCGGTTTCAACCTTTTTTGAGGTCTCTTCAGTGAGTAGCTAGACCCTAAATACCAAGGTTTTAGTAATACAGAGCGTTATCAACTTTACCTATATAAGTTGCAATAAGGTGTATTAAGCTTTAATAAAAATCTCTGGAGGAGATATTGATGGGAATAAATTTTTAACTTGGGTATATTGTATATTAGGATAACCAAGCAATTTTATATGCTTGGTTATTTTAGCTCCTAATCCCAAGTATAACCCCACCCATAATGCATTGCAGTATACATCTTCTAGTGAGATGTACTTTACATTATGGGAAAATACTAAGAATAGTGATCAGAGCTTTACCCACCTTTACAATGAGTTGCACAGGTGTTGTACCATCTTTAGACTTGAACTCTGTTTCAGGGGCAAACTTAATTGTTTGCATACTTGGGATTAGGAGCTAAAATAACCAAGCATATAAAATTGCTTGGTTATCCTAATATACAATATACACAAGTTAAAAATTTATTCCCATATATATATATATATATATATATATATCTACCCTATATATAAAAGAATATATATCTACCCTACCTTACAATATATCTACCTTACAAATCTGAAAACAAACCCCAACTCAACATCACCAGAGTTAAAGATCGGTACTATCAACATAAGAAGCCTGAATGGCAAAGAAATGGAGATAGCTGAGGAATTAGATAATTACCAGATCGACATAATAGGGGGTGACTGAAACAAAAAAGACAAAAACTGGTGAGATCTTTCTGAGCAATAAATACAAAATGTTATATTCAGGCAATGACACTCAAGGAAAAGAAGGAGTAGCCATAGTATTCAACATAAAATATGAGGCTAATCTTCTTGAATGGCAGTAAGTCTCAAGTAGAGTAATGTGGGCAAATATGAGAATAGGGAACTGGACAATGAGACTTATTTGTGCCTATGGTCCCACAGAAGGTTCTACTAAGGTAGAAGTTGAGGAATTTTTTGAGGCTTTAGAAAAAGCAAATGACACAATGAAAAAGGAAAAGTTGGTCCTTGTTGGGGATCTAAATAGCACAGCAGGAAATGATTGTGAGACATACAAAAATATTTTGGGAAAATTTGGAGAAAAGAGCAAAGCTAATAATAATGGCAAATATCTGTTGGATTTCTGCTCAGGACATGGACTGGTTATTACTAACACCATGTTCCAACATAAAAATGTGCACAAATTCACATGGAGAGAAGAGGCAAGGAATAAGAAAAGTCTCATTGACTATGTTATTATTGATAGTGATGTTTTCTCCCTGGTACAGGACAATAGAGTGTACAGAGGATTTGAAATTGGAAGCGATCACTATTTAGTCTTGAGCAGGATAAAATTGAATTTCATATTGAAAAGAATGACATGTAAGAAAGTTTTAAAACGAATAAAAGTTGAGCAGCTCTCAGATGCAAACTGTAGACTAAAATACACAAAGATTATTGAAGAAAAAATGAAAGAGTTTGAGAACAGGAATCAAACCTTGGAGATTCAGTGGCAAACTCTGAAGAAAACATTGATTGATTCTGCCAGAGAGGCATGTGGTGAGGTTGTCTGCAAGGATAAAAAAATCAGAACTCCCTGGTGGACACAGAAGTTAAATTGGCAGTGAAGGAAAAGAAGAAATCATATCAAAAGTTACTGGCTAATAAGTCAGCTTTTGCTCTTAGAGAATACAGAGACAAATGTAAGAAAGAAAAATATTGTGTAAAACTAGCTAAACAAAAGTCATGGGAGGACTTTGGCAAGAATACAGAAAATAAATATCAAGAAGGTGGCAAAATATTCTGGAGGTTGTTGAAGAAGCTAAGGAATGGAGGAAAGAGTGCTGTAAAAGGAGTTAGAAATGATAAAGGTGACATGAAAACAGAAGAAAAAGATATCCTTGAAGTATGGAGTAATTACTTCGAAAAACTGCTAAATGAAACAAGCAGTGATGACAGCACAGTGGTAAAAAACACTCAACAGGCATGCAGTCAGGAATCCATATCCATACTTGAAGTAGAAAAAGCCATCAAAGGCTTGAAATGTGGAAAGGCAGCAGGAGTAGATGATATTCGACCAGAAATGCTGAAATATGGGGGTATAAGAGTCTTACAGTGGCTGCACTGCATAGTTCAGGAAGCCTGGACAGAGGGACGAATTCCCAATGATTGGAGTAGAGCTCTCATAGTACTCATATATAAAAAGGGAAATAAAACTGAATGTGAGAATTACAGAGGTATTTCCCTAGTGAGTATTCCTGGCAAGATCTATGCAAGTATACTTGAGAAACAGTTGAGAAGAATTGTGGAAGAAAAGCTTGGTGAAGAACAAGCTGGATTCAGGCCAAATACAGGCTGTCAGGATCAGATCTTCACTTTACGACAAATAGTCGAGAAAGCATGGGAATATAACAGAGATCTGTATTTAAGTTTTGTCGATTTGGAAAAGGCATATGACAAGGTGCCAAGAGAGAAGCTATTCAATACGCTACAGTTATATGGTGTCAATGGGGCATTATATCAAGCAATACTTAGTCTTTATTTGAGTTGTAAGTCAGCAGTTAGAATTGAAGGAAGTACAGGAAGATGGTTTAATGTTAAATCTGGTGTGAGACAAGGATGTACATTATCCCCTCTGTTATTCATTATCTATATGGATCACATTATGAAGGAAAGTGGTATTAAACATGATATCAAAATTGGAGATGTTAATGTCAGCTCTTTGCTTTATACGGATGATGTTATACTTCTAAATAAATCTGCTACAAGTCTGCAGGATTCTCTGACTAAATTGTGTAGCTGTTGTAATAGATATGGTATGAAAGTCAGCAATAAAAAGACAAAGACAATGAAAATAGGCAGAATCATTGAAAATGTCAACTGTATTGTGAATGGAGAACCTGTGGAACAAGTGAACATTTCAGCTACTTAGGCACGATTGTTACTGAAGATGGTAAATTAAATATAGAAATAGACAACAGAATCAGCAAAGCTGGTATGGTGGGAAGTCAATTGAATAAATTCATATGGAATAAGAGAGAAATTAGTCAAAACACTAAATAATCTGTATACAAGACAGCGTTCAAACCAGTTTTAACTTATGGATCTGAGAGCTGGGTCAGAAGTAAAACACTTGACCAAAGACTAGAGATCGCAGATATGAGAGTCCTAAGAAAGATCAGAGGCGTGAACAGAATGGCATGAATGGCAATATCATATATAAAAATGAGGATATTAGGAAAGAACTTGACATTGTCAGCATCCAGGAATGCATTAACAGAGCTAATCTCAGGTGGTATGGTCACTTAAACAGAATGGGAGAGGAAAGATTAGCAAAACAAGTGTTCTCTGCCAGGATGGCAGCAAAACAACCCAGAGGAAGACCAAGATATAGGTGGATTGATACGGTACAAAGTGCCTTAGACGATAGAAATATAAGATCTGATAATGTTGGAGTCTTGACAAATAACAGACTGATTTGGAGGAAAATTGTAGATAGAAAGTTAGTAATGATGTAGTTTTTTTTCATGTAGTACTATCATATCCTGTACACCCCTTGAGGGTACATGGCAGGAATTTGATGATGATGATCTTGCAAACTTGTAGCGGATTTATTTAGAAGTATAACATCGTCCGCATAAAGCAAAGAGCATACATTAACATCTCCAATTCTGATATCATGTTTAATACCACTTTCCTTCATAATGCGATCCATATAGATAAAGAATAACAGAGGGGATAATGTATATCCTTGTCTCACACCAGATTTAACATTAAACCCATCTTCCTGTACTTTCTTCAATTCTATCTGCTGACTTACAACTCAAATAAAGACTAAGTATTGCTTGATATAATGCCCCATTGACACCATATAACTGTAGCGTATTGAATAGCTTCTCTCTTGGCACCTTGTCATATGCGTTTTCCAAATCGACAAAACTTAAATACAGATCTCTGTTATATTCCCATGCTTTCTCGACTATTTGTCGTAAAGTGAAGATCTGATCCTGACAGCCTGTATTTGGCCTGAATCCAGCTTGTTCTTCACCAAGCTTTTCTTCCACAATTCTTCTCAACTGTTTCTCAAGTATACTTGCATAGATCTTGCCAGGAATACTCACTAGGGAAATACCTCTGTAATTCTCACATTCAGTTTTATTTCCCTTTTTATATATGGGTACTATGAGAGCTCTACTCCAATCAACGGGAATTTATCCCTCTGTCCATGCCTTCTGAATTATGCAGTGCAGCCGCTGTAAGACTTTTAAAAACCATACTTCAGCATTTCTGGTTGAATATCATCTACTCCTGCTGCCTTTCCACATTTCAAGCCTTTGATGGCTTTTTCTACTTCAAGTATGGATATGTATTCCTGACTGTATGCCTGTTAAGTGTTTTTTTACCACTCTGCTATCACTGCTTGTTTCATTTAGCAATTTTTCGAAGTAATTACTCCATACTTCAAGGATATCTTTTTCTCCTGTTTTCATGTCACCTTTATCATCTCTAACTCCTTTTACAGCACTCTTTCCTCCATTTCTAAGCTTCTTAAAATGAATTGTTCACCAATTCATTTTAATGGATGACACTAGTCAGTCCCTTTTTCCAGACCTTGTAGCTCAGTGCATCCATTAAGCATAATGCCTCCCCACACATGATCCTAGCACATAACCACTAGGCCAACTAGGCTCGCATGGTAAGCAGTACCACTTTCATTCCAGATCAAGTGTCGTCTAGAATCAGAGGAATGACTAAAATGACTCTCATTGTAAAGAGTACATTAGTACACTAGTCTCTTGTTCAATTTTTATATAACACCACTGAAAATGTGCTCTGTGGATAAAGGGATGCAGACTACAGGCCTTCAGGCATATCGGCCTACTTGTCGCAGACATCTTGCCACAGTTTGTTTTTCCATACCTGTGATTTAATGTAGTTGACCTGCTGTGATGCTTTGATTTTGTTTTGCTGCTATAACCAAAAATCTGTTTTCATGCTCCATGGTAGAGCGAGGCCAACCTCCTAGCAAATGTCTGGAACACTTTCCACTGGTTTGAAATGATGCTGTGCAGAGCCTGGAATACAGCGCTATGCGAGATTCCAAACTCTGGCAATATCAGTAATTCTGTGGCCCTCTTCAAGCTTTCCAGTAATTGTTCCCAAGATGAATTATCTAGATTAGAGGTTCTCAACGTGTGGTACACGTACCCCTTTAGAGCTCAAAAATCGCTAGATCTACTAACAAAGTCACTAAGTTGGCAACACCAATACTGATTAATTTCTGAGAACTGGGTGACGAAGCACAGTGCTGTTGTTCATGTCTATACATATTTGTTAAATTGTTTATGTCATTCTTTGTGCTTATTGATATATGTGATTTATGAATACAGAATTTAATGTGTGTGTGTATGTTTTATTTTATTCCCATTGTTATACTATAACTATAGTTTTATTTATCTATGCAAGGGGTACACCAATTACATACACATTTTCAGCGGATACATGAAGCATAAAAGGTTGAGAACCACTGATCTAGATGTCTCGGAGACATTACAAGACATCTAAGATTGAAACTTTATTCCTTCAAACACGATTCCCTTAGTGCAGTAGTTTCAAAAATTTGAATGTGTACCTGCTTTCCACTCGAAATTGAAATTGTCAATTATACAAATTGCCACAGGCTGATTCATATGAATTTGCAGCTGTAATCTTCAGAAATATTGTTAGTCTTTAGGTTTTGAACACCAGTGAATATTTTTTGTTAAGTATTATGCTCATAGCATTAAAACAAATTGGTATGTCAAAACATTAATGAAAAAAAAGTAAAGTATGGGACTTACATGAAGGGGCTGATCCATTGGTACCATTCATATACGAAAAAGGCAAGGGCTCAGATCTCTGATCAGATCTTATTGTAGGTTCCAATGTAATTGGAGACTCAACTTCACTTTCTGAAAGATATTTCAAATTGGATTTATGCTTCACCATCCTACATAAAGCATCATTCACATTTAATTAAATATGCTCTAGTAATAAGGTTAGGTAAACATATAAAGAAACTTTCATCAATCAAGAAGGATGTGTTAATAAATCATATGTGACAATAGCAAAATAAGTTTATAAGCTGAATTAGCTGTATTTTAGAACTAGAATCATTGACTCACAGAATCATAGAAAGATAACAAAAAAAAATTCTGTCTTAGGAATTCAGGGATTTAACTACCAATTATAGTAAAAGTGACATAAATGAAAGCACAAACTGCAATTACAAAACAACACTAAAGACACGAGCATAATTCATCTCTTATCATACTTGATAAGAGGTGAATTTCCACTTTTCTAAGGATCATCTTCATCTTCTTGCAGATCCTTAAGTGTTCAAGGTTCCTGCTTTAGACAGATCTGTTATTACATCTACTTTGAGGCACAATAAAATCTACATCCACAATCATGGCAAGTCAGGACTGCCAAACCATGCTCTAAATATTTTCTTTCATTCAGGTTTAAATGGAAAAAGACAGATGTGCTGCATAATATGTGTGGGAAACTGTTGCGAAAGATTTGGGAGACAATCATTCTAAAACCATATTTAGTCTTAAGTTGCACATATACTGGGCACACACTTTTCAATCTTGAAGATATTTCCTTACTTGTATGGTATATATTAGATTTTATGACATTGTAGCAGCTTTAATATCTATAATTAAAGCTGCTACAATGTCATCTATAATTAAAGCTGCTACAGTGTCATCTATAATTAAAGCTGCTACAGTGTCATCTAATCTAATATATATACCATACAAGTAAGGAAATATCTTCAAGATTGAAAAGTGTGCCCAGTATACGTGCAACTTAAGACTAAATATGGTTTTAGAATGATTGTCTCCCAAATCTTTCGCAACAGTTTCCCACACATATTACGCAGCACATCTGTCTTTTTCCATTTAAACCTGAATGAAAGAAAATATTTAGAGCATGGTTTGGCAGTCCTGACTTGCCATGATTGTGGATGTAGATTTTATTGCGCCTCAAAGTAGATGTAACAGATCTGTCCAAAGCAGGAACCTTGAACACTTCAGGATCTGCAAGAAGATGAAGATGATCCTTAGAAAAGTGGATGAAGGCTGCTAGCTGGGTATGTGGTTTGACATGTAACATGTAGATTATATTTGTAAGAAACTTAAGCTATCTTTTCAGATGTACCCTGGATGATAATTACAATAGGAATGGATTGGAATGGAGGGAGATGCATGATATTTTGTCTATTTTATAGAGATCAAGCTGAAAAGGTATTATGAAGGTACCTGCATTCAATGGCAAGGATGATGTAATAAAAAAAAAAAATCCTACCTTTGGGTGTTAAGTTCTGAGGATGCTATGCCATAAACCAGTGTTTCCCAACCTGTGGTCTGTGCACCCCCGGGGGTCCGTGAGTAATTCAAAAAGAGTTCACGGGATAATTTATTTTCATTAAACTTTATCTTATCATGTTGCTCACACCTGGCCTAATTGATATGTTCATGTTCTTCTGAATATCTCCATTTATAACAGTATTGCATTGACATAAATGACACATTTAGTGTTGTAAAGTTGTAATTTATTACTTCATCTTTATGATACGTAAAATATAAACAATTTCCATTTTGGATTTTATGGGGGTCACGGTGAATTACCATTCGCTACAGGGGGTCCGTGACATATTAACATTCCCTACAGGGGTCTGCGCCATATTAACATTCATTACAGGGGGGTTTGCAACATATGAGCATTCGCTACAGGGGGGTTCGCAACATATGAGCATTCGCTACAGGGGGGTTCGCAACATATGAGCATTCGCTACAGGGGGGTTCGCAACATATGAGCATTCGCTACAGGGGGGTTCGCAACATATGAGCATTCGCTACAGGGGGGGTTCGCAACAAATGAGCATTCGCTACAGGGGGTCCGCAACATATTAGCATTCGCTACAGGGGGTCCGCAACATATTAGCATTCGCTACAGGGGGTCTGCAACATATTAGCATTCGCTACAGGGGGTCCGCAACTTCAAAAAGGTTGGGAAACACTGCCATAAACAATTGTACCAGCACTAGGAAGAGTGCTGATGTGACTGCTTATGTAAGCGCCTTCCAGTGCAAGCAAATTTTTTTTAAACAGAAAAGGATAACCATTTGATAGTCATGTAACTAGTGTGTCTAAGAAGGTGAAATGGTTGCTAGTTTTCCCTCCCCAGTGAAAAGTTAAAAATGGCTGTTTAAATACATTTAAATACACTAAAAATGTATCAGGGCCAAGAGGCCAAAAGTGCTAACCACATCATCTACGAGGTAGGTTCCAAAAGTTTCTGACCTGACATACAAAATTCATGCCAATTTTAAATTGCCGTTCAAGACAGATAGCACCATCTATGGTGAGATTACTGTAACAGTTTCAACTCTCTACCTGCATCATTCAGTTGGAGACACTCGCTTGACTAACATGTGGCATGCTAAGTGGCTGTAATGCTAAAAATCGAGTACCACGCTATGATAAAGTTTTTCACCAAAGAAGGGCTTTCTCCAAGTGCTATCAAACAGCAATTGGTCGATGTTTATGGGGAAGCTTCTCCTTCATATTCAACTGTGAAAGAATGAGTTAAACAGTTTCACATAGAAAGCATCGAAGATGATCCTAGTGATGGTCAGCCTGTGGAAGTGATGACTGAGGAAAATGTCCTAGTTGAGGAGGAACTGCTCGATAACAGATGGCTGAAGTTCAAAGAAATCTCAGCAAGGTTGGGACTTTCTATAACAACTGTCTTTTGCATCATTCACGAGAAGCTTCACATGACAAAGGTAAGTGCAAGGTGGGGTGCCTCAACTTCTCTCTTCAATTCAGAAGCATCATCATGTGGCCTGTTCCTGCAAGTTTTTAGAGCTTTGCCAAGGGAATCAAAGAGGAGTGCTGGAATCCACTGTCACCAGGGATGAAACCTCAGTCCTTATTATGATCCTCTTTCCGAAAGGGAATCCATGGAGTGGCACAAGCCAAGGTCACTCAGTCCACCGAGAAGATCATGGCAACAATCATTTGGGATTGCTGGGGAATTCTCTTGATTGATTTAAAGGAAAGGAATACTACTGTGAATGCAGAATATTATGCTTCATTCCTGCACAATGCCATAAAGAAGAAGAGACAACGAATGCTGAGTCATGGTGTTCACCTGCTTCACGACAATACTCCAGTCCATAAAGCAATTGTTGCAAAGGCTGGGGTGAAGGACTGTGGCTTTCAATCTCTTGAATGAATGCCACAGTCCTTCAGCCCAGATCTAGAATACAGTGATTACTACTACTTCTCAAAACTGAAGAAAGACCTACAAGAAAGAAAATTTGCATATGACAATGAGGTGAAAAATGCAGTTTTAGGCCATTTTGCAGACAAAAGTACAGACTATTTTTTCAAGGGCATCAAAATGTTAATTCAAAGTGTGTTGAAGTGAAGGGAGATTATAGGTGGTGCCTGCGAATAAGTAATGTTAAACTTATGCTCCTGCATTTTATCGCTTTAAGTGTTTTTTTTGTGCAAAATAAGCAGCAAACGGAAAAGTAACAGAAGGTACTAAGCAGCTGATTACTTCAGTACAACCTCGTAAGTACCCATAGTCCATTAAATCTGCTATATTTTACAACTAAAAAAACAGCCACATGAAAGCGCTATGCCTACCGTGCGAAGTAAAGATGGTGGCAACAATGGAATATTATCGAGTCCCATCAGCGAAGCGTCGCCGATCACCAACAAAAACGAATGACATTATAAAGTGCTGTAGCTGTGAAACCGAAGTCAAAGAAAGGCAAAAAGGTATATTGTGTGATTTCTGTTGCAACTGGTTACATATTTCCTGTGCGAAAATAAATGAATCGGCGCACAAGCTTTTTACCGATCTAAACCAGCCCTACTTCTGTACGACGTGCCTCCCTTCTGTAAAACAAATCCTGAACCTAGGCAAAAGAGTCAATAACCTTGAGCAACAGCTTAATACCGTGATCGATACCTTCTCCTCCAAAATCAAAAAGTTGGAAACTAAGCTCGAGATGCTCAATGACCAGCACCTGTGCCTGCTAACGAACTTCGTGAACTAATCACATCATCGGTACACGAGTCACTCGAGGCCGAAAATAGGAAACTCAACGCTGTTATCCTGAACTTTCCGACGGAAAATGGTAAATCCTTAAAAGAAGACATCGGCAAATTTGCAGGAGAATGCAATTTCGATCCCAGAAATATCGTCAAATGCCATCGTATCGGACCCATAAACAAAAGAAAGGATGGAATGAACTTTCCACGTCTCGTGAAAGTGACCTGCGAACTCACCAATAAACACTACCAAATTTATAACAGCAATAAACAACAAGCTAAAGGACACTTGCTCCCACTCGCACATAAGTGCTCGATCTGATTTAACATTTGCCCAGAGAGAACAAAGACAACTAGAAGAAAAACATCAAAATGGAGACAATAGTTGGGTGATAAACTACAAACAATCCAAACTAGTACAAATACCAAGTGACATCACTAAGGACACCAGTATGCAGGCACTGCATAGGAAACGTGCAAGACCCTTGGGGTCAAATCCATGTCTCACAGAACTATGCATATCCACTTCACCAACATCCGTAGCTCCAACCTTAATAGCATCCACTACGATCTGCAGTCCACCAAACCCCGCCTACTCTTTTTAACAGAAACTCAAATCTCACCTTCCCCTAGCACTATTCATCTCAACCTTCCTAACTATACACTATTTAACTCCTTTTGACCCTAGGGTGGCACCTGTGCATATATCTGCTGACATAGCCTGCCAGAGAGCAACTAACTTAGAATCGCCCGACTTTGACCTTCTCTGGCTGACGATATCCCTCCCCACTCAGTCAAATTCATCTACTGTCTCTATCGCTCTCCTAATAGCACCAATCACTCTGAGCTCTTTCATTTCCTCTCCTTAAAAGTTGATTTTCTCCAGTCCCACTCTCCTAACAGCAAAATCATCCTCCTGGGTGACTTCAATGTCCATAACACCAATTGGCTTTCCTCTTCCAGTTATACAGATCCTGCAGGCAGAGATGCTGAAACATTTGCAGTCACTAATGACCTCACACAAATTGTTCAAAAACCGACCTGAATACCAGATAACCCAAACCACTCCCCAAATACCCTAGATCTCTTCCTTACTAATGACCCCTCCAAATATGCAGTGAATGTAGTGAGCCTCCTGAGCAATTCTGACCACAATTTAGTGCTCATCCCCCCCCCCCCATGCAACAATGCTCACACAGTCACTCCCACACAAGAGTAGTTTGGCATTATAACAGTGCCAAATGGGACAATCTCCGAGACTACTATGCTTCATTCCCATGGTTAGACTATTGTTTCCGGTCTTCCAGTCCAAACATATGCACTGAACACATCACCAAAGTGATCCTCACTGGCATGAAAACATACATTCCCCACACTACTCAGACCTGTCGTCCCCTTACTAAATCCTGGTTCTCCAAAAAATGTGTCAAGGCTGTACAAATGAAAAATCAGGCATATCACAACTGGCTCAAATCAAGAACCCCCATCCTCATTGAATGCCTATACTGAAGCTCAAAACAAATGCAAGAAAATTATCAATACTTCCAAAACAGAATTTGAACGGGCCAAAAGCAGGAAGCTTGCAGCCTGTCCAAACGGCTGCCATGCCTTTTGGTCTCTTGCCAAGGCAATTGGCCGTAACTTTTGTCCTACACTATTCTCACCTCTATCATACCCAGATGGCTCAATAGCAACATTGCCCATAGAAAAAGCTAATCTCCTGGCATCACACTTTGCCTCCAATGCACAGATAACTGACAATGGTGTTAGATCTGAAAAAGGCGACTTCAAATTTTACATGATGTCACCATTCCAGAATCTAACAATTAACAAAAAAATATATATGCATACTTATCTTTTAGCGCAGTGTAACTATGTTTTTTTTTTTTTTGTAACACCATCTTGTATGATAAACTGTGAATTATGTGAATTTAAATTAATGTATCTACATACCTAGCATGAATGTAAGTCAGCAAAAGGGACAGATATGAGAGAAATCATTAGTGAAATATTATAAATGAAAGAATGCGTATTATTCAGCAACATAGGGCAAAGATCGCCCTAATACTACAAGAGCAGCGTAAGCACCTGCGGGCATCACATCTAAGAAGACATCATGACACATACGTTCCCGGAAACAAGAAGTCCCGTATGTTGATTGGTGAAGTCACCCAGCCTGAGACCAATGGGTGAGATGATAAGAGAAATTCAAACTTGGAAAGGTGGTGCTCTAGGGGAGCGTATAAAACCCGCGACACGGAAGTAAATCACCCCGTTTTTTCTTGTTCCTGCATTTCTCTTCGTGTGCTCCAAGAGTTCATCGCAGTTCAGCTCTCATTTTTGAGGACTGACTTACGAAAGGATCTGGCATGGCACCACAGCAGATTTTGGCAAGATCAACCGTAGGCCGTCAATCAGAAGGTCATCAACGTAAAACCTTAGCAGAGAGATAGCGCCCAGCTCAGGCGAGCACATGTAACCCACATGGCGATAAGATCGAGACAACCAGAGTCGTAACAAAGAAGGAAGGATGGAAGAAAACCGATAAAGAATAGATAAGTACTCTCACTTGTTCTAGCTCCTTTTGAGAATCAACTAACAGTGTTAAGAGAATGCATCTTAAAATATGTAAATGGAAGAAAGAGTGAAGAACTAAGATTTATGTAAATGACTATGCTTTTGAAATGAACTTTAAGAACTTTCAGTTAGATAGAGATTCTGTCATAATTAATCCGAGAGAGATTATTTATGTGTTAAAATGCCTAAATGTCCAATTGAGCTGTAATTAAGAATGTATTATATGTTGAGTTATTGAATTTGCTAACATTCTGAAGTCAATGCATAATGGTTTTAAGAGTGAGAGAGTGAAAGAATGGTAGAAGCTTAAATTAGATTTGATAGCTACTTTAACTTGTATGGCATTATATAATGAGTTTAATAAATATTTTGATTCCTTACTTACATGTGTTTCTGATCATGATGACTGACCCTGACTCTTCATAAAACATCGAACCTGTGATCGTGTGTGCGCGTACGGGGATACCCCAAATGAAAATAGTAGGGCACGACTAAAAATAAAATAAGCCAGAGGACCCAAGACTTCTAAGAATTCAGTTAACATTATTAGTGACACCTGATAATCTATGTTTATCCTAAAGGTTAAGTTTATCTCTAACTTTAAGACCCAAGCTGGCGCAGATAAAAAATAAATTTTGCCTGAGTGACTGGGATAACTCATAGAATTCAGGGAACAGGTAATCTCTGGTGGCCCTTAAAAGGTTAAGTTACGTAAGAAAAGGTATAAAAGAAGCGAAACATAACTAAAATTAATGAAGATCACATAACAATGACGCAACCGACTTAACAAAGAGGTACATGCGATAGAATTTCGTATAGCGGCTGAAGTAGGAAAGGATAAAGTTAATTATATTGCCTCGATATATCAATATCAGAGCTATACGATGCAACAACAGCAAATGCCCCCCTGTATCCTTTTGCCAAAAACACATCACAAACCTGTTGTCGAAATTAGACATTCAACTCTCAACTCCTAATCTACCTTGAAGGTACCCGGCTATTAAGCGACCACCAGTACGGATTCTGTCAAAGCCATTCAACAGGAGATCTATTCTCATACATCACCCATCACTGGACAAACGCCATGGAAAAATTCGGTAAATCCCAAGTATTTGCACTTGATATCTCCAAAGCCTTCGACTGAGTCTGGCACAAAGTCTTAATAAGCAAACTCCCATCATTTGGACTGACTCAGGACCTCTGCAGACGAACTGCCAACTTCCTGTCTGGATGCACACTATGTGTGATGGTAGACGGCTCCCTATCCTCTCACCATCCAACTAATGCTGGAGTCCCACAAGGTTCGGTTCTCTCACTGACTCTCTTTTTTCTATATATATCAATGACCTACTTCAGTTGACCTCTAACCCAATACACAGTTTTGCAGATGACAGCACATTAAATTCCTCCCTTTCATTTGACAAACCCTACTCTACACAACTCACCTCAACCCACAGAACATCAACCACCACTGCCCTTAATTCCGACCTCCAAGCCATCGGCCAATGGAGCTCAGATAACCTCGTCGATTTCATCGCTAGTAAAACCCAGTTCTGTCTTATCTCTCACAAAAAAGAATCATTTTCCCCCAGCATTGTTTTCGATAACACTTAAATTCTCAGACAAGATGAAATTTCTCTTCTCGGAATTACCTTGACATCAAGCCTCTCCTGGCACAAACACATCACAACCATTGCATCCTCAGCTTCCAAAAAACTAGGTTTTTCTCTTTTGCTCAAGATGCTACTTAACCTCTAAACAGCTGTTAAAACTAAAACTATACAAGTCACAAATCTGCCCAGCTCTCGAACTGCTCTCACATCTGGAGTGGGGCTCCAAAAAGCTCCCTCAAAATGCTTGACTCAATACAGAGGAGAGCAATTAGACTAACAAATCACCCATCCCTCACCAACTCACTCCCCCCACTTTCACATAGACGCTTGGTCTCTAGAATCTGTATATTCTATAAATATTTCCATGGGAAATGAAACAGCATCAATAATTCCCCTACCCTGTACTAAACCCATTGGAACACGTACAGCTGCCGTCCAACATCCTTTCACAGTACACCTTGAAACTCACAGAACAAGTTTCTTTTCCTCCTCATTCATCCCTGCTAGTGCAGTATTGTGGAACAGTCTTCCCCAGACGTATTTCCCAAGGAATACAACACACAGGCGTTCAAATCAAATGTAAACAAGTTTCTCCTTTCGCAACCCACCACCCATATATGGTACTAACGTACTATAGGTTGACCAGCCAACTTCCCGTATATGTGCCTAACATTAAAAAAAAAAAAAAAAAAAAAAAAAAAAAAAAAAAAAAAATTTTTTTTTATTCATATGGCATTTCCCCCTGTTCCTCCACCATCACTTAGGACTAGTTGAGCCCTCCTAATGAGGGAATTAAGTACATTTTTATGACTGTAGATTCGTGTATGTCTTTGTTCACGAGCCAGTTTGCTGTTCTGAGAGAGAAAAAAAAACCTAGTTTCCAGATGAAAAACCCTCTACCTCCATATGAGACCGACTAACACAACTTTAGTCAGAAGAGATCAGATAGGGTTCCTCACGTCATGGACGGGAATCGAACGCAGGTCTTTCCAACAAAAAGGCTTCATCTATAATGTCTAAGCCATGGAGGCACTAGGAAGATTATGTTGAAAAGTGACACAGTTCTTTTCTTTCTATCACCTCTAAAAGTTAGTCAGACTGGAAACTTATGGAACCACCCTCGTGCATAGTACAGACAGACTGTTGGTTTATGTGTAGCTATGATGAGTGCTTGGTTCTCTAGAAATTCAATACAGAAACTGCCTAGAGGAAGGGGGAGGACTCATTATAGTCCCATCTAGTTGTTTAATCTGACTAGCATACCCAGATTAAACAGCTGGGTTGAGCAGCATTTCTATGGTAATCAGGACAGGTAGATCATACTCTGGATATTCCTTCACACAGGATTAAACTTAAGAATATAACTGTGATGCAAAGAAGTGGTTATAGGTCTGGGATACTACTTTTTATTTTTTTTTGGAATTATCATTAACTACAAAATATGGCTGTACTAATCTTCCAAAGACCTTGGAGATATATTCCAAATACATTCAGCATGACTACTCTGACTTAACTCTGTTTTTATCCAGTCCTTAGAGGATACCTTGGTAAGGCATTAGTTCCTTTTACGAGGGGAGGGGGGTCTGGAAAGTTCTGATAAACATCTAGAACAAAATGATATTAAAGCAACTGATATAACCACAAGAAATAATATACTAGTAGCAGAGTTCTGAAGTAGTAGCTTATGTTCTTATAAGGTTTAATGCCTTAAATTTTTTTTTAAACTTGATTTAGTATTTTTGGTTTGAAAAGCATGTACATATAAAACATCTTCAATCTTTCCCATTGTCAAGAAGCATAAAAATAACTGTTAGTTAAAAAAAAAATTATCTTTTTTTTTTTTCCATGTTGAGACATTACACAAGAGGTTGATAAAGCCATAGTACATTAGTATTGTGTAGAGGTAGTGGGTTGGGAAAGGAGGAACTTGTTTACATTTTATTTAAATGACCGTATACTGGATTCCCTGGGAAACACAAGGAGAGGGGGGGGGTAGGTTGTTCTACAGTGCAGCAGATGAGGGAGGAGAAAAAGAAACTTGATCTGTAGGTTTCAAGGTGCACTGTGAATAGATGTTGAGCAGCAGCTGCATATGTTCCAACGAGCTTAGTACTAAGTGGGGGATTACTGATGATATTTCAGATGAACATTTCCCATCGAAATATTTGTAGAATACACATATTGCAGAAACCAAATGCCTATGTGAAAGTGGGAGGAGTGAATTGGCAAGAATTGGGTGATTAATAATTCTTACTGCTCTCCTCTATATTGAGTCAAGCATTTTGAGGGAGCTTTTAAAGACCCAACCCCATATGTGAGAGAAGTATACAATAGCTGAGCAGATTTGTGATTTGTATAATATTAACAGCTGTTCAAGGGTGTAATAATTATGATTATGATGCATTTATGCCAGGAGAGGCTTGATGTCAGGGAAATTCCAAGAAGAGAAATCTCAAATTGTCTAGAGATTTGGGTGTTATCAAAAATAATACTGGGAGAAAATGTTTTTTTTTTTTTTTTTTTTTTTTTTTTTTTTTTATGAGAAATAGGACAGTGCTAGGTTTTACTAGCATTGAAATTAACGAGGTAATCTGAACCCATTAGAGGATGGCTTGAAGACAGGAATTGAGGGCAGCAGTGGGTGATGTTCTGTAGGCTGAGGTGGATTGCGTGGATAAAGGTTTATCATAAGAAAGGGAGGAGTGCAATGTGCTGTCATCTGCAATAGGTCACTGATATATAGAAAGAAGAGGGTTGGTGAGAGCACAGAATTTTGTTACAAAATTAATAACGGAAAAAACTCACGTATAAAGATTATTTAATAGTATAATTTTCACCTGTGTGTCACAGGCATCTTTCAGTACATATTAAGCTCAAATTAAACAATAACTGACAATTCCATAAAGCGCCACCTAAGTAGCTGGTGTAAGATAACTAAAAAGGTCAATAAATTTCCTAAAAAAAAAATCAATACAATAAAAAGTTGAAAGATTAGCTGATTTGTAAAGTACTATCTCCCATAAAGGAGACAGACATAAGCCGTCAGATCTGTTTAAGTTAGGAGAATGAAGCAGAGTTTCACATGTTTCTTTATAAAGGCGTTCCATGAGGAACCGACTTTTGTGAAGAACTCTTCTTTCTCCAATGAACTCTATGTCTAGTGAAGATGGCATGTTCTGCAAGTCCAGACTTTTCAGGTTTAAAGTATTCAATATAAGATTGGTGTGCCGAGTAGAGGCAGATCTTCCCGTTTGTCCGAAATAAGATAATCCACAAGAGCATGGAATCTGGTAGACACCTGGATGATTAAGATGTGGAAGCTTGTCCTTAGGAGAAGTGAGAAAGGTGGAGATTTTTCTAAACGGTCAAAAGGCAACAAAAATATTCAGTGGTTTTAAAAGTTTTGCTATACGTTCACTGATGCCTTGTACATAAGGGATAGGAATGCGCATTATTTCTTCTGTGTTTGAAGAGGAAGACATATTAAAACTACTCAAAGTTAAGTTCTTTTAATGAAGCAATTCTTATAACCATTAGATAGAAAGTAAGAAGTTATATATTGTAGTTCTTTCTGTAAAAGATCGTCTGAAGACCAAAAGGAGTGGACCTGGTGAACCAGTGTTTTAATAGTTCCTGCCTTTTGACTGGGATGGATATAATGATTCCGCATGGATATAATGGCCTGTATGAGTCTTCTTTCTATAAACTGAGAAACGTAGGTTACCATTTGGTTGGCGAAGAATTAGATGATCTAAAAAGGCTAACTGCTTATTTGATTCTACTTCTAGGGTAAACTTGATCATAGGATGAAGTGCGTTTAACTTAGTGAGAAATTGTTGAAGTTCATCCGAAGAGCCATTCCATACAGCAAAAATGTAATCTACATATCTGAACCAATGAGTAGGTCTGGGAGAAATGTTGTCAAAGATACGTTGTTCAAAATGTTCCATAAAGAAATTGGAGATAGCAGGATGAACTTCAACAATTTCTCACTAAGTTAAACGAACTTCATCCTAGGATCAAGTTTACCCTAGAAGTAGAATCAAATAAGCAGTTAGCCTTTTTAGATCTTCTAATTCTTCGCCAACCAGATGATAACCTACATTTCTCAGTTTATAGAAAGAAGACTCATACAGGCCATTATATCCATGCAGAATCATTATATCCATCCCAGTCAAAAGGCAGGAACTATTAAAACACTGGTTCATCGGGCCCACTCCTTTTGTTCTTCAGACGATCTTTTACAGAAAGAACTACAATATATAACTTCTTACTTTCTATCTAATGGTTATAAGAATTGCTTCATTAAAAGAACTTAACTTTGAGTAGTTTTAATATGTCTTCCTCTTCAAACACAGAAGAAATAATGCGCATTCCTATCCCTTATGTACAAGGCATCAGTGAATGTATAGCAAAACTTTTAAAACCACTGAATATTTTTGTTGCCTTTCGACTGTTTGGAAAATCTCCACCTTTCTCACTTCTCCTAAGGACAAGCTTCCACATCTTAATCATCCAAGTGTCTACCAGATTCCGTGCTCTTGTGCATTATCTTATTTCGGACAAACAGAAAGATCTGCCTCTATTCGGCTAGAAGAACACCAATCTTATATTGAATACTTTAAACCTGAAAAGTCTGGACTTGCAGAACATGCCATCTTCACTAGACATAGAGTTCATTGGAGAAAGACAAGAGTTCTTCACAAAAGTCGGTTCCTCATGGAACGCCTTTATAAAGAAACATGTGAAACTCTGCTTCATTCTCCTAACTTAAACAGATCCGAAGGCTTACGTCTGTCCCCTTTATGGGAGATAGTACTTTACAAATCAGCTAATCTTTCCTAACTTTTTATTGTATTGATTTTTTTTTTTTTCTTTTAGGAAATTTATTGACTTTTTAGTTATCTTACACCAGCTACTTAGGTGGCGCTTTATGGAATTGTCAGTTATTGTTTAATTTGAGCTTAATATGTACTGAAGATGCCTGTGACACACAGGCAATAATTACACTATTAAATAATCTTTGTACGTGAGTTTTTTCCGTTATTAATTTTGTATCGATATGTCTACTCACGGTATACCTCTTTTAAAACAGAATTTTGTGAAACCCTGGCATTAGTTGAATGGTGAGAGGATAAGAAACCATCCGCCATCACACATAGTGTGCACCCAGACAGAAGTCCTGAGTCAAACCAAACGATGGTAGTTTGCTTAGTGAGCTTTGGTGCTAGACCCGGTCAAACACTTTGGAGATATTAAGTACAACCACTTGAGATCTGCCAAACTTCTCCATGGCATTTGTCAAGAGATGGGTTACATATGTGAGCAGATCTCCTGTTGATCAGCAGTGACGGAATCCATATTGGCAGTCATTTATTAGGTGGGTACCTTCAAGGTAGTGTAGGAGTTGGGAATTAATGGTTTTTCCCATTAAGACAGGACTGAGGTGAGCAAGATAGGGTGATAGTTGGATGGCAGTAACTTGTCGCCCTTGTTGGGAATAGGTTGAATTTGGACCAATTTCCAGGCTGTGGGATAAATACCAGCGGAGTAAGAGAGTATATACAGGCAACATAGGATAGGAGTCAGTTCTGGTGCACAAACTTTCAGGATAATTGAAGGAATGCCATCAGGGCCAGGAGACTTTTTTTGTGTCTAATTTGGGCAGTATTTTTCTGATCTCTTTCTGGCAAAAGATATAGGGGCATTGAATGTTGGGCATCTGGAATGGTTGGGAGGGGGTATTTATCATTGTCAGTTATGCATGCATTGGAAGCAAAGTGTGAGGACAAGAGATTGGCTTTTTCTGTAGGTGATGATGCAATAGAGCCATCTGGGTATGTTAGGGGTTGGAATAGTGTTGGGCAGAAGTTACGACCAATTGCTTTGGCAAGAGGCCAAAAGACTCGGCTGCCATTTGGATAGGCTGCTAGTTTCTTGCTTTTTTGCTCTTTCCATCTCTGTTTTGCAAGCAGTGATTGTTTTTTTTTTTTTTTTGCATCTATTTCTGGCTTGAGTATAAACTCTAAAGGAGGATAGAGTTCTTGATTTAAGCCAGTTATGGTATGTTTGGTTTTTCATTTGTACACCTTGGTGAATCTTTTGGAAAACCAGGATTTAGTTAGGTAATGGCAGGTCAGAGTACTGTGGGGAATGTATGTTTCCGTGCTAGTGAGGATTACTTTGGTTATAAGTTTGGTCCATATGTTTGGGTTGGAAGGCTGGAAGCAATAGTCCCACCGTGGGAATGAAGCATAGAAGTAGCAGAAGCTGTTCCACTTGGCAGTGTTATAATGCCAAACCACTCTTGTACGAGAGTGGATGTGTAAGCATTGTTGCATCTCCTCCCCGTTGGGGGGAGGTGAATGTAGTGGGTCCCCCCCCTAGTTAATTCTGACAACAATCTAGCGTTGCATCTCCTCCCAACTGGGGAAGGGGGGGGGATGAGCAATAGATTGTTGTCAGAATTACATAGGGTGACCCACTACATTCACTGTGTATTTGAAAGGGTTGTTAATGAGGAAGAGATATAAGGTATTTGGGGAGTGGTTCGAGTTATCAGGTATTCTGGTTGGCATCTGAACAAGTTGTGTAAGGCTGTTAGTGACAGCAAATATTTCAGCATCTCTGCCTGCTAGATCTGCACTGCTGGAGGAGCAAAGCCAGTTGGTGGACATTAAAATCTCCTAGGAGGATGATTTTGCTGTTGGGAAAGTTGGACTGCAGAAAATCAATTTTTAAGGAGAAGAAATTAAAAAGCTCAGATTTGTATCAAAGGAGCGATAGAGACAGCAAATGAATTTGACTGAGTGGGAAAGGGATATTTTCAACCAAAGAAGGTCAAAGTTGGGTGATTCTAGCAAGGTATGGCAGAACAGATGTATGCACAGTTGGGTCGAAAGGAGTTAAAGAGTGTGTAGTTTGGAAGGTTGAGATGAACAGTGCTGGGGAGGGGGGAGGTGAGATTTGATTTTCTGCCAGAAAGAGTAGGTGGAGTCTGGTAGACTGAAAATGGCAGTGGACACTTTAAAGTTTAGTTTAGGCCACAGATGGTGGTGAAGTGGATATGCAATGTGAGGCATATGTTTGACTGCAAGGTT
Source organism: Typopeltis vanoorti (assembly GCF_054136105.1). Classification (NCBI taxonomy): domain Eukaryota; kingdom Metazoa; phylum Arthropoda; class Arachnida; order Uropygi; family Thelyphonidae; genus Typopeltis; species Typopeltis vanoorti. The sequence continues at coordinate 66,768,735 of NC_143555.1, read as the reverse complement.
CTTGCACATTTCCTATGCAGTGCCTGCATATTGGTCTCCATAGTGGCTACTAGTGGCGTCATTTCATTTATGCACTAATTTAACTTGCTAATAGTCGATGATCCAACTGTTGTCTCCATTTTGACGCTTTTCTTCAAGTTGTCTTCGAAGATAGCATCCTTGTTCCCTCTGGGTAAATGTTAGGTCTGGCCCAGCATGTACGTGTGTGTTTCGGGGCAAGTGTCTTTGAACTTGTTGTTGATCACTGTTATTAATTTAGATGTGCTAATCTAACAGGAAATCACCAGAAATAACTAACTGCACTGCACTTCTTGGCTGCAGGTAATCTGCTAAGCACAACTAAGCTACCTGTGCTGTTCAGAGCCTGCATACCTTTAATACCCATGCAAATTTCAGTCAGTATGCATGCACCTGCATACTGCTTACTCTATGTTAAGAATTCACATTGATTCCTAGTGGCAAACTGTGTATGGAACTGCATTTCTGCATTATTGTTTCACATTCCTTCTTTTACTTGTAGCAAAATGATAAAACTGGATCACCTTTATCCTACAGCCAATTTCTTTTCATAATCTGACTGTGCTTTCTATATAATACTCTTAAATTTTCTGGCCTTGTACCTTATATTGTTCATAACTTGGTTGGCTGACTGATTTATATTTATTGGTGCAAGGACAGAAAAGGTCATACCGTACCATATTAAAGGTTACAGCGGTACATAAGTTATTAATAAATAGTCAAAGAGATAAATTAGTAAATAATATGTACAAAAAAAAAAAACAATTTAAGCAATGCAGTATCTACATATAAATAGAACTGCTAATCAAATGTGTTTATATAAATTAATTCTTTGTGAAAAGTTAAAAACATCAAGCAATTTGTTCGAGTCTGATAACATCTGCTTGAGTGTACATGGCACTGTAGTGGGATAAGTAAAATTTTCATTCCTCTCTTATGTGAAGTGTTTGCACTCTGCCAGAATATGACAAATGGTAAGACGACTGCTGCATTTTTTGCCCATAGGTGGGTCATCAGCCCTTAATAAATGACAATGTATAAGATGGCTGTAACTCATGCAGAACCTAGCAATAACTTCCTCTCTTCTCTTTCTACATTAACCAAACTGCCAATGCGTAATTTCAGGCTTAATCTCATGCAATTTGTTTGTCAGTGCTTTCTGTTATGATGACTGCATTGGGTAATTAGCTTTGATTTGTCTGTAGTCTCCACAGACAAATGGGACTGTCAAACAGTATGTTGAAAAAGTGAGAGCTGATCTAGCCGCTGCATATGCAGTCTCATTTCCCTTAATTTCAATGTGACTGAGAATCCAGTACAACTGAACATCATAATTATGGGTCTTCATTTTTGTACAACAGTTGTAAAACTTCACAAATCACTGGATGTGGATTATAGACAAGAGAGGAGATTGCCTGTAAAGAACTCAATGGGTCTGTATATTAGTAATGGTTTTCTATTACATGCCCAAATGCAAGCTGAACATGCAACTGTACAATAACTGCAATCAAGTGGGATATAGATGAATATAGTAATGTCGGGAAACAGCCAACAGAGGTCTCAGATCTTGAAACATCAGTATAGATGGGCAAGTTGACTGCTCTATGTGCAATTAATCAATTGCAGGTAGACAGAAAATGGAATATGAGACTTCTCATATTCCATTGAGATAATGGAATATGAGTTGACAAAGTGAGAGGTTGCAGGATGGAATGCAAACCTGCCATGAAGGAATGCTGTTATGTCTGATGGAGGTAATGTTGTTGTCAGCATTCATATTGAGCTTCCAATGCAGACAAAAGATACTAGACCAAGTAGGATGCTCTGGAAAAGGCTATTTTTAGGGCACAATTCAGACAACTGTTTCCATGTAATTGATAGAGACAGTTCATTTGCTTCAACATAAAGACACCAGTGGCTATCCATATCCCTTATGATGGATGGATCTAGCCATTGCAAACTACACTGCCTTGTAAAACCATGAACTTGAGACTTATAATCCAGCTTTTGAACATAAGTATATGATAAAAACGAAGCAATGAAGATTGATTCACATCCATTCAGCAGAGGATAGAGTGGGAAGGAGATTCTCTTGCACTTTTTTCTTAGTTGATGAACATGGGCAAGAAATATAAGTTTTCTGCCAAAGATGAATTTCAAGAACTCAGCTTCTGTTGCTATTAGAATAACAGTTTATCCCAGTCTTAGTTCAGGATCTGGGTGAAGAGTACATTTTTGGCAGAAGTGTACACAGACATTTTTTTTCTGCTGAAAACCTGATCCCATTACTAAGAGCCCATGGAGAGACAATCACTTACTTGCTGAAGTTGTCTTTCTCATTACCCTCATTGTACAAAGTATTTAATAAATACAGGAAAGTGCCTATGAGACCTATGTTACAGAAGTCTTTTAATATGCCATATCTCTAGGATGTGTCATATCTTTTGCCATGTCAAAGAACACTGAAAAAACCAGATGTTCTTGTTTCAGGAATGCATCGCTTATGCATATTTCTAAACAAAACAAATGATCCAGTTCAACAATGTCTATGAAAACCACATTGTGTACTGGAAAGAGGATCGTTGTTTTCTAAATACCAGAGAAGTCTGGTGTTAACAATTTTCTCAAATATCTTACAAAACCAGCTGGTCAAAGCAATAGTCTGATAATTGTAGGTCATAATCTTAGGCCATGAATCTAGAAACTCTTCCTCTGTAATTATTCTGTTGTATAGTAAGTGAAGGAGATCTACAGAAGATGATGGAAGATATTTATCTTCCATCATCCATTATGATATCTCATTAGGACCTATGGGCACTGGGGCAACTAGTATCTCAGTAACTGCTTCACATCCTTCTGAATTTTTAATAATGAAAGAAAAACTGGAGCAACCTTGCTTGTTTTTGCAAACAAACAAGATCTTTCTGGTACACTACCTTCTGAGGAAATAAAATATGTAAGTTTTAAGTAATATATCAGTGTATAAATTTACTTTTTATTTTTGTGTATAAATGGATTTCAGTAGAATTTGATTTTTTTCAAGAAAAAATTTTATACAAATCTGAAAATGGTGTTGAAATTTGTAGATGAATTTTATTAATCACTGATGTTGAATTCCTTTGTTAATGAGAATTTTTAACATTGGTTTGTAATTCAACTTTATCTTGCCAGTTCATTCTTCCTTCACTTGTGAAAGATTTTTGTGAGTTATGCTATAAAATAAACTGTTTGAAAGAGGGTTATTTTCAAACTGAATTCAGTAAGCAGATATAAAATTTGAAAGTTTTATGACTATGATTTCACTGATTATATAATTGATGTTGGTGTGCAGAAAATTCATTCATAAAAAAAAAAAGTTCTGCAAACAGTGAACTATCTTTCAGATAGTTCACTGAAGTGATTATGTAGAACAGTTCATCAAAAAAAAAAAACAAGTCACTGAAAAAGAATTCATCAAACTGCAATTAACTGAGAAACAGCTTATCAGAAGACAGCAAAAAAAATTCAATTCTTGAAAATAATTTCAGTATTTTAAAAAAATAATTGTTTAATTGATCACTAGTGCAAATTCACAATTTGCTGAAAGTTACAATTGAGTGAGAAGCAATATTTCCTTTCAATTCATAACTATATGAATTGAAAAGAAATATTAAAACACTGATTGATTGAAATTAACATAGTGAGGAAACTTTAAAATTTTGGTATTGAAGTTTCTGCAATCTAGTACTCTAGGCAGTCTGATCTGAGTGAGTGAGGGAATCAGTTTTAACTTTAGTTTGTAATTCAGCTTTATCTTTGTCAGGTTTGGATGCGTGGACAATATCTCCAGTATTATTTAGCTCTCCAAACTAAAATACTGAAGGTTACATTTGCAACTGGCTGCTTTGGTATAGACAAACTTATAGAATTAATGAACAGTCAACAAGAGATCTTCAGAGGGTCCCCCCCCCCCATTAAAACCATGCAAATTTCTATTTCCACAACAACAACAAGCTCAGGCTAAGTAACAATAACAAGATTTCAGGCGAGAGATCATTTGTAGGCTTGTGGAACAGGATTTTAGGCCATTGTGAATGGTTACAATAATATAGAACTCATGGCAAGTTAATAATAAAAGGACTCCAGTAAAATTAATACATTCCCTAACAGTTAAATTTTATATTTTTCACCACAAGAGGTCAATTATGCTAGGGAAGTTAATCGTTTCAATTAACTTCCCTAGCATCATTGACCTCTTTTTGCTTTTTGTAGTGCATTGATGCATATTCTTCTGAAGGTGATCTTTGATATAAAAGATGAAACATATACTTTAATTCTAAATAAATTATTTAACTCAAAACAATAGTTTCGCCTATAAATTTAGTATAATGAGTGCTGCTCATTATTCATTCATGCATACCAAATAAGTCTGATTCTGGTTTGCCATCTAGATTTTTTTTTTTCAGTTAATTCCTTAATTGGTAGCTGAGTTTTTCCCTTTTTGAAATTTAGTTTTTACCCATGCAACTCAGAGAAATGAAACATATTTAGACAGTGCTCTAACACTGTCTAAAATAGTGTTAGCTCCATTTTTCTAAATTACAGAGCTTTTCTCTTCAAGTTTCGATGAGAAAACCCTAATCACAAAGATGAGCTAACACAGCAGTTAATATTTTAAAAAAAAAGTCCTAGAAAAATATCTAGGTTGGCAACAGGAGTAGATGATATTCGACCAGAAATGCTGAAGTATGGTGGTATAAGAGTCTGCTTTCCATAGTTCAGAAAGTCTGGACAGAGGGACGAATTCCCAATGATTGGAGTAGAGCTCTCATAGTACCCATATATAAAAAGGGAAATAAAACTGAATGTGAGAATTACAGAGGTATTTTCCTACTGAATGTTCCTGGCAAGATCTATGCAAGTATACTTGAGAAACGGTTGAGAAGAATTGTGGAAGAAAAGCTTGGTGAAGAACAAGCTGGATTCAGGCCAAATAGAGGCTGTCAGGATCAGATCTTCACTTTACGACAAATAGTCAAGAAAGCATGGGAATATAACATTATTCCCAATATGTATTTAAGTTTTGTCGATTTCGAAAAGGCATATTGCAAGGTGCCAAGAGAGAAGCTATTTAATATGCTACAATTATATGGTGTAAATGGGACATTATATCAAGCAATACTTAGTCATTATTTGAGTTGTAAGTCAGCAGTTAGAATTGAAGGAAGTACAGGAAGATGGTTTAATGTTAAATCTGGTGTGAGACAAGGATGTACATTTTCCCCTCTGTTATTCATTATCTATATGGGTCACATTATGAAGGAAAGTGGTATTAAACATGATATCAAAATTGGAGATGTTAGTGTCAGCTCTTTGCTTTATGCGGATGATGTTATACTTCTAAATAAATCCTCTACAAGTCTGCAAGATTCTCTGACTAAATTGAATGACTGGTGTAATAGATATGGTATGAAGATTAGCAATAAAATGACAAAGACAATGAAAATAGGCAGAATCATTGAAAATGTCAAATGTGTTGTGAATGGAGAACCTGTGGAACAAGTAAAACATTTCAGCTACTTAGGCACGATTTTTAGTGAAGATGGTGAATTAAATATAGAGATAGACAACAGAATCAGCAAAGCTGGTATGGTGGGAAGTTAATTGAATAAATTCATATGGAATAAGAGAGAAATTAGTCGGAACACTAAATTAGCTGTATACAGGACAGTGTTCAAACCAGTTTTAACTTATGGATCTGAGAGCTGGGTCAGAAGTAAAACACTTGACCAAAGACTAGAGACCGCAGATATGAGAGTCCTGAGAAAGATTATAGGCGTGAAGAGATGGCATCAATGGCAATATTATATTAAAAACGAAGATATTAGGAAAGAACTTGACATTGTAAGCATCCAGGAATGCGTTAGCAGAGCTAATCTCAGGTGGTATGGTCACTTAAACAGAATGGGTGAAGAAAGATTAGCAAAACCAGTATTCTCTGCCAGGTTGGTAGCAAAATGACCCAGAGGAAGACCAAGATATAGGTGGATTGATACGGTACAAAGTGCCTTAGACGATAGAAATATAAGATCTGATAATGTTGGAGTCTTGACAAGGAACAGATTAATTTGAAGGAAAATTGTAGATAGGAAGTTAGTAATGATGTAATTTTTTTCATGTTGTACTATCATATCCTGTACACCACTTGAGGGTACATGGCAGGAATTTGATGATGATGAAAGAAAAACAAAAGAAATAGCACCAAAACTCTTTTTAGCTTCTTCTTAATGAATGGTTGATTGTATGTCTAGCCCATCGGTGAAAACATTTTGCTGCTGTTTCTCTTTTTTTACTTTCAATATTAAAAATTTGGAAGGATATGAAGCTGTTGCTGTGATACTAGCAAAATTTCTCTCAAAGTGTCTGCAACAGCTTTGGAATCATCAACAACACATCTATTATGTTCCAAGGTAGACAACTGGTGTGTTTTATATCTACTTTTCAATTTCTGGATTTTATCCCATACAATTTTTGCACTCATTGTTTGATTAATTGATGATATAAATGGGATCCAAGATTGTTTCAACTCTGATGGCTCACATAACATGCTGTGTTCTGTTATGAAAGGTTAAAAGTTATTATAATTGATGTAGTAGGATATCTATGAAATATATCCCATGCACTATCTTGATTTTTTAATAGCTTGTCAGTCTGAGTTCCGCCAAGGGTTTTAAATTAAGTGGAAATTGGGATCATGTTTTTAGAATTGTGGCTATTATTGCCTGGAGAATACAACCTGTTACATGCTTCACTGATAGGTGTTTCACTAACTGACTGCTTGAGCATTACATTTTTGCAAGATAAGAAAACTACTCCTGTCAGACTGGCCCATTGTCTACATGTAAGAGAACATGCTTCCTGTGAAGACATAGAACAGATAACAAAAAAATTATCACTTCCATAGATGTACTCTTCGACATTCCACACAAGCAGTGAAAAAATGGCATTGAAGTAGATTGTAAGATTAATTGCAGAATTCAAGCGGGTGGGCATGTGGAAGAAGGTATTGGTTTCAGTATTAAGAAGGGAGAGGTCATGACTGTTGAGCATTTGCTCAATGATATGACCTTGTGCATTTGTGTTGGCATTATCCAATAGAGCATTGTATCCATTAAAGTCTCTCATGAGAAGTATAGGCTGAGGCAGTTGGGATATAAGATAATCGAGTCCCATCTTATTTAGTTCATCAAGTCCCATCTTATTTAGTTCATCAAGTCCCATCTTATTTAGTTCATAAACTGGTGGTAAATATATTGAGCTTACAGAGAGCAGTAACCTTTTACTGAGCGAACATACATGTAGAGAATACTGATTGCGAAATATTTAGGCACATTGGTTGGGCATGTAAAAAGAAGGTGATCCTGATGGGATACTTTAATTACAGGAATACAGAATTATTATTATGTGACACCTCCAAGGAGTCCAAAGACTCATCAAGGGAGGGTACCTACTCTACAACTCTCTGTCTCCACCACTTAATCCACCAACTACAGAGAACTGCAACTATTATCGTCATCTACACCAATGCCATCTACTGCCCACTGTTACACCCTGATACCTTCACATGTGGAATTTTCAGTTATCATGGTGTAACATGAAGAGAAAATAAAATAAAACCCCTGTATAAGAGCTAATACATAAATTACTTAAGGAAAGAAAAATATTCTTGCATCCAAGTAAAATATATAACAAAAAGTGTTTGTTGAACTAAATAATAAAAGAAGGAATATATTACAGTTGTGATAAAAAAAAAAAAAAAAAAAATTAGCTACGTAAGACAGAAAGGATTAGTGATAAGAAATTGTATGTGAGAGGCTAGAGATTAAAATATTAAGTAAATTCTTAGAAAATTTGGAAGGGGGGTTAATTTAGAGGCTAGCAAAAGAAAAACCATAGACTATCGCTCAGGGTCAATTCCCAGATTTAGACATCGTCATGTGTGAGTCGCGAGCTCGCCGACCTCAGGACGTTTGGCAGAAAAACGCCATCCTAATTGGTTGGTGAGGTCGAATCCAGTAAGGGACGGAGAAAAGAAATTAAAGAATGTGCCGGTAGCGGTCAAGGTATAAAAAGGTTAGAAACCCCCCCCACGATGCTTTTCCCTGGATAGTTTCTTCACGACTTCCTTCGTGTAGGTTTGACGCGGTTTTCCTGAGTGGCGGGGTTGGAGTTATATCTCTGTCCGACACAACAAGGGAACAAGTAGTGAGCGGGATTTCGATTCCGTATTTCCTATGGTAAGAAACGAGGAATGCCATTTAGCTAAAGGAAAGAAGGTATTATCTATGTGTTTCATCATCCAGTGACAACTACGAAAAAAAGGAAATCTGTAAAGAAGTCGGTGTCCACGTGGTGAGTTTCACAGCCATGGTATAGATGATTCTAAAGTGTGTTCTTAATTCAAGTACGAAAAGTAAAGATCGCATAAGCACAGTTTAATGCCAAGAGAACTTAGGAGTGACCGATTATAGGAGAGATCATACCAGGATAGTTCAATCGGAAAAAAGTAGAGGCCAATATAGAAAACTCAAGAGAAAAAGGTACTGTAAAAATCTCATGTTAACTGAAAATCGTCTGTAATTGTAATCATTATTCTATTACTGAACTGTTGAAGAGACTAAGGAATTTATACTAGGACTTTAGTACATGACTGATATATAATGAAAGTATGCTTGTTAATATTAATATTATATAAATAATTATGTGTCCTGAGATTTATGCATTTGTATTGTAACTTATAGGAAAGTTTTAAATGTCAAAGTTATGTGTTAACACAGTGAAAGGATAATTTAATCTACATAGTTTTAGATAGTTAAATAGAGTGAGTTGATCACATATGTCCAGGTGCTACAGCATATAGCGTATTCAGACTAATATAGGGTTAACTAATGTGTTAATTAGATCTGGGATTATACATATGATTGTATGAGTTGAATCTGTTATGGCGGCATGATCGCAATACCCATATAGGATCATAGCCAAATTACTTGTGATAAGCTAATGTTATTTTGTAAATGTTTTCTCAGTATTGAATTGAATTATATTAGAAATTGATTGTACCATACTAATGAGTTTAATAAACCTTTGTTCACTGATAAAACAGTTGTCTGAAAGTTGCCCAATGCACCATTTGAAAACGTACGAACCTAATCATGCGGGAGGGGAGAATATTTAAATGAGTAACGAGATAAAGTGTCACGACTGCAATATTGTTTCACATTCAGACATATTTTAGTAATTGCTCCTTGTTTTTGTATTTAATATCTCAAACTAAATGTCCCAAAAGGCACAGTATAATATAAATATTAAGGACACTAAGGGGAGAAATATCTTAAATATTTGTATTTTGAGGTGATATCTCATACATAGATAAAAGTTGAACATAGATAAGCAGAATTTCACTAGATAGAATAATAATCACCTAATCATGCAGGGGGGGAGGGGAGAATATTTAAATGAGTAACGAGATAAAGTGTCACGACTGCAATATTGTTTCACATTCAGACTTATTTTAGTAATTGTTCCTTGTTTTTGTATTTAATATCTCAAACTAAATGTCCCAAAAGGTGCAGTATAATATAAATATTAGGGACACTTAGGGGAGAAATAGCTTAAATATTTGTATTTTGGGGTGATATCTCGTACATAGATAAAAGTTGAACATAGATAAGCAGAATTTCACTAGATAGAATAATAATCATAAATTGGGACACACCACCACCACTAGTATCTTTGTTTGTAAACTGCATGTGTTCTCAAGGCCAATTTGTCTGTATGCAGGATGAAAAACCTGAGTTTCCAAGAGTAAAACCCCCTGCTACCTCTGTATGTGAGTGGCCAACTCACCTTCAATTGAAAAAAAAAAAACATATAAAGATTCCTCTCGTCACGACAAGAATAGAACTTAGGCCTTTTTCAAATGAAGGGTGCAACGTACAGTCGTTCCTCAAATTGTGCTATGGAGGTGCTTCAAAATACCACTTGGGTTTGTCCAGGATGGAAGGAGGATATGCCTTATGAGAATGAGGAGTGAGTTTGTTGAATTTCTGAGGGAAAAATATCTTAAGCAGCATGTAACTGAAGCAACTAGAGGTTTTAGTGATAGCATCATAAGTTGAAGTTGTTAATGAGGTGTTAGCACTGCAACTGGTTGGTGAGAGTGATCGTGAGGTACTTTGGGAAATGGTGAAACATGAGAAGTTAGAGCCAAAAAAGCATATACAGTGGTATCTCGCTAATCCGAACCGCTTTAGTCCAAACCCCTCCAGTAATCCAAACTGAGGGTAGAAAGAAAATAAAGTTTTATTTATTACGTATTATTTTGTGTACTATTATTTTTATTTAATAATTATTATTTTAACTATTATTATTTATTTTATTATTATTACAGTACAGTATTTTTTACATACTGTCGATTGTACGGTTATAGTGTAGGCCTATTTTGATTTATTGTATGTTCACGTTTGCTTGGGAAGCTGTCGAACCTGAGGCAATTCGAGCGTCATGGAAAAAACTGTGGCCTTCTAAAATTTACCAAGATAACTACGGTGATACACAAAAAGAGGAAATTCAAAAGGTACATAATTTGGTTAAAAATATAAATCCAAATGTCGAAATTTCACAAACATATGTTATGGAATGGATTACAGGTAGAACCAAAAGTGAATTCGAAATTGAATCAGATGCTGAAATTATAAATATGATGCTACAGAATGAATTAGAAGACGATGATGACGGTAAAGAACTCGAAGAAAAATAAGTAAAATATGAAGAGGCAGTTGACAGTTTTAATATGTGTATAGAATGTGCTAAACAGAATGATACGTCATTCCACAAAATTTTATTGCTAATGCAGCTCCGAGAAGAAGCATTCGAAAAATGTTTAGCTTCCAAGAAGCAAAAGAAAATCAGTGACTTTTTTTACAAAGAAATTAAAAAAAAACTTTTGTGTGTTATTTTGTGAAACTTTTTTTTGTGTTGTTTACAAGAAAGTGATATTTTTTATGCAAATTAAGTTATGTACTGAACTATGCAATTTTATTAAATTAGAATCCTCAACAATACAGGTACATACAAACTAAATTTTTTACTAAAATAAACTTGTGTACTGTATTATTTTTTAAGTTTTACATTACAGTACAGTGGTTTTTTTTTTCTATCAGTTACTTCATTTATTTACAGAATTAAATTGATGTACCATCAGAATCTGATTACTTCTGTCTTATTGTCTCTGGGGGTAATTTGCTAATCCGAACGAGCACGGTTTTTATTAGTTCGGATTAGCGAGATACCACCGTATGTGGAATTATAAGGTGGGTAATTACAGGAAGCTCTGTAGTCAACTAGCATCAATATGTCAGGGTAGACGAGCTGTGCAGAAAAGATGTTGACGGTGCATGAGGCAACTCATAAAGCAGTATCTGACACAAGTAATATATAAATGCATATCAAGAATTAAGCAAGTAAATAGAGTAGGAGTGGAATGGATTAATAGTGAAACCAAGCAAGCAAGCTGTGATGGAAAAGAAAACGTTATGGAGGAGGTACAAGACATATCTATGAGGAGTAAAAAGTACAGGCTAGGAAAGTGATGAGAATATTAAAGAAAGAAAACATGCAATGTGAGGAGATTGGCTGGTCAAGCCAAGGTTAATTAAAGGAAATTCTTCTGCTATACAGCAAGCAAAATGAAGAATAATTATGGCAGGTTGACACTGATTGATAGTCATGGCAGCAATGACCACTGCAATGGATCTAGTGAAATTACTGAATGAGCACTTTATCAGTGTATATCACACTGGTGTAAAATGATGCCATGCAACATATAGAAGGGGGGCAAGTATTAGAAGAATTAGAAATGAAAGAATCAACGACATATCAGGTATTGACTGGGATAGATGCTAATAAGGCTGTGAGAATGGATGACATATCACCACATATTTTTAAGGAATGTGCACAACAGTTAGCTATGCCCTTGACCTGGTTATATATTGCAGTGAATAAGATTCCTATAGAGTGGAAAGAAGGCAAAATAATACCACTTCACAAACATGATTCTAGGGCAGAAGTTACCAATTACAGACCAATCTGCATAACAGTAGTTGTAGTGAAGGTGTTGGAGAGATTGGTTAGGTACAAAATACAAGATGGGTTGATGGACATAGGATTCTTTAAGGGTAGGTATTGTTTTAGCAATTCACTTGGATTTTATGATAAGGTAACGAATGTGTTAGATAAGAGAGATTCGTATACAGTGATATTCTCGGACTTTGCAAAAGTGTTTAATAGATTACCACAGGATAAGTTGGTGTACATGTGCATAGGATGGGAATAGATAGTATACTGGATGGATGGATTGGTGACTGACTCTCTGAACAATACCAGCAAGTTGTGTATGATGGAGCAGTGTCTCATAAAAAATGGCATGTCTCAGAGTTCTTGTGCCTCTGATGTTTAACTTGTTTGTAAATGATATATCATGTGGACTGACTGGGAATCTTAAGTTGTTTGCTGATGATGATGATACAAAGTTGGGGAGAATTATAGGTAGCACTACTGATGTTAATTAACTTCAGGAAGATCTGAATAGACTTCTGATTTGGATCAAGTAGTGAGGTTATAATTTTAATATTAATAAGTATAAGGCATTGCATTTTGGAGTGCAGAAATATAAGACTGTGTGCCATATTGATGTCACTATACTGCAGAAAGTGGATGATGTTCAAAATCTGAGAGTAATGGTTGACAGTAGACTGGATAGACATATTGCAAGTGTTTCAAAGACTGCACATCGTAGTGCTGCTATGAAAAGAAGTACACTAACATGTAGGGATAAGGAGGTGCCACTGTGTAAAGCACTGGTCAGACCACACTTGAATTACTGTGCTCAGATTTGGTCACCTGGTTTTCACTGTGATGGGGAAACATTGGAGAGGGGGCTAAGACAATATTAGGACTCTGGAATGCCACCTATGGAGAGAAATTGAAGGAATGTGGATTGCAGGGTTGGTGGATAGGGCAAAAAAGAATTGATATGATAGAGACATTTAAGTTAGTGCGGAGATTTTATCAAATTAATTCAGAGGGGATAATAAAAAGTAGAAGGCAAGATGGAAAGAACTAGAGACTATACTTAAAGTTATGTAGGAGTGTGGTGAAGAAGGGGTGTGAGGAGTAGATTTTTTACATGGAGAATTGTGGCTGAATGGAATGCATTACCAAAATGTGTTAATGCAATGAGTATTAAGAATTTTAAGATTCAGTATGATAAATATGTTATCAGTTGAATGAATCTCCCATGATGAGTCTGCTGACTCCATGGAAGATTAATAATAATAACAGTGTAATAAGAAATTCCACAGATAAGTGAATCACTACTGTATTAAGCAGTACCCTACCATATGCAGGATCATCCCCAGTTTTATCCTTACAAACAACAGTGAAATTTCTTGTGTTAGGGTCCTCACTGTGTTTTTAAATGTTTCCTGTGGATGTCAGAAAGACTTGTGTTTCTGCAACAAAATCTTGATATCATTAATATCAAGTTACAATTTGATTGTCATGGCAAAACTCATTACAATCAAATTGTAAAAATTTTCCTATTTTTGTAGACTTGTCTGATTTTCAAGAGGATGAGGGCTGACCTTTGTTAGGTTTATATTTATCATCTGATTTTAGAAGCATGGATAGCCAATGTCCATCTCTTCTTTTTGAAAATTGTTCAAAATTAAACTTACATTATTTTGTAAGTTTAATTTACTTTCAGTGAATACCGAAATAAATTTTTTTCTGTGGGGGTGGGGTGTCTGGTGGTTCATCTTTAAGTGATATCCTTGCCATAATTTTTTTTTTTTTTTTTAAGCATAAGAGGATCTCATGACAGGTGTTGTGGTTGCTAATAAGATTATTTTGGAGTTGTTTCTGGAGTGAGACTGTAGGTCACACAACTGATGTGCTCCACAGAGAAGCACTCACAATCATATCATACCTAATAGACACCTAATAATTTCACATGAGTTTGAGTTGCAGTTGACATTTTCTTAACTGTGACCTTCTCAGCATAAGAAGATCTCATGAGAGGTGTTTTGGTTGCTAACCAATTTTTGCATCCAGATATGATCTCTTTTGTTCTGTTTTAATCTTCTGAATTTTCTCTTTCATCCTTTCAATTCTCACATGCACAGAAATAAGCTGGATAATATCCCTGACAGTTTAGGTTTCTGCAGAGCAAGATTTGTTAACATACTCTTTAATGCCACATTGGGTACAAGTAGTAGAGCCATGAAAATCAAGTTTGTTAATGTCCATATATTTGACATTTAAAGCATCTCAGTGAATTAGGGGCGTACGAGTACATTCCTAACAGGATAGGTGAGACAACCTGCTTTTACAGATGTTGGAGGCTAGGGTGTATCAAAAGTAAGCATGATGTTCCTAGTATGTATCAGGATGTGCCTCATACCTGATACACCATGATCTTTAAGCTTTGAACATATCTCCTCATCTGGAAAGCCACGGAGATCCCATTCTTATATCACTCCATCTAGAAGACTTCAGTGGTTTATGAGGTGTCGCTATAATTGGTATTCAACTCACTGATGTAGCCTTTAGTAATTTTTTGAGTGCTGCTGATTAGATGTTTCCATGAGGACATCACCAGAAGCTAGTTTCTTGACTGTTCTGGGAGCTCTGCCAGTCCTACTAAATCCTTCTGAATAAAGAAGGGTGGCATTTTTCCCTACTGGCTTTTCACCTGTTGCATGGATGATGAAAAACTCTGGTACATTTATACTTTTATCACATCTTTTGTTTCTTATTTCTGTTATCAACTGATGAATCTTCAGTATCAGTACTTCGTTAGAATCTTATGAGGGCCCCCTGACACATTTCAGATGAAGTTCATGCTCAAGAGAATTTTAGTTCAGTGCTAGGTGACAGCACAAATATCTGCAAGATATTTGTGCTGTCACCTAACAAAAAAAAAAAAAAACATTTTTTAAATAACATGCCTTGAAGACAGCAATAACACCCTAGTCCATTGGTTGCAGAAATGAGGTGATATCAGTGAACATGGTAATGGTATGTGTGTCATAAGTATGAGTGATCACATGTTAAATATGTCATAAGTCGTCTAAGAACTAAATGTGTGTATACACACATATATATGTACACACACACACACACACATGTATACACACACATATATGTATACACACACACACACACACACACACACACACACACACACACACACACATGTATACACACACACACACACACACACATATGTATACACACTCCCACACACACATATATGTATACACACTCCCACACACACATATATGTATACACACTCCCACACACACATATATGTATACACACTCCCACACACACATATATGTATACACACTCCCACACACACATATATGTATACACACTCCCACACACACATATATGTATACACACTCCCACACACACATATATGTATACACACTCCCACACACACATATATATATGTATATATACACACTCCCACACACATATATATATGTATATATACACACTCCCACACACACATATATATATGTATATATACACACTCCCACACACACACATATATATATATGTATATATACACACTCCCACACACACACATATATATGTATATATACACACTCCCACACACACATATATATGTATATATACACACTCACACACACACATATATATGTATATATACACACTCACACACACACATATATATATATACACACTCACACACACACATATATATATATACACACTCACACACACACATATATATATACACACTCACACACACACATATATATATATACACACTCACACACACACACATATATATATGTATATATACACACTCACACACACACACATATATATATGTATATATACACACTCACACACACACACATATATATATGTATATATACACACTCACACACACACATATATATATGTATATATACACACTCACACACACACATATATATATGTATATATACACACTCACACACACATATATATATGTAAATATACACACACACACATATATATATGTATATATACACACTCACACACACATATATATATATACACACTCACACACACATATATATATACACACTCACACACACATATATATATACACACTCACACACACGCACATATATATATGTATATATACACACTCACACACATATATATGTATATATACACACTCACACACATATATATATATGTGCGTGTGTGTACACACACAAAAACTATTACAGAAATTCATTATATTCTGATATACAAAGCTCAAACAAACCTTGTGCATCTTCATCAGCTAAAGGAATGTTATTAATTTCTTCCTGAAGTCTAGTAACATTTATTGCCATGGCAATAATTAAAGGAACTAATTACCAAACCCTGGAAAATTTCACAACTATATAATATTCATTTTTTATATAAATATTTTATATTCTAAATTTTCACTGTAAAATTCATAAACATATAAATACCAAATTATAAAAGCAGAACACAACTGAATTCTGAACTTCTAGTGGCTATGACTTTTTTTTTTGCCTCTATCAAATCAACTGTCTTATTTTTTAAAGTATAATTAATTTTCAAGGATTTCTCACCTACTTAAAATGGATGACTACTGATTTGAGAAAAGGTTAAAATGGACCAAATAACAGATAATAAGGCTACTGAAGTTCTGGAAATGGACAGATTTGCTTTGGAGAATAGACATGTTTTTGGTTCTGTTTGATTCCCTATGGTTTAAGAATATTTGACAGTGAAGTGAAATGTTTAATAATCTGTGATCTGGTGGGATCAGAATGTAAAGAGGAAGAATGATGGAAGTGGAGAAGTCAGTGAAGTAGAAGAATTATGCCAATTCAAAATGGAGAATAAGAATAAAGTAAAGCCTCTGAATCTTTCAGACCATAATCAGAGGTATTAAGTGACCAGAAAAAGTTCCTACATTTTTTTTTTATTATAATAAAATTTAAATTTTTGTAAAAACACTTATTTTTCAGATGTATTTTCAGATATCTGGCTTCAGCAAAATCAGTAGAAAGATTTGGTATTTAGTATAGAAGGGTTTCCAAAGGTAAAAAGCAAACTTATCCGACAGTGAAATTTCTCAGAAAAAAAATTTTCGGCACTAGCTACCAGTGTATTACTTCAGTTTTTTTTTTAATTAATTAATTAATTTTTTTATTATTAGTTGCAAATATTTATAAAGAAATCAGACATATGCTACTCCAAAAATTCTGAAAAATTTATTTTCCTAATTTATCATTAATTAATTTTGATTATTAAATCCATAATTATTCTCTATATTTCAATTTAAAATAAGTTTGGTTAATTAAGTTTAAGGGAGATGGTAATTTCCCTTATTATTCTACAGCCAGGTACGAAACTCGGATCGAAATCCATCGTAATCCTAGAGTTTCATGCTGAAAAAACTATCAGCGAACCCATACCCAGTATGTAATACTGGATAGATAGATACATACTGGGTATGGGTAATAAACCCATACCCAGTATGTAAACTATCGGCGAACCCATACCCAGTATGGGCCACTACCCAGTCCGGTTTCAACCATCCGGTTGAAACCGGACTGGGTAGTGACCTCTTCTCATAATGTAAAACGCAGCTTCTAGGAGATGTATTACTGTTTTACATTATGAGAAGAGGTCACTACTCAGTCCGGTTTCAACCCTTTTTGAGGTCTCATCAGTGAGTAGGTAGACCTTATGTCGCTGATAAAATAGCCTTTTGGCTTCTTATAGTTTGGTTAATATTTTTGTTATTTGAAGAAATGAGTCAACTTTTTTTTTTCTGATTTTTATATTGTATTGTTTTTTTAAATACCATGGTCTCTATGAAATTAAATGATAGTTTTATTACATTGAAATGGAGGATATTACGGATCCGTACATATTTTATAGTCAAACGTAGAAAGAAGGTGAAGTTACGAAAATTTACCAGAGACTTTGTAAAAGCATAACCCTTTCATAAGTTTTCTTACTCTTGAAACTTCTAGAAAGCTTATGAGAGGGTTATGTTCTTACAAATTCTCTGGTAAATTTTTGAAACTTTTAAGTTTCATAAATTAGATTAGTGCATTGGATTGGAGACTGGCTATCTGATAGGTATCAACAAGTTGTGTATGGGGGTGCAATATCCAAGAAAAGGAAAGTCACTAGTGGAGTGCCTCAGGGATCTGTTTTAGGGCCATTACTATTTAACTTGTATATAATGATATTGGCGAAGATTTGGATGGAGATATTCAGTTGTTTGCAGATGATGCAAAGTTGGGACGAACCATAAAGAGTAGTGAAGATGTTGTGGCCTTGCAAGAAGACTTGAATAAATTGAGTGATTCGGCAAGCAAATGGGGATGCGAGTTCAATGTTGCAAAATGTAAGGTTTTAAAATTTGGAAAACAAAGATGGGATGCAGAATTTATGCTTGGTGAGAATATATTGTTGGAAGTAGAGGAAATAAGAGATCTGGGGGTGATAGTGGATAAGGATCTAAAATTTAGGGGACACATCGCCAAAATTGTGAAGACAACACAAAGACTTCTGGGAATGATGCGGAGGACACTGACGTGTAGAAGTAGGGAGATTCTTGTTCCATTGTATAAAGCTTTGATTAGGCCACACATGGACTATTGTGCCCAGATTTGGTCACCTGGTTTTCAGAAGGATGAAGAGATGTTGGAAAGGGTCCATAGGCGACTGACTAAGGTAGTTTCTGACCTCTGGAATGACGAGTATGAGGAAAGATTGAAAATATGTAATTTGCAGAGTCTAGTGGAAAGAAGGAAGAGGGGAGATATGATAGAGACCTACAAGTTGGTAAGGGGTTGTTATAGGATCAATGGTGGAGAAGTTCTACAGAGAATAGTGGGAGATCAGGGGAGAACCAGAGGTCATCCCTGGAAACTGTATAAAGAGGGTGTGAGTAGGGGAGTGAGAGGCAGGTTTTTTTCGTGCAGAGTTGTGAATGATTGGAATGCCTTGCCTGAGAGTGTGGTGTCTGCAAGGAGTTTGAATGTGTTTAAGACGCGGTATGATGAGATGTGTGTGAGATAAAAGGACCTCCTAGATGAGTCTTTGACTCCGTGAGGTCTTGTTTAATAGTAATAGTAATAAATTTGGCTATAATTAGCCACGTATATAATTACACCACATATTCTGAAGGAATGTGCCAGGGAGTTGACGCCTGCCTTCACATATTTTTTTAATACGAGTCTTACACTAGGTCAAGTTCCTAAGGAGTGGAAGGAGGACAAGATTATGCCACTTCATAAAGGAGGTGATAGAACTCAAGCATCAAACTATAGGCCTATCTGTGTGTCAGGTGTTGTAGTTAAGTTGTCAGAGAAGCTTGTGAGAACTAGAATTGGGTTGGCAACAATGGTATTATCTTTGATGGAAAGCATGGATTTGCTAAAGGGAGGTCATGTTTTATAATCTACTTACTTATTACAACAAGGTGACTGCTTCCATGGACATAGGAGAAGGATACACAGTAATATACTCAGATTTTGCAAAGGCTTTTGATAGATTACCACATGATAAGGTGATAGTCAAACTGGAGAAATGGGGTTAGTTATTACATTGGTGCATTGGATTGGAGACTGGCTATCTGATAGGTATCAACAAGTTGTGTATGGGGGAGCGATATCCAGGAAAAGGAAAGTCACTAGTGGTGTGCTTCAGGGGTCTGTTTTAGGACCATTGCTGTTTAACTTGTATATTAATGATATTGGTGAAGATTTTGATGAAGATATTCAGTTGTTTGCAGATGATGCAAAGTTAGGACGAACCATGAAGAGTTGAGAAGATGTTGTGGCCTTACAAGAAGACTTGAATAAATTGAGTGATTGGGCACGGGAATGGGGATGCGAGTTCAATGTTGCGAAATGTAAGGCTTTAAAATTTGGGAAACAAAGATGGGATGCAGAATTTATGCTTAGTGAGGATATATTGTCAGAGGTGGAGGAAATAAGAGATCTGGGGGGTGATAGTGGACAAGGATCTGAAATTTAGGAAACACATAGCCAAAATTGTGAAGATAACACAAAGGCTTCTAGGAATGATGCAGAGGACACTGACTTGTAGAGGTAAGGAGATTCTTGTTCCATTCTATAAGGCTTTGATTAGGCTATACATGGATTTCTGTGCACAGATTTGATCACCTGGCTTTCAGAAGGACAAAGAGATGTTGGAAAGGGGTCCATAGGCGACTGACTAAGGTAGTTTCTAACCTCTGGAATGTCGAGAATGAAGAAAGATTGAAAATATGCAACTTGAAGAGTCTGGTGGACAGGAGGAGGAGGAGAAGAGATATGATAAAGACCTACAAGTTATTAAGGGGTTGTTATAGGTTCTCCCCTGTCAGAGAACATGGGAGAACCAGAGGTCATCCCTGGAAGCTGTATAAGGAGGGTGTGAGTAGGGGAGTGAAAAGCAAGTTTTTTTTTCATGCGAAGTTGTGAATGATTGGAATGTCTTGCCTCAGAGTGTGGTGTCTACAGAGAATTTGAGTGTGTTTAAAGCATGGTATGATGAACTGTGTGTTTATTAAAAGAGCCTCTTAGATGAGTCTGACTCCACGGGGTCTTGGGTAATAATAAAATATGGATGAATCCATAATATACTTCATTACAATATCTTCAAATTGAATCATCTCAACACTATACGTAAAATTTGACTGTTATTATTATTATCATTATTATTATCAACATTTGACCTCCATGGAGTCAGAGACTCATTGTGGGAGGTACTCGCTATTGCATACAATGCTCATCTAACTGCATCTTAAACTGATTCAATGTGTCCACATCCACAACACACTCAGGCAATGTATTCTTACTCACTAACCACCCTCTGTGCAAAGAATCTGCTTCTCAATCCTTTGCTCACACCCTCCTTATACAGTTTCCAGCAATGGTCTCTTGTTCTACTCCCCTCTCCTTTTCTATGAAAAATCTCTTCCATGCCTACCTGATAACCCCTGACCAGCTTATAGGTCTCAATCATATTCCTCCTCTTCCTCCTATTCATGAGGCTCTGCAACTTACATTCTCTCAATCTTTCCTCGTACTCCATATTCCCAAGACCACTGACTACCTTTGTGAATCCTCTCTGTACCCTTTCCAACATATCCTCGCCACCATGAAAACCTGGCGACCAAATCTGTGCACAATAATCCATATGAGGCCTGATCAAGGCCTTATAAAATGGAATCATCACCGCTCTATTTCTGCATGTCAGGGTTCTCCACATCATTGCCATTATTCGATGCGATGTCTTCATAACTTGTGCAATGTGTCCCCTGAATTTCAGGTCCTTGTCCACCATCACTCCTAGATCTCTCATCTCCTCTACTTCTGTTAAAGTTTCCCACCATGTATACTTTGCATCCCATCATTGCTTACCAAATCTCAGAACCTTACAATTGGCAACAATGAACTGACAGTTCCACTTACCTGCCCATTCATGCAATCTATTCAAGTCCTCTTATAAGGCATTAACATCAGCCTGACTGTGCATTGCTTTCCCTAGTTTTGCATCATCCGCAAACAGCTGGATATCACTAGTTAAACCCAACCCAATATCATTAACATCCAAATTGAACAACAATAGCCCCAAAACTGACCTCTGCGGCACACCACTGGTGACCTTTCTCTTTCGAGATACTGCACTCCCCATATACAACTTTCTGATGCCTATCTGACAGCCGGTCACTGATCCAACACAGAAGTCTGTTATCCAATCCCATCTGTTTCAATTTTTTTTTTAAGAGCTTGTCATGTGGCAGTCTATCAAAAGCCTTTGCAAAATCCAAGTACACCACTGTATATGCATTTCCCCTGTCCAAAGTATTTGTCACCTTGTTATAGTACATAAGTTAGTGAAACATGATCTCCCCTTAACAAACCCATGCTGATCACCACAGAGAATACTGCTGTTATCAACCCATTTCTGTATCCTACTTCTCACCAATCTCTCCAGGATCTTCACCACAACTCCATATACAGACCAGCCTATAATTTGAAGCTACAGCCTTATCACCGTCTTTACGAAGTGGAACAATTTTACCCTCCTTCCACTCCCTTGGAACCTATGCTGTTGCAAAACTCTTATTATTAAACAGGCATGCCAATACTACTGCCAGTTCGCTGGAACATTCCCTTAAGATGCGTGGTGATATGTCATCAAATCCTATTACCTTATGAACATCAAGGTTATTTATTTCTCAAATACCTCCTGCTCACTCACAATTATGTCCTCTACACTTAAGTCCCTCATGATTCCACCCTGATCAGGATGAAACAACTGAATACCTTGACAATGTCTTCTGCAGCAGTTATCAATCTACCACTTTCACCCCTTAACTTCATCTTTCCATGATCATTCTTCCTTCTACTTGCCACATATCTAAAAAACTCTCTAGTGTTTTTTTAGCCTGATTTGCCAATTTCTGCTCATACTCTACTTTTGTTTTCCTCACTAAATGAGTCACTCTCCTGGCTTGTTCTTTATACTCTTCATGCAACTGATTATTACCATTATTCATCTTGTACTTTCTCCAAAGTACCTTCTTTTTCCAGATTTCATGTTTAAGCTCCACATTCATCCATTTTACACCTACCTTATTCAGCCTTTTGGCCTTTGGGATACATTTGTACATTGATGCTGTTATGTATTTCTTTGTAAGTTCCCATGCAGCATTTATTTCCTTACCGTTCAACTCCTCGTTCCAAGTTATAGCTCCACCAGTCTTATAATTCCACATATATCCTTTTCTAGCAAAAAAATGCACATGACAAGCCACAACACAGGTGATTACTTCATGATTGTTTTTGCCAACACTGGAGGAAAATGTGAAACCCCCTCAAACAATTACATCCTCTGATGAAATGATTAGATCCAGAACTCTTGATCCTCGCGTGCCTTCCTTTACATGCTGCCTGAGATAGTTATCTCTCAAGAACTCGAGAAATTCACTTTCCTTATTCCCAAATGCTATCTCTTCATTCCAATCTATACAGCCATAATTAAAATCACCTATAATAATTACTCTTCCTTTGTTCACTAATCCAAGCTATTTAACATTTCTTCATCACCACCTTGCACATTCCCAGGCCTATAACAACATCCACCTAAATATGTCTTCCTCTCAACCTCTACATTATGCCACATTGCCTCACAACCATTGCCACTATTTCCTTCTTTCATGTCTACCTTATGTGGACTTAATTCCACTACTATGATCAGCAGCACTCCCCCCCCCTCCCTTCCTGCCCTTTTCTATCCTCTCGAAAAGTATTGTATCCTTCCATTTCTATTCTCGTTATGATATCATCTTCATTCAACCATGTTTCACTTATTCCAATGATTTGGGGTTGAATAAACTCAATTGCTGAAACCATATTTCATCCCCTTTATTTATGATACTTCTGGCATTTGTAAACAAACACAACAGTTCATTTTCAGGTCTATAGTTATACAAGTGTTAGCAAACTTTGTTTGCTAACACTTGTATAAAAGATTAAACTAAATTTATTATAGTCTAACTAAGTGGAAAATAAACTTTCAACAAAGACATCTATGAGAAAGTGAGTGGAGTTACTGTGAAGATAATATCAAGAGTTTTAAGGGAGATTTCTGGCACAACATCCCAAATTTGAGAACAACTTAAAGTTGAGTGGATTCGGAATTTGTGGAAACTACACATGTCGAAAGTGGCATCTTAAATGGAAAAAATGCATCAAGAGTTTAGGGCACTTTGGAAGATATGAATGTGACGTGTTTGTGCATGAAAAGGCTTGAGGTCTAATAGTTATATGGAGATTCGGGTATTATTAAAAGGTAAAGACATGAAGTGAGATCTATCTTGGAAGAAATAATATAGAATATTTTGGTAGAAGTGAAGTTGACAAAACTAACTCCCCTCCCCACCAAAAAAAATGTTGAAGAAGAAGTGTCTCAGCAGAGCTATGAGTGGGATTTGAAGTCTATAAAAGCAGGTCATTTATGTATAGGAAGAAGAGTATGGATAAAAATTGGGAGTCTTCGAGTACTTTGGCAGTGAAGGATAAACATGAAAAGAGGAAGTTACTCTATCATGACAATGTACCAGTCAAACAGGAAAGAAAATACTCCATCAGCAAAAGATGAAAAGTAGATCATAAGATGGAAGTTTATGAAGTAAGCCTTTATGCCGGATATGAACAAATGTCCTGGAAATGTCAAGGACAAGCATATGAGTTTCCTCAAAGCATCTCATAGCTTGCGTTGCATATGTTAGTTAAGTAATCCACTGCAGATCAAGAATGGTAAAATCCATCCTGGTGATCCCTGCATCCCATTGTTTTTGAGTGAAACGGAGTGATGGCAATAGTTGATTTTTGTTCTCTCTTTTTTGGAATGGGCTGTGAGTATGATTGTTCCTATGTTCATAAGAAAATAAATTTTGGTACACAGATTTTGAATAAAACTGAAGAGAATGCCATCCGGACCAGAAGACTTATTGGTATTAGGATTCTTGGATTCTTCTTTGTTTTTTGATAAAAGACCAGAAGAGACATGAACTTGCACTTGATTTAGTGAGAGGTGATCTGCCTGTCATCTGCATGCAAGAATTGAAGAGGAAAAATGATGTTAGGATGTCAGCTTTATCTCCATAGGTAACGTTACAAATGTTCCATTTGAATCTGAGAGAAAAAAAAGCATGGATGGGTAAAAACAGTGCAATTTGAGGAGGCATTTTCTGCACTTGTCCTTTTCAAAATCAGATTTGGCTCTGCTGATTTTTTTTTTTTTTTTTTTGTTTTGTTTTGTGTTTGTTCTGTTTTAGTTACAAGCTGCAATGTAGGCTAAGATTGAAACAGTAATTTTTGTCTCTTGTCAGGTTTTTTTCTTGCTTAGAGCTACCTGGCACACTTGGAGAACCAAACTCGGTTGCCAGGAATAGGAATTCTGAGGGGAATGGAGAACAAAGACCTGAAAATAATTTTGAATTATTTCAGGAAGTACTATTTGAGCTCAAAGTAGGTGTCTGAATCAGATCATTGGAAGGAGGAACAGAAAATATTGAGATTATCCCATGGGATAACCTCTTTGAAAGGATATAAGAATGCTAATAGCTGTGAGAGAAAGAAGTTCTATAGAAAAAAAAATGTAATAATATTTGGAAGAAGAAATAGACAGGAAATGTTCAAAGATACTGGGAGAATTATCTGGTATTGAATAGGTGACAAGGTGGACAATGTGCTATATCACTGCTAACAACAAATACCTTGGTATTTCATTCAGAATTGGAAAAGGGGAAACTATCATGAGTTGAGGACATTAAATTACACACACGTGCATGCACGCATTTACCTCATTACAAGTCTTCCTTAGATGAATGCACAAGTGTGTGGTTTTGAATAGCTGAAATGGAAAGCATTGCTGTACCTGCCAACTGAAATTTGGTTAGAAAAAAGCAGACTGCATTTAAAATGCGTGCAAGTAGCAGTGAATATCACTTATATTAAGGGCATGCATTTTGGTGAAATGGATATCTATACGCCATCCAGATTCAATCTGGAATGTAAGTGGCAACTAGATTATCTGTTAGCTGGTCAGAAGATAAGGCTGTTGTACCCTCAAATAAGGGAAGACTGGGTCCCCTTGAGCATGAGTGGCACTGGTATGCCCTTTGAAGAGTGTCACTCACACTGCCATGTTGGGAGGAAGGAAGGGAAAGAGAACCAGAGATTCTGCTCTTCAGACCAAAGATGCCAACAGCCAACTACAGAAGTCATATTTTACTAGAGGATGATAGTCATAATCTACCATCCAGAAGTACAATTAAGCATACTGGCCCATGCATTTATGGTGACAATTCTCTCCAGGTTTGTCAAAGCTCTATTTGTGGAAGAAAGCTATTAAACAGGCTAAATCCAAGTAGCCAGGCACATATCTCCCTTAACTAGGCACAGGGAATTGAAGTGATCGGTATTGGCAGTAGCGTGTCTTTATGGATACCACTGTATTAAAGAAAAGTTTGTAATTTAGTGAAGATATATGTATAGTACGTTTCGAAACGGAGAAGGGAGATGCAAAAGAATTCCTTATATGTGGCAATCCTAGAGTTGAAAATTGCTGATGACCTAAAGTCCTCATTTATTTTAAAATCTGATTCTAAACCAGTTTTCCTGGATTTCATCTGTTACTTAAAAGGACTAAGAACTGATGTTAGCTTGGAGTTTTCATTACAGCTCAATGAACTTTTTCAGTCCATCTTTTGTTGGGATGAACTGCACTATTAAGGATCAGATTAAAGATCACCAGAATATGGGCTATCCATATTCTGGTGATCTTTAGGCAGTAATCATTATTCACACCATAACTCATTCACTGTAAGAACCCATGAATGACTGACAATCCATGCTACTTATTCATTCACCATTCTCTAAGCAAAAAAATCTAGTTTCCCCACCCTTGTTAACAATATTCTTCTACAATTTCAATGGGTGATTCCTTGTTTTCTTTTGTTGTTATGCACTGGAAAATTTCTTCTGTGTCAATCCTATAAAATTTCTCTAGCACTTATGTTTCTACCATATCCCCTCACTTCTACCGATAACTCAATTTTGCAATCTGCAAGAGCTTTTAATCTATCCTCACAGGGGGGGGGAGTATTTCCATAAATCTGCCACCATTCTGATTATTCATCTTTGGATGCAAGAGTGTAAGGACTACATTTTTTGCTTAGAGAGTGGTGAATGGGTGGAATGAGTTGCCAAAGTGTTGTGAAAATGCTTTGTCAGTTGTGAATGCCTCCCGTGAAGTTTTCAGACTCTATGGTGGCACTTGTGCAATAATAAGCAGGTCAGCATGTATGTATTTGAGAACATAGAAAAAATTAAAAAGCTAAGTGCAATATAAGAGTAGCCAAGCAAAAGTCATGAGAAAATTTTGGGAACAATATAGAAGAAAAATGCTGCAAAGGTGAAAAATGTTCTGGAGGATACTGGAAAAGCTTAGACATGAAAGAGCATTGGTAAAAGGAATCTGAGATGATAGATATTACATAAAAATTGATGATACAGATATTCTGGATGTCTGAAAAATCATTAAATGAGATAAGTAGCAATAGGATAGTAGTTAGAAAATGTCCATGGAGTAATATGGTCTCAGTTCTGGAGGTAGAAAACTATCAGATTTTAAACATGGCAAGGTCAGTAGAATAGATATATTCAACCAGAATGCTGAAATATGGAGGTATAAGCTGAAATGTGGAAGTGTCATGATATAATTAATAATAAATAATAATAATAATATGGCGGTATAAAAGTTTTACAGTAGTTAAGCTGCATTACAATCGAAGGCCTAATCAGAAAGTTAAATTTCTGACTAGTATCACATCTATTAAACTGAAATAAAACAGAATATGAAAATTATGTAGATATTTTCCTACTGAGCATTCCAAGTAAGACCAGGTAAGATTTATGCAAACAAGAGATTAGAGGCTAAGAGAAAACTTGATTATGCAGACTATGATAGTACTGCATAATCAAGTTTATATTATTACCAGATTTATATCAACAACTTTCTTCCAAATTAATCTGTTATTGGTCACATCTTACATCCAGGTATTCTAAGAGCATCGACCCGCCTAGACACTGGTCTTGTTCCAGGTATTTTATCTTGCCATGAATGCATTGCTTTGCTCAGCTTTCATTCTGTTTCTGTGACCATTCCACCTTCAACTAGCTTTGCTCACATTCTTGAATGCTAACAACATCAAGTTCCTTTTAATACTCTCATTCTTGCATGATTCTGCTAGTGAAGTCATTTTCTCATTCTCCTAATTTTTCTCATAGGTCCATAAGTTAAAATGGGTTTTAAAACTGTCTTGTAAACTACTAAGTCAGTGTTCTGGTGTTCTTATTATCTATTTCCATAATTAATTTGCCATTTTCTCTAAAGATGTAATACCCGAATAGCAGAAATATTTCATTCTATAGGATCTAACATTGAAAAGTTCAGATTAAAATAGAAATGCTCTCGTCTATTTTCATATTTTTTGTCTTTTTATTGCTAATTTTCATACTAAATACGTCATACCAGTTATTCACTTTTGGCATAGGATCCTCAAAGATTATTTTGGAAAATAACATCTACACAAAGTAAAGAGTTGAGTTTAATATCTGCCACTGTGAATTCAGGTTTAATGTTACTTTCCTTTATAATGTTGATCTATAAAGAAGGTAAATACCAGTTAAGATAGTATGCACCCTGGTCTTACACCTGGTTTTTACATAAGCTTCCTATACAACAATATAACCTTCAATTCCAATCAAGTTACAAGTATAGACTACATGTTACTCTGCATAATGTCCCATTTATCTCATATAATCATTGCATTCAGAAAAGTTTCTCTCTTGGAACCTTAATATGTGCTTTTTTCCAGATCTACAAAATTTAAATCCATTTGTATTTACATGATTTCTGTCATAAAGTGAAAATTTTATCTCAGCAACATATGTCAACTGAACCCAACTTGTTCTTCTCCAAGTTTCTCTTCCAGATATTTTCTTAGGCTTTTCTCATTATGTTTACATCAATCTTACCTGGAACACTCTGTAAGGAAATTGCCTATAATTATAACATTGTTTTGCTGGCCCAGTTGCTGAGTGGTTAGCATATCTGCTCTCCAGCCAAAAGGCTGTGGACATGGATGTTTGATTGTTTTTCACCTTCACATATATAAACACTCTCCAAAGTTGGTCACAATGGGAGAAGTAGACCCATACCTCCCACAATGGCAGAGGCCTTTACCCAGCAGTGGGGAAGATATAGGCAGAATCACAATTAAAATCATAACATTGTTTTATTTTCCATTTTAGAGACAGATATTATGACAACTCGACTGAATCTATTGGAATTTGATTTTACCTAGAACATCTAAGTAAGTGTGAATTATGAAGTGTAGCTGCATAAAACTTTTATACTTCCATATTTGAGCATTTCTTGTTGAATATTACTATTTCAGCAGCCTTTCTGGTTTCCTAATTGTTTTGATTATCATCTATTCAAGCCACATTTATGGTTTCTAATGGCTTCTTCTACTACTAATAGAAACAAATTACTGATATGTACTCCTGATTGCATTTCTCTTGAATATTTTCTATTGCTGTTCTGTCACTGTATCTCATTTTACAACCTTGCAAAGAAATTACTCCAGACATTAAGACTGATCTTTATCAGTTTTTGTGTTACCCTTATCATCTGACTTTTTTAAGTGTACTTTCCTCAGTTTTGAAAGTTTTCAATAGGTTTCAGAACATTTTGCCACTTTTGTTATTTATATAGTATTGTCTTCATTCTTCTTAAAGTTTTCTCATGACTTTTTTAGCTAGTTTTATACATAGCATTCTTATATTTCCTCTCTATATTCTTTCAGAACATGCATGCAAAATTACTTTCCAGAAATTTTTGGAATGACTTTCTTTTTTTTCAGGATTGCCTCTTTTACTTCTTGAGTCCACCATGAAATTTAGCTTTTTCATCTATGCAGGCAACTTCGCTGAAATCCTCTTTTTTTTAGAATTAATGTTTTCTTCAGATGTTGATACAGAAAAAGTTTTGGTTCTTATTCAAACTTTCATTTTTTTCTCCAGTAATACTGTATATTTAGCAGCCCCCCCCATCTTAGAAATGTGGGTTTGCCTCCTGTAAAACAGGCAAACAAATCAAACAACAAATAAATGCAATTAACAGCTATAAATTGCATTGCACATTAGTGACAGTGTGGGAAGATGGTGGACTGTATACTGTTCAACAACATAACAGGACTTCTTACAATGTCTATACTCGATGAAGATGCCATGCAATAACAATATTTGAATCTACAGTTCATATAGAAAGTTACTTGCTATTTAAAAAACACCAATATATACTTGTATCCTGAATCAATGTGAAGATATCACTATCATCAATAACATAGTCATTAAGATATACTCTATGAGAAATTCTATACTTGTTTTAATTCTTTACAGCATAAGTAAACAAAGTTTTTGCATAAAGTATCTTCATGACTAATCTATTTGTATATAGAGGCTGTTGACTTCATATCACCTGCCCCATATCAGTGTATATAGAAAGTATGGCTTCTGCACTGATTTAATCTTAATTTCATCCTGAGGATAGCCCCAATAATGAAACAAAAAAAAAAATCAAAACAAGTCTGAGCAGTGACCCTTCCCATAATGCATAGTGATATACATACAAAAATGGAAGTGTGTTTTGCATGATGTGATGCTGATGTAACTAATATGAAGTCACAGTCTCCATATTCAAGTATACTAGTAATGCAAATATTTCACATGCAAACTTTGTTCATGAGTAAATGAGTAAAACAAGAATATAATTTCTCATCAAGTATAATATACTTTGTGCAACTCTCTCTGATCCAGAGTATTTTAATAATAGAGCGATACGCCATTTTACTACTTGTATAATAAAAAATATATGACTTCTGCATTGATTTTATATTCCTAGCCTCAAAAAAGGTTGAAGCTGTTGTGGGTGGTGATCCTTCCCAGAATGTGTAGCAATATATAGATCTGAAGTCTGTTAGTGGGACATCAAGGGATTCTGAAGCAACCGATACAAAGTCAACAACCTCTATATACAAGTCATGAAATTGCTTCATGTGCAAACTTTGCTTCCACTTGGGTAAAAGATTAAAACAAGAATATTCTTTTTTATCAAGTAAAATACAATTTCTAACTAAGTGAAAAACTTTCTACAACTATGATAATCAATAAGACTTTTCTCATATCTTGTGTTCTTTCCATGTGAATTTATGCAGATCTTTTATGTTGAAACATAGTATTAGTAATGGCTCTCCATGTCCTAAATAGAAATTTAACAAGTATTTACCATACTATTAGCTTTGTTTCTTTCCTTCAAATTTCCCAAAACATTTTATATGTTTGGTATTCATTTCTTACTCTGTTTGGATCAGCAATTAGAACCAACTTTCCCTTTTTTTATTACTAATTTTAAAAATTCCTCTTTCCTTAAGAGAACCATTTTTGGGACCACAGGCACAAACATCTGTATATTCTAATTTTTCTCAATACACTTGTATTTGTGATCTCTAGTATTTGATCAAGTGTTTTAATTCTAACTCAGCTCTCAGATCTACAAGTTAAAATTAGTCACCTTCATTAACATTATGCCTTAAAATAGCTGAAATGCTTTACTTGTTCTATAGATTTTCCATTAAGGATACGAGTGATATTTTCAGTATATTATAGAAAAAAAATTAAATTGTTAAAGAGTCAGTTAAATAGAAAAAAAAAAAAAACACTCAAATGTGCAGTAATAATAAGGAAGTTCATTAGTTGTTAAAATTTGAAAATTACACATTACTAGTTTCATGCACCTACAAAGTGTGTACATGAAACTAGTAGGTTTGAAGTAATTTTCAAATTTTAACAACTCATAAAATTGCTTTTTATTTTTCCTTTTATATGTTCTTTAGTTGTAAAACATTCTCTTTAAATAAAAATCTGAAATGTTATTGAAAAATTGAACAAAATTATATCAGTAAAACAAATTTTCTAAAAAAAAAAATTTCCTTCTATAATAGTCATGATCCACCCTATATCATAACTTAAATTCAAGTGTCATCTCAGCACTCTTCTCTCTCTCTCTATCCCCACCTGCCGTCTTTCTCTCTGGCAGCAGATTCCAACCAACAAATAAGAAATACCTGCATCTCAACAGCCTTGTTAATGACATTCTTACCTGTCATATTCTGAAAAATTTAACTATCCCAAAAGGTTCCACACCAACTTATGTCTGTTAAGAAAAAAAAACAAAAAACTTCCCCTTACCTATTTGGCAAACTATAATTTATATTCTAATCCTGATAGTTCTGATACAATTTTGCCTCCAAACCTTTTCCTCCCCAGATAGCTGAATTTATATATGTGAAGCAGCCCAATCACAACTCCATACAGATAACAAACTCCTTATCCTTGCCTGGCATATTTATTATTATTTTTAATGATAAAGGAATGGGAGGGGGGGGAGTCAGGAAGTGGGTCAGATTCTTCTCATAATATGCAGAATGGATGACAGAATATCAGCACAGGTGCTGAAGGAAAGGAATGTGCAAGTGAATTAGCAATATCCCTCACCTAGTTGTTCAACTTGATTCTCAGGCATGTGTCCAATTCCTAATAAGTGGGAGAAAGGCAAAAATAATTCAAGTATATATGGGTGGAACTAGAACTGATACAACCAATCACAAATCTGAATCAATCAATATTATGGGAACAGTCATTAAAGCAGACAGCACAGCTTTGTTAAAGGAAGGTCTTCATTAAAACAGGCTGACAGCAGAGTCAGATAAGGAGAATAGCTAAACTAATACTTCTCAACTTGCAAATTCACCTATGAGAACAGCAACTTTCTGTGTGTATTCAAAAATAAGCTTGTGACATGGATAGGCGGTATCAGGAAGTGATGTAAGGACTTAATAAGTCTAAAGAAGAAGGGTGATTAGACCCAGGACCAGTGGAGAACTACAGATCTACACTCAGACATGCATTTAACTTGATACAGATATTGAGAATGGACCAGGGAGTAACACCCAGTTATGCGCTGATGATGCCAGGGTTAGAATGATAAGCTGATACAAAATACCTGCAAGATGATTTGAACAGACAATGAATTTCATCAATGCTGCCAGGTGTAAGATTATGCATTCTGAGGTCGAAGCATGCAGAGTATTATACTAATAGGAATACACTATATGTACTCAAGAATCTACTCAAGAAGAGATTTCAAGGGTAGACAAAATTACAGCTAAGTGGCTACACTGATAAGGTGGTTAAGTTATCACAGAAATAACTGCAATATTGAAGAACACTTTGCAGGAATGAGGAAGATAGACTTGTACTTTATAAAGCATTAAGACCACATCTGGACTACCACACTTAGATATGGTCATCTGGGTTTCATGAAGATGGGAAGACAGTCAAAAAAAGATCCAGTGGCAGGCAACCAAAATTATTATTATCCAAGACCCCCATAGAGTCAAAGACCAATCTAGTGGGTCCTTTTATCACACACACACACACACACACACACACACACATAGCTCATCATACTGTGCTTTAAACACACTCAAATACTCTGCAGACACCACACTCTCAGACTGCCTGGTCTCTGTAGACCTCATGAAATTGGTTACTTCCACTTCTCTTATGCTTCCTCCATAATGCCCTTTTTCTCTATATCGCATGCTTAATCTCTTTATTCATCCATTTCACACCTACCTTATTTAACCTTTTCACCCTTGGAATACATTTAGACATTGCATCTACTATATAGTTTTGAAAATCCCCCAAGCTACTGATCTCTTTTCCAGCTAACTCCTCATTCCATGCTACACCTGCAAGCTGTCTCCTGAGCTCTTCATAATCACTCCCCCCCACCTTGTAGTTCCACATATACCCTTTTCTTACAGAGGTCCTCACACTGCTGGCAACCACCCAGGTAATCATCTCATGATCACTCTCACCAATTGGTGGGTGATTTGACACTTCATTTATAATTAGATCCTCTGATGAGATGACCATATCAAAGACCCCCAATCCTCATGTGCCCTCTGCTAGATACTGTCTGAGGTATTTATCCCTCAAAAACTTGAGTTTTTGAGGGATAAATTTTCTTTACTTCCAGTTGCTATCTCATCATTCCAGTCTATATTGCCATAATTAAAATCGCCCATTATGATCACTCTTTTCTTATTTGCTTGGCTAATTTGATTATACATTTCACAGTCACTACCATCCACATTTCCTGGTCTATAACAACAGCCAACAAAGTATTTCATACTGTGAATTTGTACATATAACAATAGCCTGAGGGAAAATGGATGAAGGAAAGAAAATATGATGCAGCCATAAAAGTTGGTAAAGGTCTTATAATATACATGGCCAAGCATCTCAGTGCACAAAGCAAGAAACACTACTGCTAGATCTTAGATGAGTTTTATCACCTTTAATAGTAACACTTGAAAAGAAGGTGGGGAAAGAAATTATGGAGAACAGCATAGATTTCTAAGTGCAAGCTACCCGTTTTTGAGTTACATTACAGCAAAGCGGAAAAAAAAATTTTTTATATATTCATATTTACGAATTTAGGGACACAAAACACACGTGTTGAAATGATTATTTTACTTATTATTAATAAAATAATACGATGTTTCGACCCCTGTATTGAGGTCATCATCAGAAATATGATGTGTATAGGAAACAAGCTACATGCTCTTGCACTCTATAAAGGTAAATTAAATCTAAGCTGTTAATTAATCTTTTTCTTGGCCTGACCTCTAGTAATAAAATAAAAATTAAATAAATAAAAATAATAAAATAAATAATTAATAAATAAAAAACTACAATATACTCTGCTAAAGTCCTCCTGTACTAAGATTCTTTTGGATTTGTACAGTTCAGATTGTTATACTATGAATTTTCTTCCAGACTTGTACAGTTCAAGTTGCTATTGAATGTTAAGGAGAAGAAAAAAAAAAACACATTTCACCAACCAAGTCTAATTGTATTAGGATTTTTTTTTTTGTTCAGATTTGAATTATGTTTGAGCATTTCACATGCTTCTTTAAATTTCTTCTCGAACCAGGTTTTGGTGCGGTAGGGACTTGGTACCTTTCCAATCAATTCTGTATGTTTGGAGTGCTTGGTCAGAAAGGCCAGTTTTTCCAAAATGGAGGTATTTAATGTGTCGTTTGTGTTTGTCCTTCCTAATTGGGATGGTTCACCTGTTTCCCCTAGGTTACAGTGGATGATGAGATGTTAATAGAAAACATAGTGCATTTACTTGGAGCTCTTCATAGAACAAAACGTGAGATTGAGTGGTTGGAGAAATGCCTGGCAGATGGTATGACATAGAAGCAAAAGAAAGGAGAAAACATAGAATGCAGAGCATGAAAATAAGGATCAGATTTTGCATGATGATTCATTGATATAAGGAGTCATTGAGGAGAGTGTGATGAAATCGGGTTTGCCCTGGAGCTAAGATTAAGGATGATAGTAATGCTATAAGGATGTAGAGAGTTAAGGTGAAAAACGATGTTTATTTTGGCTTAATTTATGTTTTGTTTATAATGACAGTAACCCAAGTATCTGGAAAGATACTTGGGTTACTGTCATTATAAACAAAATTTAAAAAATTTTAAAAAACCAAACCACCCAAACAGCTTGAGGGGGGGGGGGGCTCCAATACCTTGGACTAGAGGAGAAAATGGCCGTGGACAGAACTGAGTGGAGGAGGTTGATCCATTGCAAAAACCTTACCTGAGCAGGACTGAAGCTGAAGAAGAAAATGTTTATTTTGGCTAGTACAAATGATTAACAGGTGGCAAGTGTGGTATGTGAGAAGGCATGAAAGAAAGAAAGTGCATCCAAAAACAAAGAGTGAGAAAGTGAAAGTTGTGAGTCTGTTGTCATAGAATAACAGAAGCAAGCTGAGACAGAGAGCTATGACCATAAATGAGTCAGTGCACAGATTGTGGAGGAGGAATGGTGTGAAGTTTGTGGATTTGTGGAATGAGTTTGATGGAAGGATTTATACAAGGCTGATGGCTTGCATATAAATGGATCTGATGTCATGAGTCTTGAGAAGGTGTTGTTCAGTGAGAGTTTGGAAGTACAAAGTCAGAACAACTAGAATTATTACGGTGGATGCTGGCGAGTGTGGGTCATGAGTCTTGAGACGGTGTTGTTCAGTGAGAGTTTGGAAGTACAAAGTCAGAACAACTAGAATTATTACGGTGGATGC
Source organism: Typopeltis vanoorti (assembly GCF_054136105.1). Classification (NCBI taxonomy): domain Eukaryota; kingdom Metazoa; phylum Arthropoda; class Arachnida; order Uropygi; family Thelyphonidae; genus Typopeltis; species Typopeltis vanoorti. The sequence continues at coordinate 66,732,747 of NC_143555.1, read as the reverse complement.
TGGCGAGTGTGGGTCCAGGGAACCTAGAGATTAGCAAGTAGGAGAGTGCTGAGATAATGTGATAAGTCAGTGCACAGATTGTGGAGGAGGAATGGTGTGAAGTTTGTGGATTTGTGGAATGAGTTTGATGGAAGGATTTATACAAGGCTGATGGCTTTGCATCTAAATGGATCTGATGTCATGAGTCTTGAGAAGGTGTTGTTCAGTGAGAGTTTGGAAGTACAAAGTCAGAACAACTAGAATTATTATGGTGGATGCTGGCGAGTGCGGGTCCAGGGAACCTAGAGATTAGCAAGTAGGAGAGTGCTGAGATAATGTGCAATTAGCAAGACGACTAGAGGTCAAGTAATTGTTATGGGAATTTTGATATGAAGACATAGATTGGGAGGAATGGTCACAGGAAGGGAAGGAAATAGAATTTATGCAGCTGCTGAGAGAGAGATAATTACCTGAGACAACATGTAATTATCAAGATTCAAGAGCACTGGATTTGATCACCACATCAGAGAACTTAACACTAACCTAATCTAGCTATGCTGCCTCTGCTTGGAGAAAGTGATCATGTAGTCTTGACCCAGGAGATTGGCAGACATGCAGAATTTTCTGTTAAGAAGGGATATACATGGAATTACAAAGCAGGTAATTATGACAAGCTGAGGAGTCAGCTTTCAACAGAGCAATGGCATAAGAATTTGGAGGGAAGAGATGTTGGTGGTGCATGGGAGAGTAATCACATGATGCATAATGTAGCACCCCAAGTTCTTAACTTTACTGGGCTAAGTAATACGAGGTGTAAGGGAGGCATTATTGCAGTTCATGTATACTAATGATCAAGGGGTGTTTGAAGAAAGCAGTATCAGCATGTATACCTAGAGTCAGAAGGATAAATAGCTTCTTTAAGCAGGAGTTGCAAACAAAGACAAAGTTGTGGGGAGATTATAAAGAAAAGGTGATCTGCATGCCTATGAGCAGTATAAGGTGCACGCAAGAAGGATGACCAGTATGGCAAGGAAGGCCAAAGCTAATTATGAGAGAAAGCTAGTTGATGAAGCCAAAATAATTCTAAAGAGTTCTTTTGCTATGTGGCAAGTAACACGAGGAATGACTTTAAAAAAAGTACTGATGGTGGTGAAGTAACAGAACCAAACAAAATAACTCAATTACTGGGTGAGCATTTTGCAGGGTGTATCATCTAGGTGTTGATATTGCAATGCCAGATGTAACACTGACAGATAGAAGAACAGAGGTTGAAGAAATGGAGATGCTTAAAATATTGCAGAATCTCAATATGAGGGTATTCCTGGGATTAGATGGCCTATTGGCCCATGTATTATGCACATTAATTTCCTTGCACATTCTTGTGTATTATGAGAATGTGCAAGGGAATCATCAGCTCTACTGACCAAGCTGTTTAATTTAAGCTGCAGTACTGGGAAAGTGGCAATGGAATGAAGGAGGGGAAAATAGTCCCACTGCATAAAGGAAGCTCCAAGCCAGTCAGCAACTCAGAAGTGGTGAAAAAAGAGAATTCTGGTTGGATAAGAATATACCCTTCAAAGAGAGCAGAATGGATGATTGATGGATGAATATACCCTTTTTTCTTTACTCTCTCTCTTCAACCACTGTCTCATTAAGGATTAGTTTCTGTATTGTCTTTTCTATAGATATTTCCATGAGCATCATTCAGGAGAAGCAACCAATATTCCCCTCCTCTCTATTAAATCTATAGCAACACAAGTAACAGCTTTCCAACATCCTTTTACAGTTGATGAATTGCTGACACACCAAATCTACTATATCCCATTATCTTTTATTCCATCTATTCCATCTACCCAAAAGTTTAGAGGATTTGAATAGTACAGAACTAGTTGCATAACTTTCTGCTGCTATAAGGGGCAAAGTGAATCAGTATGTCAATAGCCAACAAGCTGAGAGGCTGCAATCTTGGGTTACATGCATTTTTGTAATGTCGTGTTTTAGTGCTTTGGTGATTTTCTTTTCCGACATGAAATGGCAGATTTTAAGGAGCAAAGAAATTTTGCTTCAAAAAAAAAAAAAAAAAAAAAAAAAAAAAAAAAAAAAAAAAAAGCTGCTACAGAAACCCACACAATGCATAAGGAAGTGTCACCAAATTCACTCAGACCAGAAAAAAAAAAAAAGTGCGTCAAGTTTGCAGCAATGTCAAGTCAATATCACTTTTTTTTTTTTTGTTTAACATCCAAGGCACTATTCACAAGAAATTCCTCCCCCTTGGTCAAACTGTCAATGGCAAGTTTTACTGTGATGTTTTGAAGTGGTTAAGGGAGAACATTCAGTACAAACATCAATGCAAATGAACAACTAGGGTTGTTCCATACATCACTCATTTGACAGGTCCTGCTTTCCGAAAAGAGACAGTAATTCCCCATCCCTCATTGCCTGACCTTCCCATGCAACTTTTTCCTATTTCAATTGAAAGGGAGATCCAGGCAGAATCAGAGAAGATGTTCAACAGTCATACCTAAGGACATCCAGGGTTGCATGGAATCATGAAAAACACCTATGATCACTGTGTACATGACCAAGGAGACTTGGGCACGTACACTTTGAAGGAGACGGTTGAAACTAAGAGTTATATTAGTGAATATTTTTTTTTTTTTTTTTTTTTAATGGTCAAATTCCCCAAACTTTTGGGTAGCAAGTCATATTTCAATTCAGTTGAGCAACCATTCATGCAAAGTATTCTCCAAAGACTACAACTTCCAGCTTTTCAAGCAGAACAGAAACTGATCATATTGTTCCAATATCAGCCCACATAAGGCATTTATTTGCTAAAGGCCTTGAAGCGTCATATGTGATAGGGATAAAAAATTTTAAAATAAAGATATTTAATTTTCTGAAGCAAGTTTTATCCACTGGATAGAAGTACAGACAAGAAATTATATTCTATTTTCAAAATTATTTTACTCTAGTAAACAGAAGTGTAAGGATGTCATAAAAGTGTGCCAATGCACTGTCATAACTGGCAGTTTGTCAACAAACTTCATTACAGTAAAATGAATTCAGATATTTTAAACATATAGCGAATCAGTAGCATATATATCTGCCAATATAATATAAATGCGATTAACAAAATATGAAGTAAGTGTACATGAAAATTCTCTTTTTTTTTTTCATTTGTTTGTTTATGGTTGGTAAACGCTGGGATAAAAACAATTTCATTTATTTATTTATTGTCAGGTATTATATTCTTCATTTTGTGGTACTGTTTTTTCAGTAAAGTAACAGACCCCACTGAACCGATTCGCTTACTCCTCCCTTCTGAGTAAGCTGAACTATACCCATAATTTGGTTTTTCATAATCAATCCAGTCACAGTCGTAAGCTTTATTGGCATTATTTTTATGCAATTTACTGCTCATTTTGCAATATATATATACATACAGAATGTGTCGATTTTTCGGTTTCAGTAATAAATGTCACTTTTTCATAAGCAAAGCCGAAATTGTTTCTTAAGGCGATGTGCCCATAAATAATACATATTTTAAATATGAGCAATATATTTAGTAGTTATCATAATGATGTTATGATAGTATTGCCGCCTCGGGCCTTGTTTTATATACAAGCTCAAGACAATCATCTAACTGAGAAAAGAGTTTTAAATCTTGCAATCAACTTCATTATCATAAATCGACCTAGATATTTTTAACATATAAACTGAGTAACATCGTTAGTTTATCAATATAATATAATATATGTTATATATTATATTATAATATATAACATATCATAAAGTGAAAGTACGCATAAAACTCATCTTTTTAGAATGAATCATCTCAGTTATTTAAATTTCTTATATTATATTAAAATCAGAATCTACAGAAAGAATCGCGAAAGATATTCAAATTACAATTAACTCACAGCAGAAACTTAAGATACTTCCAAATATTCGATTCTAAATAGATAATAACCACAGAAGCCAAGAATACTCAAGTGTCAATTGTAGGTTTTCAGATAACGTGATATCATATAACCACACAAACGGAAAACGAAATCGGATTATGCTTAAGACACCGGCATTAAGGAAAACCTTCAATACTTCAAAATCAATAATATTAAAAAAGCAAGGCCAATATAAATTTCAATATTTTACACACACACACACACACACATTAAAGTTATTATTCCATAGTCATTTCGACTACTTGATATCTTGATATTATGAGATCAATTAAGAGTGATATTACTCATCCATCTAACTTGTACCAGATTTACACTAATGAACTTAGGTATACAGTGTGTGGTATTGATTCCTCTAGATACCCCTTAACTGTCTCCCATGCACTGTGAAAATCCCTCCCTTGCAGATATTTATGCCATGGCACTGCTTCAAGCTTCTTCCTAAGGATATCATAATCTCCTACATTGTAGTTCCGCATATACCCTTTCTTAACTAGAATTTCCACATGCATTCCTAACACCCAATTCAAGCCCACATGATCACTTTAACGAATTGGAGGCAATGCAGCCACCTCAATTATGAACAGATCTTTCTGATCTTATAACAAGATCTAACATTCTCGAACTCCGAGTCCCCTCCATCACATTCTGGTTCAAGTAATTATCTTTCAGTAAGTGTAAAAATTCCATTTCCTTCCTGCCATGTAACCTTTCCTCCTTCCAATCTACGTCTCTGAAGTTAGTCTCCAATGATAATAATAATTCTTATTACTACGTGACACCTCCAGGGAATCCAAAGACTCATGTAGGGAGGACACCTACTTTACATGTCTCCGTCTCCACCACTTAATCCACCAACTACAACTAACCCAACTATACGAACGCCATCTACCGCCAACCACCGCCACTACCACTAAAATTTCCATAGACAATCACAAACATCTATGCCCACGAAGGGATTCAAACCCGCAGCCTTTTGGCTGGAGATGTGCTAACTGCTCAGCTAACTATGCCAGCCTTACTCGACTTGGTACCAATCTTCTGATGCACATCTACACCACTCCTGGCATCCGCTGGTCTATAGCAGCAACTAATTTAATGTTTTGTCCTATTGGTCTCAATTTCATACCACATTGATTCAAAAGAACTACCATCTTACGTTTGTTGTCTACAATTCATCAGCAGTATCCCACCCTGTCCTTGAATTCAGCACAACCTGTGCATTCATCCATTAGCTGTCATTTCTCTTCTTGCAATAACCCTTTCACATTCACTCTCATACAATGCATCTCGCCTATCAATCATTGCAGCCAAAACAATCAATTCTCTCACCCTACTTTGTGCCTTCTAACAGTAATACTAATGTTATTAATTTTCGCACCAGGGAGAAAACATTTTGGAGCGCTTTCGTGAACTATTCCCCTCATCATAGAATCGCCGTAAAAATGAATTGCTTACGCTCTTTCTCTCGTTTATTCTTACAATTTACTTTTTGACTTCGGATCCGTTTTTTTTTTTTTTTTTTTTCGTTGTTGTTGTTGTTCTCAATTCGATTGACCTCGTGCTTTTTCTGCAGCCTTTCAATTAGGCGCTATTCTGTGAAGGACTACATTTCTTTATTGAGGTTGTCTACGTTCTAATGAGCTTCCATAACCGCACGTTAAGTATTATCATTGATATTTATATTTTCTGTTCTTCTAACAATACTCTCTGTTCTACTCTATTATCACATAATTTGCTCTTCGCATTCACTCTTAAAACATTTATTACAAAAATTATTATTATCCACATTATTATTATTATTAGACACCACTCCTCAGCACTCTGCTAGAGGAAACCCCATCAATGGGCCCGCTACCCGTTTGGGGAGGTGTTTAGGGGCAGCGCAAAGAAATGGTTCTGCAAAAGGACGGAAATGGCAACGGCAACAGACTATGGCATTAGGCAACTGGAACATCTCACTGACAGGGAAGGAGTTGAAACTGGTCGAGGAAGCCAAGCGGTACCGGCTAGACTTAGTCGGGCTTTCTTTGACCAAGAGGAGTGGCTCTGGAACTGTCGACCTGGATAAGGGGAGGAAACTCTACTACTCTGGTGTGAGCCCAACAAAGTCTGCTCAGGCGGGTGTGGGGAAACTCACAAGCCTCCGGCTGTCAGACTGTGTTGCTGAGTGGATCCCATTGGGGGGACGGGTATGTGTGTTAAGGCTTCAGATGATTTGGCTGTGGTGCAAGCCTATGCACCTAATCTGGATTCAGAATACTCTGCCTTCCTATAGGAAGTGGATGCTGCGTTTGACAGGGTGGCAGACATGGAATCAGTCCTGCTAATGGATAACTTCAATGCACATGTCGGAACGGATGAACAGACATGGAGGGGTGTGGTTAGGAGGAACGGCGCTCCTGACCTTAACGCGAATGGGTTGAAATTATAGACTTCTGCTGTACTAACAGCTTGTCCATAATGAATACCTTCTTCCAGCACCGAGAAGTCCAAAGGTATACCTGGTACAGGGATACACTAGAACAAAGGTCTCTGATTGACTTCTTTATAGTCTCAGCAGACCTATTTTCCTCAGTGTTGGACGTTCGTGTGAGAAGAGGGGTGGAACTGTCAACTGACCACCACCTTGTGGTGTGCACTCTACGGCTTCAGAAATCAGATGCTCCCATCAACGCTGCTAGGCCTAAGCAGCTATACCACGTGAAATGGGAGGCATTGGAAAATGAGGCTGTGAGGAAGAATTTTGCAGATGGCATTTCCTCCAGGTTCAATGAGATTCTCAAGCATACTGCAGATGTTGAGGAGGAGTGGAAGCTTTCAGAACAGCTGTCACTGCCTCCGCACTCTCATGCTGTGGCAGAAAGCAGCTCGGCGTGGAAACGGGCAGTGAGAAGAGGACACCTTGGTGGACCCAAGAAGTCCAAAAAACTCTCCGAGCGAAAAAGGAGTCCTACCTAACATGGCTTAGGGTCAGGTCACCTGAGATGCGTTTGCGGTATGCCGAGGCACGAAAAGCTGCTGCTGAGGCAGTAAAGACGGCAAAGGAGAAGGCTTGGGAATCCTTTGGAGAAATATTAGACTCATCCTATGCAACTGCAAACAAAGTATTCTGGCAGACCATCCACCGCCTTCGAGGGAGGAAATCTTGCACAGCAAGGGCAATTAAGGTCTCTGATGGTGCACTTTTAACAACCGAGAAGGATATCCTCCACAAATGGAGGGAATACTTTGAGAGCCTTCTTAACCCGGGTGGCCCAGCAGTTGTGAACATCCGAGAGGTGCAGATCGGGGCAATGACTAGTCTCACAGCAGAAGAGGTTTATTTAGCAATAAAATCGCTAAAATCGGGCAAGGCTGCTGGCGATGATGAAATTCGGCCCGAAATGCTAAAAGCCTTAAATCGAGACGATATTCTCTGGCTGACTCCAGTGTGTCAGGCTGCTTGGATATCTGGGAGAGCACCAAACCCATGGCAAACAGGCATAATAATATCAGTCTTCAAGAAGGGAGACCAGAAGGATTGCAGTAACCAATGTGGCATCTCTCTTCTCAGCCTGCTGGGAAACTGTATGCTAGGTGCTTGGAAAGACGGTGCAGGAGCATAGTTGAGTCAAAGTTCCAGGAAGAACAGTGTGACTTTCGTCCTGGTAGAAGCACAACTGACCAACTCTTCACTTTAAGGCAAGTCTTTGAGAAATCTTGGGAATATGCCAAGAATGTCTACACATGTTTTGTGGACTTGGAGAAGACATATGACCGGGTTCCTTGGGATAAGCTTTGGCAAATAGCACAGACGTATTGAGTGGATGGCCAACTACCAGCTACCATCAAGTCCCTGTATGAATGGCCAGAGTTTTGTGTCATGGTAAACAGCACAAAGTCTGAACCTTTCACAGTCTCTGTTTGCCTCTGCTAAGGGTGTGTTCTGTCACCCCTCCTTTTCATAACATTTATGGACTGCATTGATAGGCACAGCCGAGGCAGTGAGTGTGTCAGAATTGGAAGATGTAGCATTGGACGTCTGTTTTTTGCAGATGACCTAGTTCTGCTTAGCTCTTCCACAGATGACCTCCAGCAGACCCTGGATGGTTTTGTAGCTGTTTGTGCAGACGCCGGAATGAAGATCAGTGTGGCCAAAACTGAAACATTTGTGGTCTCAAGACAACCATCCCAGTGCACTCTACATGTAAGTCCCCTCATTGGGACTCCACTTACATGTGGAGTCCCAATGAGGCAGGTGGAGAAGTTTAAATACCTTGAGTACATATTCACGAACGATGGAAAATGGGATGTAGAGCTAGATACTTGAATTGGCTTAGCAAGCTCAATATTGTGGGAGCTTGGCCGTTTGGTAGTATTGAAGCAGGTGTTAAACCAGAAGGCAAAGCTGGCTGTCTTCAATACTGTCCACATCCTCACCTATGGTCATGAGTTGGGTAATGACCGAAAGAATGCGGACACGAACCCAAGCGGCTGAAATGTGGTTCCTTGGAGGGGTTGCGGGGCTGACAAGACTCGACATGCAAATATCTGTCCGTGTGTGTTGGCTTTCTAAATATAGAAAGGCTTTCTAAATTTTAAACTCACCAAGACGCCTGAATCAATAAAAGACTCTATATTTAGAAAGCCAACACACACGGACAGATATTTGCATGTGTCCTCACATCACCATCCAGCGCAAAAGTTGGGTATTATATCAATTCTTGCGAATCGTGCAAGATCTGTACTATCAGATGAAGAAGAACTAAAAAAAGAACTACAACATCTTAAATGGACCTTTAAAAACAATGGCTACTCTTTAAAAAGTATTAACAACCAATTATCCCACCGTCAATATAGCAACGTAGAGACGACTCCAAAGGTCATATCGTCTTGCCATATATCAGCACACTATCCAAAAAGCTGAGTAGAATCCTAAAGAAGTTTAACATACAAACGTACTTCTCGACTCTGCCAAAAATAAGATCACGTTTCAACAACTATAAACAATCTCAAAACCTTCTACAATTCCCAGGTGTATACAAGGTCACATGTGAGTGCGGAAAGCCTTACTATGGGCAAACGGAGAAATCTATCCTACTGCGTCTCGAGGAGCACCAGAGAGACATTGCTTATAAGAGAACCAGAGCAACTGCTCTGTCGGGCCATGTCCTGTTTTCAATAAACACGAACAACGAAAGCCGCTAACATGAGATAAATTGGACAACTTCAAACCTACACATTTGCCATGATGAGGTGGAACGCCGCATTGTGGAGTCAAAAGAAATCACCTTAGACCCGCTTCATATGAACAATAATCTCAGCTATAATTTGCCTGACTCTTTCAGCTCTATTATCAGATACTGGAGATCGCGTGGTTCCACACACGCACAAGTGTACAACAATAGAACTTTAACACGGACTATAACTCAAGTTCATAATAACTAATTCACAGTCGAATATTATGACTTTATAATTGTATAGCTTTAGAGTGTCTCAATGTTATTTTCAGTATCTTTTAATATCTTTCTATGTTCTTAACGCCTGATGAAGTCAATCTCGACGAAACATGTTGCGTTTTCAAATAAATCTCATTTTGTTATAATTCTCGGGTTTTAAGTCAGTTAATATTAAAAATGAATATATATATATGACGAAGTATTTATTTATTCAGACAGTAAAAAAGTTGTGTTAGGATTAGGGACCATAAGCTGGTGGCATGTCTCATCACTGCAGGCCATGTATAATTAGTGATTGTCTTGTGGCAGCTATATCTGATTGGCTGCCTGTGGGTATTGAACTGCCCCCTTAATCTCCTAAAAGTTAGAGAAGGCTAAAACGGCGTCGCCTACTCTCTATAGAGGAATAAAAGCATCGACGTTAGCTGATATATATATATATATATATATATATATATATATATATATATATATATATATATATATATATATATATATATATATATATATATATATATATATATATATATATATATATATATATATATATATATATATATATATATATATATATATATATATATATATATAAAATAAAAAGCATACCCCTTTTATTCCCTTATAGGGAGTAGGTGAGGCCTTTTATCTAGCTTTTGGAGAGTGAGTGGGCAGTTAATCTCCGCTGGTAGCCAATCAGAGATATCTGGCCTATAACTATCACTAATTATGGGCAGCCACCGATGAAGAGACCAGCAAATATGTGCTGCCAACTCTTGGTACCTAACCCTAACATGATATGTAATAATAATAATAATAATAATAATAATAATAATAATAATAATAATAATAATAATAATAATAATAATCTAATGCCTCTTATTCCCTTATAGGGAGTAGGCAAGGCCTTTTAACCCGAACTAGCTTTTGGAGGCTGAGTGTGCAGTTCAAACTCAACTAGTATCAATCACAGATAGCTGGCCTATCACTATCACTAATTATAAGCGGCCACTGATGAAGAAATAAGCAGAGAAGTGCTGCCATCGCTTCGTAGTTAGCACTAAAAGAATGTTAATGTTAACCACCAAAAAGCTAGAAAAAAAAGCTTCCTCCAGTCAAGTCTAGTTCCTGACTGGAGGAACTTTTTCTAATCCTTTCTTCAACTGGTTGCCAAGTTTGTCGATCTCTGGCACAGACAAGCGAGTATTTCCTCCTGGAAACTCGGGTTTTACATCCAGTAAACTTAAGAAAATCGACCCTAGAAACTCATTATTTCAGACAGTAATATATCCCGTTTGGGTTAAGTACCAAGAGTTGGCAGCACTTATTTGCTCGTCTCTTCATTGGTGGCTGCTTATCATTAGTAATAGTCATGGATTTCTATTTCTGATTAGCTTCAGGTGGAGTTTGTGCTGTCCACTCAGTCTCAAAAAGCTAGATAGGGTTAACACGTTCATTGCCAATCACGCGATATAGCGCGATGCGAGTTCTCACCAAACGGCCGATCACGCGTTATCGTGTAGACGTCGTTAACTAAATAAAAAAATAATAAAAATTGGCCACCACACGAAATTCAAATTTTCTGCTTGGCAATGAACGATATCGCGGGATAACGCGATGCGAGTTCTCACAAAACGGCCAATCACGCTTTATCGCGTGGACCTCGCTAACTAAATAAAAAAATAAAAAAAAATTGGCCACCACACGAAATTTCAATTTTCAGCTTGGCAATGAAAGTGTTAAAAGACCTCGCCAACATCATATAAGGGAATATAGAACTTTAGATGATTTTTTTATAACATTACTGTTGGTTGTGCATATAAAGTATATGAATTTCTATTTATCTATATATTTTGTGGTTCCCATCCATGAAAGGTTATTATAAACGTAGTGCATATTAGCCTTACCACAAGAAAGTCATTACCTTCATTGTTATTTGCATAGCATTACACTTTCCCAAAATTCAAGACGAGGTAACTACCCTAGCTTTTTTTTTTAATTTGATTCCCATTCACGAAAGCTAGTAAGCCTACACTACCTTAGTACGATGAATGGACCGAAGTATTTTCTATATTTAATTATTTTTTTCAAGCTAATTCAGTTCCTCCAATAAGCATGCTTATTCATCGCTTCAACACAGCTTAAAATCATTTGGACCATTGCATTCCTTCCTCTATACATTATTCCATCCTCAATATGTGTTTAGAGGAAATGTACTCCTTATTCTCGTAACTCTCCCTATTACTAATCAACTTTCAATAATTGGCTGCTGTTCTTTTCCTTCTTAACAACAACAACCAAAAAAAATCAGCTAACGCCTTTTTGTTTCCGTATATGGAGTAGGCGATGTCGTTTTAACCCTATCTAACTTTTGGAGACTGAGTGGACAGTTCAATTTCCACTGGTAGCCAATCAGAGATAGCTTGTCCAAGGTTATCACTAATTAATCAGTACGCAGTGAAGAAGACGGCTGACAAGTGCCACCATCTCGTGATTTTTAACCTGAACACGATATTTTTAATGTCTGAAAATAGTGTGGATTCGACAGCCGATTTTCTTGAATTCAAGGGACGAAAAACCGGAGTTTCCGGGAGAAAAACCCACTTGCCTGTGCCAGAAATCGACTAACTCGGGAACCAGTCCAAAATAGGCTTAGAAAGTTTTTCTGCAGTCAGCGAATAGACTCGAACTTATAAGTCTTTCTTCATGCGGTCAAGCGCACGAAGAAATATTATTACTGAGCTACACAACACCTCTCTTCTTAACAAGCATAAAAGAATATTTCTACATATGTTTTTAGTTCTGCAATAAGTGTACTTCTCTCATTGTCCTCTCTGTTTGACTTTTATTTATCAAACTCCAGAAGTAATAGCCCATTCCCTTAATGAACTATTAGTTTCAGAGCTTAGTAAGTTTGACAAACGGGTTTTTCTCCTGGAATTTTGGGTGCTTCATCTAGTAATCTCAAGAATATCTCGACCGTCGAACTCACATTATCTCAGACAATAAATATAGTGTTAGGATTTGGAACCATGAGGCTGCTACACTTGTCAGCCTTCTCTTCACTGGATGCCGTTTATAATTAATGATAGTCTTGGGACATCTCTCTCTCTCTCTCTCTCTCTCTCTCTCTCTCTCTTTTGTCTACCAGTGGAGATGGTAATTCTTCATCGGTCTCCAAAATTAGATAATTACTTTTGAAGAATAAACGGCTTTGCCTACTCCGAATAGGGGAATAAAAGAAGTTAGAGATTTTTTTATGGCTAAGATACAATATTGTCGGTTTTTATTGTACTCGGAACTTGCGCTCTTATGCATTGCTTACATTGCTTAGTGAGTTAAAAGGGCACTATTTCACTAAAAAATTCAACTGGCCTTTCTCTATGATACATAGTTGTACCGGAGAGGGGGGGGGGTTCTGCAATAAGCTAGAGTGCAGTTCCATCCGTGCTATTTGCAATTTTCTCAATCCACATTACAAGGTCATACATATAGTGATATGAAACGGAATTCATTTTCTTATGTACGTAGTTCTAGTCTTTTTCGATTCCTTCTGAAAGGGTTACTATACTGGCTTCATTCCTAATCCCTTCGCATCCCTGCATCATCAGCAATCAATTGTTTATCTCTCATTCAAATAACTGACTTTAATATGTAAAAATAAATACTAGGCCAAGGATAATGACCCCTGTATGCCTTCATCTTCAATTTTTCCTCCTCCACCCCATTCCAATATTTTTTGGAATCTATTTGAAATCCTCTTTAATTTCCATTTCACCACCTTATTATTCTTAACTAATAAGCTGCATTCTTAGCAAATGTGGCATTTTGTCAAAGGGAATTGCAAAGTCGAATAATAATTTTATGATATATCTATTGTCTTAGTCCCTGTGTATATTTGGAAGACATTTCTGGTTCTATAATGAAAAACGTCCAGAAGTAAGGCTTAAAGGATTGATTTTCTTAACTAGTGCAACTTTTTCTGGACATGTCAGTCATCTCAATAGATTTTTGAGATTCTTGATTCGACATACTATAAGCTAAAATTTTTTTCCTGAAAACTTGGTGTTTAACTGCGAAAATCGATTGTAGAATTCATACTATTTAGCGTATTGATATATGGATAAGGTTTTAGGATTAGGAAAGGACAACAGTTGCCTGCATTACTCTCTCTCTCTCTCTCTCTCTCTCTCTCTTCCTGATGCCTTAAAATCCTTATAGGTAGCTATGAGTGGAATTCTTAGTGATGGCGTCTGACGTTAGAGCAGGCTGCCTACAAATTTCAATAATTCGAACTGAAAGAATTTTTCTTACTCCGTTTGGAGAATTTAAAACGTTTCAGAGAATTTCTTTTTTTTTAAATTTTCATGTGTTGTTCTTAACTAGTTCGTTTGAAAATTTATTATAAAACGTGGGTATATTGCAAGGTCTTCAGTAATAGTTTATAAAATTTAGATTGTTATTCGTATGCACTATTCAATTCTGGCTTTTGTTAACTCCTCTAAATCCTTAACTATCATCCCGTTCCAAAATAAATAAATACATCTGCTCTTATTATTACATGAAGAAAGTAGAAGACTTTCTGTCGCTCACCTTTCGGAAATATGATGGCAGTTAGTCTTCGCGTTTATTATTATTATTGTTGTTGTTGTTGTTGTTGTTGTTGTTGTTGTTGCTATTATCATTGCACCTAAGACTCATCGTGTGAGTCCCAATCTATCAATGCAATATTTATCATACCTCTCTTTGTAACCGTTAACAGAAAAAGCACTCACAACTGACTCAAGCAACCCCATTCACCACTCTGCAAGCGAAAAATCTAGTCCTCATGCTCTTGCTAACCTCACCGCTCACGTAACTTTTAGGATGACCTATTGTTCTTACCCCTCTATCCAAATGCTGAAACATTTCCCCTGCACCAGTAAAACCCATTAAGTAATTTAATTGTTTCGATCTCCACGAGATTAAATATTCCAGAAGATTACCGTTCTTTGTAGTCGGTGTGCACCGAAGAAAGAGCAGCAGATCCATAGCCATTTGTTGCGGTCTTCTTCCGATTAGAATTTTAAATGGAAGAGCATCTCCCATTTGCTATCCTAATTGGAAATTATGAAATAGTCGTAATTTCTAAGTTGTGGGTTGAAACCCCATGTTATAAAAGGGAAAAAAAAGTACTCGTCTGGATAAAATTTTCGAAGTAAGATATCTGCTTTAGAAAAAAAAGGCAACTAGATAAAGTTCCTCTATATGCTTTTCTTTTCTTTCCAAATCTGGTGTCTCTGATGATTCTACAGAGTGTTGCCGCTTAAGTTTGGAACCCACCATTGTGAAGAACTTTTCATTGTCGTTGTTTTCGTTAAATTTCTTAAACTATCCAAGTAGTGGAAGTTTACATGCATCTTACCTCACTTACGACATCATTCCAATTACTCCCTTACATCATGTACTCAGACGAAGATCTTTGCGATATCCAGCAACACTACTTCTGTTCTTCCACGATTGGTCTGTGACGTCAGGTTTATATTGCAGTATATGCTTTGATGTGTATTGTTAATAAGTATATATAATAAATAAATAAATAAATGGAGTCGTATTTATAAAGAAAAATAAGCTAAGCAAAACTTGGGTATATTAAACATATATATTTATTTATGTATATTTACGCTCATGTGTTGTAGATTCCTGTAGATGGGTAACAATTTCACGGACAGAAAGACTACTAATATGACACCTAACTCCATCCCGCATTGGAAGTCTGACAGTCCCGCTGAATGTGGCATCTTGACATCGAGTACAGTGCAAAACATGCAGCACATCCCACTTTTTATTACCAAACTTTCGCAGACACTCCCGGAATATTTCGTAGGATCCGAAATTTGCATCTCACGTAAGGGCAGTTGTTTAACTATATACACTATTTTGACAAACATTCGTTTGTCAAAATAGAGTATATAGTCTTGAGGTCTTTGCTATTAAACTGCAAAAAAAAAAGTGAGAAATTGCCAATAAATGTACACAATCTACAAACAGTTGTCCGGACCCCCCCTGTTACTTGAAGTTATGAAAAATTCCAGTTTGTTAATAACTTAAAAACCAGAAAGCAGTACAAATAGCAGGAAGCAGTATATATGGCATTCCACCAATGTCCTATACTAGGGCTCTCACATTGGTAGAATGTCATACGTGCCATTCCCGCTCAACCGGAGCATCTAAAATCAACACTTGGCAATATGATCAACACATGGAAACATTCTGGCAT
The DNA here is from genome assembly GCF_054136105.1 of Typopeltis vanoorti. NCBI lineage: Eukaryota > Metazoa > Arthropoda > Arachnida > Uropygi > Thelyphonidae > Typopeltis > Typopeltis vanoorti. The sequence goes on along the minus strand of NC_143555.1, from coordinate 66,717,112 downwards.
CACTAGTGCAGGAAAACACTCAGGGCTGCCACCGAAAATGACTGGGGAACACGAGGAAGGTAAAACGAGTGGACCGCAGAAACCGGCCACAATCTGCAAAGACCATCCGTTATGAGTTCCAGAGCGCCAGTAACACCACGGTGAGCACTAATACTGTATGAAAAGAATTCCATTTACTGGGTTTCCACGGTAGTATACAAGCCGAACATCACAACAGCGAACAAGGCGGCTCGTCTGGCCTAGTGCAAAGGTATGAACTGGGAAATTGATCAGTGGTAAACGGTACTCCGGAGTAATGAATCAAGGTCTTCCTGTTTCCAGTCAAATGGTATGGGTGTGTAGGCAGCCTAGTGAACGCTTGTTGCCATAGTGTGTTGTACCCACAATAAAGTTTTGTGGTGGAGGAGTAATGGTGTCGGGTGCATTCAGCTGGTTCGGAGTAGGACCACTGTCGTTGTCCATAGTTCCACGAAGGCAGTTCAGTACTTTGATATTCTCGATAATCAGGTGCTACCTACCCTGTGGAGTTTTTAAGCAACAGACCTGTATTACTATCAAGACGACAATGCCCTATGCTACAAAGCTGTAGCTGTTATGGAATAGTATGAAAAGATGGGTGTTAAACAACTGCCCTGGCATGCATAGAGTCCTGACCTCAATCCCAATGGGACGAATAGGAGCGGCGATTGAGGTTCAGAGTAGCACCTCCTCGATCTGTCGCTGAACTCAGTGCTGCTTTGATGGAGGAATGGAGACAAATTCCACTTGATGTCTGCCGCGCATTGGTGGAAAGCGTACCTCAAAGAGTGTAGGAGATGATCAAAGCCAAAGATGGACATACCCGATATTAGGGTCCGCTTACTGGTATCAATTGTAAATTGCTAAAGTTTCCGGACAATTATTGGTAGATAGTGTAGGAATAAGCAAATAGACACAATATCTCCAAAACGCCTTAAGGGAAGCTTTTCATTGAAATATGAAAATTGACAATGGAAAATTGATATTTGGAATAATGGAGGAATTAAAAATAACTAGAAAATTCTGACTCATCCGTGTTTTGCTGATGATGTAGTTTTCTTGGCAGAAAGCTCAGAAAAAAAATTAAGGGAATTAACAGAAGTGTCTAGTAAAACTGGAAAATAAATAAAATAAAAAAAAAACCGATGGGTCACAAGTTAACACTTGAAAAATGTTATCATGGAAAACAGAGAAGTGGAATAGTAGATTGAGTTATGCGTTTATCTTGGACAAATCATAAAAATGAAAGACGGATAAAGAGAAAAAAATAAAAAGGATATAACTAGGTTGGACAGTTTTGGGGAGAATGAAAGATATCTTCAAAGGTGCTGTTCCAATTGGCGTCGTTCAATCAGTGTGTCTTTCCTCTAATTAGATGACAGCGAAACCTGAAATTTAACTGATGAAATGTTTTACAAATTGCTAGGATTTGCTGGAATGCAATGTTTGAGAAAAGCTAAAAATAGAATGAAATGGAAAAAAAAAACAAACTGACGGAGACCATGCAGTAGTGGACTGGTTCAGGCTAAAAAAGGAAGTTGGTTCCTTTCGAAGATTCTGGAGTGTTATCCTGTAGAAGAAACAAACCAACTTGTGAATTACGCAGTAATAAACTGATAATTCATAGACTTGGTTGCCTTACTTGTAATTCTGGAAGTACAGGAATTTTTCCTGTAAAATAAAAATTTGAAAATGACGTAGTCGATTTCAAACTGACATAGTAATAAACTGATATTTCATGGTTGTTTTGATGGTAATTGGAAATAGTTCGATCTAACCCCCAAGAGAGTTTGAATGACGTGGTGTTGTCATCGAGATCCATTAATTTGTGATTCGTAATTCTAATTCCGAGACGATACTGACACATTTTGAACAATAATACATTGATTAGAACTCCTTGCAGACAAACTTTGCTTGTAATAAGCATTAAACTTATCATGGTATGCTGTCCTTTGGTATTAAACGAATATACTTGATTCACGACGTTTTGTAAATCAATTAGTTTAGGTTGTACGGAGGTATTAGAAGATTCCTATCTATTTAGTTCAGATTTAAGGGTCCTTTTAGAAGTAAATAGGCCTTAGCGGACTTAGATTTTTAGATTTAAATTTTTATGCATACATTTTTGGTACTCAAACACAATTACTGTAGTTATTAAGGAACACAGTAGTCAATTATTGTTATATTTTCCTCTATTTCCACTGGGTCTCTTGCACAATGTTGGAGAAGGTTAGATACAATGCATTCCCTCTTTTCCATTAATTGGAGTGGATGTCTCTGATTAGAATTTCTGAAAGTAATGATATTGGAATGGGACAAATCCTACCATCTATGAGAAAATAATATAAAAAAAGATGAATTATAAGATGTAAAATGTGTTATTGTCTTCGTAAGAAGCAAGCGTTTGTGTCATCAGAAGGTAATAAATGTATTATCAATATTCCTAATGTCTACGAGATGGCGCCACAACCCCATGTCATATTACTTGTATGAATAATTTGAGAATTATTTTCTTCTTATTTTCTGTCCATGGAAATAAATAGCAGCAGCAGCAACGATAGCAGCACAGGAACAGGAACATGAATGAACAAAACAACAGCAACAATACAGAATAGCTGTAGTTATTTAGGAATACGCCAGCGAGAGAGAGAGAGAGAGAGAGAGAGCATGGAGCTCATAGTTTGACAATAAATGTTGTGTATTCTCCGACAGAGTTCAACATTTGGTATGAGGAAAAAACTGAATTTCTAGTAAATAAAATTCCATACGATGCTGTTTAACTCATCTTCTCTTATAAATCTTCCAAACATCCTAGTCGGCTGAATTTTTTTTCATTCCCGAAACTCTGTTTTTTTTCATTCCGCAAATCAGGAATACTGGCCTGAAGAACATGCGTAGTTAACAGATATAATACACTGGCTTCATAGTCTTAGTTGATTAGGTCTATTTCGAAGTAATAAGAACACAGCAACAATGACGGCATCCCACATAGAATTGTAACTGAGATTTTCAACCGAACGGAAGCATTTCTTCAGAATGTATGTGACGAATGTAACAGCGATAATTTCAGTGAGTATCAGAAGTCCAGGTGTCGCAGTCATTGGGGTAGCAGTAGCGTAGCTTCTCTATAGCTCTTTCTTAGAAAGGCACAATTGAAAATATATCTAATCAAAGCGTGCCAGGACATATCCGAGTAAGTTTGCACTATGAAAGTCTGGTCATGAGGAAACAATATAAAAATATAGGTGTACAAATCCCCTCCATACATGCAATTCAGCATGTCCTACATTCACCATTTAGAATGTCCTAAATAACAGCAAAGCTTTCAATGCTTCCAAGCAAATGGTTAAAATTTAAAAAAATATTTTCACAATTTTTAACACACTCTATCGTGGGTGTATAGCCATTCTTTCTTAATGTATCAGCGATAATGTAAGATGTTTAACGCTGAGGCATCTAAGACTATTAGAATATAATGTTATAGATCTTGTGGATACTTCCGTGGCTAATATGTTTGCTTTGCTGTAGGAAAAATTCAGAAGAGAAAAAGCGCTTCTATCTTCGTATGAGACTGGCTAGCTCATTTTCGGTTCAAAAGCTTTATAAATATTTCTAGCTTCCCGGATGTCATTCCAACAAAAGTTTTTAAAAATAGAATACTTTTCTTTTTTTAGCTTGCCCTTTTTTATGTGCAAGGAAAATTTATATGACGGAGATTAAATGGAGATTAAACCTCTCCAAAAATTGATAAGTTCCATATTTATAGTAATTATTCATGGAGTGCAAGTAACACTCTTCTAGGGCATGAAATATGAAATTGACCAGGGAACCATTATCTACCCCATATGAGGTGCAGAATTGAAAAACAGTTCCGCAGACTGGCAGCTAGATAACAGCTAGGAGAAGGCTTCCCAATCAGCTATTAAATAATCTTCCTGTCACATACTCTGCCAGATCATACTTGTAGGAAATTCGAGTATAGCAGTAAGCAAGTGACACCGCCGAGGCTACTCTTGAACAAGGGACTAGACATTTCATGTGCACAAGCCATCAGAAAAAAAAAGCAACAAACGATAACAACAGATCTCGAAAAACTATCATAAAATGCAATACGCATATTAATTAAAAAAACTCTCCTTTCACAGCCACTTCACAGCAATTTTTTTTATATTCAAACTTGAGTTATGCATACAATCATCACTAACACGACGCATTAAAATCTGATCTATTATTAATCTCAGTTACTAGCCTCAAGAACTATTCTCCACCCATCAAAATAAATTCTTTGATTCATGAGACTTATAAAGTGGCGTTTAGATTATTCACTTTGTTGTATTCATTCTGTCTTTATCGTTTCCGAATTCTCATAACTACTCTGACTTCTAATTACCTAAGCAGTGATGCCATCTTCGTTTCAGAGTTCAAAGTTCATAATTCAAACTGTATAAAATGCTGAACTATCTGCTATCAGTAATGATCAAGCATAAATTTCCCATCTAAAGAACACTGAATAATCTTCATAATTCGCTCAACATCCTGACTTTTTCTTAACGCCGTCTTTCTAAATATAATACTTTCTAAATATAATTTTGCTAACAGCGATCCTTACCTCATTAACGGATCGACCTTTGAGCAACTCATTGCAATCTCACATCCCCTGGCAATACATACCCGCCAGTGGAATGAGAGCCGTGATTTCTCGCATCTTTTCTTTGGTCCGATTACTGTTTTCCTTCTCCTGATCAAAACTCCTGCTCCGATAGAATAAATGAAATAATCTTTGCGGGAAAAAGCCATTCATCAAGGACTCCACACAAACGCTTCTACGGCTATCAAAGCTCGGGTTCTTCACCAATTGTACATAAATTGTTCAAGATAAAAATTCAGCACATCTCACATAGCAGAAGTAAGCAACTATCTCTGTTTTGCATTCCCTACACTCTGCATCAGAAAGATTGAATTGAATTCTACGGTGAGTGCAAAAGGTAACATATAAAGAACTGTATTGGAAAGTTAAACTGCTAAGAAAAATCTAATACCGAAAATAATTCAAAGGATATTTATACTTTTGGGACATATCTATAGTATGAATAATAATAGAAAGATCAAACATTTTATATTTGGCACAATTGACGATACAAACAGAATAGGACGGCCGAGACGACAGTGGATAGATGATGTGAAGGAGTGGTATGGAAACAGTTTGCAAGATTTGAGTCATCTGGCAATGGAGAGAGAGAGATAGCAAGGAACAATGAAGACAACATCGAACACCGACGGGCACTGGACCCATGAACACTGATAATGATAATTGGCTAAACCAGATACAAACAAGATGGTAAAACTTGAAGAAATTTCAGGTCAGTTGGGCACGTCTTGGTTAAACAAGAACCTGCTATTGTTATTAGGGAACTGAAGGGAAACGGTAAAATGTCCGCAGAATTGAAAGCATCATCAGCATAAGAAGTATCAACGGAAAAGGAAAGAATGAGGAGGGGGGGAACAGAAGAACTTCAGAAGTTCCACATAGGCATACACCTCTTAATTGATAGGCAGTTTAATAGAGCTACGTGAACAAATTTCAAAATGGGGCATTGGGCTATGAAGTTTTTTTGTCTATGATCCCACAGTAGGATACTTTAAGGAAGAAATGGAGGAATTGTTGCAGTCATCAGAAACGGTACCTGACATTAAAAAAAGAGGAAAAGCTGGTCTTTATTGGAGGCCTAAATAGCAGGGAAGAAAAGGAATTCCGCGCATAGGGATATCAAATATTGAAAAGGAAAATTATGTACGAAAGTCGGAACCGAGAAATTTGGTTTGAAGAGCTTCTTATCGTAAATGAATATTTCTTGGAAGCTTTAGAACTCACCATATGACGAATCTGTAGATACAATTTGTATAAAAATGAATTTACAATCAATTTATATCATTTGAGCAACTACTTTCAAAACTAGTCTTTGCCTCAACAGATTTCATTAGTTATTACAAATAACCTGGAAAAGTAATGCATCAAAGTTTTAGACGTGGGTGTTCTGCAAGAGAGTTCTAGAACACATCTTGAAATGTGAATCATTCTGATGAGACTGGTGAACACTGGCCCTGCTTTTTCCTTTTTTAATCTTATAAATTCCTTAAAATATAATTAGACAAGCTTCAAAAACTAAATTCTTCCCTTTACGTATTTGGGACCAATTGTATGTCACGGCCAATGATATAAGGCGATTAATTCTATCTGTATAGTCATTCAGTTATGTCTGCCGACCACGTGCATTCTCTGGCAGGTTAATCTGTTTTGAGGGATGAAAAACCAGTCTCCCAGAGGAAAAGCCCTACTACTCCTGTATGAGACAGGCCAACTGACCTTAAGTTGAAAAGTCTTTAATTAAAAGATCTTCGAGAGGGAATTCGAATCTGAGTCTTTCCAATCAAAGAGCATCATCTATACTCACTAAACTACGGGACAACGTTTTAATAAAGCCTTTTATTATATTTGTATTATTAAAAGGTTAACTCTTGAAAAGGATATCGAAATCTGGTTCATTGTTTGGCAGTCGGCAAATAAGATTCCTTGCTTCGTTAGCCGTATTAGCAGTCTTTGTTTTGAATAGTAACTTAAAGAAAACGAATTGTATCAACTGACTTGGCTACAGTTTAATTTCCTTTTGTTATTGATCTGTATTAACTGACATCTGCAGAGCAATTTCATTTAACTCATTATTCATTAAATTTTATTACTGCGCGAATTTGACAAGCTAATTTGTAATCTTCTTTCAGTGCGAGATGTTTCTTTCTTATCAACCACCATAACAATAATATATGCATTAAACGCAAATTATTAGTTGAAGTCTTCATTTTAATAAGTGTGTCTTATACTAAAATATCTAATGAGGCTATTTCGATTTTTGTTGTTGTATCGTTTTTATTAGTCAGTTAATTCTTAAAATTAAATATATGAAAAAAATCATTACAAATTGAGAAATAACTTAATTAATATTTTAATACAGTAGAGAAGTGAAAAATATATGGCATGAGCAAAGCCCAACGTGGCTACAGTACTTAGTTAATAAATAATTTCTAAAAGCGTCCTTAAAACGAACATTGTTTTTAGAAATTTCATTAAAAAATTAATTGACCATCAACGCCAACACAGTTTAGCGGGAACGTTTAGCATAATCATGTTTTGAATTTACACGTACGATACGCGGCAAATAGTTAGCATGGAGTTACAGTGGCGCGTAGGAAGTTTTTATCTTCTTAATTATATTATTGGGTATTTTTTTTTAATATGAATATATTGCTCTTCTGGTTCGAATACTTTTTCATAACTAAGGTAAGACTGGAGCATTCATAAATTATAGAATATACCATGCGTAATGGTCAAAATGAAACATATGTATATCTTACGAATTACTGAGGCGCATTGAGCGGTAGTCGGTGCTTTGTCAATGAATGAGAGTTTAAATTTAGTTCATCAGTTTAGGCAGGTAATGTGTTAATAATGGATATTGTGTGCCTTTCGCGATATATTGTATTCAAAAGCGTGAATGTTCCCATGTGATAATAATTATAATTCTTTTTAATTTATAATAATTATACAATAATATGATAATGTGCCTTTCCATAAATTACGCTGAACAATTTTTCGTGATTTCAAACTATTCTTTGTCAAAAATTGCAGACGTTATAACCTCAGAATTGACGTAATAATTCTCCATGAACCACAAACGTCATAAAAACGTGAGCAATGTTATTTTAATGTGTTTTATAATATAAAATGGAATATATTATTTGACTTAATAATAGAATATTAATTATTACCGAAGACAATATATTATTTTATGTTATAGCATGAAAATAAACATGAAAATAGCATGAAAATTGTTTGAACTATTTATTCTTGAATTTGCAATCATAATTCTATAATTTGTATTTGAATTATGATGCCAAGCAGGACGGCACTCTTTACTCAGCCAGATGGAACAGAACCTACACCCCAGATCTGTGCATAGTCACTAAAGACTCCGAAGACCACCCTTTTCCATCAACCAGAGTCATCCTTAACAGATTCCCTAATAGTCAACATCGTCCTATATTAATAAAGATAGGAACATCAATCCCAGTCATCAGCGGAACACCAATCGTTAGATGGAATCTCCGCAGATCCAACTGGTCTGCATTTCAGAAACAAATCGAGCAAACCATTAGAGCAATTCCACCCACTCCTAATTGCTATCCTCGATTTATTAAACTACTCAAATCTGCAGCAAAAGCCTCTATCCCTAGAGGCTGCAGAAAACAATATATCCCATGTTGGAGTAAAAAAAGTGAGGAAACCCTACCCAAATATGAGGAAACTGAAGATCTATTGCTAAGGAGCTCATATCAACCCTGGATAAAAACAGAAAGAAAAGATGGATCTCAACCATCAATGAACTCGATTTCGTCATATCTAGTCGGAGAAGCTGGTCACTTCTGAGAAAACTAGGTGGATCAGAGCCAACGACACACAAAACAACAGAGATAACTCCTGATCAAATGGCTAACCATTTATTGAAAACTCCAATATTCATCCCAGCTCTACCAGGAAAATTGCTGTACAAGCTTCCATCAGACAAAACCTGAAGATGGAATCCGAGCTTCCTGAACTCATACACCTAATATCTCGAGAAGAGGTACAAATAGCCTTAAAACTTACCAAGAATGGCAAAGCTCCAGGAGTGGATGGTATACTCCCTGAGTTCCTAAAACATCTTGGTCAACATGGCCAAACATGGCTGGCTGCCCTTTTCTGAGAAATCATCATGACTGGTAAATTACCAAAGCTGTGGCGAGAAAGCCAAAATAATTGCCGTGCCCAAACCAGGGAAAGATCCAAATTATGTGAAAAACCTATGACCTATCTCTTTGCTTTGCACCACCTTTAAGCTCTTTGAAAGAATTCTCCTTAAAAGAATTTCACCACTCATTGAAAGAGCACTCCCGCCTGAACAAGCTGGCTTCAGGCCAGGAAGAAGTTGCTGTGACCAGGTCCTGGCCCTGACAACTCAAATTGAAGCAGGCTTCCAGAAGAAGCTTAAATCTGGAGCCACTTTCATTGACCTAACATCTGCTTATGACACTATCTGGATCAGGGGCCTCCTCCTAAAACTAGGAAATATTATAAAATGTAAAAAAACTACAACTTTTTGAATCTATTTTCTCCAACAGAAAAATCCGGGTCCATATTGGCGGAAAAAAGAGCAGGCCTAGATTCCTTCTCAACGGTTTTCCTCAGGGCTCTGTGTTATCCGCTATACTTTTTAACATCTATGTATATGATCTACCTCATACCAGATCAAGCAAGTTTATGTACGCCTATGACCTAGCGATCTTACATCAATCCACCTCCTTTACCAACTTAGAATCAACCTTGAATACAGACCTGAGCACCCTGGAAGAGTACTTCAAGCAGTGGTACTTGAAGCCAAATCCAACGAAAACAGTGTCCTCAGTATTTCACCTTACAATGCAGAGGCGAATCGACAACTCAACCTTTCTTTCTGTGGAAAAATGGTAGAACACGAGCCTCACCCAAAATACCTTGGAGTGAGCCTGGACAGAAGCCTAACCTATAAAAGGTACATCATCAACCTCCAATAAAATTAAAACCAGAAATAACATCATATCAAGGCTTGTTGGAACAACCTGGGGTTGTGGTGCAGAAGTCCTAAGGTCGTCTGCACTAGCCCTCGCATTCTCTGCAGCAGAATATTGTGCCCCTGTCTGGGAAAGAAGTACGCACACACACTAACATTATCGACGCTCAGCTGAACTCTACCATTGCTGCCTGTTCTATCTAACATTGCTCCACCATACATACGGAGAAGACAAGCCTCGATTAAGGAATTTAATAAAGCAATGAGCAACCCACTCCTACCCCTACACCTTACTCTCAAAAATCCACCTAGTCTTCGCCTCAAATCTAGAAAGTCTCTCTGGTCCATGGACCAGAGAGGCTTTTATGTAATGAACTCTTCAGCTGCGCTGCCATCAATATCTGACATATGGAGAGAATACTGGTCCAACAATCTCCCAACAAACGGCTTCCTGATAGAAGATCCCTATGCTCCGCAGCCTGGTTTTGGTCATCCATAAACAGGATCAGAACTAGTTAGGGCAGATGTGACTATCGTCTACATAAATGGGGGCTGTCAGATTACCCTTATTGTGATTGTTCTCCCGTGGCTCAGACGATTACTCATATTGTGTACGACTGCCCAAGGCGCCAATTTCACGGTGGTGGCCTACAGGACATCCACAAGGTTACGGATGAGGCCTTGAGTTGGCTTTCCAGCTTTCACCTGTAGTTGGTATGATGGTGGCGGTAGTTAGGGAGGAAACAGAAGATCACGGTCCCGTCTCACCACGAAGACGTTATTCTAATATAGTCACTCTCATAGTCCTCGTCATAGTATCGGCAGAACTCCTCATGTTAGAAGATGATGATACAATATGAAATGGGCCTCCTCTAATGGATCAAGTTTTTCCACAGAAGACACAACTGCTCTCTACTTAAACCTCGGATACAGCTACTTTTATGTTGTGAAGTGTTGTGAGAACATGCAGCCTTGTCACACTTGGTGTAGCAGGATGATAATTGTCCTTGGCTTAATTATGCCAAGTTCCTTTTGCTTTATATTAAAAAAAGAAAAAAAAAAGAAAGACTTAGTAAGCTGGTTGTGCCTTTTATGTAATGAACTTTTATATGTTAAGATTTTCATCATTTGTTTCTGGAAATTGTACTTTTCACTTACCAGTTTCATATAGCCATAAGAATAAATAAATAAATTCTTGAATTATTTTTTAATTCAAGAATAAATAAATATTTTTTAAATTCAAAAATATATAATTATTTATTTTTAATTCAAAAATTAATTATTTTTTAATTAATATATATATAATTAAAGTTTATAAGGCAGAAATACCGGAATAAGTTGATAACATTTATTTACTTAGTAGTATTTACGTTGTTTCGTCCCAATTGCACAGGATTTCTTCAGGTATAAAAAAACTAGTAGACAAAAGTAAATAAATGTTATCAACTTATTCTAGTGTTCTGCCTTATAAACTTTAATTAAATATTCATGAACTGCAAAGTTTTCATACTTATATATATATATATATATATATATATATATATATATATCCTTGGAAGCCCGACTTTCGTTTATATGAATATGTTTGAGGGCACCATGAAAATATATACTTCTCTTTGGAATAATAATATTTTGTAACAGATTTTGCATAGTTGATTAATATAGTGTTACGATATATGTTTATATGTTTACGATATACAGGGTGATTCCGAACTCTTGGACCAAACTTTAAGGGGTGATAGAACACAATTAAACAAGCACTTTTCGTCATATAATGCATGGTCCGAACTCAAGCGGTGAAGCGCTAGATGCTTTCCAGTGAACACTTATAAGCGCTGGTTTTTGCAGTCGTCGTTATTTCTACCGTGGAGTGCAGAAAGGATGGATTCTTTCACAAATCAGGAGAAGGCTGACATGCATTTCATTTACGGAGCTGCGGACGGGAATGCGAGGGAAGCCCAAAGACTGTACCGAGAGCGCTTTCCGATCAGACACGTGTCTGATCGTAAAACCTTTCAGCGATTGCACCGGTATCTGTGCGAAATGGGCTCCTTTGTCAGCGGCATGCAAGGAGTGTGAGGACGCTACGTGTTACAGAGGAAATTCTACGTAGGGTTGCAGATAGTCCCGAATGTAGCACGCGAGCAATTTCCCATGCCGTATGTGTGCCCCAATCGACGGTGTGGCGAGTTCTACTAGACGAACGATTACACCCCTACCATGCCCAGAGGGTGCACGCCTTGACACCTGCAGATTACCTGCCTCGCGTGGATTTTGCACAGTGGTTCCTGCAGCAGAATGCAGTGCAACCAGACTTTGATGCACATGTCTTATTCACTGACGAATGCACCTTTACACGTGAGGGCATTTTTAATACCCACAATTATCATATGCGGGCGAGCAAAAATCCGCACGCCACACTTCCATATTCGTACCAGTGGCGTTTCTCCATAAATGTTTGTGCTGGAATCCTACATGGCCATTTGATTGGTCCATACCTTCTGCCAGCACGACTGAATGGGAGAACGTACCTCGCATTTTTACAAGAAGTCTTGCCAGAATTACTGAACCCTGTTCCAGCAAACATTCAAACACGTATATGGTTCCAACACGACAGAGCGCCACCCGAATTTCAGCGTGGATGTGCGGAACACCTTGGATGCAACGTTTCCAAGACGATGGATTGGTTGGGGTGGTCCCATCGCTTGGTCGCCACGACGCCCGATCTCTCTCATGTCTGGACTTTTTCCTACGGGGCCATATGAAAAGCCTGATCTACGATAGCCCCATCGATTCCAATGAGGACCTTATTGCCAGGATTTCTATTGCCGCTGTACGAGAAATGCTTGTTGTTTTCGCCAATGTACGCCAATCACTACGTCGAAGGTGTGAAGCCTGCATTAATGTTGGCGGTTACTCTTTTGAGCAGTTTCTGCAATTTATTCAGTAAAATTGTTTAATTTATGCTCTGTAATTTCTGCAAATGTTTCAAATCTCCTTTGTCATTCTTGTGTTTCTTTATTTCCTGACACAGTTTTTTTTTTTTTTTTTTTTTGCTAACCCCTAGCGCTTCACCGCTTGAGTTCGGACTATGCATTGTATGACGAAAAGTCTTGTTTAGGTGTGTTCTATCACCTCTTAAAGTTTGGCCCAAGAGTTTTGAATCAGCCTGTAGAAGCTTTCAAATTTTCAGTGCGCATATGGAAATGCTAGTTTCTTTTTCCACAAAATCCATACACCTTATTTTATTTTTATTTATTTATTTTTAAAATAATATTTGGCAGTTTTACTAGTGCAGTAAAAGACTTTTTTTTTTCTTTTCTTTTTTTTTTTTTTTTTTTTACTGCTGGTGATATTTGGTTATTTTAGTAATATGTATTTTTGCTACCTTAGTATTTGGAAATATAGTGCTTTCTTTAGGTTAGAATATTAGACCTTTTATATCAAAGGAGGTTTGTTTGATAAGACATGAACTGTAATTGCATATATTTACTTTACCATACGAATTCATTCATCAGTGGTCTGTAGGGCCCACGACTTGCCAAGTATTCTTGGCTTTTGTAACAATAATTTTAATAGGATAAGGCGGTAAGGCTTGTGCCTCTAAAGATATTTTGTGCATATATTATGCACAAAAATATCTTTAAATCAGATCAAAAATATCCTCTCCGGTGTGCCGGATGAAAAACTATTTTCCAAATTCTATTTCCACTTCCACGTGAGGTGGGCTAACTCGTCTTCAGCTGAAAAGTCCGTATAGAGAATTTCCGCTTCCTAAACAGGGTTCGAACCGACGGTCTTTCCAACCAAAGGACATCTATGAATATAAATTGTACTAATAATTACATGTTATGTGTGTTATACCAGTGGTTTGTAATTTTTTTTTTTGGCCCCTGGAAATCTGGTCACCTTTTTACAACTTAATAAGGCTTGCCTACTTTTTTATTTTTTTTTCGGCACTCATCTTTCTAGCGTATGATGCTAAAATAATATTTCTCCTTCCCTCCTTTAGAAGTAGCAGCAAAAATACAAGGAAGGAAGAAAGAGGGTGTTTACGAGATTGATAAGTGGCGGAATTATGATATAGTGGGGGTGGTGCGAAGCATATTCAGTGGCATAAACGTTTTATCATTTACATTATATTCTTTTTACAAATTGTTCAGTTATATCTATATATGATATTTAGAAAAAAAATCTTGCAGTACTCCTGCTGGGAACACCACTTCTATATGCTGAGGTGTTTGGTATAGTTTGGTATAGTATAGGGAAGTTATCAGCGACACGGAAGAAGTCCAATTCTTTCGGCCTCTTGGATTGTGTCATAGGACTCTTTCATGTCGCTGATGCAATTTATATTCAAGAAAGCTTCTAGAAAAATAAAAGTAAATAAAAATAGAGCAACATGGCTTCACCATTAAAATTCAAAATTTCAAATTTTTTTCCCATTTACTGTGCTGTCGTATGTTAATTTTTATTTTATTATTTTGCAGTGGATACGAAATTGGAACTTTTTAATTCAGTACCTGGTAAACATGTGTTATACCCAATAAACATGTGTTGATGTAAAATAGTGGGTTGCTAGCTTATTTTAATGGTTGCTGATATAAATCTGTTTTCTGTGACACGAATATTAATGCCATCCATGCAGGATTTTACTCCTATTATCAAGTGAAAGTTTATATTTGTCAGCCATGTTTCTAGTTCTTCAAAACGCAGTTTAAGGGAAGAAAATTTGAGGAAATAATACAGGGTGTTTCAAAAAAAGAATGTCCCGATTTGAAAATTGTATATCTCTGACCACGAGCAGCAGGTGGAGGGTACATTGAGCATTTGTAATTGTGGTGAGTGAAACTTTAGGCCTTACTTCATACTTAGTCATTTATTTTGTAACTGTTCCACATTTTCTTTATTAAATATAATTATATGAAATCGGGTCATTCTTTTTGAAACACCATGTATTTTTGAAATGTCTGAAACTGAAACATTTGGGAATAAACAGCTGACTCCAGTCTATTGAAATATGTCTTTGTTCAAGTTTTAATTTTTTTGATGGATGTTATTTTAAGTGAATGATTTTTTTATGTACGATAATGTATTTCCTATACGATTTTTAATATTCCCCTGCTTACATTCTTACGTAACTTATAGAGAAGTTTTAACCATTGACTATCTGATCTCTTGGAACATCATGTCATTTTAATTGCCTGTGTAATAGACATATTTGCGTGATTTCCATTAGTTTGTTCATTTTATTTTATCCAGAAGAATATGAGTTTTTTTTTTGTGTGTGAATAGAATTCGAGGAATTTCTTTTTGATTTTTGTAAGTGGCGCTGCTCTCTAGCAGTCGAGATATTTTGAAATTATAGTTGATTATGTTCAAAACAATGGTTCATTTCCTTTGTCTGCTTTTACTGTAATTAAATTCTGTTTAATTCTGACACATTATTTCTTAGATGTTTGCTTCATTCAAGATTGGTGTGATTTTATGCGTAATGTTATCCATCATAGTGAATGCTAATTTTCTAACCGCTGCTTTCGTGATGACAATTGTTGGCACTTTTGATATCGTTTTTAGTCACGGTGAAATTAAAAGTCTTAAAGCGAAACCGAGGTCTGCTCTTCGGAGGGTGCGTGATCCGAGAGATTCAGTACTGAATCAGGCACCCTCTGAAGAGCAGAATCCGGTTTTAATAACGCTTTTAATTTCACCTTATGTCTGGCTGCTAATTTGTCTTTTATTTTTATCATCAGAGTTTCTTTTTAATTGCTGCGACCTTTGCTTGCGCATTGGCAGGTTTAAGAGATACACGCGCCTTGTGTGTTTTGACGAAAAAGCGAGTTTCCGGAAGGGAAAAAAACCCTATCACCTTATTAGACCGGCTAACGGATTCGAACCCTGGTATTCCAATCAGGAGAATATACCACCTGAGCCACGGGGGCTCAAATAGAAGAATGAGTATACATAATAAAATGAAAAGATGTCGGGTAAATCTGGTACAAGAATGACGCGTAATTAATAAATAAATATTTTATTGTTTTATTGTAGCACGCATGGTAATTTTTTTCTACTAGAGAAAAAAATATTAGGAAAGATTAGCAGATTTAAAAAGTACCATCTCCCACAAAGGAGACAGACGTAGACAATCGGATCTGTGTAAGTTAGGACAGTGGAGTCAAGTTTTACGCGTTTCTTTATAAAGATGTTCTATGAGGAAACGACTTTTATGGACTCATGTCTTGTTCCAGTAAAGTCGATGTTTAGGTGCAGATAGCCTGCTCAACAAGTCCGAACTGTTTAGGCTCATAGTTCTTCTTCTTCTTTTTATATTTCTTTAGAATTATAACTGGAAATTACAGCAAGAACTTACGTTGCTAAATTATTGCTCCAAGAAATATACCAGCCGCTGCTAGACACCGATTGAGAAATGCTCTTTATACACACCTGTACGCTCGAGCACGCGAGATGAGTCACACACAGAGACATATCCGTTTTATTTCACGAACCAGATATTTTCTGTGTATATTTAGAGAGCATAATTTTAGGAATCAGGCGCTCCTTAAACGTAGAATCACGCACGGATAATCATTAACCGAATAATTTGTACCCTGATAATCGAGAGTATGAAATACATATTAAATTATTATTCTATTAGCTTATTTACTGTCTTTCAATCTTGTGCACTATATTATCTCTTGTTTTAAGCATTTTTATTAATTCTTATAATCTACATATATCTTACTTTTCCTTTGAGTTTGTGATTTCAATCAAGTATTCTGCTTTCCCATTTCCTTTATCTCCATGCAAATTTCGATTACTACTAGACCGTATGCAGTACCCTATCCCTAAGCACCTCTCTTAGGAAGTTATGATATCAATTCTTTCATTTCATATACTACGTTCGAAACAGCATTGAGAAGTTCTTTAATAGAAATCACCATTGATCTGTGCTGACCAACAGCCAATCTTAGATCGTACTTCTGGAAATATTTGGAAGATACCATCGCAGTGTATCCGAAACAGCGAGCAATTTCCTAGCCAGTTATGCACATTGCTTATGATTCGGCCACCACTTTAACTCAGCCGGATGTGATTTGTATTCTGTTCACCATCGACTTTCCCGAGCCGCCAGAGCATCGCCTTTCACGCTGTAATAAAGATGTCGTCCGGCGCTAAGAGGCAAGCAGTTAAGTTGTTGGAGCGAACGGATGAGATTGTTACTTTACACACTCGATGCGCTCGTTATTATTCGCTCCTGACCACACGCTTCAGCCATACGCTCTTGGTCTGCAATTGAAGAATGTAAAATCTCTCTCTTCTATTCGGAGCTAAAATGTGGACAGAGAGAGAGAGAGAGAGAGAGCGAGAGAGAGAGAGAGAGAGAGAGAGAGAGAGAGAGAGAGAGAGAGAGAGAGAAAGAGAGAGAGACTCTAGGGAACGCTATGACAAACAGTGGAAGGACGTGAGAAGAAATGTTTGAAACTTGCAAACAGATGAACACTGCCTAGTAGATATTTATCCAGACTGCATGGGGGTAATATCTGAGATGACCTTTACCTCGCGGCAGTAATCGCACAGTGGCACGACGCCAGGGTGTATACGGAGAAACGCCTTTAAAATATTTAGTTTCCATATCAAAGGGATGCTGTTGACTTTTTAAACCTGTTCTGGCATTTCTCAGTAGTTGCAAAGGAATGGGAATTGTTTATGGCAGTTTTATATTCTCTCCGATTAATAACTAAAAGCGAGTTTGTGTGGAGATCTTTACCGTATGGATATTACATCTCAAGTTCCCAAGCTTGAGACACCCTTGAGATTAAAAATATCTGCTGCAAATGAATCATGGACAGATCATACTGATTCCTTCGATTAAAATTGTAAACATTCTAGAGCACACTGCTGCTGTGTAAGTCAAATTTCATCTTTACATTGTTATATATAGCACATAGGATGGAGAAGGAATTTCCTCAAAAGGGAAGCTCTCCGTTTCCTTGATTTTTTTCCTGTTAATCTTGTTTATGCCAAACTTCAAAACCGATGTCAAACATAACTTGATATTTCTTTTAACCATGCTGTCATGGAATTTCCTTGAGTTCAATACCTTTAATAGCTTATGCTCCCAGATGTTCTTTGCATAGTCAGTGAATTCCAAGCTCTTATAGAAATGTCTTCTTAATTCTTTCCATTGTCGAAGCTTATGCGGGAATTGAGTAGTTTAGCTGAAAATAAAATCTATATCATTCACCCATTTCGAAGTGTACCCGTAACCACATATGGCACAGCGCTATCTATAATATCTTTCTATGCAGTAGTGTTTTTCTTGCTATTTTGGGTATGTGGACTATATTTCAAGTGAAGAGTGATCGGAGTCGTGTAATTCATATCCAGAACCGGAGCGAGGGCGTGTAGCGGGAGAAAAAGAAGCAATAAAATGAGCACAATGTGAAAAAAAAAATCACATGCTCGGATTCATCGAAAGGATTTCAAAATGTGTCAAAACTTATAGTAAATACTTTTTACTTTTCTGTTACAAATAAGAAAAAAATCACATCGATTAGCGATTCGCATGCGGACGATTTTTTGCAAAATGCGTAGGCGCCTTTTAAGAGTCGATTTATTCGTCTGTCAGGAAGGTAGTTATTTCGGGCCCACTCAGCTTGACGGATTTTACTCACCTTTAGTATTTTGGAATCCTTACAATAATTTGCGGAGTCATTCCAATTTTTGTTACTATTAGAAACATTTGAGGGGAGGAAAGATGAAATATTGAAATTATATATTTCAGTAGCTTAGCTTTTCTTGTTGGAATCTGATAAAATTCGGAATTTGAAGGCACACAAAAACATTTTCATATGGTTCGGTTTTATTTTCAAATGGTCAATTTCTATTGGCAAAATTTGATGCGTATTAATATCAGCGGAAAACTTAGCTGATATTAATACGCATATTATTTAGACACAGAATGTTAAGGTTTCTAAGACTAAAGGGAGGGATTATTATTAAGGTGTAACCAATAAACTGGTCATCAGTGTATATCATTACTCCTTATACAGTACTAGTAGTTTTTAAAGAGGATGGGATACTCCGCGAAAAGAAAAATGCATCAAGAAAGGCACTTAAAAAGATTGAAGACTAATCAAAGGACGAGTTCTTTATATGAAGCACTTAATAGATTGGCTATCTTGCAGGGAGGCAAATGTCTCGGAAAATTGAGGTTATTTTAGAGGAAGACCTGACAAGAAAAGGTTTAGCAGTGTGGGACCTCTTCAAAATATTAATTTGAAAGGGTGCTTCGGAGAGTATTTTATCTCTCCATCACTGTCTTAATACGTGTGGGTAACAACACATGGCTCTGACGGCTCTGGCAAGGCAGGGTTTCTCTTGTTCTATAGAATAAGGGCTTATTATTCATAAATGCATTGATGGATTAACCGGTGCAATTATTCTTAACAGTTTAAGTGATGATGTGCAATGCCTGGAAACTATTTAGGTGGCTCAGTACTTTATTTTACAAGCAACAACCCTATAAAATTTTCTCTTAACAAGTATTGATTTTTCCTAACAAATAGCTACTTGCTTTCTTCACCATATTAACGTTCATTGCGTTGATCCATTGAAATGTGGTTGCTCAAGTGTGTGCGGGAAGTTAGACATAACACACACTTCCTTCTCTCTTCAAGTAGTCTGGCCATCGATATCGTCAAGAGCGTTAATGGTGTTAATCAAATACGGTGTTAAAGAGACAGCGAGAGAATGAACTTAATGATGCGTTTACATATGCAGTATGTAGTTAATGTGTAACATTTTAATCTCCTTTTGTGCACATTTAACTCTTTGAATTACTTCCTGTTTCTTCCCCCCCCCCCTCTCTTTCTGTTGAATTTCTTCGACTAGTATGGGTGTGGTTAAATATAATTATGACATCTTCGTTTAGCTCTCGAATCCACATCAGGAACAAGCAGTCTTTTTCGCTGACGATTGAAATTTCGCTATCAGAGACGGCACACAACCAAGGAAAAAAGAACCAGATTCCCACCATTATATTACAGTAAGAAAACTATTAAAAACAAGTTCGACATGCGATTTTACTATTAGGTTTATTTTTATAATAAAGAGTTATCCGTAATATTACAGCGATAATATCTTACCGGAAGTCATGAGACACGTCCATATATAAACTAAACGTCTTTTTGTATTAACAGAAATTAATTAAGTGTTTTTCTACCTTAAGTTCGTTATTGCTCCATCTTTGGTCGTAATCTGCTAGCTTAGTTGATCGAGTGATTAGCATCTCCAGGTGACGGGTTCGAATGCTGCTGGGAGCATGGATGTTTGTGATTGTCTTTAGGTGAATTCTCTCACCCGACGAGAGATATAGGATATTCCCAATTATCCTATTGTCCACAATATCAGTATATGAACTAGGCACTATAATTCTTTAAACTACAGACCAGCGGATCTGATTCACACTACAAGAATTAATCTCAAATCATTACATTGCTACCTTCAATCTTCGCTTTTGAGATAACGCACTCAAATGAAAAGCGTTCTTTAGACTTCCTCCATACCCAAACACATCTATCTTAGAAAAGAGCGTTGATCAGAAAGTTTGTCCAGTCTAAATTCTGCGTACCTTGGTCCGTGGCAGTCGAAGATGTGTATATTCTTTTTTTTGCAAAGATTTATGGGCTATAGCTTTCTAATGGAACTGCATGTGAGATCGCCGCTTTCGTTTCTAGATACAAATCCTCTAGGAGCTTATCGCGTGATGAAGTAATCAGCATTTTCAATGATCGTCTCCTGTGAATCAATATTTTTGACCTACTTGGTCTAATCTTGGACTCGATATTACCTGTAGCTTATTTCTTCAGCATATTGGACAGAGGATTTGCAAATACTTAAAATGCGGAATAGCACAACTTCCGAAACAACATGCAACTATCATTTGCTTCTTTTCGTGCATTTATAGGTCGGTATACAAAAATACGAGATCGAAATGAATTTCCAGCCGATCGGCTAATTTCCTTTATAGTCCATAAGATATGCATATTGCGTTCCCCCATTCAGTTTTCTCCCATCGGAAGTCATGGCAGAAAATACGAACTTCTGAAATACTCACCAGAAGTTCGTATGACTTCTGGTAAGTATTGCATGTACGACAATAATTTATATACCTTAATTTTTAAAACAATTTTATATCAGCTTCTCTAGATTTCAAGACGTCATAGGTTTGTACTCCTAGTAAAAGAATCTTACAAAATTTAAACCAAAAGATTCTGATATATCTTTCTTTAAATTCATAAATTCTTAGTTACTCTGAAAATCTGAAAAATGAAAATTTGCATTTAAAACGAAATAAATCTTTATGTTAACCATCTAATAGTTATTTATTGTTATGCGTATGAATATATATGCGTTGTGGT
Organism: Typopeltis vanoorti; assembly: GCF_054136105.1. Classification (NCBI taxonomy): domain Eukaryota; kingdom Metazoa; phylum Arthropoda; class Arachnida; order Uropygi; family Thelyphonidae; genus Typopeltis; species Typopeltis vanoorti. The sequence continues at coordinate 66,696,033 of NC_143555.1, read as the reverse complement.
TCACATGTACTATGGTATTAATTAATCAGTTTGATATATTTTAAACGATACTGGAAACATAAATCTTATTTAAGAAATTTCGTTATTTATTATCTAATTTACCAAGTCAAAAGCTTAAATTAAAATTAAATTCCATTGCGAACAGTATGTAAGAAATAAATGATAAACCTGGTAGCGAAGATGGACATAGGAAACTGCTGAAATGCAAAGAGGTATGGTGTTGTGTGTGTGTGTTAGCTTGTACGTGTGTTAAGCACAGAAGGGAGTCAGTAAGGAGGCAGTGAAAATGCATATGGGATACACCCAAATTAAGCTACTGTTGCATATATCTTGGACAATGGCACCACAGAGTGTCATGAATCCTTGTTTAAGGTAATTTTCCTTAACGTGGTACTGACATATATCACTACACTAGAGGTTTTTACTATAGGTTTAGTGGGTGGGGGATAGAAACAGAGGAATCTAACGGAAGCAGGAAGGAAACTGTATGATTGCTTGCTTGTCTTAAGGGAAACGTCTTCTCTTCATTAGATGAGGGTCTTCTTGAGAGGAACATTCCCTTACCATCTGTAATTTGTTCCTTTGGGTTTCTGGCATGGTCAGATGTAGTAAGCAGCCACAGAGAATGCAAACATCTGGGGAGAGAGTCTGTTTTCTCGACTGGAGCACTTAGAAGTCCCATGCTTACTTCATTTATCTTTGTCTGCTGTGGGCCTCTTCTCTCCTACTTACGTCTTTTCTTCTTCATTTGCTGTATCGATTGCTCTTTCCCCTGGAGATCTCATAAAAACTCAGGTAGAACGGAGGGTCTGTCTTTTAGACAAAGAAAAGAGAAATTACGCGTCAGTAGAGAGGGAAGAAGCGATGAAGTGAAGTCTTCTTTCTTCTTTTTTCACGGTTTCAGTTCAAGTATCTTCTTGTCTTACTTTAATCTTATTCAACTCATTCGCGAGTCTTAGATCAAACATTTTTCTTTTTCGTTCCGGTACTTCCGTGTTCAGTATAAAAAATTAAACCGAAGCAAAGAAAATTGTTTTCTTTCTTTCTCTCTTTCTTTCACAGAAACTGCATTAAAAAGAACTCATTTTGGGATGAAATCAAATTTTAATCGAGTTGATTTTGTACGTGTTCTCTTTTTCTGTTTTTGAATTTTGATTGGCGAATTCATTAATTATAAATAACGCCTTCTTATATTCCTCTTTTTTATATATTTTTTCCTTTTTCTATTCTTGTTTGTATTGGTTTTTTTTTTCACTTTCATTTTTTAATTTACTTTGGTTTCGTTTGTTTGTTTGTTTATTCATTGTTTTTTAGTTTATCTTCCCCCCCCACGTCTTTTTATAAATTTCTTTCCTTCCATTTCATTTTGTTCAATCACACCTGTCTGATTTTATTATTTTTTTTTTCTACCTTAATTTCGCTTGTTTTCACTTTATTGGGCTTTTTGTTTCCGACTTCTTTCTCTTTCTTCTTTCACGATTACTGTTTTTTTATACCACGGCACATTCCTTTCTTCATTTTTTTTCTTGAATATCTAATAGTAAACAACATTTTCTGTTTAATAGAGAAGTTTTTGAGACCTCACGGGAGGTTTTGCTAGGAAACTAAGTTCAGTACGTTGCTTTCAATGTATAAATGTTCGTGGCAGGAATAGGAATATTTTCACACATGAGTTAGAAATGCGAGTAACAAATGATGGTGATTACGGAAAATGCGTCTGGAAGAAGAATGATGATCCCCACACGCCGAGATGAAAAGATTAAAGAAAATAATACATGACACCAGCAAGGGGAGGGAACTGATGGTAAAATGTTACGAGCACTGTGTACATCTCACGATCTTTCTTGATGACAATGTGTTGTCTACGATTACCAGAAGAATCCCATTTGTTCTGATGACGCCCAGGAAATGACACCATCCTTATTACTTGGAATGACTGTAACTTTGATTTCTAGCCTGTTTGCTTGATGAAAAGGAGGAAGGGAGTTCGAAATAGCTCTTCTTTCTTTCTTTCTTTTTTAAACAAGCACTCAGAGGAGTCCGTTTGAGCGATGAGAAACGTTATCATTGCTAAAACCAAGGGGAAAGGTTGATTTTATTCATATTTTTCTCTGATAGGATTAAGTTCTTTCAAACTTCCAATTTAATTTTTTTTTTAAATTACCAATTGTACATGTATGTTGACAGTTCGGTATATTTTCTGCGAAGCTCTATTTTCTAATTTTATGTTAAATTGCATTAAACAGTCACAAAAATCAAGTAACTACACCATTTTCCAAATCGGCTAAAAAGAACGAAAACATCCATATTTGGAAGGTAGAGCGAGCACTTAAAGCTTATGCTTGATAAATGTTTGGCCTTTCATCTACTTCTGATTGAGATATTAATATAAAGAACTTAGAGTTTCCACTGTTACCATCTATTTTTCAGCAGCTGAATATGTGAATTACAGACCTTGTAGTCTTTAAAATAATTGAAATGCACTATTGGTTATATATTTGCAAACTGATTTTATGGCAGTTCTTCCACCTAAAAGATTGGGAACCTACAAAAATAATTTAGCACCGTGAGTAGTAGGTCAAGGGTTACGTAGGCGGTTGGTATATTTCTAAATTATTTCATATGTATTTCAGTGATAGATAAACAGGGAACCTCGTAGCTTAGTCAGTATAGACGAAGCCCTTTGGTCGGAAAGACCTGGGTTCGATTTCCGTCAGTGACGTAAGGAACCTTTGTCTTTCGTCTTTCGACTAAAGGTGAGTTAGCCGGTCTCATACGGAGGTAGGGGTTTTTTCACCCCGGAACTCAGGTTTTTCCTCTCACATGGATAACAGTTATGAATACGTCCCAGCCATATGCCGAGCCCGGATAAAATTGGGGGGTTGGGGAAAGCAATGGTGAACTAACCCTGTAAAAATCGCACTAAGAATACTGGGCAATTCCTACAAAAGTCACCTACGATCTGAAATGATTGAAAGGGAAAACCAGATAAACAGGAATATTGCTTCTCGTTATGCGGAATATGTCCGCTGATAAAGGAGCTAAATTCATGTTTATCTGTAACCTAAACATACTTTAATATACTGTAGTTTAGAAGTATAACAACGACCTTTTATCTTTTTAACTATTTTTAATGGCAGATTCAATAAAGGTACCTTATTACTGTCAGTAGACTAAGAAGTAGATAAACTGGACAGCAATATGCGTGTTTATCTACACTGCGTACAGGAGGTATACCTAATGACATGAAAGAAGCACTCTTTATGTATTAATGTTAATGTTCATCGACCGGTTTGTGTAATTTTTGCAAGTGGTAAGGGGGATGGGAGACATAAGTTTCCGTGAGTTAAAAACATCTCACTTTCTTATGAGACCTGTTAACTCACTTTTAGATCGAAAGGGGCTTATAAATGCTTCTCGACTCAGGTATGTAACCCCAGAAAAGCTTTATTACTGCCGTTTGTGTTTGAATTTTTCCTCCACTTAGCAAAAATGTTCTATAATAGATTGCTTTATTATAGAAAGCTTTATGAGCTAATTACCATTGAAATTGAAAACAGTATAATAAATTATGCTGCTAAATTTGAGTTCTCATTTTTATTAAAATGTTTCTTATTTATTTGTTTACTTAATATATTTGGTTAACGTAGTTGATCGCTTCTGTGTACTATTTTATATAACCGGAACGGAGGGGAGGAACCATAATCTCCGTCATTGAAGTTTCATGGAGAAAATAATCTCGTTTGGCGAAATTTAATATCAGGAAATTTTGATTTATCATGTGGATCAGTAAATGCCTTTAACAAGGATTTATATCGCATGTGCCATCCTATGCAGTTAGATGTGGGCAACTTCTTATCTTGTGCATTTGGGTACATCGGATCAACTTCTTGTCCATAAAGCTCGTGTTCATCAGTTTATTGCAGGAAATTATAAACCATACTAATTTAAACGTCACTTTAAATGGCAAGTTGTTTTGCTGTTTGGAATCACACTGCTTTCATAATAGCATGCATGTCTTCGGAAAGGTGTGGCAAAAATGAAATATTGTCTTGCTTTTTCTTTTTATGAGAAGCGGTATAAATATTTTTGTTTTTGAATTTATATTACTTACATCTCCAGCTCAAGTGTGCTCTAAAATCTCATTGTGATAGTATTTAAATTCATCTAAATGGTGAAGAAAGATGTGTGCCTGCGTTGAGGAAGACTCAATGTTAAGAACACATGGGAATGATGCGTGAGAGGTTCTACCGCTTGCGTGCAAAAATCAAATATGCAGTCTCCAAGGGATGTTTTTTTTTTCATTTTTAAAGTGGATATTCCGTCAAAAATAACTTTTTTTTTATCTGCAGTAGTCAATGAAGAATAAATAAAAAAATAATGTCACATGTAGAAATCAATTAAGATTTTAGTTTATATATACTGTATATATATATTTTATTTTATTTTATTTTTTAAATAAAATTTGCAAAAGTCCGAAATAAAACATTCCTTAGTATCTTTACGTATGGTGTTAATAGGCAGTATGCATTTCGTTATTTTTTAAATTACATGTATAAATCTAAAAATTTATATTTTTGTAATCAGTGGGATGGGCCTGCAATACATGCCATGTATTGCGCAACAGAACCCAGGGATTCTAATAACATAATCTGATATATAATATTAATATTAGTATAGACGGTATACAGTCTATAGACTTTATATGACTGTAGTATATGTAGAACTTGGCTGAATTAAACTTGAAATGCTTTGAAAAAAGTAGTATCTTATACTTGAGGTGCTTTTAAAAAGCAGTATCTTGTTATACTTAAACTGAATTTTATCGAGGACTTGGTAGTTGAAGTCCTTTTTTTATATTAAAGTATTTTGCTCATTTCTGAGCAGGTCATAAGTTTTTTTTTTTTGCTATTATGCGGTAATTTATCTCGTTCTTGTTGGCATTGGACGTCGAAACGAAACATGCATGCATTTTGTTTTAAAATTCTAAATGATAATAGACTTGTGCCGCACTGTTTCCAAATGCTGCAACAGAAAAAAAAATCTGTCACTGTTCTTAACTGTCCACAGATCGTTTTTAAGCATTTTACAGGAAGGACAAAAAAGTATTCCATAGGATGTAACACTAGCCAGTCGATGTGTATGTTGACATCTGCAGAGTACAGAATTTCTAAAATGAAATTCTGTACCAGGTGGCCACGCAACACTCCTGAACGTGACCCTTAACGCAGTTCTTCCCTATTGCGATGAAAAATTCTGGATAACGGTAAACAAGTTTTCAACATTAAAATGAAGAGCCTCCGTAACTCAGTCTATATGGAGGAGGCCCTTTTGTTGGAAAGACCTCGGTTCGAATCCCGTCGAGGAGCGAACTTTTATAAGGGCTTTTTAGTCAAAGGTGAGTTAGCCAGTCTCATACAGAGAAGGCAGGGTTTTTTCCTCCTGGAAACTCGCGTTTTTTATCTCGCAAACTGACGCCGTGAACAAACATATCTACAAACATAAAATACTCTTAGAGGAATGGACCGGTTGCCTTAAATTGTCTATAACCCCCTAATCAGGGTTCTCAGCACGCCTAGGACGGACGAGAAATGGATTGATGGGAATGTTAAAATGATGAAAGAAAAACTGTTTTTGTACTTCATTCTCTGGTTTATAATACAGCACGATATACAGTCTGCTTACTGCAAGTCTATCAGCATACAAGATATATTTTGCAGATAATTGTACCCTAAAATGGACATAATATTCAAGAAATATGAGCTGAAGAATGAAATATGCAAAGTGTTCTTTTGGGTGGAACAGCTGGTCTCCGCTAATGAGTCCAAATAAACGAGTTGATAATCATTACGTTAATGACTCGGTAATGTGGATTAATTAAGTCGATAGACAGTATACAAGATTTTTCAACTTCAGTTTCGCGCTGCAGACTGATCGACATTATTAGCCTATTTTGTAGAGCGAAGTTTGCGTGATTCAATTACAACAGCCGCTTAATGTGATGGTTGACCTGTATGGATAGGATGACCTTAGGAAGATATTTGCGAGGTGGTAGACATTCTTATTGATCTTTTAATACACCTGCCACTTGTATCTGTGTAAAAAGAAAAAAAAAAGTATGCCGACGTTTGTTAGTGAAAATGTAGGAAAAAACTATAAAGTCTGATAAGATAGTTACCTGATATTTCGTTTTATATTACTATAATGACAGGATTAGTAGTATTTTGCCTCAGAGTATTAGATATCAAGCCTGAATTATTTTTTTTTCCTTAGCCATCTTCGATTAAATGATTTTAAAATAGTCATTTCGTGGTTCAGTACTCGCCTCTTCATACTTTAATATTTTGAGTGTTTGCATTATTGGATTAGTAGTCGAAGGCAATACTTTCAAATCAGTAACATTGAGAAGGCGAGAGTATATGTTCATTCCCAGCATGAAGATTATTTTCGTATTTCTGGATTTTGTCGAGTTCCGTTCGCAGTAAATTCAGTTGAAAAAACAGCGGCTTTTTGAAGAACGGATTCATTTAGGCATTAAGAACTTCCTTTGAAGTTTAAGAGTCTTCATTAAATTTTCAAAATATTATAGTAGTACTGAACCAAGTCATTCTTGATTTTGTTTAAATCGTTACAGATTCCAGTTTCTTCCTGCATTTCAAATAATTGAAATGTACGTTCACCTATATTTCGGCAGACTTTGTCAACCCTTTCGACAGCCATCTTTATTTGCGATATTATTCATTCATTACACACGAACTGTCAAAATAGTCTTGGTATGCGTTGCATTGCGCTTGATATCGTTTATGCATTGACAGCTCCTTTTGAGTGAAGTAAGAAGGCTTGTACTCAGGAATTTATTCAGAAATGCCGTCTCTGAAGAACACTATACACATTAAATGAACTAGTGAAGCACACAAAAAAGTCTTATTAATTGTTAATCTACTTTCTAGTTTATGGAGCCTGTTTCCACAAAAAAGGAGTTGGTTGTTGAATAAGCCGACGATAATGTTGCTGCTAGGAAGAATTTTTCAATAGTAGTGTGTGTGTGTGTGTGTGTGTGTGTGTGTGTGTGTGTGTGTGTGTGTGTGTGTGTGCGCGTGTGCGCAGTAAAGAGAGAAAGAAAGAAAGAAACGTTGAGGTAAGACGTTTGTTGCTTTTTCTCCATATGCCTAATTCTCACAAGAGATCCATTTCTTTACTAAACCAATTTAAATATACTTCGGCGACATGTGTTTGAATTACAACCTCAGTAATTTTCATTTTGATCTTTTCCCGACCGAAACCTAACTTCTACTCTCCTAAACTAACGATATATCCTTTGATTGGGAAAACGGTGGTTCGCATCGCATTCTGTCTATGACCGTAGGAACCTGGATTGCAACTTTTCCAATGGTGAGTTAGCTAGTGGGAGTGAAATGTTTCTTGCCTTCTTTGCAAAATTCGAATTTTTCTCCCACAAAGCAGACAGATCCTTCCAGAAAATTCAGGAAAATTGATAGACCTAATTACTTATCACAGCTTTAGTTTCCTCCTTTCCTTGTATAAACAACCAACCATCTCTACTTTTCTCGGTCGCTTCCCCCCTACCCAGAGTTCCGTATTCAGTCGGTATCGACGATACCCTTTGGTTGGAAAGACCTGGATTCTTAAATTCTGTCTAGAACGCAATGAACCTTTATCAGGACTTTTCAAATGAAGATAAGCCAGTCTCATACGAAAGCGGCAGGGTTTTTCACCCAATAAGAAACCGGCAAGATGAGCACAGACAGTTTACTGACATAATACACTGGCCTCAATGCCTTAGTGCTTCGGCTGTGAATTGTGCTTCGGCCGTGAATTCAAACCAACCAACTTCCTCCCCTCCCCTTCTCTTAACTATGGTATCCGTGTTTAGGATATCTTTGTTATCACGTCAGGCGTAGCGAACATGTTCTTGCAACTTTTTCAGCTTCTTTGGTTCAAAATTGTTTTCTTGCTTCCAACACCACTAACATTCTATTTCTATTGGTGAAGCGTTAGTGGAGAAGCATGTTTACAAGTTACACACTACTAAAGGCTAAGCACTTAAGCGCACTAGCACTGCGGGCATGCAGAGGTTAGTAGATTGGTGTCATGAATCTGAGGGTGACTATATTTACAGTTCCACGTCATATAATTTCAAACATTGGTTCTTATCAATGTTATGCTCGATCTTATTATCTCTGTTTACTCATTAAAATATTTCTCGGTAATTATTAGCGCTGTAAGGTCTAGTAGTTAGTCGTGGTGGCGATTCCCCGTCTCATCTAGATCTACACTCTACTGTTAGTCTTTCTTTCTCTGTTCTGTTTAGTCTACTTCGCATATGTTTCCGGTTTTCCAGAAATGCATTATCTTGTCCATTCTTGTTCGGTTTTTTCGTCGCATGAGCACTGCTTCTTGTGGACCTCTAGATATTATTCAAAGGGTTGTTCATCTTTTGACGAACATTAAAAAAATTGGAAATTTTGAACTGTGTTATTCGTTATCTGTATTTTCTGTTCTCGGAGGATGCCTCGCAATGCCTGTATAGATGCTTCCCACGTTTGGATGAATTGTCATACCTCTGCATGGTAATGTTATAGTTGCATCACGATATATGTCTGGATCTGTAATAGTTGTATATAGTATTTTTAACTGCGTCCATTAAGAAATAGCTTTAAATAAGAAATCTACTTTTTTTTGTCTGTGTTCAGTCTTTTTTGTTGGTTTTTCGGTGATGAAACCCTGTATATAAATATCGATATCGTTTCTTCCTCTAGCATATATAGTTTTTGTGTATTATTAAGGAGATGTCATAGTATTCTATGTCATAACTTGGTTATCATAAGATTTAAGACTATTACACTGTTTTGGTTTTCCTATTAACACAATTACATCCTTCGATTGGAAAAGGCCTAAGTTCGATTCTCTTCGTTACCAGAGGAATCTTTCTACGGATTTGTTCATTTGAATGTGAGTTAGCCGATCTCATACGGTTATAGCAGGGATTTTTCTTTTCGCACACACGGGCAAATCAGCCTTCAGAACACACAGTTTACAGACAAAAATACTGTTGTGGTGGTGATGGGCGATAGATGGCGTTGATGATAATTGTGTATAGTAGGAGAATTAAGTAAGTAATGGAGACGGTTAAATGTGTGTAGAATGATGACTTGTTATATTTCAATTTCGTTCCCTCGTATTAGGCATGGTTCCTTCACCGATATCCAGTACGTAAGTTTGTAATATTCACATAAAATATTCACATAGCCAGCAAAGGTTGGCCGATTGGCAGAGCCTCTGCTACTAATGGCTCACGCAAAACGTTAAGCAAGTTTGAGCACGTTAGTAGTTGGAAGGAGAAAATCGTTCGATGCTGTTGGCACACTCTCCCTCGATGAGTCTTTGGACTACCTGGAGGTGTCACATAATAATAATAAAATTGAAAATGATTTGGTGATACGTGGATACTCTCGATATCTCTAGGATATTTGATTAGAACATAAACGTCTTTGATGTAAGTTCCATCCCATTCGTTACAAATTTTATTTGTAACAGATCTTTACCGTTGCATAATACCGAGTTACCTCATTGTGTATTTCTTTCATTTACGTTCTTACGCCCTCCAAAGAATATCCCTTCCCATGAACTAAAGTCATGTTATTCAGTAACAGATAGAGACAGAAAGTTTTCCCAACCGGTTAGCAGACAAAAATGTCTCTGAAACAGACTAATGAGAGACCATACGAAGATGATTCTTAGTGACCTCATTGTAGATCCATTCAACTACTGCACGATATAATTGAATTATATACATTATTTGAGATTTTAATCGTGATTGATAATGGGATAGATAATCGAGAATATATGTCAGATAGGTAGATTTTATAAGAAGATTATATTATATTATATAGATAAGAAGATATTTTTCTTCTGTTTCTTTTTCTGCTCACTATTAAGCTTAGATGCTTGTATTCTTGTTGTTTTTAAGACCATTTCGCTATCTTCCTCGGCATCTCTTTCCCTTTGGTATTCAATTTCCTTACTTTTTTTTATTCACCTGATAATTTGCCTCCTTTTATATGATTTTTCCGTTTTTCCTTTCGTTTTCGGAACCAGTCATTTATCGGCTGTATTTTATAATTTTCTCTGATATGTGTTTTGTATCATCTTGTTACGTCTTCAAATAGTCTTAATATTTTCGTCACAATACTTTCATTCATTCACTCATTTTTTTACTTGTGTTTCTTATTCTTCCAGGTAAGTCTGTTAAGCCATCCAAAATATTCTTCAACCTGTCGTTGCTTATTCTTCTTGTATTTGCGTTTTGTATCATGCTATAGTTACTTAGATCTATTTCTAAATATTTTATGTTACTTGCTATTTCCTCTTTGATTTCTAATTTACATCTTACGAGTTCTCCAAAAAATAAATAATAAAATAAAATAAAAATAAATAAATAAAACAACTGGCATAATTTTTTCCATTGGTTTCTTCGTATTTTTCATTTCTGCTGCATTATTGGATGTGTTTAATAATCTTTGTAAATCACCCCCCCCCCACCCAACATTCTGCTAGTTAAACGATGTTATTCAGCCATCCAACATTTTTTACTTTCCAGTTACTCAGAGAAACCAAAGTAACAGTATTATGCGGGTTAGTAATAATAATATTAGATAGGTTTTAGTGAAGTAGATAAGTTGTAAAAATGAGCTGCATAGAAAATAAATCATAAAAGATAATTGAATAATCAAGCAATAAGAAGAAAACTGGAGACTTTCTTTTTGCTTACTAGAACGAAAAAAAAAAAAAAAGAACTTGGAAACTCCTTTAAACTCTAAAATTTCCAGCTGTATGAAATATATCCACTCTCCTGAGCTATCCGTTTTCTCCAAAATAACTAGGTAATAACAGCAATAAAATACAGTCTTTTACGATCATTTTCTCCAATAGTTTGATCATATCTCTTCGTCATTCTCTCGTCATCTTTCTTTTTTTTCAGACTCTCAATTCTAAGTTTGCCTTTTCAAATACTGCTTGCCGGCACGGTCATATTCTGTTTCCATGACGACATGTGCTGTCTTGGACAATAAATGACATCTACTAAGTCATGTGCTGACATGGTCGTAACGCGTGAAGTTTGTCTCAGACAAAGTTGTCAAGCAGATCCAATATGGATGGCAGTCAGATGACCCCATATATCATCAACAAACTCGTTGACTATTCCCCCCAGACCACAGATGACGTCATCAGCTGCCCAAGCACATAGTAGCTTAGACACATCGAGTTCTGGATTGTGGAATATGTTTATGGACGTGTCTTCATAAAAAATACATGTAAAATAAAATGGTTTATGCAAAATAAAATACTCGTATTTTTTGTTCAGATGCATTTTTAGAAACCGTGGATTAAAGATAAATTATTATGCGATACTCAGGAGGATAGACGCTCTCTGGAGTTAGATTCGTTTTGTCAGATAGTAACAAATGAAGAGAAAATCAGGACAAATCAGCCAGTCAGATGAATCCAATTTTTCTGCAGTCACAGGCTTTAGATTACACCTGATTATAATGCACCTAGTTGTAGAAATTTGCTAATAACCAGCAGGTAAATTAATCAAATTTGTTTTCTCGATAGGTAATGGTGACAGGTGAAGGTATACTTTAAAAATAGATATCATTAGTGTTTTCGAGGATCAATGAAGAGATCATTAATTTGGTACATATCAGAAGACGAGAACATACGAAACCAAATTAACTCGCAAATCATTAAACATTCGATCATGAAAAGCTGTCATCAACTGTAACGAACTCATCACAATATAATAGCCAAGAAAATTAGGATTACCTATACGAAATAACAGTCCTTGCTAGTAATTCTAGTAAGGACTCTTATTTCTAATACACTTTTCAAACTATTTTATGTCAATAAAAATTTATTGACGTGAAAAACTCAATCTATTGCTTACTGTGATTGATCAGCTGGTTTAATGTTATTTTGTGATTTTTTTTTCAAACTCCTGACCAAGAAAGATTCATGATTAAGAAGTTCATGAAGTACCATTATATATAATTCTCAACTCCGAGAAATCACACGTTTAGTTGTTACTTTCATTGAACTTAATCTTCTCACACATGATTTACAACTTTTGTTGACGTTGTTGTTCTTTTTTGTAAACGAGACAGACTAACTTCGCTTCGCCACTCAGTGTATTGTTTTACTTCCTTGCTTAATTTGCCGTCGACCATGACACTTTGAAGAGCCTGATACATAAATCATCTTGAATAAAATTACGAAGGAACAAGAATGATCACATGTATATTCTTATTTTTTCTGCAGAATGATTTACTTCTTATTATATATAGTGAGGAGAACAACATTATAAAAGTTCCATGTGCGTTTCTCAAGATGCTTAAGCATCTATTAGATTCGTTTTGGTATACAAGTTATTCCTGGGCTCTGGTTGTCCCGATCCATAGAATTAAATGAAATTTGGCATTTAGGATTCGCGAAAATATGCCCACGTTACTCAGTCAGTTTTGTATATTCAGATTATTTTTGGCAAAACGATAGTAATTCCGTTCTGGCTGGATGGAATTGAGTGAAATTTGGTGTTTACGATCTCGTGAACATTTTCTAGTGTAAAAAATAAAATACAAATACATTTCTGAATTATTTGGTATGGTTGCATGTGATCGACCAGCATGCTCAAACAAACAGCCAAACTATAAGCTTGCTTGAGGGTGAGAAAGAAAAATAATCTGGCGAGAACACTTCAGTAAGATTCAGATTTGTTTCTCAAACATTATTGTGCTGTAATGTTTGCAGTCCTTAAGGATATACCTTGCCATACAAAACAAAGTGACTTCTCGATGCATTATTGTGGTATTCAACAAGATGAATCCCAATCATTCAGCGCGATAAATCGCAAAGCTACCACTACTACTATGAAGGTGGTCATCCACTGCTATGAGGATGATTTTTTAAATTACATAACGGTTTATTTTCTCTCCCATATTTTGAATAACATATTCCACCTCCAGATAGTATACAAAGTATGGAGATCTAAGTAATTCAGACGAGGTTGTTTCCCTCGCCTATAAACAAGAGAACATAAAAAATGAACACACCTTGCGTGCAGACAAAAATTGCGTGCGTGTTACTCGTTCCATTCTATAGATATTAAAGGGCAGGTGAATATTGGTCCAACAGTATAGTATACAGTGCAGCAGTGGGTTGAGTTAATCGAGACCCACATATAGATATATACCAATCCTGAGACGAACAGGATTGAGACTCGCCAAACAGAGCCCACAGTGACAGTTCTCCGCGACAAGGACTTTTATCATAGCATCCTCAGTTTTATGTTTTATCCTCAGGATTTCATCATCCGTGATTGTTCTTGTCTTTGTGGACTTTCTAATGTATGTTGTTTCTCTTCTCGTGAGAAAGGTAGCTAATTGATCTAGCTTCACTAGTTTTCGTAGAGATTCCATTGTTCTAATAACGATTAGATTATTCTGATAAAACAGTTAAGAGATTCACTTACGTGTAGAAGTTCAAGTTTTCTAATGTTTAACGTGTGATTGAGGGAACATTTACAATAACGTGGGATAAGATATTTCATAAAAACAAAAACGGACATCTTTCTTGAAATTTATTTTGCAAATTTTGAATCATCATTTCTTAGCTAGAACTTCTGCGATGGTCGAAATATTGGTTTTTTAATCTTTAGTGGTAAGCCCATTGGCCTATGGACAGATTGCCTATATCGTTCCTTCTGATCGGGAAGTGCTGTTACGTACCATCCACCAGGGTGACAGAACCTGTTGTTGCTATGGTAGCGGTAGATCATACTGTTAAAGTCATTTTACTCATATGTCAAAAGAAAAAATTTTGTTATATAGAGAGATGTATATGTACAATAACTTCTGTGTTCTCTGTATGCTTCTGCAAAAGTTTAGGTCGTTTCATGAGTTTGTTATGATCGGACTGAGCATCTTGTTAACGGAACTATGTTTTTACCCCTTTCTTGGGTTTACGCGAAGGGATGTCCTGCCAGTTGTTTCCTCCATGCTTAGAAGCAGACACCAGTCTGTAATGGGTGATCCAAGACAGTGAAGGAATCTGTAATCATTGGTAAGCTCCGATTCGAAGATGACTATTTACAGTTTCAGCGCAGCGTTAAGAATTCAGGATGATAGTGCTTGCAGCATAAATTCGGAATGAATTCATTCTGCAAGCACCATCATCATTTATTATTAGCCGATAGCCATGTTAAGGTACCATAAGGTCAAGAAACACACTGAAAAAAAAAAAAAAAACACCAGGAAACTAATAGAAAGGCTCCAAAGGATGCTCAGAAATGTGTTACAGAAATTCCGGTAGTGTAGTCCAGTGTGGAAAAGAAATCAGAGAGAGAGAGAGAGAGAGAGAGAGAGCCCATAGGTCATTATGATGTATGCAATTTAATCTTCTATGAAATATATCGCCTTCTGAATACTTATTTCCAAATAGCGTACTATATTACAAAAAGTACCGATATCAATGGGATCCCTGGGCTGGTATATATTTTATGTGAATCCCACTCACAAAAAGATGTTAGCCTGTAGTACGTTTGTATGAGTAGCGTTTATAGACTAAGAATTAATTAATCCAGAAACCCTCCTTTAGAGCTCAAACACAATTCTCTTCAGTAGAAATTTAATCACTGCTTATTTTCGCATTTTTTTTAAAACTGAGATTTCTGAGAAGATACACTAATTCTTAAGTAACAGGAAAGTTAATTAAGAATTAAAAATCTGATATTCTGTTTGGTTTCTTAAGTTTTCATAGAAGGAAAAGCTTTTTCGTAAAATGTAAGGTGTTTATGCGATAGCAGTAAAACATTTCAAAGGCTGGTCGATGTGGCTGTTTAATGCTCTTGTCTTTGATGGCTTGACTTTACACATATATTTTAATCGATTTCTCCATATATTTTCAGGAATGGATTAAAAACGTTATCTGCCCATGTCCAGCACTATGGCATGTAGGATGAACACCTCTGCGCTACACTGTTTACGTCTCAGTGGACAATGTCGATGTCATATGTAGTCCAACGTCGAACAGAACAATTTCGCCACACTTGTCACCGTAAAAGAACCTCGTGTATTTTCGCAGTGCGATATTTAATCGATGTATTTTATTTTATCAGCATCGACATTGTCTCCTCACAGTGAGGCATTTTTATTACTATGGTATAGAGCCCTCTAGTGACAGAATTGTGAACCTTCACATCAAAGAAGTGCTCGAAGGTGTAATGATTGTCTGCAGGTTAATTAATAGCTAAGTTGGTTTGTTTCTTTTAAAGATGGTATTACTTTTCAGCACTACTTGTAGTTTCTTCAAAAAGCCAAGTCATTATAATACTTACGTCATTCCTTGTCACTGATTTAACTTGCAGAGACGATCTTTATTATGTAGTGAGTGGCAGTTACAACATTTTAAATTTTAAATGAAATTAAAAATGCCAAGAATTGCCTACAAACATATCCAGGAAAGATACCAAGGTTGAAGTAATGCAGAAGTCATATATATCGCACATCCATCCATCCATCAGTACCTGTAAGCGTTTGAAGGAAGGCTATGAGGCACTTAAGCGCTCATAGCCTTCCACGTATCCCTGGACTTCGCAACCGTAATACGGTTGATAAGACGGTTACTACCCCTATGCCTTTAAGTATTCTTGTCTGTAAATTGCATGTGTTCTACTGACCGGTTTGTCTGCTTTGAGGGACGAAAAACCAGAGTTTCCGGGAGAAAAACACCTCCGTATAAGACCGGCTAACTCACCTTTAGCCGAAAGAGACCGATAAAGGTTCCTCACATCACTGACGGGAATCGAACCCAGGTCTTTCCAACCAAAGGGCTTCATTTATACTGACTGAGCTATGGAAGCTCATATATCTCGCATATAAATAGTGAAAAGGTGGGCCTGCTCTCCCATTGATGAGACCTCAAGAAGTCGAAACGAATCTGGGTAGTAGTCCTTCCCATAATGCTTAGCATTATACACACCCGAAAGGATGTGTGCTTTACATTATGGAATACTAAGGCAATTAATATGAAGTCATTAGCCTCTATATACGAGTAGCCAGTCGGGAAGATACTTCACGCGCAAACTTTGTTTGCTTATACTTGGATAAAGGATTAAACAAGAATATAATTTCTTGTCATTTTTAAGATAACCAAGTAAAAAAAAAAAATTTCTACATTATAAATTTTGTAATTCGGAAATAGTCAGTGTTTGTTCTGAAAAAAGTAAAGTATAAATGTGTAACAACAGATTTAGACGAATAAGTATGAAAATAAAAAAGCATCAAACCCAAAACGTTTAGAATTTTTGAACATTATTGCTGATAACAGAAAAAAATCCATTTTGGACATTTTTAGCTGAACAGGGAATAATGCTGTTTTATTACAAAAACCGCAATTCATCGTTTGACGTTTATGACGTGGAAACACATGGCATGGAACATGAGCATCTCCAACACTTGAAATTCTGCTTGATTATTCGAATTGCTCACATTAAGACTCTCCCTGATCCCTTTTGCAGCGTTAAGTGCCAATGGTTCGATGTGAAGTGACATTTGTGGTTGTCGGTGGCTGAGTTCGCAGCAAACGACTACCTAATCCCCTGTATCTCGTTTACTTCATCTTGCTAGCGACGGAATATTTTTCTTCTTTTGCTGTCCGAACTAGAATTTTCGGTGGCTGCCAACAAAGGCGGAAGTGCATTGGTACGGAGTGCGTTTTCCGACGCATCTTCGACCTAGAAAGATTGATGGCGTGCAGCACCAACAGATATATAAACGAGGGCGATGGGAACAGGACACACACACACACGCACGCACACACACACACACACACACACACACACACACACGCGCGCGTACACAGTGCTCTACTGAGGCCTTCCTCGCTATCCAGTGATACCAGTGGGATCGATTTTGACGATTCCATCGAATGTAATCATAGGAGAAAGAGGGGAAAACAGAAGAAGGTGATGAACAGAAAGGATCCCGAACGTCGTTGGAATAATGTGTAGAGGGAAGCGGAAGCCAGGTGCAATGGGGGAAAGCTTCTTCCATACTTCATCTAAAGCATTTACCACAGGCTTGAAAGATAGAGAAAAGAAGGGAGGAGGGAAAATCTATGCGGATTCGAAGATTATGAGGATGATCGTTGCATATTGATAAGATTAAAGAGAGAGACTCTGTACTAGGGTTGTGAGAAAAGAAACAGAGGGTGGAAAGTCAGCTTAGCCTAAAAGTTATGCTCCTATTTCGATCTTGATGGTAACATATCGAAAAACTAGATTGAAAAATAAATACTGACGTGGATGGATAGTAGCGTATAGTTGAAACTTTGAAATACGATTAGCATGACTTCATAATCAAATTAATTCTCGAAAAAGGAAAACCCAAGTCAGTAAAGGGGAAGCCAAAATGCTTGTGTGGGGAAAGCTTTGCGTTAAGTTTTGCTAGAGTGTCAAAAATGTAGCCATTATTAAATCCCCTTCTGATAATTTCCTTTTCTAGTAATATAGTCTATCTGTAGAATACTGACTTGTTCGTAGTGTGTGTATGCGCGCGAGCGGGCGCCCTCGCGCATGATCGATAGCAGCTTTCACCATCGAGTGTAATCTAAACTGTCTGAAAAGTTACTGCGGCTACCTACCCGCATTGCTTTCTTTTTCCTTCAGTATTTTCATTTTGTGCGAAATCGAAATTTTCGACCTTTTCTACGGAACATGAACACTAAATGATTTATCATCTAGTTTAGTTTCTTATCTTTTATAACAGTCATATACGTAGGTATATATATAAAACAGCTAACGACTTTTTATTCCCCTATAGGGAGTAGGCAATCGAAATATATATATTTTTATATATATAATTTTAATACCGCGCCTCTGTCGCCTTGTAGTAATGTCTGTAATGTTACATCGAAAAAAAAAACCTGAAATAAAATACCTTATAGTTCAATTTCTAGTCATCGACTAGATCAAATTTTTCTAGGCTGTTTTCAACTGATTATAGAAATCAGTTTATCTTTTGCACAGATAAATAGGGTTTCTTTTCTGGAAGAAACTTTGGTTTTTAATTCAATCTTAAAATTCACGTAATAATAGTAATAGCTTGGATTAAGACAACGAAATGACAGCAGTTGGTTGCCACATTCTTGGGCTCTTTTGTCCATGCATGCACACTAGGGATCGCACTAACCTTTCGGCGATGGCTAACCTGAAGAAGGTTAGCCATCGCAGTGTCCAAACCATCTACCCTACTCATGTGTGAAAAGATTTGGAGTAAATCATGATCTTATGATCTGGTTTTTACCCTTTGTCATTATGTTGCAAGGTTCTTTCTGGTTGCACTCACTGCGTGTCATGGTAGATTTCTCTTCTCAGATTTTGCCTGAGATATGTCAAAGTGCTCTGTCTACTTCGACATGAATGACCTCTCGCTGAACGCAAATCCTATCTGTAGCTTTGCTGATTGTAGTACACTCCATTCATCTTCATTTAACACACCTGTAACACAATCATTCCAAGCTTTGATATCTTCCTTAAGCAGTACCTCACACTATGATCGCGTTGTTGTTCAGTGGGGAAAAGAACAGTTTTGTGGACTTAACATCTATCAGAATACAATCCTGTCTTATTTTGCGCATAAAAGATTTTGCCAGTTGGATAGCAGATCATGTTTCCCGTTTCTAATCTGTAAGCCTATGAGTTCGAATCTTACTGTGATAGGGATGTTTGTGAATGTCATTAGGTAGTAATGAGTTTCACCGGCGGTATAAGACCACTTTGCTTATTGGAATCCTGAATTGATCTGAAAAAGGATTTTTCTCTAGAATAAGGGTTTCCGAATTTTGTAACAACGCACCCACAGCATTAAGATGGATTTACAATCTTTCCTGGTTAGGATTCTTATAAATTTACTTTTTCTTATAACTGAGGTCATTGAATCAATGAAGAAATATTCGAGTGATTTATGGTAATACGCGCACGCACGCACACACACATACATACACATTAGCTGAATCGCTTCGTGACTGTTTATTTTTACTATGTTTTGTTTTGCTCTAACTAATCGACGTGTGATTGCAGTCATTAAAGAGGAATTCGATATGAGTAACAAGTCATGTTTGTAGCAAAACCAGCTACCGAGAACCGCATAACGGACAATCGGATATATATGTTGTTAAGTGTCTACTCACAGAATAACAAACTCGACTGTATTAGAAATATGAGCGAGAATTGAATTGTTGCCTGATAGCGAAGGGTTGTATGGCTGATAAATCTTGAACTGTGCTGTCCTATAATACTTCTATGGTAAGAGAGCGGAGACGACAACTCCATGAAAGTTTTAACCCTAAATGAGTTGCCTAGAGTTCCTTAACATTTTATGTAAGAGAAAGATTTAAAAACAGTGGATTGTCTCGGACCTCATGTAACGAAGTAGACTACCTCACAATGGTGACATCATTTAAGGTCGCAGATTAGATGGCACTAAGAAATAGCACCACTCTCATTCTTCTGACTGGACCGAATATTAGAATTTGTGAATGAAGTGAAGGAGGGTGCTCATACTTTCAATCTGTGCTTAGCCCCAGTGAAGATAATACACAATTGGTCACAGTATAACCTATAGAGAGGGCTTTGACCTATTTGTGCTGTCTCACCAGTCAGGCAAATATTTCATTCGTCAGATGTTAGCTTAGCCACTATATACTCTATCCGGTTGCTAATGATCGTACTCACGTATTTATTTCTGGGTCCGGTCGCTTTATAAGCTTTTGTTGATGCTATGGTTAATTTTAACCGTAGTTGAAGTAGAGGTGTGAACTATTTATACGTTAGTGTTCATCAGTCTGTGAAGGGAAAAAAATGCATTTAACACCATTTAAAACACCATTATTCGTTAGGCTTTCGCTTCTAACACTTATAATACGTCTTAAATTGGTTTTGCCGAAAAAAAGCAATTTCTTCTCTGTCATTATAAGTAAATGTAGAAAAATGTCAGTGCCATAAAAACTCTCAGTGAAATAAATCCCTTAGTGTATTTCTGAATTCTGATTGGTTTCTGACGTTGTTGGATGGACAGGGTCAGTTATGTCACAGGACATGGCTGCAACTCAGAAAACTATCGAAGAAAACACATGTAGGTTAGAATGGATATAATGAAATATTTTGGAAAATAAATACTATAAATACTTCATTCTCAACTGTACAAGTTTTCATATCCTCTATTAACGGACAGATTCTGTATATTCCGTCACTCCAGTGGCGGCTAGTACATAAACACTGCGACACTGCAGCACCCCGAGGAAAAAATGAAATAAATAAATTTTGTTTGTGTTTATAAATAATAACGATGTTTACAACATTATATAAATGCAATACAACATGTTAAAGGTTACAGCTTATGTTTTGACATTGATTGAATAGTTAATAATTGGAATTGTTCGATGCTTTCGATTACGAAACAAATGCACTACGATCTAACGTCGATGTTCGTTTGCTCTTGTCATTGCACGTTACGTCATTCCGACACTGCCGTTTGGGGCAGTGTATCGTATGCGTCCGCGCGTTATTTCTGTGAGATATGAAACGTTTATTATTGGTGCGTGTGCGTGGTGAACTATTTTTTGTAAATCTTATTTTATTGTGTTAAAATAACATATAATTATTTATTTATTATAGATACAAGGCTGAATTATGACGAGTGTCACTGTTGAAAATATGAAAAGAATTATATTTTTTCAGTTATCGTTACACGAAACAAATGCACTGCGATCTAACGCCGATATTCGTTTGCACTTGTCATTGCTATTGATACGAAACTTATTATTGGTGTTTGTTCGTGGTGAGGAAGAAATATTTTTAATAAAGCATTTTTTAATATGTAAATTTATTTATTAAAAAATTCGTTACTGATTAGGAAAAAAAGTTTTTTTTTTTTTTTTGTTGTTGTATATGCAGCACCCCCACTTAAAATTTTCACCGGCAGCCACTGCGTCACTCAGTAAAAAATAAACTAATTTTAGGATGCCGTTTCGTTGTTATCTTGCGGTATACGACTGATCGCTCTATAAGATCAAGTGATGCGTATTGAATTATGACAAAATCAGTGATAATCGACAAAAAAGGTATTTATAATAACCAGTATTATAAAAAAAAAATTACGAGCTTCTCCCACTCAGTCTTCGAAAGTTAGGACTAAATAGGCCTCGTCTACTGTTTATAAGGAATAAAAGCCGTTAGCGCATTTTTTTTAACATGAAACAGAATCGGCATTAAGTAAATAAAGCTGACAGTTAAAACGAAACTCCTTTTTTTTTGTTTTTTTTTCCCTGTCAACTAAAAATGTTCACTCATCACTGACAAGTAGAAGAGCGCATTTGTCAAACACTTCCCATAGATCTTGTTTGTTATTTAGAATTACAACTGAAACATCTCTGACTGAATAAGTCAAATATATTAAATTTGTTAATTGTGTGTGTTCTTCTGACCGCTTTGCATGTCTTACAGGATGAAATCCCACAGATGTTTTATATTGAATCTCATCACTCTAGAAATCTTTCACGTAACTCTCTGCAAGCGTCTATAAAGAGGTTGACAGCATTTTGGATTTTCCTTCCCCCTATATAGTTTTAAAACAGAATTAGTAGAATTTATAAACAGAAAAAAATGGAAGGGTAAATAGTGTTAATTGTACGAGATTTCATAAAAAATTTCTTATGAAGACCATTAATTCGAAAGGAATATTCAATAATGGTTATTCATTTTTAAAGCGTATTTAAATTATCTGACGTACGTACTAAATTTAGGTGGGAAATGAATTTCATCTCCTGGTGTGGGACCACCGCCTGAAATGGCTTAGAAAGAGTTCCAAGTTTGATCTCTAAGAGCAGGATTGACGGACTTTGTAAAAATCAGTAAAAACTATAAAAATTACAAAATTAATATAAAAAAAAATACAACCTTTCGTGAGTGGAAATCACGTAAAAATTCCTCTTTGAAAGAGTCAATTACATATTAGATATTAAATGGATAAGAATCCTATATTGTTATATAGCCAGTAAGTGAAACTCAAGATCGATATACGATCTATGAGTTTCAAGGCTATATAACAATATAGGATTCTTATCCATTTAATATCTATTCAATTGCCAGAAAACTAGCCTTTTGGCTTTTTATTTTAATTACAGAGTCAATTACAGTTATATTGTGTATTCTGATACTATCTCTTTCTAAGCGCGCATGTGCAGATGTGTGCGAGTTTGCTAGGGGAACGAACTATGACTAATTCTGTTCAAAACTTAATTCATTAATTTTTCAGATTTTAAAATATTTCAAATTTTGAAATAGAAAATTTTAATTAGAGAATTAATTGCAATAAAATTATATATTTCATTGTAAATATATAATATACTTTAAGAAATCTTTTAGTGATATTTAACTAAACTTCTTTCGATAAGAAATTGAATTAATTTTCAAAGTATCTTTCTTCATTCTCATTACTTTATCGACTTTTCTATGTTGTGTGCTTTCCATAAATATACACAATTCTTGATTACTATGCAAATGTTCATCCAATTTAAATGGCATTTTCATTTTTTTTTAGTTCCACGTAAGACCGTTTTAATGAAGAAAATATTAAATTTTTTATATTTTTGTTTTATAGTTATTCTTAAGAACAAAAGAAAGCTTGGAATAAATACTAAGTCTCCATACGATAAGAAAGGAATGTGTACTATAAAATCTCTAGTTTCTTAAAGGACTATGTACCCCTCACCCTAAATAAGTGCATTAATATTGGCGTTAATATTTCATTCTGTAATCATCTTTTATAAAATAAATAATAACGTCCATGATTTAACCGTAATTTTATGTTTTTGCTTTCATTTACGTTTTTGTTTATATGGAAAATAATTCAGCATTTTCTGCACTCGCTTTTTGAGAATTCTTCATAAATTTCTAGAGTTGTCTTAATAAGGTTACGTTTTTGTTCATTATTGCACGAAAGTAAGAAAGCCCTTAGTTGGAACGAACAATTGTTTGGTTGTTATCATGCTATGTCTTTCAAATAAAATCTTTTTCGGATATTAAAAATATTTAATGGATTCCAAACTTGGTATTTCGCTGTCATTTAAACTGCATTTTTAGCCAAGAATGATCACAAATAGTCACGGTCATATGTAAGAATACGAAAAATATGCTGAGAATTAGCCAGACTATTATACAGCACATAATTAGATAACAACTCTTGTTAGTTTTTGATATAAGTTGAATTAATCAAATAACAAATCAAGTATTCTGTCATTTCAGGCATAGTAGAGAAATTGTTAAAGTGCAAAAAGGGTTTGTTAATGTATAATGCATAACTTGGGTCGTGTTAGAAACGGATGTTACTTTATATTTTATTTAAAATGTTCTTCTATCACATTTCTTTTGCTGAACGGTAGATTATATATAAGAATCGGGCGTTTATTACATTGTTTCTGTAATAATACGAAGGGTTTCCGAAAAGTAAAGCAACACTATTATATAAGTCAAGTGGATATTAGATCCAACATTATTTTAAAGCCGAATGTAGAAACTATGACAGTTTCGTAAGGTAAGTTGACTAGAGGGCTTGCGGGAATACACTCACCGGCATTCACTAGTTGGCTTACTAAAATAAAGAGCCTTTTGGCTCTTTATTTTATAAGGTAACACTTTTTTTCTTCTTAATAATGGTGAAAGGGAATGAGATAAAACAAAGTGGACAGATAGATCCGTTAATGACGTTCAGGAAAACCGCCATTGCAATATGGTGCTTCTGTCGCCTTAAACTATCTCTAGTTGAAAGATAGCGGCAAGCTACCGTGCGAGTGTGGTCCAAAACCGGTATCCGTGAAGTTATTCGTTTTTTGAAAGCAAAAGGGGATTCACCAAGTGACATTCACCGCGAACTGGTTGCTGTGTGTGGCGAAAAGGTGATGTCAAAGAAGCAGATGTCGTTTTGGTGCGGTGAATTTAAAGCGGACCGTGGTGACATTGAATATCGACATCGGGTTGGCAGGCCTTCATCGATTGAGTCAGAAGACAACATTTCGTGCATTAAGGGCACCTGTTCTTGAAGACCGGCGAGTGAAACTGCGTGTGCACTTGGTAAACTTGAGTAAGTCTACTTTTTATGAAATTGTTTACGATGTCCTTGGCTTTCGAAAGGTGTGCTCCCGCTGGTTGCCCGACAATTGGCAGAGTAGCACAAGACAACACGCATGGGGGGTTAGTCTTGAGAATCTGTTGCGATACGGCAACGAACGCGAGGATTTTCTCTCTCATCTAATTACAGGAGACGAAACGAAACGTGGGTTCATCACTTTATCCCGGAGAGCAAACAAGACTCCAAGAAAAGTCATGGCCACAGTGTTCTGGGATCGCCAGAGTGTTCTATTAGTGGACTTCTTGCCGAAGGGAGGGACATTTAATGCAGTGCTTTACTATGGCATGTCGGACAAGATCAAAAACCAACATTCGATGCAAACTACCAGAAACTCCTGACAAGCGACGTGATTTTGGTGCACGACAACGCTACTCCACGCATTGTGCACCCCACTCATGAGTGGTTGCACTGTGATCTTTGGGAAACTCTGCACCCCTTCCCCCCCTCTATAGTCCAGACTTTGCACCTTCAGACTTCCATTTGTTCAGCTCCTTCAAGAAACACCTTTCCTGAAGGCATTTCACTACGGATCAGGAAGTTCATCAGACGGCGCGATGTTGTCTAGCGGGTGTTGGCACAGACTTCTTCAGTACTGGTATTGAAAAACTGATCTATCGTTGGGACAAGTGCATCAATAAACTTGGAGACTTCGTGGAGAAGTAGTGCATAGTCACTTATTTCGTGGTGTATAATTTCAACTTTCTATTATTAAGCATCCTCGAGAAAAAAGTGTGCTACCTTACTTTTCGTAAAGCCCTCGGTAATAAAACAACAGGGTGGGAATCGTCTTGTAAATTGTATAGAAAATATTATTTCTGCATTTAAAGTAAAGTTTCTCTTTTTTTCCCAAATTATTTTGCTGATATAACTAGAGTTTATTTTATTTATTTTATTATTTTTTTTAAATTCAAGTCTGCAAAATTTTTCTTACAATAGATATATTATGAAAGCAACAGCATGTAAAACATTTTAATAATAAAACTTGCAATGTAAAACAGATGCATTTTGAGATGTGCAATTGTATTCCATATCCTCTTGCTTTAAGAATTTAATTTTTCTCCTCTAATCTTATAGGCAACGATTCATTTTTAGTTTTCTCTTTGTACCTGTTCGTATAATCTTTTCTCTCCAGCTAATTAATTACTCTTCTTGTTCTTGTAGAGCTCTTTCAGTTTTTTTTTTTTCAGTTTCTTTTCTAATAGTCCATGTTTTTGAGATATATATTAATATAGAATATATGAGGGTGGTCTGAAAAGTTCTCGGCCTAACAATGAAAAAAACGAATTTATAATTTCAAAATTATTTTTAGTTTTCAACATAATCTCCCTTAAGACTAATACATTCATTCCAGCGATGTTCCAGCGCCATTATCCCATCCCTGTAGTGGTTCTCGTAAGATCTGCAAAATACCCCTCTACAGCTGCAATCATCTCTTCATTCGAAGAAAAACGCTGACAAGCGAGGAAGAGTTTTGGTTTTGGGAAGAGATAGGTCAGAGGGAGCCAATCTGGAGAATAGGGTGGATATTTCAACAATTCATAGTACAGATTCCTTAATAATCCCATTGCCAAAACTTCTTTGTGGGCAGGTGCATTGTCCTCATGAAAGATGATTTTTTTCTTCTGCAAACCGGGTCTTTTCTCACGAATTTTTTCGTCTAGTCTGGTTAAAAGATTGGAATAATATTCCCCGGTTATTGTTTTACCCTTTTTAAGATAATTAATAGACAAAATGCCTTTAGCATCCCAAAACACCGAAGCCATGACCTTTCCGGTTGATGGAACCAACTTCGTTTTCTTTGGCGCTGAACAACCGGCTTCTGTCATTGTTTTGACTGCTGCTTAGATTCCGGTGCGTAATAGTGAATCCAAGTCTCATCCACAGTAATAAATCAACGCACAAAATCACTTTTATTCTTGTTAAAACGTTCGAAGTACTGTTCAGAGATTTTCATGCGAGTGCGGCACCCATCTTGCTCAGAGCTTTTTCATTTGCAATTCTTCATGCAAAATATATCCTACACGTTCTTTTGAAATGCTCATAGTCTCAGCAATTTCACGAACTTTGACTTTCCAGTCATCGAATACCATATCGTGCACTTGGTCAATGATTTCTGGTGTTGTTACACTTTTTGGACGTTCACGTGGATCATCTTCATGACTGATACAGCCACGTTTAAACTCGGCAGCTCATTTCTTAATTGTCGAAAACGAAGGATAAGAGTGCCCATAAACTTTTATGAACTTCGAATAAATTTGTTTTGGCGTTAAACCTTCTTTTATAAAAAATTTTATAACCGCACAATACTCAGTTTTATCCATTCCAAGATAAAATTGAGTATTGCGGTTACAGACGACGTTTTTTTTCCAGACAGCTGTATAAAAAAACGATTTGATAAAATGACTTGCAATTTCACATGGATGCTTACGACAGATGTACCAACTTCAAAAAAAAAAAAAATCGTGCCGTTAGTGTTACCATCTATGGTCGAGGCCGAGAACGTTTTGGACATTTTGGATCATTTGTTATTTACCCATGTAAATAACAAATGATCAAACTGTTGTATTTATGTTGACTTGTAGCTATCTGTATTATTTTTTAATTCTTGCTCACATTTTCCATTATAAGTTGTTCGACTCCTAAGGTGTATAAATCTGTCTACTCATTCTGTAAAAGGATATGTTTACATTTTATCCATCACTTTATCTGTGATTATCACTGATGTTTCTTTCTGATTTTTATTTCCTATATGTTTATTTTTAGTCAACATTTATTATTCTCTGTTAGTTTACTAACTATACATTGCAGAATCTCTTTCTTCTCGGTGATTAGTACTATATCTCTTGCATATCTTATTATTTGTTATTTGCGTTTCCTCCGCCAATTGAGATGACTGTTTGTGTTTCGATTTCTTATACGATATCACACACACACACACACACACACACACACACACACACACACACACACACACACACACACACACACACACACACACACACACACACACACACACACACACACACACACACACACACACACACACACACACACACACACACACACACACACACACACACACACACACACACACACACACACACACACACACACACACACACACACACATTTTGGGTCCCGATCTATGTTTTTTTTTTTTTTATATATACATTTAACGTCAGGGACAGTGTGAGGTTTTTTTTACAAAACCTGTAGTTCTGTTTTCATTTCGTGGAAGCAACTTATCTTTTGCATGTTATTTTGAGCTTTAGTTGCATCGCTTGTGCAGCTTCTGAATCCATATTGTTCTTCAACTGTAATTTTATTTATCCGTTTTTGAATCTTATAAGAAATAATTTTAACGCATTGTTTGTTAAGCGTTCTGTAATCAGCATATCTCACTAAATTTGACTTTTTTGGTACCCGGATGATTATTGACTTTTTCATAGATTTAGGCTTACGATAACTTTATATTAAATATTTTTTTGTTAAGTGAATGACATCATAACTCCTAATTTTTTAGTGTATTTCATTTGTAACTAAATCTGAATCCTGCTTTATTTTTCTTTAACATTTTAGGTGCTTTTCTTACTTAAGTTAAAATTCAAGGACTATCTCTGTCATTTTGACTATTTGTTTTTAGGTCTTTTCTAATGAAGGTCTTTGATATATTTCTCACAATGTTATAAGATGTCTATCTTTAAGAACGTATTTTCTTTTCACATTTTAGTTGTAATTGCGTGTTCCTTTTCTTTCTTGTAAGTTCTTTTATGTTGTTGTTGTTTTGTAAAATCATGTGTGTGTGTGGGGGGGGGGGTCTTAAATCTTCAATTTCCTGATATTTGCCATTCAGCCATGTTCACTTTCCCCACTTACATTTCTCAGTTATTTCTTTATTTACTTTTTTCTTTATTAATTCTTTTCCTAGCGGTATTAGATCGGAGGTTTTGAGCATTATTTCCTTGAAATCATCCTAAGTCTTCATTATTATCCCCGATTCATTGCCTTCATTTTCCAATTCCTCATTTTCACTATGAAATAATTCTTTAAATTGACTGTATGTTTCTTTCTGTTTGTTGTGACTATTTATTTGAAGCCTGTTTTATCATTTCAGTTTCATCTTGATGTTTGTTGGTATCAGCCACAACAGAAATAACTTCTTCAATTTTATTTCTGTTGTGGCAACTCGTGGGTTGTGATCTGAATTACATTCGGCACTAGGATACGTTTTAATCGGCCCTACTGAGTTTCTGCACCTGTTCTTAATCATTATAAAACCGATTTGATTTCTTTTCAGGGGGCCTCTGAGCTCTTCACTGTGTACGATCATCTTGGATTTTTGAATCAAGTAGTAGTATTTGTTAGGCCCTTTTCCTGATAAAAGTCAATCAGATTTTCATCTCGGTCATTTATTTTCTCATATCTTACATTACCTGCTTTGACATTCATGTCATTCATTATTATAAAAACTCATTTCCTTTTACTTGTTAATACTTCCTATATCTTTTGACACAGAATTTCAGTTTGGTCATTCAGACGGTCCGAAGTAGGGGAATATATTTGTAGTTTGCCTAAACTGGTTGGTTTGACTTTCAACTTACTTATAATAATTCTGTCTAAGATGAGCCAGAAGCCTTTTAAAGATTTTGAAGTGTAATTTTCCATTAATATTCCTGTTCTGTTTTTATGCTTACTTCCACAATAAATTAGAGTTCAAATAAATTTATCTCTTTTTCTTTCTCAACCTTTCTTTAACTCTCCGGATCCTCCCTTGCTAACCTCACTCATTCCAAGGATGTCGATGTAATTTCTTACAATTTTTTTTGTTTAATATATTGTAGTTTGCTATTTTTGACATAAACTTCGAAGTTTATTTCAAGAAAACCTTCTATGTTGCCGAACCATATTCTAGCTTTCCTCATTTTCAAAGTGACAACGTTAGTTGTCGAAGGTCCCGAAGAGATTATTCCAATCTGGTTATTCTTGTGAGTTTTTTATCTGGAAGAAATCCTAGCCTCTTCTCAGTAGTTAGAAATAGAGGAGGTCACAGGGATCGTAACTTTATCTTTATATCGCTTTATCCTTTAAGTGTGCTACTATTGTGGTACTTTTGCAATAAAACGTGGTAGGTTTATGATTCTTTTCACGGAGAGTGCGCATATATAACTAACAAATTTTTGTTTCTTATAACTCTGAGGAAATCCTCTTCCCTTGCTGCTCCTCCTTCACTGCTGTTTTGCTCTTCTGCGGAAATTTTCCGCCACTTCCATCGATGTAGTCTGATTAAGATCTAATTTAGGAAATTAGATATTAAAATATAGCATTTGCTATGTTTCTATAAATAGCCCGTGTAATTTTAATACAGTACTTGATTATGCTGAATTTTTTTAATTGTAAAATCTGCTTAGGTTTTCAATATTTTGGCCAAGTTAAGTAACTTTGCAGAAATATTTCATGAAACATTCATATAAATTTGAACTCCTTAAATCCTTAGAAAAGCATTTTCTTTTGAAACTTCGGTTGCAATCAGGTATTCATTAATTGCATAGTTATTGAAAATTTCAGAAATAAATAAATCAGTAAAATGAAGAAGCGTTTTGATAGCATTACTGTGGAATTTTTGAACCGATCTCCAGAAAATTAAAATTGAAGAACCCAGTCGATATTTTCATTTACAAAAGGATATCGCTAATTCCCACACTGCCATCAATAAAGGAATATTATTTTCACAAGTTCACTTTAAACAATCCCGCTAATTGAAACTTGTCGAATGAGAATTCGCATACGTTAGCTTACTAAGTTGTTAACTTCATTTTGGTATCCATTTTTCTTCTTATAAATATTAAAAAAAAAAAAACTGGGAAAAATGTATACACGGAAAAAATTCTATAGTACTTCGCCTCCTCTTTTCATTGTAAACATCGATAACAAATTGTGTCTGAATTATTTGTATTATATTAAATTCCGAGTGATTTTCTGGACGGTTAGCCTGTTTGGTGAGATGAAAAATTTTAATGTCCAGCAGCAAAAATCCAGCGATCTGTGAATGAGACCGACTAACTCACCTTCACTTACTTCAAGTTATCTATGTGTGTGTGTGTGTGTGTGTGTGTGTGTCGGTTATTATAACGAATTTAATCAAATACGTAAAAGGACTATTATATTTAATGAAAACTGTGTACAAAATTAAAGAACAAATAGTTGCCATTTAACATATTCGAATTACCAAATGACAATTAAATGTGTACTGATCCAATAAACTAAATAGGCGTTATTGATGTTCTTAGTTTGATGAGTGCAGGGAAGAATGTTCTTCTTCCAAAATCGTCTATTTTTCATCTTTATTAACATGATCACATAAAACTTGCACACATTAGAAGAAACATTGAACTTTGCACATTTTCTTCCAGAGATTTATTTAAAAAATCTTCTCTTTAGCGAAACAGGGACTTTCACCGTCAGTCTTCTCTCACCGCTTATACATTTGCGCGTCTCGATTTTCATTTTCTTCCTTTCATTGGGATCGTCAGATACTATTAATATGCTTTTGCACTGGCTTATGAGTTGCATTCATATAAAGATCTAAACATTGATCACAAAGTTGCTAGCATGCCACTGATTTAGAGTACTTTTGCTGGAATAACATACGAGCTTCTAGAAAGTAGAATGCCACTTTAGAAGCAAATTTTCTTTGCGAAATCCTCTCGGTACACAACAGAGAAAGAGAAAACGAGATGCTCAGCCGAGCAGAGTTCCAGCCCAACGTTAATATCCTTTAATCACCTTACACTTCGACATAGAGAATTAATTACACCAAATCCCGGCTGCCTTGTTACGCTAACTTACTTTCAAGTTGTTTCTCTCACGTGCCGCCAGAGTACGTCAACATAATTATTATAACTGCGTCATCGAGTGTTTGAAATTGAAATAAAACTTGTTTGTATCGAACCAAAAGTTCACTGCTCTCCCGAGACTTGACGGGAAGTCATGTTTTGATACGCACCGAAGAAAATAAATAAGCACTAATTGCTGGAATGCCTTTGTTCTTTCTTTTGATCGTCATCTGCATCCAAAAGTTCATTGGACTGTCACCGTGTCTTTTTGAAATGACCTATTGAAGGAGAGTATACATTTTACACCCTTTCTTTGCAATTAATTGTTGTGGAGTTAGTACGTGATATTTGCAGTTTCAAAAGTTTCATTCTAGAATGCATTCTTTAGTGAGTTCGTCATGGAACTTGTAAGAGAAGAACTCTTTTAGATGAATACAAAAGATATCTTTCACTTCTAGATAGGCTGTTAAATCCATGCTTAATTTAAAAATGATGGCAGTCATTAAATAATCACCTCTTTTCTTTGGGACGAAGGAACTTTGGGGACGAAGGCCATTTTTTGTACTTCAAAAAATTCACGGGATTAAGTTGGAAAGAAATGCTAGTGTATGAAAGAAATCAAATTTTCTCTCTGGGAGGTCTCCTGAAATGTTATTGTGGTTGGTTGGATTAGTGAAGAGAAAATTGTGATCACGAGAGTGGGTATCGTATCTGTTGTCTATCAACTGCTTTTCTTCGTAGGCAAGTTTTATCATCTCCATTTTGGAAAAAAAATATCCTCAGTTTAAATGGAATTTTACAATAATCATTACGATTGTGGATGTTTCTGTACTTTTGAGAATTAAAATACTAATCATAGCTTTTCAATCTTTTCTTAATTGCTTAGAATATCACTTAGTGATTAAATATGTAAATCTTTCCCCATATTGTGATGCGAGTTTTCACCAAATAAAACAGTCTTGGTGGATACTCCTTGCAGAGCAAGCTACAATCGCTTTATTTTTCCATGCTATCTTGGTACCAGATATTCTGGAAAGTGTACAGCAATGAAGAGTTTATTTTCAACGGAACAACCCACATCTACATTACAGTTGTGATGTTCAGTAATTGATTTAATCTTAGTTCTCTGACTGGTGGCGGACACGCAGTCTGGTCACATTACTTCTTTTCCCCTATAAGTCGTTTTTTTTTTCTCTGTAAGGTATGTTTAAAGATAAAGTATTCTCTATAAACTCTGCAACAAGTTAAGAATACAAATAGCAGATTTTTTAATATATGCGCCATCATTTCTGTATAAGTTCGTATGTGCATCATTTAGTTTGTGGCGCGTTGCGGATCAGGCTTAACCTCTAATGTTGAGCCTGATCAGGCTTAACCTCTAATGTTGGCCATTAGTAAGATTAGCCTTTTTTAATGACCCGATAACGATTTATCCGTCGCTTATTGATGGCCAAACAGTTATGAGTTATATGCGGACATTTGACACTAAACTTCCTTTCAGATATCAAAATAGTGTAATAACTTTCTAGGATGTTTTGCATCTTATATGAACATCTTTGTACATCGATTTGTTATTTATGCAACATCATTCCACTATATTCTAGTGGAGTGATGTTGCATAAATAACAAACCAATGTACAATGATGTTTCCATTCGAAGGACTGCACTGTAGTCCGTTCTTATTGATTTGCTGAATTTCTCTTCTTCGCCTTTCCATTTCTAACAGTTATCTATCTTGTCGATAGTCCCCAAGGGATAATCTCTAGATTCTCTTAATCTTTAAGAGAAATCGAATAGTTTCGCATAATTCATTTATTATGGCTTCAAACGCATAATCATTTCTGTCTTCTTTACCGTCTAATGTTTTTACACTCCTCTTGATTGGAAGTGGCGAGAATGGAATCGGGTCATGGACCGGAGAAACTTTGCAAGCAACATCTACTTGATTTCAGATGATTTTTTTAAAATTTTATTTTGCAGTGTTTTATCTACATACGGTCACCTCATTAATTTCAGTTGACTCAGCACTAATCCAACCAGCTGTAGCACATATTTATACTCTGTGAGTAATTTTATTCTTTCATTTTCATTTGATGTCAAACTGTGGATGATCGGTATGTCATTTTTAATTCCGCTTGGTAATTTGCACTAATTTCAAAAAGTAATCAGTTTGAAAATGGTGAAGTACTGAGTTGTTCACTAAGGATAGCAGGTTGTATTAATTTGAAAATGCTCTGTGTATTTTTAGTGATAAACAATTTTAATGGGTTTCTCTATCAGGTTAACGTAATTAATGGCAATTAGAGAGACAGACAGAGTTGTAACATAATTTCCTATCATTTCGAATCGTTTTCACTAATTTTGTCCCTAAAAGTGTCCGATTTGAATCTAAAATTAAGAAGATATATCAATTTTTATTACATTCCATCCATCCAAAAAGCAGAATAAATCACTTTATGTCGCATAGTATCGAAACGTGCATAAATTTGATTCTGCAAATGGCCCAGTTTTAATCAGAATTGAAATGTCTTGACAAAGTCGTTCACTCAAAACGGAGTTATTATATGCATACATAGGTAGGGTAAATAAAAGAAATATTAGTTGCTAGCGCATTTTGCGAAATGTACCTGAACTTTTCCAAGGATATAATAACGTTCAAATTATTTTTGTTTACGTCCATACTACTCGCTTTGCTCATTTTTGTTTAAGTTGCGATACTCTTTTAAGTATAAATATATACCGTTATACTCTTCTCATAGGATTTTTCAGTTAATTCTAAGCGCTGGTGATCCTTATCGCAACATGTAAGGAGTGGAAGCAAATCATTGTTAAGGAAACGTCTTGATGAAATATACTTAAGACAGTAGTAATAATTATTAGTCCGTTCAATGTCATCTCAGTGCTTTTACGAATACGCCATAATCGCAAATTTCCACTTTGGACGTACATTCTACGCCATCATTCAAAACTAGAACGGGACTCAGCAGGAAAATGCGATTTGATAACTCAGTCACGGAGTTGGCCCTCTTATCTATTCCGTACACGAACGCATTGTCACATGTTTAGGAATGCCTGTCATTTGCACTTTGCAGCGGTGATCTATAATGTGGAATGTCTGGTTTGTTTTCATGGTGGGTGTGCGTATTCCCGTTAGCGTCAGACATCGAGGGAACAGGTTGTCAGGTAGTGAGGGGCTGTGTGGGATCTTGGCTGCAACTAACTTTATAACGCGCAACCCTTCTCCGATTGACATAACCATTCTTTAGCTTAAATGCTATATTAAAATAATATGGGTTTATATTTACGAGTAAGTTAGCCTTTTCGCGTGCATTTGGCAAAATATGTATCACTGATTAATTAATTCATTTTGTAATGTTATTGGATGTTATGCAAAATATTATACATCGATGATATAAAATATTTTCTTAAATTAGTAATTAAATGTAAAATAATTTAAATATTATTTTAAGAAATAAAGCAATTTAAAATCTATCGACGTCCATATTATGCAGTTATTTTATCCATATGCATATTATACAGGTACTCTGGCTGGACGTATTTTGATTAAGTTGTCATTAATTTATTTATTTGCACATCTTAAAAAAAGACAAAGAATTATAAACATTAATTTGTTTTATTTATCAAATAGGGAAACAATGCTTACAATTTGAAACTTTTCGAACATGATACCATATTATGAAATTATATAATCTTCGACATAAGTTTCCTTGCTGTTGCACAGTTTTTAAAATATATAAACTATGAAGGGTTTGCATATTGGCTTTTTATTAAAGTTGGTTGAATAAAATCAATTAGTTATTTAAAATCTCAGTTTCGTGTCATGTCATCAAAATGCTGCGCATGTAAGGTCCGTGAAGTCTTACGTTATAATGCATAATGCAATACTAATATAACTCATGGCGAAGGTTAATGTGATTTCGTAAACGGTTCCGTGTTAGAAAAGGAACTTACTGACGTTTTACATAAAAAAAAAAAAAAAAACTGGAAGTTGTGATCGAGAAGAGTTCACACACACACACACACACACACACACACACACACATAGAGAGAGAGAGAGAGAGAGAGAGAGAGAGAGAGAGAGAGAGAGAAAGTCTTGTCCTTTCTAGTGATTTATGTGTTATAATGGGTAACTGAACCGAGGTCCTTTTTGTTAGTAAAAATAGACAGAACTGTGTGTTTGGTATCATTGACATGATTGTTTGAAGCACCAGTTATAGAATTTGACGCGTGTGATGTTTGGGAACTGCGAGTTTTGGTTTGTCAGATGAATGGGAACAATGGAACGTACTATCGTCAGCAGAACTATGGAGAGGGTTATTGGTGAGTGACAGAAGATCATTTATATATTAGGAGAAAGAGTATAGGTAACAAGATCTTTGGGAAATCCTGATTTGGTGGGAAAGTCCGATGAGAGGAAATTTTGGTGGAAATTTCCTGAGCAGTCCTCGATGCTAGATCCGATCAAATATTTCTGAAATGTTAAGCGGAACGGCACAAGTTCTTCAAACATTTTCAGGCGTCCAGTAGTAGGTGATATAGACTAGAAGATTTATTTGCCTTGGATGTAGAGTACTGGAGTCCACATTAGTGATTATTAATTAGCTGATGGTCCTCCACTTGGTAAAGAAGTTGTCTATTGATGATCGTGTCCATTTTTCCAGATAGAACGGACTTCAGGACATTGAGTCGTCGGTTGGTATCGATACTTTTATTTCATTTTTTCCCCGAATGTGTCTGCTTCTGAGTATTGGGAAAGATGCTAGCTAAGTGTAAAAGAGTATAAAGACGATAAAAGTGTTCTAGTTCTGGAGCAGGAGCAAAAGTTAGAGGAGAAGAACGAAGCCAAGAGAACAACTCAAATATTACATAGTTTATAAATTTAGTATTTAGTACAAACACATTATACAGATACATCGCATCTCCGTCTGTTTTGTCTGTGTACACTGAAAATAGAGAGAGACCTTAAAGATCTTAAATGTCCCAATTTTTAAAACAATTCTGACTCCTATCACCGAACTTCAGATTCCTGTAACCGGTCTCATGTGTAACAATTTTTAAAGGAAAATAATTTTTCCTTTGAAATTATCACATTAATTTATTTCTAGCTTCGTCACTTAAATAATTATACAATTATGTGTACGCCTTTTTTTTAATCATAAGAAAACTGAATTCCGTTCCCACACAACAGTTTTCAGATGCGTTTAGCAAAAAGCCCTAGCGTAGATTTAATTTGTCTTGTCTTCGTAATGTATGGCTGTTCCTTTGGTCTCGCTGCTCGGAATTTATTGGAATTTAGGATTTGAAACGTTCATTGAAATTTGCAGAACATTTCAGATTTAGATTTCAAGCATTTTTGTGAAAAAAAAAGCTTCAATCCTTTCTAAATATACCTTATGTACTAACCCACTGCTACACTTTCTTTGATCATTTAATGAAATGAATAAAGTATTGCGTGCACTGAACTCTTATCTTATTATTTTTCCGATCTTTTATACATCCAATAACCTCTACTCATGTTTTAAATTTATCTCAAATAATAAAATGCCTTGTCTTAGAAAGATTATTCACAAAACATTTGGAAGAGTAATCCATATTACTCCATCATTTTACTCTTTAACAGGCTTCTTTACGCGAAGCATTTGACTCAAACAGCACTGTACTGTATACTGTGCTCTACTGCAAACTCTGGCAACTCCATATGCTGTGTTTCAAGTTCTGGGCTTTATTGTTGTAGCTTCATTGGAAGGGATAACCAAACCAGTATCACGTTTTAACAAATTTTTTAAAAATATTTTTCAGGATCCTACTTGTAGTAATATCCAAACCTCGTGTTTTCGAATAATAATCAATTTTAAATAAATAATTAGAATTTTGAATGCTTTGCCTTTTAATGTAGTTAAAGAGTATTTCAATATATGAACGATAATTTAGCCTCGATGCCATTGAGCATAACCATAATTTAAAATTGAATGCTTTAAATTAAATTATTATTCCAGTAGAATCAATGTTTTCCGTTTCTAAATTTTGTAATGTTTGTTCTTAAAAATTTTGTATCATTATGGCATCATTTCCAACATCGATAAAGTTTTGAGTACGTTCACACACACACACGCACGCACACACACAAATATCTGATAATGTTAAAGCTGATCTTTCTAAGCTCCGCCTTCCTTCCTTAGTAGCACATATTGTTTCTAGATACGAAACCTAAAAGAAAACCTAAACTGTATATCAAGAATAATGAATGTGTCAGCAATAAAATATTGGCTTTATAGATCAACTTGCTCATTTTTTTTATGTGTATGCATTGTGAACTTTCGTTTCAGTATTTCAGGCAGCGCCGTTTGAATATTCTGTGGAGCAGAATTGTGGAGCACCGCTGTTCCATGGCGTGTTATCTTTTTTATATAGTAATAACGGCAGCCGCAGCATAATATTTGTAAAAGAGAATTTCATATTAGAATTTTGAAAATTTTCAAAATTTTGTTGACTTATATTATTAGTGTTTCGTTAGTTTGAATTATAGTCTAAGCAGTCAGTAGTGTTAGAGTTGCGTTTATTCTATCCGTTTTGCCTGTTTTTTTTTTTTTTTTTTTGGACGCGGGGGGGGGTTGAAGAAGTCGAATTTCGAGAGGAAAACCTGCCAACTGGAAAGCCTTACACCTTTCTCACTTTCATTCAGCATTCGAATCAGATTTTTCTTCCTGAAAAAAATATATACACCATCTACCAATAATTGTCCGGACACCCTTGTTACTTGAAGTTATGGAACATTCCAGGTTTGTTAATAACATAAAAACCGGTGTGCACATAGTAGGAAGCAGTATTTCATCGTAGCAGTTGAATACAGGGTTGCATGGCAACACGACGTGAACTCAGTGACTTCGAGATAGGTATCATCGTGGGCTATCACATTGGTGGCATGTCCATGTGTGCCATTGCCGCTCATCTGGAGCATCCAAGATCAACGGTTGGCGAAGTGATCAACAAATGCAGACGTTTTGGCATCACTGGTGTAGGAAAACACGGAGGGCGGCCGCCGAAAATGACTGACAGAGACAAGAGGGTGTTAAAACGGGTGGCACGCGAAAACCGGCACAGACCATCCGTTATGAGTTCCAGAGCGCCAGTTACACCATGGTGAGCACTAACACTGTACGAAAAGAACTCCATTTACTGGGTTTCCACGAAAGTGAAGCAGCACACAAGTCGAACATCACAACAGCGAACAGGGCGGCTCGTCTGGCCTGGTACAAGAGCGTGTGAATTGGACAATTGACACGTGTAAAACGATTCTCTGGAGCGATGAATCAAGGTTCACATGTTTCCAGTTTGATGGCAGGGTGTGAAGGCAGCCTAGTGAACGCTTTTTACTACAGTGTGTTGTGTCTACAACAAAGTTTGGTGGAGGAGTAATGGTGTGGGGTGCATTCAGCTGGTTTGGAGTGGGATCACTGGTCGTTGTTTGTAGTTCCATGAAGGCAACTGATCCTTGATCTGCCTTGATTCTTGATACCCTGGATAATTAGATGCTGCCTACACTGTGGAGTTTTTTATGGAACGGACCGTGTTACTATCAAGACGACAATTCCTCATGCCACAAAGCTGCAGCTGTTATGGAATGATATGAAGAGATGGGTGTTAAACGACTGCCCTGGCCTGTTCAGATTCGTGATCTCAATCTCAACCTCATCGAACACCTATGGGACGAATTGGCACGGCGATTGAGGTCCAGAGCAGCACGTCCACGATCTATCGCTGAACTCAGTGCTGCTTTGTTGGAGGAATGGAGACAAACTCCATCTAATGTCTGCCGCACATTGTTGGAAAGCCTCTCTCAAACGGTGTAGGAGGTGATCAAAGCCGAAAGTGGACATACCCGATATTTGGGTTCGACTGCTGGTATCAATTGTAAATTGCTAAAGTGTCCGGACAATTATTGGTAGATATTATATATATATATTCAGGTGTCTTCACGAGTGCTCATATTATGAAGACGCGCAAACGGGGAAGGAATTATAATCACAAATCGTTTCTTTTGCATACGCTAATGATTACCAGTACACATTTCTTATACAAAAAATTAGAAACTTTAGTGTATGGCATCCAGTTGCTTTAGTAACAGTTTTTTTATGGAGCTATTTGGAGCAATAATGCTTTTAAGTTCTTCGATAGCAAAAGTAGCGGACTCTGTCTCTCACATGCAGATTCTTAGTTGGATTGAGGTCTGCGGATTATGCTCTGAGTACTCAATCCCTAAATCTCATCTTAGCCAGGGAATTAGGGACTGTTTTCAAACCACATTCCTCAAATCATAAAGAAATTCTTCAAATAATCTCGAAAGTAATCATTATTTTGTTTATATATATATATATATATATATATATATACAGTGTTGCATTTTGTTATCCTTTCGGAATCTCTTCATTTAAGAGCATTTTTTATCACTTCTGTGTGGTTATCCCTACTGAGCTTCATA
Source organism: Typopeltis vanoorti (assembly GCF_054136105.1). Classification (NCBI taxonomy): domain Eukaryota; kingdom Metazoa; phylum Arthropoda; class Arachnida; order Uropygi; family Thelyphonidae; genus Typopeltis; species Typopeltis vanoorti. Next base: position 66,656,437 of record NC_143555.1, on the reverse strand, counting down.
ATCCAGTCATGTCACTACAGACGGCTCTGAAGTGGTGCATCTGATTTTTGCTACATGGTTTTTTCTTGTTTATATGAATCTCACGGCAGAGAGTATATCTGTGGTACATTAATATCGGTGACTAAACGTTAGATATTCGGTAATTCTGTTCTAGAAGCCAAAGATGGCAAAAAAAATGCAAGTCTCTTCATGTCTCCAATAAGCTGGGTGTGATAATGGAATTCATCTGCCACCTAAAGACAATCATAGACATTCGCAATTACGGTACGATGGGAACTCACATTCTGCTAGTTCCAGATCGGATAAGCTAGCTACTCCAATCAGGTCAGCAAATATGATTTTCCCTTTCCCCTGAACGTGATTCAAGCCCATAGTCTCAACCTAAGCTGAAGATATCAGTCAACTACTGGATATCAGAACACGATTCAGCTTCAAGGTTTTAAACGTTGTATTCCCTGTCTTAGAGGGAACACAACATTTCAAATAAGATATTCTTAGAATAACTTGTTTCTGCTACTGTTATTTGAACGTTACTTATTTCTGCTTTTTTTCCAGGATATATTGAGATTAGGTGATCTCCAGAGATGACCGTTGTATATAGATTATCTTTGGATTTCAGAGTGTTCTTTTCAAATATTTGATGTTATGGAGATGAGGGGAAATTTAAAATTTGTACTTTCTGGCTAAGTGGAGAATGATTAGATCATGTCATTTTGTCAAAAATGAAGCTTAGCTGTCGAGACGCACATTTAAATTGCAGTTTCTCAAAATATATATATTTGTGCACCTTCAAGACGGAAATTTCTGCGATTTGAGAAACTGCAATTTAAATGTGCGTCTCGACATCTAAGCTTCATTTTTGACAAAATAACATGATCTAATCATTCGCTACTTATCCAGAAAGTACAAATTTTAAATTTCCCCTCTTCTCCATAATACCAAATATTTGAAAAGAACACTCTGAAATCCAAAGATAATCTATATACAACGGTCATCTCTGGAGATCACCTAATCTCAAGATTAATCAACACCCTATATATATATATATAGGATGTTGATTAAAATTGAAATTTAAAAATGGAGCGCTACACGAAAGAACAACGCATTTTCATTGTTGAGCAATATTTTAAAAATAATGAAGGTTTGGCAGCTACAGTTCGCAATTTTCGTACAAAATATGGTCGGAATAGTGATTTAACTTCATCAACTGTGAAAAGATTAATTAAAAAATTCAAGGAAACTGGATGAATTAGTGATCTTATACACTCTGACCGTCCTTCAACAAGTCGTTCAACAGAAAACATCGAAGCAGTTCGTGAGAGTATTGCTGAGAGTCCAGGAACATCAATTCGGCACCGTGGTCTTGAATTTCGAGAAGTTCTCCACAGCGTATTCTCACGAAAGATTTGCATCTTTATGCTTACAAAGTTCAATTGACTCAAGAACTGAAGCCTACTGACCATACACAGCGAAGAGAGTTCGTTGAATGGATTATGGAACAACAAGTGGATGCTTATTTTTCGAACAAAATCATCTTCAGCGATGAGGCTCATTTTCATCTTGATGGCTTCGTTAATCGACAAAATTGTAGCATTTGGGGTTCAGAAAATCCACGAGTGATTGTTGAGAAACAAATGCATCCACAACGTGTCACTGTTTGGTGCTGATTTTGGGCTGGAGGCATCATCGGTCCATTCTTCTTCGAAAATGCGGCTGGTAAGGCAATACCACTTAATGGTGCTCGCTATCGCGATATGATAATCCAGTTTTTTGTGCCTAAATTGCAAGATATGGATGTGGACGACATGTGGTTTCAACAAGACGGTGCCACATGCCATACAGCCCGAGAAACAATTCAATTACTGCATGAGTCATTTCCTGGTCGTTTAATTTCCCGTTTTGGTGATCAGAATTGGCCGCCCAGATCATGTGACTTAACGCCGTTGGACTTTTTTCTTTGGGGTTTTTTGAAGTCCAAGGTTTATGTCAACAAGCCCACGACCACCCACGCCGTGAAGGAGGAAATTGAGCGCTGTATCAACGAAATTCAGCCACATTTATGCAAAACGGTCATGGAAAATTTCGACAAAAGAGTGCGTATGTGCCTGCAAAGCCGTGGAGGCTTTGCTGGCACATAGACCGTATTTACCCGATATGCTATTCCATGCATAACCCTATACTGTATACGTTATGAATCAATAAGAAATTACAATTTTTAATTAAAAACCTGTGTTTTCTATCAAAATTACTTCTTGCGTGAATTTTGGGACACCCTGTATATATATATATATATATATATATCTCCACTGGATATCAGAACACGATATCTACTATTTACTATATACGTTATTTTTTTGGCCAGCACCTGAAGGTATTCTCTTTTGATTACAACCTTATTTTTGATCGGATTATTGTTCTTCATAGCTTCAGAATGGAAGATTTTTATACCAAATACGTGGACAGGTTAGTGCATACAAACTTCCGTGTTTCGCAAGATGCAGTAAAGTCGCTCTTCCCAGATGAAGTGAACAACTTTGTGTTTATATCCATGTTGATGAGCACCAGTGTTTATAAATAGCGCTTCTTGACTTCATATTTCAAATGGGGGATGAAGCATGACAGATAAAATTGTCTTCCGAGTTGATTTTGGTTGTTAAACATCTTTACGATAGATGCAAGGAACTTTAACCAATATTGGGATCTCACCTCTAGAATAAATATCAGACTTACTTCTCCCGGATGCATCGTTGTAGTTAGTTATTAACATATTGATCAGCGCTGTGACTTTGGAATTGGAAGAAACTTGATTCAATATTTCAGAGACTGCGCTCGATGCCAACTTAATCAAGGTTCGTTCTTCTGCATTATAACGCCAAGTGAAGAGCTTGAGGCAAAACAGCAGAAAGAGCAAAAAGATGAATGTCGACGAAAGTTTTGATGTTTCTTTAAGAATTTTACTTTCCTTTGAAGGCTTTTTATAGGAATTACAACAATATTTCAATACTGTTACTGCTGTTGTTGTGATTTTAGGTAGAATTATCATCATGTCATTTATTCGAAACTACTTTACGTACAGATATATATATCTGATTTGAAGCTGCATATATAATCTATTTTCAGCATATCGTATCAAGTTACTAATAAAATATAAAACGAAATTGTTGTTTCATATACGAAATTTCTACGAAGTCAACTTATTAACTCATTTTAGATATGGAGTTTCCGTGGCCACCACAAGAGGGCAGCACATATTGTTATCACACCTAATAACGCGTATGTTCATCATGTTAATTAAGCGATTTGCATATCTTTTCACTGTAATTAAAGAGATTTGATTAAAATATTTCCAATGAATCTTGGTGAACTGTTAATTAATAATGAAAGAAGATGGTTTTTTTTTTTTTTTAGATTTATTTCGAGGGCGTCTTATTGCATTGGTTTGAAAGTATTAAAAGAATCCATGGATCTTCTCGGTATAAATATCCCGCGCCAGATCATCATTTTATTAATTTTACTCTTTTTCTTCCTAAGTAAGTAAAACTGAATTTGGAAAATATTCCTAAAATGCATCTGTGAATAGATGTTTACTTCATTTACTTGGATGCAATCTTCACATAATATTATCACAGAACTTAGCAACAGAGAATTAATAGTTATCTTAGTTATGTTAAGTGCTTAGCAAAATTTAACAATTAAATAAATCGATGTCTTTATCACTATATTTCTTTCGTGGTAATTTCGTCATTCAGCGTGCCCTGAGAGAGCATCAGTTTGATAATAGAATTCATAAATTTAGAAGCAATGCTTTCCGCTCATATCCCCTCTCCCTTACGGAGTAATGATTGATAGGAGAAAGTTTATTTCAGGTGTCCAAGAAAACTCCATAAACTCCTACCACCACTCAACACAAAAACTAGGTGTCATTAATACTCTAAAAAAACAGGGCTTTGAAGATCTGCTCCAATGAACATGCGCTGAAAGACGAATTTATAGTTATCAGTAATACTTTTCTAAAAAATGGTTGCAACCAAAACTCTATTAACAAAATTCTCTACAAGACCTTAATAAAAAACAAAGATAAACCAGACTACAATAAAAGTATAACCATTTCTTACATTAAAGGGACATCATATAAAATAAACAGAATACTACAAAAATACAACCTTAAAGAAACCTTTAAACCCCCCTCTGCAAAATTAAAAAGCTTACTCAACTCATCCAAAGATCCACTCCCTCCTGGCCCACCCTGGAGTATACCGCATGTATTGCACCTGTAATCTACCATATATAGGGGAAACAGGACGCACAATTCCTATCAGACAAAAGGAACATAAACAACACATTAAATATAATAACTATGGTGAAGCTGGCCTTTCTGATCATGTCCTGAACACCCTACATAGAATTGAATGGAAAAGCACCAGTTGTTTACATCACACCAAAACATGGTATGAACGCAAATTTAAGGAAGCCTGTGAGATTCTTATCAACCACCCCAATCTGAACAATAATGATGGTCTAAAAAGCCCAAGCATATGCAAGGCACAGTTTCTACCCACGGAACCTTTCTCCCTAAGAGTTAACTATAAACAGGATTGTAGATAATCCAGAATCTTAAATCTAATATAACAATTGTCATGTTAAAAACAGGACAACATTGTTACTGTAAGAAAACTATCTATATGAAAGTATGTTTCTCCCATGTTATCTTAAATAGAATTTAGCTTTGTTGTAGTTTCTAAATATTTAATTAATTTTTAATTTATCTGTATTTTTTTTTTTCACTAGAGGTCATGCCAATAGAATAACCATTGATCAAATCATTGTTTCTTGAGCTTACTGTGTGAAATGCAACTCAGCTTATCCTTGTATATTTGTATATACTCCAGATGATGACCTTCATATGAAGGTCGAAACGTCGGGAAATTAAAATAGTTATTTATAACACGGTTGTAAAGTCCGTGGTGTGCTGTTAAGGTAAGCTGATCGAGTCTTCCAGAGTCAGTAAAGATGACGGAAAGTGATACAACTTTTAGAGACCGCCAGCGGGCCAACGAATTGCGTTTAAAAATCAATAAACTCCGAAAAAGATAATTCCACACTCCCTGAAGACATCTTATACAGTTTGAGATCAGAGCTCAGATGTCAACAGCTTTTTGTAAGTGAATCTGCTATTCACAGGGAGTTGCACAGACTTCATTTTCATGGTGGAGCTGCTATTCTTATGTAGCTAGTGAAGTGATTTCTTGTCCATTGTTCTTGAACTTTGGAACAAGGAAAATATGTATGGGACGACGAGTCATGATACATAATGTGGATGTATTTCAGTTAAGAGAATGTCAGTAGAAAGTTACTTCCAGTGAAGTTCTAAGAAGAAGAACAAATAAGAGCTATGGAGTAAAGTGCTCCTCATTACTTTGCATTGGCTATCGTTTGAAAACCCTCAAATGCTTTTTTATTTCATTTTGAGATTTTGTATAACTTTGTGGAATTTATGTCTGGTTGTATGGATAATAGTTCTTCAACTAAAGCCTGGAATGTGAATACCTCGATAAGAACTAAAACGGTATTCGGTTTCCCTTTCGAAGATAAAGTTCCAGAATTGGCCTGATCATCCCCAGAGTCCCGATAAGGATCTTGCGGAACACATTTGGAGCTAGTTGGAAAGCCCGACAAGTCCAGGTCAATATGTCTCACTACAACCGTTGCGATGGCAACAGCATATAAGTAGGAATCGCACCAAAATCTAGCTGCTTCATGCAGTCGCATTCCACGAAGAATCAGTGCTGCCACCATCCGATCAGGTGGGATAAATAGAATTAATTATAAATAAATAGGAACACTACTTTTTTTATTCCTTACTTAAAAGACAAATTTCATCATTATTGGTTTTCCTCTTTATTAATGAAAGGAACACAAGGTTATAATCTTGGCTACTTGTATAAAAATACATAAATAAAGATAAAAAATCTGCCATTATAATAAGGGAAATTTTCTTAAATCCAGTTTTATAAAGTTAATAAATTTTCTTATGAAGTATCCCCCCCTCCCCTTTTTTCCCCCTGTAAGGCTTGTAAATTGAAACAGCGTATCTAGTATTTCTGGATCTCTAACATTGATGTTTACTATGTGAAAACGAGATGTTTTTCGTCTTTTTTCTCCCATTAGAATGAAAACATCTTACGTAGATATCTTGAATTGTGATCTCTTGAAAACAATAATATAAAATAAACCATAATGTGTGTGTGTGTGTGTGAGAGAGAGAGAGAGAGAGAATTTGCTGGTGGAAATGCGTTTGTATATGTCGTATGTGTTACTCCTGTTAATTTATAGCGTTGTTAACGCTGTTACATCTTATAGTCAGTGCTGTGTAGCCAGAAAAAAAAATCGATAATTTTTATTGTGATTATGCTTAAAACTACAATGAACAATATTTTACTCTAAAGCATATCCCGTATTTTTATTTTTAATGAATGGTATAAACAGAAATACACATGCATTTATACTGACAGCAAGTTCGAGCACCGATTGGATTATTCATTTTAAAAAAGTTGGACTTTGAGTTTAAACGGAAGAAAAAAAAATCAACTAAAAATGAAATACCGCGTTGATTTTTAGTATCTGAAGCGGTGCTTTTATCACTTATGTCAATTTAGATATTTTCTTCGTTTAATTTAATTTATTTATAGATGAGAGAGAGACTTTTTTTTTAATTAAAAATCATCTGTCACTTTGCCAACATCAATCTTGTGAATTATAACGATTCTGCATGTGCAGTCTTGGGAAGTATAAAGTTATTTTATGGAACATTGTATGATTGAAAGGATCTTTAAAAGATAATTATTGGTTTTTCGAATAAGAAATTTATGGGTTATTAACCGTTTAGAATTTATGAGTCAATACGAATGCTAATTGCATTTTATTCTCGACCATTTTTCACCGCTAAGAGAATTAGGAAGTAAAGATAAATCGTTTCTTTCTATCGTCAACAGTAATTTCAGGGAAACTCTCGAAACAGTATTTATCGAAACCATTTCCATTATTTCACACACGTGATTTGGGACATTTTAAAATAAAATTATTATCATGTAATAAATTTGATGTTAAATGGGTGGTATTCAAGGCTCTCTTTATCGTGCATTGACCTAGTGTAAATTTTAACCTGCCACAACCCACTTTAACCTTTGAATCAAGCGCGGTATAACAACCGAAGTTCGTCTACTGCTGTTTTCCGTTTTCCGTTTATCCACTGCTTCGCCACTTGAACATGCCAACCTAGGTGCCCTCTTAGTGTAAGACTTTTGTGAGTTGTCAAGCGAGCGTCTGGTGCCTAGTGGTGTGTTATTGTTGGCGTTCCCGTGAGCGTCTATGGAAGTCTTGAATTACGTAAGTTTTCTATAAAGATAAATTTCATCAAATTATTTTAACAGCTTATAGATTTATCCAAGACAAACGCACGATGGTTTCCAGAATGCGATTAAGTTTGTTTGAATATTAACTAAAAGCTTGTGGCTTAGCAACCACCTGCTACAAGTAGCTAGTTCATTGCCTTCACTGTCAAAGCGTAGCTGAGGTGGCAGGCAGTCTGTATCTTGGCCCAGTTTAGAGTTTATTTGTGTTAGTAATTGTACGAATTTTGAATAACCAAACGTCCATTAATATTCGACCGTTATTGCATTGTTCGCTATGCTTCCATTTGTCGCTTGGCGACATACGAACTCTCTGTGCATGAGAGTATCTCAGACTTTAAGGGACGATATTTAAACCTTGATATCGACGTCAGTGATTGCCAGTGATCTCAACGGGCTGTGGAGCTGTTTGGCTGCTTTTCTTGCTGACTAAGGTGATTAAGAATCCAATCATTTGCTGGCCCTGCCCAGTATTAATTTTTCATATTGATGTGTTCCGTTGTGTGAGGTACGCCTGTAGAGATTAGCTGCCGTTATGAACAATACGTTACGTTTATTTATTAATTATTATTTTTTGTATACTTCCTATCACAACTGCTGTTTCATTTTTCTCTCAAATTATGGATATTTATATTGCAATAATAAAATTTATTAATGCAAAAAGAATTATATAATAAATTTAGAACCTATTTAAGTGGATTACAGGTGTACTTCAGTTGAAGCTTCCAAGGTTAATATATATATATATATATATATATATATATATATATATCAGCCTGTTTCCTGAAGAAAATGCAGCAATTAGAATTTGTGACTTGCTTTCTTTCATCGGATCCGTTGTATTGTGCTGAATCCCTTACCGATTCATGATACTAAATAGTCTGCGGTTATCAACCTTTCGTCAGTGGAATTGACGTAAATAAATATGAAGATCCAAGTATGATTGTGCTTTTACGTAAGTATAAAGGATTGGCTCAGTGCTATGCTTATTATATTGGGATGTCTCATCAATGGTTCTTTTAGCACTTCCATAAAACTTTAGTGTCCTCTAACCGTCATTGCATTCATGCATATTTGATGTATAGGAACACCATCTTCCTAGAAGCTATGGTTCAGCAAAGTTCCCATATGGAGTTTTTAGCAGTTCGTTCTAAAGATAGTCAAGTGCAAAGAGCCAAATACTGTTCTCGTTATTTTCTGTAAGTGCTTACTCGAGTACTAGGATTTTAACGTCCGAAGTGAAGGATTAAAAGTAACATTCCTACAGGAGGAAATTATCCCGTGCGAATGAGGTATGCAAAATTTATGCGATGTAGAAGATCACTTGTTGCTAGGATACAAGAAATTTTATATGGAGGTAGTGAGTGATTTTTGTGTCAAGTTAAAAAAGCCTTTTTTTTTTTTTTTCTCTTTCCCGCAACGGCTTTAAATATAATCTTATTATATTTGAAATCTTGATTCAATAAATTTAAATATCCTTTGTTTTGGTCATCTTTATAACTGTTGTCCTCTCACCATCTATTCTTTTCCAATATCGCATCGCAGTGCAATACACGCTTCATTTAGGCGGTCCTTATAAATTAATTCAGTCGTGTTTCCTGGCACGTGATTTGCTCGATAATATATTTACCTGACGAAGGAAGTGTGCGGTGTAACGATCATTTATCTTGGGTTGTTTGTGTAGGCGTGAAAGATATAAAGGAGACATCTCCTGCCAGGATAAATACGTTTTGAGTACCTAAAGATGCATTAGTTACGTAAGTCAGATAACGGATTAATTAGACCAGGAAGTGTTGAGTCTGACAGTTGGAAGAAGTGAATGATTAATAGTCTTGAAATATGGTTATGCTGGTAATTTAAAGGAATTTTATCATTTGATAAATATTCTTTTTTTTTTTTTTTTCTCCCATCACGAACTGAGAATTCTAACACATAGCGAAAGTTATGTGTTGTCTGCGATTGAATGAGCGCTTGAAGTTCCAGAACGTCTGAGAAAAATGTAGTGATCAAATTCGTGTGTAAAGAAGCGGATGGGAAGGGAGGGAAAAGAAGAAGAGAAAGAGAGAAGTTTACGCTTATAAATAAGTAAAGCTATAACCTATGGTCACTTATCTTGATCCGAGTTCTTTTGTTTATCGTTCATATACAATCTTTCTTTCAAACCGCCTCTTTCCTGAAAGCTAACCGATCCATCTTTGTTACTGCAGCCTGTTACCATAGTAACCCGATCAACAACAAATGGATCATTCACCATTGTTGCGTCGACAGATTCGAAGTCATTTATCGCAGCAGAAGGTCCAAATGAATGTTTGTGCTGCAATAACTTCATTTTGTTGCTTTAACCTACTTTCATAGATCAATATTTATTTTAAAAGTTGCAAATATCCGTCGTACGTTACGTTTCTTTGACGGAAGGAGGAGGAACAGAAATCCTTGAAACCTTTCCTCAGAGCTATCTGATTTATAAGAAAGATGATTTGGATTGTATGCGGAAACCTTTTTAAAATGCTTAATTGCTGTCCTAAACCTCAGCAAACATGTTCACGATTCTTGAATATATATAATGTCGTAATATTTACACGTCCCCTCATTCACATTATTTTGCCTAATGAGGACGACACACACACAACGTGAGAGACATTCGAAGCTTGATGTTCAGTTAGTAACTGGAATAACAAGGCGCAGTTTACGTGCCTCACGAGGTAAATTATACACCCAAGACGTCATCTCCGTGTGCGTGTGCACAAGATATGGGATTAGCTTCACCGGAATTAAATACAGAATTAACTTAGTCCGTGTTTCTATGAGCAAAATGTCATTTGCGACCTAAACACGGGAAATGCCTTTCTGTGTCATTAGTAGCTAAGAAAATGTCAAATGCGTTGTTAGTAAAGTCATGTTCAACGCGTACGCTTATTTAGCAGAAAACAAATGTTGAACGATTCGAGAGAAATAGTGTTAATTTATTTCCCACATGTATTTTTTTTTTATCACACGATGTGTGCCTGGTTGCTGCTAATATAAAATTCTGTTCTGTTCTACGATTTGTTACAGCTTTCTTAATTTATTTGCACGTGTATTAGCCCAAATTAGTCATTTACATATTCTGAATAAAGCGGCGCTTGTAATAATCTGTGCGCCAAGGTTATGCGAGTATTGCAGTTAAAATGCAATTTTGTGTCGTTGATGAGCTCGTCTATTCGTTAAAATGCTTATGTATGTCCCTAATCTTCTTTGGCTCACCCCCCCCCCCCATTGTATCCTCCAATTCTCATTACAGTCGCATCTGTGATTAATATGGGAGATGAGACTAGTTTATTCTTCCTTATATATTCCTAATCTGTTCTTTGCGTTCCCATCATTTTTTAATCTAGGGGTTAATGCATATATATATATATATAATTTTTTACGATCATTTTTCTGACCTTGACATAGTGATAGCTCCTCACAAAACAATGAGGCCCATTTAATTACTCCCGTCCCGTCTGCGAGTTGAATAAAGGGGTGTGTCAGCACGCACGTGAGTGTCCTTCAGTCCCAGTTTAAGTAAAGATGTTTCTATGGGAAGAGTTTCGTAAAACAGGTATTTATAAGTCACTCTCTCTCTCTCTGTGTCTTTTCATGTGTTACCCTCTCGGCCTCTTTTATAATTTTTGGACTTCATTTAATTTTTCCCGATGTTTAGAATTTCGGCAACACAAAAGAGAAATTTTAATGATTTTTCAAATTTTTTTTTAAATTTCACAAATACATATTATTATTAATAATTTCCAGTTTTAGTTTGATAATGCGTGCTAATATAATTTAGTATTAAATTTTTTGTTGCTGGTTTTGTTTTCAAGTATTCATAAATCTTAGAGGAAAATTATTCGAAAGTTGCCAAATACTTTTGCTGTTAAAAATATCTGCAAGTTTTTATTTAATTTTTATTGAACAAGCGAAACCGAGCAACATTTATGTTATTTTTGTTCTATTAACCTTCACATAATTCCGAAACGCTGTTGATACTTGCATACTCTGATGACCGGCCACCTACGTATCGATTATTTTACTACTCGACTTGCCTTTTTGTTGAGCTGTTACAAAAAAGTAATAAAGGTGATCTATAAAGATCTTAATGGACCGGCGTTTGCCAAGTCCATTTTTGGAGACAGTTGTTATCCTGAAGATTCAGGTTTCTTCATGGCCGGTTATTGTTTTTGTGTCTGTTGGAGTCGCTCGGTACGATGAATGATGATAGTACAATATGCTGTAACATTCATGCCATCTGACATATGGTCCGAGCGCATTGTCACCTGTTTGCTACATTATGATGAATGATAGTTTTCTGCTGATATATCACGCACCTTTTTTGTGTTCCGAGTAGCTATGATCCTTGTCGATTACTCTAGCTTTTGTCTTCTCTTGACTCTATTAATCATGATGGATAACTTCTCTTCTGAAAGCCAGCAAACGGATAGGGGATTGTCTGCCTGCTTTTTCTCATAAAGTTGTGCATTAGCTACAAGTACCCCTTGTTTTTCTCCTTAATCATAAGTGAAAGTTTGAGATCAATGTATGTTTTCTAAGCAGCAGATGACCTTGTTTACAAAACCGTTGTAAAGCCATCCATATTTTTCATTGTTATTGCTATAGTTCAGTATCTCACCACATTACAAGAATGGCGCTACCAGCAGCACAGCAGCAGTCATCGTGGCAATTCTGCGGTTGAAATTATTTGTGAAATTACATTTCTGTTTATTATGAGTGATATTGTTATCGAGAACAAGTGATATTATACGTGGTCTTAGGATCGGTTAGTAACATGCTGATTAAATTCAGAACCCGTTGTCAAATCAAATATGATTAAAGTTGTTTTCTTATATTTCTGTTACAATAACATATTGAAGAGAAGGTGGAAAGAAGAAACATGCACAAATAGCAATGAAAACATGCATCAGCATTTGGAAGACAAGTCCAAAACGATTGTGAAGCTGATAATTTGATTACTTCAGCAGTTTAGCTACATCCCAAATGTTGGCAAATTCCAGTCTGTTAATAGTCCTGGATATATTTTCAAGCCAGAATTGTTAAAGTTTCAATATAAATATTTCATGCTGGGCCACCTTAACGAGAAGCGAAGTATACTGGAGAACGTCAAGATGGCAATCTTCCGAGGAAATGATTTTGTTTGTACTTATGATTTTCATCACTTAATGTGACCAGTCATTTGTTTAGTAGAATCCTAAGTAATCAAAATTCACTTGGAATTCAGAAAAAACTTCTGGTTTCTTCTGAAATTCTGTTTTTTTTTTTTTTTTTAATTTTTCCATTTCCTTTTAAAAGTGACTAACGTCTTTTGAGATAGCAATCGCATATCAGCTTCTTTGAATTTCTTCATGTGCATAGAATAGTTACAAAAAAGTTTATTACTTAATAGCCATCCATCTTTTATTAAAAGTTGTTAGTTCCTCTGACTCAGTTTTGCAAGTTACTATTCCCGTAATTCCTCCTATCTTTAGGCGGGAGGAATTAGCAGATTAATTAGTTTTTATTTCTACATTATCTTTGTACCAACTCAGAGGAGTTTTGGTGTATTAAATTTAATATTACGAGTAACTGATTTACCAGTTACTTGTAATATTCCAATACCATATCAGAGATGCTTAGAGTGAACACCATCTTTTTGTTAGTGAAAATCTCTGTTCCATTTCATTTTTGAACTCAATTTGCTATCTCAGCTCTACAGATTATGTTTATGAATATTTTATTTTCTTAAATGTTGATTTTTCTTTTCTCTGACTTCCCCTAGCATTGATGCCATCTTCCTCTGTGAAGATGAAGTTTATTCTTCGGACTTTTCTTTCTCAGTCCTACTACCTTCAAGCGATGCTGGAAACACTTGCCATTATTAACGGTGTAGCATAAAATTTCACTTATACCAAAATACCCGAGTATCGATTACTCCTTCCATGTTCTATCTTATTTTTATTGTAGGCACCTTTCCGAGTATACTGTAGAGTGATAAGCTCATCTTCAGGTTTCTGATATCACCTGGTATATGATTTATTCTTCACATCCTCTTGCTATCACCAATTTTATATAATAATAATAATAATACCAATTGGAACGATCTTCATAAGTATCCTTCTTTCCTGTGTTACTTTTTTGTCCTGTGCTATGTATTTTTTTCAATATTTCGAACCTGTCGCTAGTAATCGTCAGTTGCCCAAATAGTTTTCATCGAAACAGACCTTTATTTCATATTCCGGTATAAATTCCTTTATTTTAAATAGACCTTAGTTTTGAGAAGTGTGCTATAGCTACTCGAATAAACAAAAAAAAAAAACATATCGCTGGTTTGACTTGCTATCTTAATCTTTCTTTTCTGCTTGTGCTAGAGCTTTGAATTGTTACCGACAAGTCAATAAATCTACAACTGATTTTGAAACCATCTAACTTAAAAACTTGTAATTCTTTCATAGAGAAGTGAAAATTTGTCACAAATTTCCCAACTCCTTTTGAATCCAGGCGAGATTGAAGGATTAAACCTTATGATTATATTTGATATGGTGATCTCTTACATTTACTCCTGCACTGGCATGATACTCGCGGCACATCGCATTCACTGCCTTTGATTGTTCAAAGGCAGTGAATACGATAAAAATGATATGGTGAATAGAATCATTTTCGTCCAGTTATCCCCATTTGTGTTTTATACATTTCTGAAATAACGAAGAATCTATGAACAGTTTCTGCTACACCGAAATTTGACAAATAACAGTTTAATGATATCTGAATGACTTTCATTTTTTTTTCTTTTTTTTTTTTTTCGATCTACCGAGTGTCTTCTTAATTAGCGTGATGTTTCCTCCTTAATTATGGTGGTGGCGAAGCTCGTTCATCTTTCTTGGAAAGACCTAGATTCAGATGCCGACAAGAATGTGAGGGGCTTTTCTAGGTATTTACAAGCGAGATTCAGTTACCCTGTAGCCGGTTTACAGGCTAAACATTTGCCTCACTACATGGTCGCAGTTACCTCGGAACTAGTTTAACTAACAACAGCCAGATTTTTTTTTTTGTGTGTGTGTGTGTGAATGAGAATCCCACTCATGAAAGGTTGAAAACATATATCAGATTTAATCCTGTGGGTGGACTAAGGGTTATATAATCTGGAAATTGCTACGAGTAGTGATCAAACATGTCATTTTTGCAAGACTTCAGGTCTGTAATAGCGTGGGTTGAATTGTTTTGAAATTACAGCCGAAGCAACTAAACATAGGAGGTATCACACAATACCTTACTGCCATTGGCGAATCAAAATTTTATTTATTTATTTTTACATAATCTGGAACCTCTGCTCTGGAGATCAAACATGGAACTTTTTTAAGTCATTTCACGCCTGCAGGAAGCTTTCCGGTGGTCTCCACTGTCCAGCTTATCGGAAGATGAAATTCATCGACCTCCCCCCCCCAAAAAAAAAATGATATTTACAAAATATCCACGCCCACGGCGAGATTTGACCTCGCAAGTTGAAGAGCGGTTACACTGAACATGGCCAGCCAGGCCCGCAATGATAACGTTGCTTGCTTTTGTATATTTGCTGTGGGAGAGTTTGGAAAAGCTCAAGTTGTTGCTCTTCGCATTTCTATAGTTTTTATGAAGTGTTGTATAAAGGCCTGCTAAGTAAATTTTCATCTTTATCCATCTTCTATTCTCTGTTGCGCAACCAATTACCTTTTCGTTTACTGCATGTGATAGAGGATGTCTTTCTGTCTTCATTTTCAGCTGGTGCTGGATTATCTCGAAGTTCATTTTGGCTGATAGCTGTACTCATTTTTTTTTTTTTATTTGATAATCTAAGCAAGCAAACAAAATTTAAAGAATATATATACTACCTACCAATTCCTTAAATGTTGATCTCAAACTATTTCCCTATAGCATAATGGGAAGGGAAAGCTTAGTTTATCTAATTAACTTTGGTGCAAATTAAAATCGATCTTGCCTGTCCAGATAAAGAATTGTTTTCATCTATGTTTACCTTTTCGTTAAGCATCTCGGAGAATCGCTACCGATAAAAGCTCTTTTCTACTCTATTCAGATCAGTTGATAATGAATAACCACTCCCTAACTGATTCGTACTGATGTTCACTTTGATTTTGACGTTTTTTTTTTGTAGAAATTTCCATAGCCAAATACCGTTAACATTTTACTAAAAATATTTTTTTCAGTTATTCAAGTACAGTGTTACTCGGTATTTTATTTCTTACATATCTTTTGCTTATCAGCATTTCTAGTCCCCCAGTTGAGCGTTCTGTCAAGTTTTTCTTCCATTGGATAACATCTACAACACATCACACAAGTTCATTATTTAAATTTCACTTGATAGCGTGTATTGACATTAAATACAGAACATTCAGAAAAGAAACAATAAGAATGTTTGTATTCTATCTTGACTTTGTATCGTATTGGTTTTCCTTTCTACATAAAATCTTTCTATTCGGAGTATTTTGGTGAATTTCTGAACTTAAAGGCTGTTTCTGTTTTTTGGATAGCTTTGCCATATTGTATCTCATCGCATTCTTATTACCTTATAAGAAGATCTGTTCAATATCTCATGAGATTGGAGCACATGTTAGCAGATGGCCTTTCCTACGGTAGATGGATCAAAGCTTTGCCTTGTCACGAAGAATTCGATACCTGAAACACTTTTCAACGTGATTACGTAGCTTCGTGATTTTGCTGTTTTTACATTATCGAAAGTATTTCTTCTTTCATTTGATGTTGAAGTTAACGATCATTGTGAGATATTTGCTATACGAAACAGTCAGTTTAAGTTTGCATAACTAAATGTTTCTACTTTTTACTTCATCTTCAGTGAGCTCAGAAAAAAAAAAGAACATAATTAAATAACTTGAACATTTTTGCATAAGAAACCTTATCGGAAACACAGCCTTAATTATAATAGCACCCCACTAATCTGATCAAAGAGCAACGCAGGAAATTGCGTCGTTCTCCACTCTCCTTTTCTTTTTCTTTTTTTAAACTACTGCTGGATTAAAAAAAACAAAAGAACGCTAAAATGTATTGCTCTTTCCCACAGACTGATTTTTGTTTTGTTTTCCATATTTTTTGTCGATAAGTTTCAGTCTGTTCTCATTTGAATTTTAATTACTCAATTTTTCATATTTACGATTGGAGATGCTGTTCTTATTATACCAACAAAATACGTGTCCATGTATCTCAGAATTTTTTTACTTTCTTTTTCCTTCTTTTGTGAAGGGAGATGACCATGACTTTTTTTTAAAAAAAAGTTGTATTTTTATATAATCCAATAAGGAGACAATGCAAGCAATTGCTGCTTATCTGTTTATGTATCTTGCTCTTCTTTCCCATGCCTTTTTATTTTAGGTAACATGTTCCGATTTACATCACTTGGGATAGTCCGGAGATATTGTATTTCAAAATATTTATTTTATTTATTTTTTTTTATTTTAATTAAAGATAGTCCAAGAAGCGCAACATGGAATTTTGATTACTGGAGTTAGGGGCGTCTAAATGTTACAATATTACGAACAGGGAGTTTTGGCACTGAGTTAAGGGGCTGTGATGGCCAGGATCTTCACCCCTCTCCGAATTTAATGTCATTAATGACACTTTAAATGTCATTATATATTCTGCCAAAATCGAATTGTTGAAAATCCGATATTGTTCGAAAAAAAGAGTAAGGTTTTAATTTTTCACCCCCCCCCCCAATTCTTGTGATTCTGTTTAATATAATGGATATAAAAATCTGAAATATTGAACATATCGAGGTACTACTATTGCGAAAAAACCTTTTTTAGTTAAGGTACATAAATTTTATAATATTGAGGACGAAAAGATAAGTCATAACTCACATTGGACGACTTATTAGAAAAAAAATTAATTAATAGGCTCACTGGCAAAGAGGCTTTTTATTAATCGAAAAAATTATCATTTGCAGAAAATTAAATTTAGAGCTGAACATTTGATTCTTAGATTAGAATTACACAAAATTGTTAGGTGCAAGTTAAAAAAAAAAAAAAAAAAAACTTGAACCACCAGTCCATACTGATTCTAAATTCTCATGTGACTTCCACCGTAGCCTGCGCCTGTCTAGAATTATTTTCAGTAAGTACTAATTTTGACTCATAATCCAAAATCTGAACGCTTGAGACCGCTGTAGGCGGCTTTTCTGTGCAGCAATAGAGATAAAGAGATTCGAATAGACACAGTTTTGAATGACTTCTATTATGTAGTTTTTGACTCATTTCGATGTTTCTTCAGAATTTTGTAGTTCTTGAATAACTTTTGTCATCGCTAGTTCTTTTTTTTTTTTTTTCCCCGCGTAGGATGTCAGTCGTTCTTATCATTCATCTTTTTTTTTTTTTTTCGAACAGAATTATATTTACTATTGAAAATTTAATTCGTGTTTTCCAGCTAAGGAAAATAACACCTCTGACATTGTCTCCACTGACATATCATCTAGAGATACTGATGTTAGAAATACTACGCTGCACAGATAAAATAAATAATAATAATAATGAATCTGTTTGAAGTATCATAGAGTTAGGAAATGAGAATTAGTTAATGTCGTGTATATTTTAAATCGAGCGAGAGATCCACATTCTTCGGAGCGTATAGGAGGAGTGGTTCATTTAGCAGTTATATTATAATAATTAAGGTTTCTAATTATTTAGAGTGCTGCAAATATGTTAGATTTAAGTTAATGGTGTTTTAAGTTGATGGAAACCAGGTAGTAAATAAATTCGTTAATTGTTTACTAATTGTACCTGCCTGTGTAAAATGAGTACTCAGTCCTTAAAGTTTTGGCCAAAAGGTTAACGATTCTGTCTTGATGCATGCTGGCTAATTACAAATCTCTACATGACTGCAGCATTGACTTCGTGGCAATATTTTTATTAAACCATTAAGTTTATAGTCCAATTTTGCGAGTGCCATCTGCCGGCGAGATTAGAAAGTGTCGTGATATTTATTTCGGTCGAAATTTCCTCATTGCTTTGTATGATGCTTGACTCCCTGAGTGACAGGAGATCATAAAGGGGATGGACGACACCTAAAATCGTTACCCGCCTCTTATCTTGTCACAAAACTCATTCTCACATTTCACCCAAACGCTTAGTAAAAAGTATCTTGTAAAGGCCATTTAAGCGCTATCGTGGACATCGTGTGTGTAATAATATCGTCAGGGTTTTCTGCATGCGCGCAGTATTTTAGTACTGGTACTTAATACCAAAACATCCTTTCCCTTTCATTCCACCCTTCTCCGGCTTAGTTCCAAGCACGTAGGAGTGAAAATAATGACTGAGATTATTGACTAGGTTTATGATATGCTCGCCTGCAAAATGTCATCATTACCCTTAATGGTTTTTATTTTCAGATTTCTCTCCCTGTTTTCCTCCTGCATTAAAAAAAGAAAGAAAGAAAGCCTACACGCCCTGCCTGCCAAGTTCCCATCCGTACATTTTTGACTGCTAAATTACTTTATCAGGAAAAAAAAAAATCCTTTTGTTCTCTTCATCAAATATTTATCAGACACTAAATTCCACACCTGAACTTGTGTCCACCTTCGCTGAACGCTGTAAATTTCAATTACGTGTTTTCCAGCTTCAGCGATGCCGAGATTACCAGCAGTTATTTTTACTTTTGGATGAAAGGGTTGTCTTTTCTGTTCCTGTTTTTAGCCCCGTACGTCAGTTCAAGCTTAGTTTAAGAACCAACGAAGTAAAGAGAGAGTGATATCTTTTTTTCTTTCTTTAATTTGATTTTTTTTAGTCTGTTAATTATCTATCCTGTGTCGGCATTTTAGCCATTGCAAGTACACGCCTCTATATCACTCCCTTGTAGCACCACCAGGATGTCTAAATATACATTTTTTACTGCATTTCATAAATTAGGTGACACAATTATGTACTTTGAATGCATTAAAATAAATCCGGTAAGCATCGACAGATTGAATTAAGTGTACAAACGCTTTAAATTATTAAACCTTAAAAACTCACCCATTCTGGGAAGCAACTGTTTAATTGCTGATCAAACTCTTGCCATTAGTGTGTCGGTGTATTTGTGTTGTCTGCATGCTCTTGATAATGTTGGTTTTTATACATAAACTGAAGTGATGCTGATTTCCGTTCCTAATATATTCTTTCATGTTCGTCTGTGGCTATGAACTGCAGAAACAGTGACGTCACCACACGCCCATTGTGCTATACTTAATTTTCCTTTTTTTAATTATAACAGTAAGTTGACTCTACCCGTCCTTATCCCGGTAGAGTTAAGCCAGATTGTTACTGAAATTTCAAACTTTCTGTTATTTCTTTACTATATATGCACGCCTTAACCAAAAAATTAGAAACTCGGTCTTAATAATCGTATAGGATCTCCACGTGTCGTAATAGCAAGCATAAATATCGTGTCTGAATATATGTCAGTGTTAAATGTGACATAATAGTGAGTTAAAGAAATCAGATATTCAAAGATATCTGAGCACAAATAAGAACCCTAATAGACTGCGTTACAGTGTTTCTTGATGCGACAGCATAGAACGTGTTCCAATAGGGCCACCATTTATTTTCAAGCTTGCGCCATATGCATGAAGAATCAAAACAGTCATCTTCTATTTCATTTAAAGTTAGTGAAAATAATTTATAATTTTTGAGCCTCTGTAGCTCTGCTGGTATCAAAGATGTGCTTCGGTTTGAAAGACCTGGGTTCAAATAATCCGGTCAAGGTAGGACGTGAAAAAATCTTTCTAAGGGCGTTTAACTGAAGGTTTGCCTGCTAAGGCGGAAGGGATTTTCCCTCTCGTAAACTCGAGGTTTTTTTTCATCCTGCAAACAGACCGGAGAATACTCGCAATCAATGCACATACGATTAATAGTTTATGCAAATAGAATTACTGTTCTGTCATTAGCTTTAATTAGGTTTTGACTAATTAACCCTAATACTTTAAGGAAGATGAGATGAGGTACTTTAAAATTTTTGTATAATACTAATTCATGATAAAATATCACCTTCCCCGCTTCCTCATCCCCCCCCCCCCAAAAAAAAACAGGAAAAGTGTATACACTCTAAAGTAGCTTTTTTTTTTTTTTTTTTTTTTTTTTGATTACAGGTGCTGACTTATTCGATATTGACAGTGCCTTATGGTTAAAAAGACCTGGGTTCGAATCTCTTCTAGAACGCGAAGACCTTTTTGAACTGACAGTAACTAAATCAGTCTTATACGGAGGTGAAAGTTTTTTATTTTTCATTCTTCAAAACAGAACACAATTTACAGACATAATATACTCTGGCCTCATAGCCTTAGTTGTTATTCTGTAATCCCAAATAATAATGCATCAACAGTGTGGATTCAGCACTTCAAAATCAGCTAAATTAATTTCATTTACAGAAAAAAACATTTTGTTGATAAATTAATTAACAAAACAAAGCAGTAATAAATAAAAATGTCTAATACCTTATTAGATAAGTCATAAATAATAAAAATTAATTTATAAAAAGCAGGCAAAGTCTAAATATAGTTGTATTAAAAGGATTAATGTATCTCGAAATACTGTATCATGAAGCACACGAAAGAAATGGATAAAGTGATCAAATTAATATAATTTGTACTAATAATTAATGCATAATAAAGTACTAAATAAAATAATAAATCGATCGTAATAAAGTAACACATTAAATCAATGAAGCCATCATAATAAATTAAAAGAAACTCGCATCATTCACACTTGACTTGTATTATTTACATTTTAAACACTATTGTTAAAGAGAGTGTTTGGATGCATATTTTATTTTGTACGCTGAATATACGACAAGCAAGCAATAGATATTTGCACATACGAAGCGCTGAGCCTCATAAATCTCAGCTTCCTAATATATTATACTGCTCTCTACAATACATCACGTGTAATTTAAGGTAGAGTTAGTATTTGAATGAAGTGTTCGAAGGCTCTTCACACCAGCTCCACGAAGAACATTCTATTGTGTACTTGAAATCTTTTCACCCTCCTCTGACTGCTCCCAATGTGTGAACTAAAGCAATGCTAATTCACGTGATCTGTTCGCAGTAGTACAATAAATATATAGTTATTCAGTTGTGTTATTTAGCCTATCCATAAACTGAAAATATTCCTCCATTCTCTGGGTTCATTTGGTATGTGGCCATTTCTTTTCCATCCGCTCTCTCTCTCTTTCTCCCTCACTCTGTTCTTCCCAGGAACTTCACTTTTCTGCTTAGCAATAAAAGCTGACATTTATTACGTATAAATAAACATATTCCAGCATTACGCGCGGTAGGAAACAACGAAAGAGGGAGAAAGTCTGGTTGTATTCAGTGTATTTGTGATTTATGTCTGCCATCTGTCAGACATCGAGTATGTCATACATTGCTAGTAGCGTGGCCATTTGGATGAAATTATAAGAATAACATTTCCTTGCTCTAGCTCTATCCTAAAACGATTTCGAGAGGCCAGGATATCAGCGAGAGAGAGAGGGAAAAAAAAAACGACTTGGGAATCCTCGGTGAAGGCAGGGCATCAATCCTGGCTGGCATACGCGAGCAGTTGGGATAATTCTTTCTCTATGGTCAATTTATCGTTTCAGGTGGATGCACTGAAGAAATAAAAAATAAAAAAAAACTCGTACTTTGGGAGAAGGTAGTTTTTATACTACTTCCTTACATTTTCCACGTATCTGCACAAAGGTGGGTAGCCTGTTAAAATCCTGTTTATTGCTTAAATTATTCTCAGACATGCAAATAAGCACCTTCCAAAAGAATCTCCGGGTATTTTAGAGTTTTTTTTTTTTCCCTTTCGATTACAATATCAGTCGGGTTCATTAACGTACTCTACACCTAGACGGCTTTTATTTTTTATATTATTTCTGTCTGGTTGCTTTCTTCAACTCAATTAAAGAACTCTTTTTTTTTCGCTTCTTTCGCCATTGCTTCCTAGCCAAAACTACAATTTGCCATAATTAAATGAATTCATGAAGCATTGGTTTAGAGATTTAAAAAAATGGACGAAGCAGTACTTAGATTGCGAAATATTTTGCAATCCTCTAACGGTATAAAGCTATCTTGGAAAAAAAAAATTAATTATCCGCTTTATATGGTTAATTCCCCCATTCACAGCCGAGCTAGGCTGTTAGACGCTTAGTTGCATTGTTGTATCAAACAGCAACGAAGTCATGCAAATACAAACCTTGCGTGAGAGTGTGTTGACTAGGAAAATTCCTAAATCTTTCGTTCAGATTTGGGTACACTAATTAAATGAATGCAAATTAATTACTGAGCAAGGATTTAAGGGATCAGTTATTATCTGTTTAACCGTTATTTCGAATGATGTTTGAGTAAAAGGCGAAGTGTTATAAAAGTGTGCGCGTGAGAGAGAGAGAGAGAGAGAGAGAGAGATCTTTGTTATTTGTGGAGGGGGGGGGTTAAATAGCTGAGTAAACTCGGCTTCTTAATCTGAATGAAATGAGCTTCCTAATGTCCACGAAATCATTTCCCGTGGACAGATGAGTGGCAAACGTTATTCTTTGCATAAACCCAAATGTGGGTCAGGTCAAATCAAATGGTCGGTTATATTGTTTCTCTGCTTCCGTTTAATCGGGGTGACCAGTTTAGAATATTCCCATAACTGTGTGTATGTGTGTCGACGCTACAAGGACATTTTCACGCCCTGACGAACTCATCTAAAGACGCTTTCCGAAAGAGCTCCCATGAACTCGCTTACAGATGCTTTTCCGTAGGACGAATCGTGCGATCGAAATAGTCTTCAATGGTTCATTGTTAACTTGAGCTCATCTCAAAGTGCTCCCACACCTGGTACAAGGACGGACCCGTCTAGCGTTGTTAGTTACGTGTGCGCACAAAAGGGCACTCGTTTTCCAATCGCGCAGGACAAACGAACATGACTACTTTTTCGTATTTGTTTGGCGCGGTTCTAATTATGCCAAGGCTAAAGATGGCCTTGACTCGGAGGTCATATGATAGATAAACATAAGGCAGGAGAAAATAAATTTGCACGTATCGACTGTAGACAAAATAAATTGCTATGCAGGAGATACATTCAATACTATATATAAAATATACCTTTATAAACCTCGCTAAGATCGATGCTGAACCTTTTTTTTTTTTTTTTTTTTTTGTTGTTGATATTGTTATGTGGAGCGGACTTGGTCATTGGAAACAAGATTGAATCCATTTATTCTACATATCGGAGCTATTTCAGTAACGGACGTATAACTATTGCAAGGTTATCAATGAAGTTCTACAGAGATCCTGGATTACCGCGAACACAACCTATCCACGAAACTTTCTGAAGAATTTTCTTTTTCTTTATTTTTGACTCGTCTCCTCGCCCACTGTTTGTCTTGTTGGGAAGGGCGTCTTTCTGAATGTTAGCGATACATTTCGTGCACCGAAATGCATAACCTTGTGATTTATCGACGGGTTCGTGGAAAGTTGCGGTATTTTCTTCAGCTATCTGCCCACCAACTGTAATTTATCTTTCAAACTTTCCTTCCACGAGTTTCTCTCTCTCTGGCACTCTCTCTTTGCAACCCCGTGTTTGCTATTAGCATACTCAAATTTGCATTGCTCTGCTCTGTACATATTCAGAGAAGTTTTCCAATATTTCCTTGGCAGTGTGCGTGAGAATGAGATAAAGCAAATAGTTAGCTTTCGTTGACACTAGTATAGAAGTTCGAGTTAGACTGTGTGTATACTTAAGTAATTTATTTACATCAATCATCAGAACGAATCGCAATTGTTCCGGACATGTGCGTATTTAGAACACATTTTGAACTTTGATACATCGCTAGAAAATTTTTCTTGTGGAATTCGACGGTATTTAATCGTTTTGATTTGAGGAAGCTTCGCTGTTTACCTAAATGTTAATTTAGGATTTATTTTAAGAATTTATTAACCGAAACTATGAATAAAAACTAGTAATAATTATTAAAAATGTAAACACTCACATCGTCGAACTGAGTCATATGACCTAAACTAGAGGACCCAACTTTCCAAATATAACATCCATCGCTTTTAAACATGATCGGATGCATACAATTCCACTACGATTTTATTACTGATAAAAACGCTTAAAGTATAAAAGTTTGAAATTTTGATTCACAGGTCATTTACTCAGAGCATGCACAGGACATCACTTCCTGGAAAAGGTTATCGCGCAGTTGTTTCTTTCAGTTTGGTTGTTATACGGAGGCTGTTCAATAAGTTATAAGACTATATTTATACAGAAAACAGATTACCTTTAATCGTCATCATTTACATGGTCTTTTTCGAAGTAATTACCGTGAGACGCGATGCATTTGTCCCAACGTTGCGTCCACTTCTTAAACACATGTGAAAGTCCGTTTTTTGAGAGTTCTTTCAAAACCGCCTCCGCAGCTTTTACACATGCTTTGTTGCTTTCGAAATGACGGCCTCTTAGTGGTTTCTTGAGCTGAGGAAACAGCCAGAAATCGCACGGTGCGAGATCAGGACTGTATGGAGGGTGTGGTAGGATATCTGTGTTGTTCTTCTGCAAAACGTCCACTACACAACCAGCAATATGTGGCCTTGCATTATCGTGGTGCAATAAGAAGCCATTCTTCAGCAATGGACGCTTCCTTTTGACGTGCTGTACCATTGTCCGTAAAACATCCGCATAGTATGAGCCGTTTACAGTATTCCCGGGTTCTACAGCGTGTTGGTAAACAATGCCTTCGTAATCAAAAAACATTATGGTCATAACTTTACCAGCCGATTTTACAGTTTTTGCTTTCTTGGGGGTAGGCGAAGACGGATGCTTCCATTCACTGCTTTGTTGTTTCATTGTAGGGTCATAGTGATACAACCAAGCTTCATCTGCTGTAATGATGCGTTTTAAAAAGTTGTCGTCTTCTTGTTCCAGTCTTTCTTTCCATTCTGTGCACACATCCACTCGATGCTGCATTTGCTCCGGTGTCAAGAGTTTGGGAATCCATCGGGCGCAAACACGTTTGCGCCCGATGGATTCCCCGATGGATTTAGCCATGATTGAGTGAACACTTCCCACAGAAATATTCAGGACAACATGCAGCTGGCGTACTGTAATTCTGCGATCCTCCTTGATGATAATCTCTGCTGTGTTGATCATTGTCTCGCAATTACAGCCAAACTTTTCATTTGTTTAAGGCTGTGAAGTCAGTATATTATGTCACTTAACAATGCGTTCTGCGGTATGAAAAATCACGGTTGATGAAGAGAGGAACAATCTTATCGCTTACATGATGATTATCTCATTTGTTTATAAGATATTTGAACACAAGTAGTTCTTTCCCTGCGGATATTTCTTGATTCCTGAAAGATTGGAGCATTACTATGGAGAGAGAGAGAGAGAGAGAGAGAGAGAGAGACGCGCTTGTGTTCCTTGATATTTTTCAAAAAAAGAGCCAAGTACTGAGAAAGCAGGAAATTGGTTGTATTTAGTACTTATGTTCATTGGTGGTATAATTATTCGGTATTTAATCTGCCATTATTATTTTAATTTCAAAATTAAAATACTAATTAACGCAGAATAACAGCTAGTTGAATTAAATTTAAGGTGCTCTCAATAGTCATTAACTACGATGACTTGAAAATCTCTGCTGTGAGTGTTGATTGTAAATTAACATAGAACTCGGAATGATGGTTTTGCCGACCTTAACAGCAGTTGCGATTCTTCCAGTAGATATCAAACTTTCCATGGTGACGTCCGTAGCATTTACTTGTTTTTGTATTGTATAGTAGTCTGAGTAGCGAACCCACTTTTCCAGTAATGTCTCTTTTCATCAAAGACATGTTTACATTTTACACTCTAAAGTTTTTCAGAGTATTCCTCTTCTGTTTGCAGATCCGATTTCCTTAAATTCAACTTGCACACAGTTTTATTAATTTTGGTGTGTTATCACAATCAGAAGTTGAGGCACACTACTTCATTCAAAATGTGTATTTGTGCTCTCCCTCCTCTATGCGATAGAGCAGCGCTTCCCAAACTGTGGGTCGCGGCCCCCTTGAGGGGCCATTAGTTCTTTTGAGGGGACCTTGAAATAATGAAAACAAATTTAAGATGTTTTAAGACTATGTAAATATTTTTTATCTTAAAAGAAACGTATTTAATTTTTATTATTTATTATTTCTTTTTTTTTAATTTTTTATATTTTAATGGAAAAAATCACACATTGGTGCAGGTTCACAAATTTTGCTTCGTGCTTATTTTAGTGCTTAATGAATATTAGTAAATATATGCTTATTCGTATAAGTTTCATTTCAAAGGTATTGATAAGAAGTACAAAAAAAGCTTACAAACGCAAAATCTTGTCATCATTTAAAATGGCCAAGTTTTTCGTGCTTTAAAATAATGTTTCATTGCTAGTGTACACAGGTCCGGGCGATGCGAGTGAAAGAAATACGCTTGGGGGTGGGGGGGGTGCAGGGCGACTGTTCTGATAGCACAGATCACATGCATCAAAACTATAAACGCCGAGGATTCCCTTATTCACGTAATTCACTAATTTCATCTTGTTAGTCTGTGGTGTGCCGGTATCGCTACTTGGTGCTATTATTTGATCTATTCCAAGTTAAAAATTTAACCCTGAGATGGATAAGGCTAATTAATAATTTAAAAAAAAAGCAATCCACTGTACAATCAGCAGAAACAGACTCACAAACGACAGTATCTCATATTTTACCAGAACACTCCGCATCGTCTTCAGCGCCAGACGGTAAGAGGCAAAAAATGTTGTATGAAAAAAATTCAAAAATACGATCCTTCTTATTTGTAATATGGGTTTGTACAATAAATATTATAATAATATAATAAATAAACAATATAATATTAATATAAATAATAATGAAATATAAATAATTATTATAATAATATATGTCTGTATTACGATATTTTTATTTTATTTTATTTATTATTTTTTTTGTGGGGGCCGTGAAGCATTTTAATTTTTTCAAAGGGGCCTCTATATCGATAAGTTTGGGAAGCACTGCGATGGTGAGGGAGGGATAGCATGGCCTTCCTCTCATAATGTAAACCGAAGCAATCATATGTAACGAAGTTAGCAAAGTTATACAGTCTGTAATGGATGGCCAAAATACTAAATAAAAACTTTTAAGTGGATCTCACACCAGCGAATTAAATAATGTTTCATTAAATCTTAATTTTTTTTTTTTTTAAGTACATGATGACATCATATTTGCCTAATAGCAATACGTGGTGATTGGTTGGTTTGTCAATTTTATAAATGATCGTTTAGGCCTATCTTTAAACATCGGATTCTCTCATGATAAAACAACATCATTATTTCTTTAGCTGAGAGGAAACCATTTTCCGTGGATTTTATGAAGTTCATATTGGCTTGTTACTGTGGTCTGTAGCGCGTGAAATTATATTCAAAACACCAAAACAGGGATGTCACTTCTGAAGAAATGCTAGAATAAAAAAAAAGAAAAAAAGAGAGAGAATTTAACTCGCACGAGAGGATTTGGAATTATCGACACTAGTTTGCTGACTCCGAGAAATATTTCAATCTGTTCTTTTAAGTTTCTGTTTGTTATCATGAGTGGTGTTTGTATGTTTTGTGACATGTTTGGTGGGGAGGAAGAATTTCCGAAGGAAGCGGTGCGTTTGACAACTCAGTACTTCCCCACTGGCTAGATGGTGTTTAACTTGCAATAAGAATTGTTTCCGTGGCTTGAAAAACCAGTCTTCCAATAAGACCTGACAAGGCTTCATTTTTACATTTCATACTACCTTCCCTCTCCTCGTTGTTTAGGTGTCGTTCCTATAGCGTGCAAATTTAGGGGGGGGGCGAGCTCTTTCGTCTGTTATTGAAAGCAGCACTATGCAAATGAGACTAGGCTGTTAATAATTAAGAAGAGAGGTGGCTTTGGTGTGTGCACGATACGAAACAAAGGATCATTCTTTATAGTGACCACCACCATCTAGAGAGAGCTTGCAGTGCAGCCATTCTTGGGATGATTGTTTTCGTCTTCCGTAGCGTGTCTTTGTCATGGTAATTTTTCTGATAGCACGATCCCCTTACCTCTTTTCCTTTCTCTCTCTCGGAATGGAAATTTGTCAGCATAGTAGATCGATACCGGAGTGATAATTATACGTAAGGTGTGACCATAATCAATCTCGTGCGTGCAAATTGAATTAAAATGCAGTTCTGACTCGATGGATAATACCTAAATTTTTTCTCAGTACATTAATGTGCGCCTGGACGTAGTGAAATAATACAATTCAATCATAAAAATAAGTCATTAATATAATGATGACAGATGGAGTGTAGGTGCTTGCTGTAATATAATTCAGTGATAAAATTCGACTTCCGGTTGAATCCGATATTTCTAATCTAGTTCGTCACAGACGCGATATTTAAAACTTGAAGAAGAAGCAAACCTTCCTATTTTGTTTCTTGTCCGTTTTCTTTTCTTCTCTGTTCTTCTTTTTTTTTGTGTATGTTTTCTTGGCATAAAAATATTTTCTCTTTTGTTGTGCACCTTCCTCTAGAGGAAGAAACTTTCTTTCCCCATTTTATTTTATTCCCCGATTGAGCAGGTAGGTGAAAATCAATTTAAGCCAGTTCCCAGTGTCATGTTGTGGTCCATTATTGGACAAGAACGCTGTCTCGCACAAACCGACTTCTTTCGTCCAGTGACGACGGCAAAGAGTGATGGGGTCAATTGAGAGAACGGATGATTCAATGATTTTTTTTTTTTTTTTTTTTGTCGAACAGCAGCGCGAGACAATAAGTGGGTCTTCAATATTCTTCAGGGACAAAGTGGCACCAAAAATATCGCTGCCAACTTTTTTTTTTTGAGCTTGCCGGAATCATTCGAATCACACGAATGGTTTCAAATAAATCACAGCGAATATAAATTGGAAACTGCTAGTGATTTATTTCATTTTTTTACCCTTTTCGTATTGAAAGTTTCCGTGCAATTTGTAGACAATTGAAAATAACACGAGAACTGATTAGAACTTTGTTGAAATCAATGTCTCTCGATCCTCGCATTTTACTCCTGCTGACTGTTATGGTTTCTGTTCACATTCCTTAGATATTAACACGGATATTGCTAAGCATTTATATTTTAAGTTGAGCTTTAAAGGAATGCCTTTTTTAAAGCTCAGTTTGAACCCAGATGGTTCAAGTTGAGCTTTAACGAAAGGGACAATTGGTTCTGGATTTAAGATCCAGAGAGAGAGAGAGAATCAATCATTTCCCCTTCGTATATCCTTTTTATCCAATTAGAAATAAGTTTTACTAAAATTAGTAACTGTATGCTTTACCATTTGTGTTGCTACTGAGCTAAACTAGTGGTTACGATTTTAAAGTTTCCATAGTTCAGTGATTTATGTGTAATAATATGATTTCTTTTTTTTACATTGATTTCTCTTATTATTCAAATTTTTAACTCCATGTTATAAATGCTTACTCATCACGGAGAACTTGTAGTAGTTAATCTAATTTCATTTAACTTCACAAATTGTAACGATTTAAATAGCTTTCATTAATAAATGTGACATATTTAGTTGCTGTCCACTAGAAGAAAAAATGTATTGTTATGTATAATAATAATCTTCCAGATGAATGCGGTGTTATTAGCCCTAGTTACTGTTGCTGTTCAATTTCCAGTGTTTCTGTAATGTCTCTCATAGAGAAACACATAGCTGCGAACTCTTCTGCTATTCTGTACACAGAAATCGAATTAAAAATAATAAAATACGTAAATACAGTATAGAAATATTTTAAATTTATTTTAAAGATATTTCGGTTTAAGTATCTCAAACCATTATCAGAGCAACAGAATAGAATGGTTGATTTGAAATTCAAAAACAACAATGCAGGTATATAATAATAGTATCTTTTTCACGTTCGATCGCAAGAGAGTCCATAATGCCATTAGGATTCTAATAGCAGAGGCGCGTGTCTTGTAGATTTTAATTTTCACAAACTCCATTTGTTTTCTCTTTCCTTTTCCAATTGTTGATGCCAAGACATTTGCTCTCAACAAACTATTCACATATCTATTAGAGTGAGCCTTATTATGGGTGTAGATTGTTTTCTAGGTAATTCAGACTACAATTTATCTCTTCGATTCCACTGCTATGACTTAACCTGCAATTAGCCTATAAGAATGATGACAAATGTTTACAGCCACATTACCACCATATTGCTCTCACTTCAATCTTCTAAAGTAACAGAAAAAAACCATTAACGGCCAACTCTTTTCTATCCAGAAACCTTTAAACTGATAAAATTTTTATTTTTATCAGTTGAAATTTTTATCTTGCGCCTTTGTCTCCGCAGCATATCTTCTTGCTCATGTCATCCACCTTTTGGACAAACAAACGTCACAGAAAAGTTTGGGGAATCTCAGTTGGTTTCTCATGGTATCTCTTCTGATGCAAAGGTAGGAGCTTAGGTAATTTTTCTTGCATGGCAGTGGTTTCACACTGCTCTACTTACTCATATATTAATTAATATATGATTACTTAATTAAGAAATTAATTTCTTCACATCTTTATTTTAATATACACTGTCTACCTGTAAGACAATGGAAACTATGAATAGCTTTCACACGGGGAGATCATCCGGTTAATTCGTAATCATTAGTATGGATTCTGTCGGTTGCAAACTTCAGTCTTATCTTATTTTACTTTAACACTTTCATTGCCAAGCTGAAAATTGGAATTTCGTGTGGTGGCCAAATTTTTTTTTATTTTTCAATTTAGTTAGCGACGTCCACGCGATAACGCGTGGTCGGCCGTTTGATGAGAACTCGCATCGCGCGATATCGCGTGATTGGCAATGAACATCTTAAAAAAGAAATCTATTCTTCCAGCCTTTATACAACATCCGAATTTCTGATGCGGACAAGTTTTTTTTTAGATGACTCTGACTTCGACGAAATTAGTTTTTCTTTTGCTCAAAGCGTTATTTTACCTCTACTCAACTGCTAACTTAATCCATGCCACAAGACCATCGAATGCTACTTTCACATTTTGGCTCATTCCCCTTGGATCTCTCCATAAATTCTTAACTCGGCACTGAAGAGAGAAGTTAATGATCCGTTTCTGACCAGTCCACTCCGCTGTGTTTCATACAGACGTCCAATTTCTTCTGTTTTGCATTTTCTAAAAAATACTTCTACGGCCACTGTTCATCACTGGTAGCAACCGTAATTCTTTCACTTTCCTTTAGGTCTGCTTAAAACATGCGCAGCTGCTTTTCAATATCTCTTTACAGTTCAACTCCAAACTCAAAGAATTAAGGTCTTTTAGTTCTCATCTACGAGGTGAAGAAACTTTAAGAATTTTTTCGTCTAAAGATGAATGAATTAGCCTGTCTCACACGGAGTAGACAGGGTTTTTTATCCCCCAAAATGCAAACCAGCTGGAAGAACAAGCACGCATTTTATAGAACGTAATTACTCAGACCTCATATCCTTAACTACTTTCGACTGTAATTCAAAACAGTACACAACCAACCTTTATATCCCTCTCACGAAAGTTTGCAGACATATAATACCCTGAATAACACTAAAAGTTAGATAATCCAGCTCAATCTTGCTCTAAACACCAACACATGGAACATTTTTTAAAACCACTTCACGCCTCCAATAAGCAGGGTAGTGGTCTGACACTGCCCTGCTTACTCATATATTAATCAACATATGATTACTTAATTAAGAAATGAATCAATTTCTTCACATTTTTATTTTAATATACACTATCTACCAATAATTGCCAGGACACTTTAGCAATTTACAACTGATATCAGTCGGCGAACCATAATATCGGGTGTCCACCTTTGAATTTGATCACCTTCTGCACCCTTTGAGGGAGGCTTTCCAGCAATGTGCGGCAGACATTCAGATGGAATTTGTCTCCATTCCTCCAAAGCAGCACTTAGTTCAGCGACAGATCGAGGACATGCTGCTCTGGGCCGTTCCAGTTCACCCCACAGGTGTTCGATGGGGTTGAGGTCAGGACTCTGAACAGGCCAGGCCAGTCGTTTAACGCCCATCTCTTCACACCATTCCATAACAGCTGCGACTTTGTGGCATGAGGCATTGCCATCTTGATAGTAACATGGGTCCGTTCCATAAAAACTCCACCGTGCAGGCAGCACCTGATTATCCAGAATATCAAGGTACTGAGTTGTCTTCATGGAACCATGGTCAGTGACCAGTGGTCCCACTCCAAACCAGCTGAATGCACCTCACATTATTACTTCTCCACCACGACCAAACTTTGCTGTGGGTACAACATACTGTGGTAACAATAAGGGAGTGAAGGCAGCATTCACCATGCTGCCTTCATACCCACCCTGCTATCAGACTGGAAACAGGTGAACCTTGATTCATCGCTCCAGAGTACCAGTTACCACTAGTCAGTTGTCCAGTTCACACTGTGAAATTTGATGTAACTTAAAATTTTACAAGCGCTTTACATCGATTTTCACAGAGGTCACATCTAAAAAGTTTGTGTTGAAAAAAAATAAACGTGTATAAAAGAATGAACATAATCATAAGGAAAATACTACCTGCCCAAAAATGTAGTAAACAAGAAAGGTTAAAGTTAGTAACAAAGGAAAGTGCTGTATCGTGTCACTAGAAACAATATATCTTTGTTTTAACTAAGTGCTTTGAAAACCTTTGTTTACGTGGTCTGTATATGCCAACCGTCAAGGTCGTTCTTAAAAGGGGTCGGTGTGGATCACTCGAAGTTCCGGTGTCCGACTAATCGGATTTTTGTTGTACACCAGGAGAAAAAAGAACGGGTCGGTCTTAACAGAAGACCAAGGAATTGCGCCGAATTCTTCGTGGGTTTCAACCCTTCGTGGAAGGTCGCGGAATACGTGAAATAAAAGGGAGCTGAGATGAACATCGATATCGGCAGTCGGAAATAGAGGACACGACTATACGACTAGGGCACACCAGAAGTCGGGGAGAAAGGGACGCCGATCCACCTGAGGCTGTTTTGATCTTGGATTTGGCTGTGAAAGATTACCGGAAGCTAATAATCGAGTAACAGACTTCAGCGCCCGGAGGAGAACGCATTGCCTTCTGAATGAGACCGCATAAGTTCCGCATGCTGGACCCCTCGTCCGAAGCCCAAGAGTGCCAGAGATCAGCATCCCGAAGCACCGCCAACAATCCTTGATGAGGCACAGGTGAAGCAAGGCACTGCAGAAAGAAATTTAAGACCCGAGACGGAAGAAAAGTCTAGGCCTAGTGAAAAATCCTTGCATAAGTGCGCGACCCAGGAGATAGGGCATATGAGTTCATTGTGATTTTTTTCTGTTTCTTTTATGTAATGTAGGAGAATTAATTTAGATGGACTGTTAAGATATATGGTAGTAGGAATTTGCAGTGTCTGTAAGAGAGTCCTTTGATTTGTTAATAATTGGTGTACAATTTGTGAGAAAACTTAGCTAACCTCTTTGTGAGTAAACTAGGGTTTCAATAATTTGATTTAATAAGCAGAGAAGTAAATGAATAATTGTATTGTAAAGTTGTTTAGTATTGAAAAGGGAAGTGTTGTTTCTTTACGCTAAAAGTCTAACAGATAGGTAGAGAGCAACCTCCCTATCGTTTAATTAATGTAAATAAATGTGTTTTGATTATATGACAACAGAGTGCCACCTGATCTTTTAATTTACAATGCACTGTTCCCTAATAAAGGAGGACATAAGAGCAGGAAACAAATAAGGCATTAAAAGCGTAGTTTAAATACTTGAGAACCACGACTATTTATGTAAACTTTATTGAAGGATTTTATGCTAGAAAGAGAGAGAGAGAGAGAGAGAGAGAGATCTACCAGCCGTATTACAGAGTTTTATGCCAAGAAAACAATACTGGTGGTGCAGTCGAAACAAAAATAAATTTTCCAGTATTCATAGTCATACGATGAGTAGTGCGAAAGGTGGATAAACTTTGTACGAAAGAGTAAGTCACTAAGGGGACGTGAGATAGAAACAGAATTAGTAGTAATAATAGAGAACAATCAGAGTTTACAACGGCGCAACAGCCAACGACATAATAAAGTAGTAAAACAAATAACGAGACAAATATAGAGAAAAACGTTTACAATACTAATATAGAGCTATTATTACAACACGCTCTTTGCACCAGGTCAGACGAGCTGCTTTGCTGTTTGTCATGTTCGGCTTGTTTACGGATGTTCTTCCATGGAAACCAAGTAAACGGAGTTTTTGTACAGTATTACTGCTCACCATAGTGTTACTGGCGCTCTGGTACTTATCACGGATGGTCTGTGCCGGTTTTTGCGTGCCACCCATTTTAACACCCTCCTGTCCTTGTTAGTCATTTACGGCGGCTTCCCTGGGTGTTTTCCTGCACTAGTGATGTTAGAACGTCTCCATTTGTTGAGCACATCATCATCCACTGATTTTGGATGTTTCAGTTGAGTGGCAATGACACGTATGGACATGCCACCAATGTGACAGCCCACAATGACACCTCACAAAGTCACTGAGTTCACGTTGTGTTGCCATACCACCTGTATTCAACTGCTACGATGAAATTCTGTTTCCTAATCTTACACCAGATTTTATGTCATTAACAAACCTGGAATGTTCCATAACTTTAAATAACAGGGGTATCCGGACAATTATTGGTAGATAGTGTACAACCGAGTGAAAAACTTTCAATAACTTGCTCTAACCAGAGTATTTTAATAATGTGTTACACGTTTTCACTACTTGCATATGGGGAAATATATGGGTCTGGCTCCCAGTGATGTTTTCTGATGTGAATGGCTGCTGAAGTGGTCTCGCG
Organism: Typopeltis vanoorti; assembly: GCF_054136105.1. Classification (NCBI taxonomy): domain Eukaryota; kingdom Metazoa; phylum Arthropoda; class Arachnida; order Uropygi; family Thelyphonidae; genus Typopeltis; species Typopeltis vanoorti. Next base: position 66,621,163 of record NC_143555.1, on the reverse strand, counting down.
GCTGCTTCAGTGGATGCTTTTCCCTGAGTAGAGCCACCGCTGAGGGTTCTGCTCGGTGGCAGGGTGGGCTTATCACTGAGTTGAAACCACCGCTGAGCAATGAGCTAAATGATCCTTTGGGTGACTCTTTGTTGTGCGATCTCAGGGATCACTGGAATTTTTGGAGAGGACACACAAACCGGCTTCAGTGAATGCGTTTCCATGGGATATGAACGATTCTTCTCGGTGAGCCTGTCACTGAGTAGAACCACTGCTGAGCATTTTTTGAGTGATCGAGATGTAATGAGTTAAATAATCCTTCTGGTCACTCATTGAGGCTGGACAATCTGAGGGGATCACCTTTAGTTTTTGGAGAAGCACTTAAACATGGATCACTGCATTCCATTAGATGCTGCCTAATGTATGATTTCTACTTGCGTGGTATTTATCGGGACCCTTGGGTGGGTGGATGCCCTGCCTTGAAAGAGGAGCGGTTCTGACTTGTGGAGGTTGATGCTTGGCTTAGTGGTGGGTTTTGCCTGTTATTGGGTGGAGCTAAGGGTTCTGCACGTTTTGTCTGACGAAACCATTGCTGAGATTAATGGAGTGTAATAAGTTATAAGATCTTTTGGGTTACTCATTGAGGTCAGAGTGATGTGAAGGATTGCCTAATTTTTGAAGAAGATCATTTACTTATACAAAAGGCTTGGTTCTAGAGAGTAAGCGGTTTTGCTTGCTGGTAGGTTTTTGCTCACCGAGTAGAGCCACCATTGAGATGTTGATGAGTGTAGAAGTAATCCTTTTGGGTCACTCGTTGAGATTTCGAGTGATCTTGTAGACTCAGAGGTTTTGTAGAGAGGTACTTGCTACGTCTTAGCAGTACCTCAATAAAGGCCGAAACCAATTTGGCAGTGGCTCATCCTATAATGCACAGCATTATATACACCTGAATGGGTGTGTATTTTGCATTATGGGATACTAAGGCAATTAATGTGAAGTTATTAATCACTGCGTACAAGCAACCTAGTCATGAAGATACTTCACTCGCAAATTGAGTTTGCTTACACCTGAATAAAGGATTAAACTTCTTCCTTTCCAGGCTTATAGGCCAAGTGGCCTGTTCCGGACTCAATTCCATCTTTTTAAGGGTCTTCCTCTGCATCGAGTACCTTTTTGGGTGGTAATTTAGAATTTGTTTAGGTATTCTGCTTCTATTCATTCTCAGTATGTGTTCTTTCCATTTTTCTCTATAGAAAATAAGTGTTTCATTTAGGGAGGTTGTAATTCCAAGGGTTTTTCTGATTTCGCTGCTTTTCATTTTGTCCATTATTGTGACTCTTTCAGTACTGCGCAGAAATTTCATTTCGGATGATTAAAGGATTAAACAAGAATATAATTTCTTAACATCTTTAATTAATATATATTATTTACATTCTACTCCTGTTATTTGGCACAGCCTCCCGTCTTTTTTATTTCTATAAAGTATAATTTTCAGGTCTCCAAATTCAGTCGTTAAGAAGTTTCTTATTTCTCTTTAACTTTCTGCCTCTCGAAGGTACTAATATGCTATAAGTGTATGCATATTACTTCTTCCCAGTGGTGAGCTATAGGGGGCTCGCGCGAGCCCTTTGTTAAATTTTTCTGAAATTCGCGAGTCCCTTGTTCTTCTTGTTTAATGATCTTATAGAACTAGAAAATACCACCGTGGAATGTATACATGCTACTATAATTGCTACTTTAAATTCATACGGATTTTCTAATAACTATATAAAAAATAATTTCATTGCATTTTGTTCTGATGGAGCTAGTGTAATGTTAGGAAACAAATCAGGTGTTGCAATTAAGCTTCTACAAAAATTTCCCAACGTTGTGATTTGGCATTGCGCTCATCGTTTACACTTACCATTAGAGATTCGATAAAAAAAACATTAAATAAATAAATCATTTTGAAATATTTATGGATAAATTATATGCTTTTTATCATCAATCACCAAAAAATCAACGAGAATTAAATACGATTGCAAATGACCTTGGTATCAAAATTTTAAAGATCGGCCGTGTGTTTGGCCCACGATAGGCAGCTTGCAGTTTACGAACGGCTCTTTCTTTGTGGAGAAATTACCCAGCTTTATGCAAGCATTTTGCATGGAACGATAAATATAAGGGCTTTTAAAACCGACTTCTCAATTTGAATTTTTTAAAAGATCTATCATTAATGATTGATATCCTACAGCAATTATCATATCTGTCAGAAATTCTACAAAGTCGCAATATAAGTATTATAAGGGCTAAGTTAGGCCTCTTTTTTTTTTTTTTTTGCTCGACGATGCGAACCCTTTGTTAAAATTTCCATAGCTCACCACTGCTTCTTCCGCATGGGCCAACTAAACACACACACACACACACACACACACACACACACACAACGATCATATATCGGAGGCGAAATGGACCAAAATATACCAATGTACGTTTATCAACATTTAATTGAGTCTTGCGAGGAGAGAGAGAGAGAGAGAAAGAGGGAGGCATTCGCAGTTAAAGGTAGGTGGGTCGATTGTGTATTGAAGTTTGTGAATAAGGATTTTGTCCCCCCCCCCGCAAACTATTATCCTATCCTGTCAAGCGTTTTTATCTGAGATCCATAATGTACAGTAGAAAGATAGAATGGATTAGAGCCTCACCATCTTATCTGATAGTTAGTTAGTACCCTGTGTATATTGATGTGATATGTTCACTGGACCGGTTTGCCTGTTTTAAAGGACGAAATACCCGAGTTTTAGGGAGAAAACTGTCCACTGCCATATGAGACCAGCTAACTCACCACTTGATTAAAACAGCTGATATAAGTTCATCTTGTCATAGAGGGATTCGAAACCGTGTCTTTCCCACCAAAGGGCTCGTCTGTGCCAACTGAACTACGGAGGCTCCCCACAAACTAATACAGCTTTTCTGGTGTGTGCAACTCCGACCAAGATAACAGTATGGCTGATACAGAGAAGTATTAAAATTATCGATATTCACGAAGTTTAGGCTCTTGTTTTTTCTATTGTTGTTGTTGTTATTATTATTATTATTTATTATTATTATTTTGTATGGCAGTTTCGATTATTTTAAGTGGTTAAAAGGCAGTTTCAGTTATTTATATGGTTAAATATGTGTGTGTAAGTTTTTGATGTACTGTTCAGTTTTAAACCAAGAATTCTATACGAACATTATTTCTCCCCGTATACAGATGACTACCATATACTCCTCCCCACCTCCCTTTCTTGACGTATTCTTACATTCTTTACCTATTCATCCCTATGCTCTCTGACGGAGAACGAAAAAACAAAACGAATTCGTGATGTATGCTCTTTTCCCCACCATATCAAGAGTCACGGCAGCGATTCTTCAGTAGAGTACTGTAAAAGAAAAAATCCGTCTTTTTTTTTTTTTTTTTTGGATATGCTGACAAACATAAACAAAATGCACTTTAAGATATGGTCAACATATTTTCCGTAATATATAATCCTCTAATTAAAACACTTATTTAAAGAATATGAATTAATGTATTGGCATAAAGTACTTACACATACCTGTCACTTAAATTGGAAACCTTTATGCAGATGCACATATTCACTTATGCAGCGCCTATGCACAATACTTGGTCACGTGTTCTAGACAATTACTGTTGATGCCCATCTGGCTGGAGCCACGATTTTGAAAACAGCAGAGCTGACTGGTTTCTCAAAAGGTGAGATATCCCGTGTGTTTAATCAGCGAAAAAATAACCCGTCTTGTCTAAGAGGCATAACTTAGACAAGGAAATCTAAGAAAGCTTGTACGGACAAACAGAACTTCCTGTGTGTGCATCAATTCACCGAACCATTTAATTAAGATATGGAACTGTTCCAGTCCCATATCTTAACTGGATAGGGAGTTGAAGAGCATTGGCAGTCGCATGCCTATACGGAAACCTTTCTGCGAAAGCTTCTAATTCAGTGGCCGGTGTGTGTATTATGGGAAAAATTTTAAATATTACAGTCTTAAGAGGATATTTTCCTTAGCGTGATTTGAGGACGTTACGACATTTGGTCTTCAGTTGCAAAGCAGTTGGACTCGAATCCCGTCTAGGAGCAAGAAACTGTTAGAACTGTTTTCCACTTAACGTAAGATTGTATGCTCCATACAGATGAGGCAGGGTTTTTCATCACACAAAACAGTCAAGCCTAACCCAATTATGCCATGAATTGATGTTTGATAATATCATAATCTTAGAATTCCGCAAAAATTATCATATCAAATTCCACAGTAGCGTTAGAACAAACAGTAAATTTGTAATTTAGTTACATTCGTGTTAATAATTAATTTATTAATAACTATTACGTTTAAATGTGGATTATCCATGATGGTCTCGCGAGCAACGTAACACACACACACACAAACTCCCTGTTACAGGTTGCATATTATTGATCCTTTACACAGAAGAAACTTCCACCTTCGCAATGGTTTTCAACAGCACACAGCTTGTAAAATTTGAAGCGTCATGTCTAGTTAATGAAATATTAAAGCATTTTGAAACAGGTCAGAAAAGTTGAAAAAAAAAAACCCTCCTTGTTTCTCCTTCTTTTCTCTGTCCTTTCCTCTTTGCTTCCTTACAGATGTTTCTACATATCACATCGTTCACAGTTGATTTCACAAAATTCGGAAAGTAAGCATTGCTTAGGTTGCTTAGACATAGTCAAACCAAAGTGAAGGGAATAGAAAGCAACATGCCTCGATCTGTAAGTTTGTTGTCAAAATCGGCTGAGTTTGCCCTCTTGAATGTAGTGATCGCTTTAATATGCTCAGGAGAATGATACACACAACACAAGGACGTGTTGGTTGTAATTTAAAAGCGTCTACTTAACCGAGATTATCTTAATGGTTCAGAATTTAAATATCCAAAAATGCAAGCAAACAAATAAATAAAAAATCCAGCCAAATAATCACTTCAGATTTCAGCTTCATTTTTATTTTACATAATGGATGAGTTTTATGAGATTGGCAATACACAGGGATAACACTTCATATTTCTATATTTGTCAATATATCCATAAAGCGATGTCTTCCTCCCTCTTCAAGCATCTCGCGTGGACGACTATTAATTCTTTATAAATTCCAAACGTACCTTTACTATAGAATACTCTTTACACATTTGACCCCCATTCCCTTAAGATTTTCATGAAAATTTCTTTATTTTCTTCAGATGATTAACCAAACTTAGGCATCTAAGTTGTTCATTCATCATTCTGATTGATTTAGCCCGCTCCTTGATAACAAATGCATTTATTGTTTTTTTTTTTTAATTTTTTTTTATGTGGACGCTGTTATTCAAACTGACGTCGACCAGTTTTTCCTAAATCGGTTAAAATACGTGCATTACAGAATTCCATACTTTCACAGGTCATTTACGAAGTCAGTTTGTTTTCTTTATTCAGTCTCTTCAACTTGTATTTTTTGAAACAAATTTTCCTTCATCTGCATTTTTTCATAATAATTACAATGAGCAAGATTGAATGTAATATCAGTGCGTTCTTTTTTAACCTACAATGAAGGCACGCTTTCGCTTTCTGCAATCTTTACTGATGGTATTTACCACAAACATAAATAAATCATAAGAAGAAACCGCACAACTTCAAGATCGAGCGAACCTCTCTGCTGATATAGATTACAAGATTCCTGTTTCTTAACAAAAGCTAGGTAGCCTTTATATATATATATATATATATATATATATATATATATATATCCACGAAGTTGCTTACACACAAAAGAAAACCCTCCAAAAATAGCTAATATTTGATATCAAAAATGTATTTTTCTGTTTTGCATATTAATCTCCTGCAGGAACAGTAGAAGAACCTGTAGCACGTTTGTGTCCCCTATAGAGTATAACAGGTGAGGAGAAATAAGTTTATTAGCATTTTTCTAGACAATTTCGAGATTGTAGTTGTAGAACACTCCACGAAGATGGCTGTTCAGAAGACTGAGGTAGATGGAAAAAAGAGAAATAGGAGAAGCGAGTTCTTTTGTGTTTGTAGCTGTGCTGTAAAGGGATGTTGGGCAGCTGCTGCCCTTGTTTTAACAGGACCTGCAGAAAGTGGAGGAATGATGGTTACCAGTTTAGTAGAGAAGTGGAGTGCCCATAGAAAAGACACAGAGCCGAAGTGAAGTGAGTCTGTGAGGACGAACATCCATCAGCCGAATTGCTCTCTAGATAGCACCGAGAAGTTTTAGGTACAACAAGTGCAGATACGTTTTCATTAAAATGAAATGACGTTAGAAGACGTAATATTTCCTTAATGATCACAGTAAACCGTTTTGAATTCAATGTTATTTATTCTTTGTTTTTGCTTCTGTAAAGTAACTGATAATTTGTCCTTCGGCGTATCAAGATTTCGTTGATCATCTGAAAAATTCTGGCTTCCCATTCTCGCCTCGAGAACTTTCTTGCAGTGGAGTAATGCGGACATCATGAGCTCAGTGTTAAAGGCAAAATTTGTATCCCACAGCCATTGGTTGACATATTTAGAAAATACGAAATAATCATAAAAAAATCCATCCCTCCTCACGCGGTGTTCTCGAGAACTTCGTCTTTACCCTATCACAACTCGATTGATTTCACATGATAGAAATTCTGTTGTTTTGTGTTCCTCGGTCTTTATACTAAGAATTATTTCTGAAGGAAGTAGAAAAAACCAAAGAAGACATCAAATGGGTATCGAATATTTTTTGTTAAAAATGAAAACTAGTGTCACCTTACTTAGTGAGATTAAGCAACAAAATATACTGCATTTAATTTGCATAATATTTTGAACTTGGGTTTTTCAACTTTATGTAAAAGTACGAATATGTGTTTAATATTGATTTGATGCTGTTTTAATTCCTATAGTTTATTTTCATTATTTAGCATATTATTATTTTTTATCTCGCTTTTATCTTATATCTGCTTTATCGTTTATGAAATTGCATGTTGTTAACAAATGTTTATAAGCGATTCATGCTTGCTCAAATGAATGATTCTTATATTAGTCTTAAAAACGAAAAAAAAAACGCATGAAATTACTATCGACCTCACGTTTACGATATGACCCTTGACTGTAAATTTGCATGGCTCGTTTATTAATAAAATGATAATAATAGGGCGGAAATTTTCTGCTAAGAAAATTTCTTAAAACAACTAACTTCATTGAACAATACAAAACTTAAGAATTTAATCTTTTTGTTTAGCATAATAAGAATTCGCTCGCATAATAAAATAACATACTAAGTTAAATAATGCAAAAAAAAAAATGCATTATTTAACCTAAAGATCATCATCTTCCATATACCCTCTTTTACCTTGCGGTGTCGAGGGTTTATTGATCATCGGACCTCGCTCCGTTTACAGGATAAGGTGGTCAGCTTTATGCCCCGGTGTATCCTATGGCCTGTAGTGTTGAGTTCTCAAGGCCAGTTTGCCTGCATTGCCGGATGAAAAACCCCAGAATAAACTGGGGGAAAAACCCTGCTATCCACGCCCAAGACTGGCTAACTTGGCTATGGCTGAGGAAGATCCTTCAGCTCCTCACGTCACCGACGGGAATCGAACCTAGGACACTTCTTCCCCAGGCATATGGTTGCGAAGCGCACAGCCACTAACCTAAAGATTAATTCACCAATTTCTATTATAATATCCTCAAGCTGCAATTGTTTAGATTAGTAACTAAATTCATAGGCGTTTCGGTCAAATTATTCCAACTTCAGCCTGTGACAATGATTCCAGGAAACAATACCAACCTTGTTTCAAAATTCTTCAGTTTTCCTATTTATGTCTGATGCCGACTGATCGCGTGTGATAAATCTGGTGTGATGAAATGGTTGAGTAGTCAACTGCATTGTTTTGTACTTTTTTATTATACAAAACGATTTTGGAGCTAGTGTATACTATTAAAAGAAATATATTTGTATATAGTTTGAGAAATTTATACTTTAACCTTCTTATCTACCAACTGGTAATTTTTTTCCTGTTTTCTGAAAGAACATTGAGACTGACGGAAGTGAGCATACTGTTGGTTGTCAGAATTAATTTTAAACATATTAGTTTTCGTTTCCATTGGGATCTCTATGTGTATTTGCGTCAGCAGAATATGGTGTGTATTTCTTCCGCTTCCTGTTTTGGTAAGTAATATGCAAACACATATCTAAATCTTCAAGCAATCAAAAGGAAAAACTCACGGATTCCATGTTGTTGACCTGTCAGTAAGCATTTTACAGGATATTCCCTTCGTCCATTATAAACTAGATTTGCATGGCATGTGACGTTCATAGCAGCTGTCGCTTATATCATAGATCACACAAGGCAGAAGCTTGGTCTACCACTTATATTCACAGCTCACTTCGAGAAAATTCTATTTCGTTCCACTACTCGGTCGGTTGGTTTTTAATATCCTGCCATTGGATTAAAGCATTCTTTTTCTTATCTTACTCTTGCAATATTGGACATTGACCCCTGTTTCAAAATGCATTTTTTATACTTATAGGATTAATTTTGATTCGCTCACTTTCGCGACGGTTATTAATAGTTGGGAAATAGTGTATTTTGTTTTGCACATAATATCTATGCGCACGCACACATACATACTTACCTGACACCAACATCGCTTTCATGAACAGAAATTATGCCGTCTTCAGATTTTTAAACGTCAAAGCAAGATATTGGAGGCGCGTCAACAAAATTTCTCTTCAGATATAAATGAAGGCGATTCTGTTTAATGGCTTGAGTTCATCCTCAATATGTATTAATGCACCTGGGAGGTCTGCGACTTCTTTTGAGTGGACTTCACATAAAAAAGATAATAAAACAAAAAAATGTGTTAGGTGTGAGTGATACGCAGACCTAGAATTTCTTTATACTCAGGGTTGAAGCTAGGTATTTTGCCAACCGAGGCGAATATTGTCTCAGGAGCGAAATGTATTTTAAATACCCTGATCTTTTAAGTGGTTCCATGAGTCGGTTGTCTCTTTGCCTCGCGTATTTCGACGAACCTGTCACTTGAAATCGTTTGAATTTCTCATCTATCAAATGTTTGCAGGAAAGACATGTTTGTCTTCAGCAAAGCATCGCATATATATCTTTAAACTAGTTTTTATGAAAACACGAGGTGAAATTTATTATTACTTTTTTCATATATTCAGCATTGACCTACTTTTTACCAGAAGCACATTTTTCTTGCATGCTTGTGATCACGTGTTCGAAAGCTACAAATCATTTTCTACCTCTGCTTTGATTTTATCCTGTTAGATTACATATGTTTATCTAGCGTGAGTTACACACACACACACACAGGTGGTCTGCGATGACAAATATCTTTTTTAAACATTATATAATTTTGCAAATTTAATATAATAATGATTTAAGATAAATTACAAATTACCTTAAATTATTATTATTAAATAATTTTTATTTTATAATACTTTAAAACTGTTACAATATAGTGGTCTCGATAATATTTTCGTTGTTGAACGCTGCTATCTGGCGTCGTATTTTTTTTTTTTTATAAAAATATCATCTGTAAAACGAAAAAAGTGAACCAAGTAATATTTTAGAATTTAGAAAGTGGCTACTTTGCCGACTGTTTATATATATATATATATAAAAACCTCTGAACGTGTATTTCTGTCCTTAAAAGAAAAAAAAATTCAACTCTTTGCCGCATAACACCCATCAACCAAATAGTTGGCCTGGTTGGTGGGGTGAATTTTATCGCTCTGAGTAAGACCCCACCCTGCTTATTGGAGGTCTGAAGTGGCTTGAAAAAGTTCCATGTGGTTTCCGGATAAAAGTGAATAAAAATAACAGAAAATAAATCCTTATCCCACCCACGATACTTGTATATTACAGGTTTACAATGTTTCGTCGGTGAGTCACACAAAAATAGTCTATTTTTATCCCCGCCCCCATTAAAAACAAAATTCCTCTTTTGTTGCTACCAGGTGGTTCTCAAATTCTATGTAACTGAGCTTATCTTATTTTTAACAAACCGGCCGATCCCTTTCAGAAAACCAGACTTATTTAATTGATTGATTAAACTACACAACTCCGGCTTTGCGGAACATGGGATTTATAACACTAGCCCCTGCATTGATGCAAAGTTGCTACATAGAAGTATCTACAAATTCGAATGCCTCTTTAAAGAGAGTACTAGGGTTCTTTTACGTTATCTCAATGTAAATTGCAACAATGGACTATCTATGCCCAAAATTTTGGAAATTGTTGTCAGGAATTGTATATATTTTTTTAAGAATCTTAATAGTATAATAATTGGCAAGATAGTTTGCAAGACACCAACCAGAATATCTGGTTAACAGTTTAATTTTAAAGATATATTTATTGTGGTTATGTGCATTTTCGTATCGAAATAAATATAATAAAACCAAATTTATATATAATGAAAAGTGATAATATAGCTTAATTTCAAGGCTTTTCTTTAGATCAGGCGTGGCCAACATCATTCTATTCGAGGGCCAATATATGATGAGTGGTAACGTCACGGGCCGCACACTTTTAGACAGAACTTAAATAAAAATAAACTCTGCACTTTTTCAAGGCAATAGTTATGTATTGACTTATTATATTTGCTAAATCATTTTACTACTCGGAGAACAACATAAACTACTTGAATACTAAAATACAAGCATTTTAAATTCAGAGCATCTTCTTATCAGTTATCATCATGCGCATTTCATCCACATTAAGTGCACGAAATCCACGGAGGCTGCAGCATGCAGCTACCTGGGTAGAAAAGGCCTGGAAAAAGTTGGCGTCCGTGATAGAATTGAACCCAAGCGGCTTGTATAATTTAACTTGCTCCATTGAGTGATTTTTGTGATAAAGCAATCATCATTAATCTTCCACGATAAACAATGCGTTTTATTTATTTATTTTTTTTTTTGATGTGCGCGATGCTTCTTCTTTCCTATATTACGAAAACGGTATAATAAATATAGCTTGACCATCATTTCAGTTTTATTCTATTTCCATATAGAGCAAATTAAATTTTAAATTCAATACCGAACTCTTATTTTGTCAATAGCCTTCTCAGAATTGATCGGTGGTTTTCCTCTGTTCGTTTTCATAAAGAATTCACTTTGTGTAATTTAACGCTATCTACAGATTTGTGCCAGGATGGTACATTTATCTCTTCGCCCGTTTAGCTAGCTGACAACTTAGCTCTTATTTTTTTCTACTTATCAGATAGCTTAATCTACACCTTGCTCAGGCGAATAAAGACAAATGACGAAATTCATCGTTTCGCCATACATCGCGTGATGCTGTCAGCACATCCATTTGTTATTCAGTGTGAAGTTTTTTTTTCTTCTTTTATTTTATCATTATCCGCTCAGTATAAACGGTATGACTTCTTGCGAATTCTATCAACGCGCTCTCATAGAAATAAACAGAATTTTCGCGAGAGACAGAAGATTTATTTCTTTTCCTTCTCCAAAAAAAGAACTATTTTGCGTATTTTCAGCAAGTGATTTGTTTCCGGAAAAGGTGCACAGTTGTTCTCATGCGCATCTTTACGATGATATATTAGGTATACTGAGTAATGTAAATCCTGAACATGGATTACATGAATATGATTGAAATACTTTCGACCGGTGAAGTTAAATGACTAAAATTCTGGATTTTTATTTGGTCGTTACATATACAAGCATATAAAATAAACCAAGTTACACCACAAAATACGTGTGACCTCTTTATAAGGATGAAAAATATATATAAATGACAACATGTCGTATAAATAACAACAATAATAATTATTATTATTCATACTACAATGGTTCTTGCACGTTTCGCTTATTAAATATTATAAAAACATAATATAAATGGTTTCTGTAAGCTTCCTTTGTTAACTTATGTTCCATTTGCTGACTATATACGGTTACATTTTTTCACCCTGAATAAATCACACCTAGTTTGTGATTGAAGCTTGGTTCATTTTATATGCTTGCATATTAAAGACCTTTATTTTTATTCATGACAATTTCATGTAACAGCAACGGGACTTTTGTATAGATAGCGAATGTTTATAACATTTAGTTCTAGTAAAGTGATAGCTACACTTAATGATAAAAATCTCAAATTATGTTGGCTTGAGCAGACGGTCTAATAATTAATTATTCACTTAAATAATTTAGCTAATGAAGTAATGAACTGTTAAGTAAATGGTTCACTAAAGCATAAAATAAGTAAAGACAAAAAAAAAACAGTTCATAGGTAGTATTTCAGTTAGGAATAATATGGAGGCGATTCAATAAATAACAGAATAAATAAATGACAGAAAAATGCGTGTCATGACTAATTCTGTTTCTGATCACCTCTCATTGACTTGGTGGTCTTTAATGTTAAGGTCTTGTGGGTAAAATTGAAGAGACATAACCCTAGTCGCAACGACTAGACTGCCAATGAAACTGTCCACAACCAATCCTATTGGATTGTTACAATTGGTCAGTTCATTGTACAGCAAATGTAATATCATTATTGCAGAATTTTCTACTTTCCACTATTTTATTCCCATCCCCCTTTCATCTTCGGCTAGTTAGTTCCCACTTTAAGATTTTCTTTGGCCTTCTTTTATCATTCATCCTATTCACATGTCTTTATCGTAGTGTTTTTGTTTTGTTTTTCTTCTGTGTGCTCGCATTTACTTTCTACTATATTCATTGTTATTTTAATTACTTTTATTTCTTATTCTGACCTTGTTTTTTGTGCAACTTTTCTTCATGAGCTCCATTCTCCATGACGCTTAGTATTCAGTTTAATCTATCTGTCTGTCTAGGTACATGTTTCGCATCCATATGTTAAAATGTTTCTCATAGTGGTATGAAAGATTATTCTCCTATCGTCCAACGTAAGTGAAAATTGAAATGTTTCAAAATTTCAACTGTATACTGCAATTGATATTTCCTCCACTCATTACGTGTACCAACAGTCATAGCACGAGGCAACTCCAGATATAGTAACTGAGCAACGAGAATAAGACGATGGTTTCCTGCCGATTGCTAAAGTAATCCGCCTACAGCAGAAACTTGTCCGTGAAAGAAATGCCTTCGGGCTTGGAATGAACGGAAGTCAGTTAGTGGCCTCACTGGAAAGGAAAATTAATGGTTAGAAGTCATTTACCTTCTTTTTATTTTTGTTTGTTTTTGTTTTCAGGTCATTTATTCTTTTACCAAATTTTAAATATACGTAAAGAAAAAAATCACGCAGTTAGATTACACACACACACACACACACACACACACACACACACACACACACACACACACACACACGCGCGCGCGCGCAATTTACATATACACTTTAGGTTTCAAAGCCACCCCTTGCGTAGGAAATTAATGTGTAGGTTTCTTTTTAACTAATCTTTCTAGCCCATAACCAAAACAAAAACAGGTGTAGTGCTGTAGCTTGTAAACACCCTCGTTAGGCTTTTTAAATGTTCATCTCAATGCCTTTGCTTTCGGAGGCTGACATGCAGAGGTTAATGACAGAATACGTTCTTGGTGTTTTCGCAGGCTTGAGCCTTATCAAATTCGCTTTATGTCACCCAGTGTTCGTTAGAAGGAAGTATGAGTGAGGTTAGCATGCTCTTTCTTCCCCTCTAATGTTTGTCTCATCATCGGTTCTTGGCCTTTTTCCGCTTTGCAATCCAGTTCAAAACGCAATCGACATTTTTTCTCGCAATCCGCGTGTACTAAGTACTAGGAAATGTGAGACATCTATAACAGCTGTTAGAAATCACATGCTTTGTGACGTCACGGTTTGATTTTTTTTTTTTTTTTTTTTCCCAACGGCCAGGGAATTCTTTGTGGTCTATGAGGCGTAGATGATTGCATCACTTAACTGTTGGGAAGCAGTTTGGGTGAGTAGAGTATGAAAAACTTTCTCTACCCAAATGACTATGCACGCCACCTAGTGAAGAATAGCATTGCAAATTGATATTACAACCACTATTGAAACGTTAATATCATATTTAAGGGCCGTTAGAGGATTCTACGATATGCACATCAAGTGTGAATTTAAATTCCATATATTACGCCGATGAATTTAAAATTGCTTGATATCAGTTTAAAAGTTGCGTATGTAAAAGAGACAAGTTACTACACCTGCCATAAATATTTTGAGTCAGTACATACTATACAATGTTCACCATTGTTATGGTCTTCGGCTTCCTTGTAACAATCAGAGCGTGATGATTTCACGTGTGTGTATAATCATTGCAGCTCTTTTTAGCGATTTTGTTCTTGATTTATGTCATTTTGTCGCACTTTTCTACGATAATATGCTTTATTTTGCGTGTGTATGTTTGTGTTACATCATAGTGTTTTCTTTTCTTTCTTTCTTTTTTTTTTTTTTTTTGAAATACTTCTACATGTAAAATGTTTGTGTGAACCACGGGTATAATGCATCGAGATAACAACCAAGTTGGGTCTATCTAACAAGAGAGCGTGCAGAAAGCCTACGGGTGACTATACTTTGATAAGTGTAACTCCAAATGTACTTTAGTTCCAAAGACGTTTTCTGAGTTTATTTATTTATTTTTTGTTGTTATCTCAAGAAAAGAAGTTGGTAAAATTTTTTATAGAGTTTATATAGATCATTACTGTTCAGAAGAATCTTTTTCTGCTTTTTCCTCCCTTATCGCTAAGCTGTATTAAGGACCAAGATGTACTCAAAACTTCTGGCGATACAGAAAAGTCAGCAGACACTTAACCACAATCCAGACGTCTTGCGATACGATAAAGGTGAGATCAAGAAGAGAGAGGGATGGAAAGGGATAGTTCATAGTACTGTATAAAGCAGATTTTTTTTTTTTTTTGTGTGTAAAAGTCTAAATATAGTAGCTTAGTACAGAATCACTTCAGCGCACGTACCAATTTATGTGGCTTCTTGGATTGTTTTATTAATTTAAATGCTGACAGTTTTGATAAAATATATCTTATCATCGAAAGCGGTATCAGAAAAAAAATCTTCGAGAAAAATGCCAGCTAGAAGCTTGTGGCGCCTCTACTTGCCATTTGGAAATGTTAATATAAAAGGTCGTTGTATATGATGTTTTTTTCTTTCTTTTTTTCTGTATAAAACCCGTACGGTTCCATACTTACCCTGGATCATTGTTGGTAATGATTTCACTTGAATATCTTAAGGATCCTGCTGAAATCAACACATAATCGTCCATGGTTGGCTATACACATTGATTTACAATTTGTGGAAAATTCGGCCCCACTTGTTATTAGCCTATCTTTATGCCTAAAATGATTTTAATTTTCCGGATATCGGGAACAACTGAGGTTATGCGTTTGATTCCTATAGACATTCACTTATGCTTTCGTTATTGCGCAGTTGACAGCTAACGTTGGATGCAGTGAAGGTTTGTGAATTATAATAGCTATATTGGTAAAGTTTTTTTCTTTTTTAATGTAAAAGCCATCTGAGGAAGGTCGAAAACCTACAGTATTAACAGTGTTGTTGGCTAAGAGTTAGATAATTCAGAATCATGCTCTGGAGAACAAACATGGATTTTTTTTCAAGGCTTCCATGAAGCAGGTTTACCTCTGCTCAGATTTTCTTTTAGAGAGGATACAAAAGTTATAGCATAGAAGATGGCGACCGAATGTTACATGAGCTGTTTTTTTGCATGGAAAGTTTTTAACGTGAATCCCACTCACGAAAGGCTATAAGCCTGTATTCATCAGTATTAGTATTACGGTATGCTAAAGGTTAAATACTCCAGTCTCCTTCCACTGAAGAACAAACACGGAACTTCAGGCATCCAGTAAGGAGAATGGTGTCTTACATGGATGACGAAATTCACCAGTACCTAAAAGTATTCACAAATATTTATGCCCACTGTGGGATTTGAACCCCTTTGTTGTTTGGAACTTGGCCAACCAGATCGGCTGCTGCGCCTGTTCACGCAGCAGCTTTGCCGGGATCATTAGTTCTGAAATTTACCACAGGAAGGCGCTGTCTAGTACGTAGGAGCAAGCTGCTAAATTGCCCTTTTTTTAGCTATTTTATTTATGCAGATTAGAATTTTCACAGGACATTTTTAATCTTCTCCGTCATCAGGACAACATAAGCTTTAAAATAGGTCAAATATCGTGCTTTCAATTAGGATACAACTTAAATAACCAAAAAAAAAAAAAAACGATTACAGAATTTGTCATATATACAGATGATTTAGTGCGTTCTTTTTTTTTTTTGGAAAGACAGGTTCGAAACCCGTCTAGGAGACAAAGACTGTATAAAAGTGCTTTTAAGTTTGAAGTCAGGTTTTAGCCGATCTTATATGGGATCGGCGGACTTTTGGGTCCCCACCCACTCCATAACTGAAAAATATACAATCAATTGCCAAAAACATTGCAGTCTATGGAAATAAGATTAACCAGGTTTATATATATATATATATATATATATATATATATATATATATATACACATCCTAGCTTGTTTATAGTAGGGTGATTTTCTTGCTTCACTCGCTCCACCATCGTTAACGAAATCTGGCGTCTTGTGTTACTTTTTTAACTTTTTTTAAATTTTTACTATAACAATGTTATCACTCCCGATGAATTTTTACTGATTGATCCATGAATACACAGATTCTTATCGCTATCTGAACAGGATTTCTGGAGACATTCACGTTCACATTTCAAGGATGAATCATTAGTGATTAATCCCATGACGTCTGCAGGAATATTATGAGCGTTCATGACTTAATTAAATGTTGAAACATCACGTCCAAAGCGTTAGCCCAGACGATGAACATTCATTTTTATGTAAGGGAAAAATCGAGTGTTATTTCATCCTACATTGTTCGTTATTCCTGAGTATTATGAAGTGTTGAAAAATCTCAATTGATAGCTCCTATTGCATAAATTTCACGAATTATACTTAACTTGAAAATTTATGAATGAAAGTGTCACAGGAAAAAAATTTAATTTAGAGGGGAATTCTTGTAAGAGTACACACACACACACACACACACACACACAACAGCCATTCCCTAAACTCTCCAGTAGTGGAGAGTGCGTGAAGTGAATGTATTTAGGATTACGCATTGAATATATATGCCTGTACTTTTCTGATTCTGAAGATTTATCTTCTTCTGATTTTAGGTTTGGACGAAATTTTTTTATTCTTCCGGATCAGCCAGGATATAATACGTTAATGGAAAACCGAGATGAAAGGAATTAAACTCAAAATATAAATTTAAAAAATAATTGCTGAGATAAATAAACGAATGTTATTAATGAAAAATTTAAGAAAAATTTACTAATAAAGCAGTTACATGTTAAACTTAATAAATGTTTCTCGGTGTCTTTCCTAATGCTAGATATCGAATGTTTTTTTCCCTTAATATATCTTTTAAACGGAAAAACGACCAGACCAGTCTTAATATGGCATTAATTGCCATATTAAGACTGATGTGTGTATCTACTCTCCACCCAAGAAGCTGTGGTTAGAATCCCCCCCCCCCTAAAGGGCATGGATGTTTGTGTGTCCCGCTCTGTGTGGAAAGGGAATCTGCCACCCTACCACTTCTAGCAGAAGGCTTTATTCCCCAAACCCAATGAGGCACGGGAGTGACCATACGATGTGCAGAGACGTCAGATGTGAATAACCATCAATTAATAATTTAACCTTCACTATCACTAATGTGATAGTGAAGTGTAATAACATTTACTTTATATATTTTAAAAATAATCGATAATTACTTTGATCAACATTTTTTTGCTAAGAACTATTCATCTGTTAAAATGTATTGTTTCTGATAATATCAATGCCAATTTGGGATAGGAATTATCAGGACACGATTTTAACATGCCTGCCGTCCTGCACCCGTGCCTGGAAGCAAATATCGCCATTTTTATAACGACAAACTTGACGCCTTTTGTTCGCTCCATTGACATTATTGAACAGAGAAAAACGGGGAAACTATAAATTATAAGCAGCCCTCTTAAGCACTTCAAGTCTCACATGTATGCGATGTTTTTAACTCCAGGCGCTTAATAAGCTGAGCTTCTTCTTTCTCACAATCCAAACGACTATTTGGTACTCCTTTTCTGTGGGCCGGTAGGAAGTTGTTAATTATCACGAGCAGTACAGACTTTCCATTAAACCATTGTGATGTGTGTTCCACTTCACTGCGGAAGCACTAAGCTATCGCTTTCTGTTTTTCTTTCCATCATTTCCTCCACCCACCCCTTGGTAAGTAAAATAACAGCAGCTCGGAGCAAGTTTGTGGTATCAACTGCCATGGAGATACACATGGCGAGAAATAATCCACTACGTATTATTCATTTCATTTAATAAAATATTACTGCAATAGTGTAACTGTACGATTATAACGCTTGCGGTACGAATTGCAACAGTGCAAACTACGATTATTCAGTTTATTACTTCCAGTTTTAAATAATGAAAAGTATAGAAAGTTTATTTAAAAAGTTTAATAATTGTTTTTATTGATTTTGATTTGATAAAGAACATTGTCTGTAGCTGTATTTACATAAGCTAAATGTGGGATACTTTGTTTAAATGAGAGACTCTCTCAGAGTAGAACTGTTCAAACAGTAGTGAGGAAACAGTTGGCCTGTAACTAAACAATACAACTTGACAAACAAGTTCCTACCATGTAACAATGATGGTCGCAGTTTATTGTTCGTGTACCGCGTACTTTATTGTCATCTGCCACTGCATGTCTTGCATTTGTATTTTATTTATTTATTTGTAGGGAGGGAGGAGCTAAAGGTGATTTATCTTGATTTAGTACCATTCACAAGTTCCTCACAATTTATACTCTATTGTGATACAGTCGGAGCTATATGCACGTCTCGATTATAAACTTTTTTTTCTTGTTCTCTGACTGCTATACTACGTTTTTATTTTTTTATTTTTTTATTAACTACAATACCAGTATATACATAAACTTATTTAATACTGTCTGGCTCATTAAATAATCTATACAATTCATAATTATATCTTTTCCACATCCATTCTCTTGTACTACTTCAAAATATATCTGAGAACCCTTCTTTCAAACAGCCGTGCAGTCTTTCATCTGCCATTGATAATACCCAGTTTTCAGAGGAATAAGTTGATACTGGTCTTATAAGCACTTTGTACTTTTGTTTTTCTTTATCCAGTGTGACTGAGTGTTTCCTAAGTCCATAAGGGCATCTATTTGCGGATGCATTTCTGAATCTCAGCACTTGCGTTATTTTATAATTAACTTCTGATCCCAGGTATATAAAGCTATATACAATTTCAAATTTATAGGAACCAATTTCTATTTGAGAAGGATCATCTTGGTTAATCTGCAGATGTATCTTCTTTGCTGCCTTTTCTAAACTGACAAAAGTTTCTTTCATTGCTTTTCTTATCATTTCTATAATATCTATATCATCTGCATATGCCGGAATTTGTATCGACTTGTAGAAGATAGTTCCCCTCGCATTAATACCAGCATTTCTGCAAACCTTTTCAACCGCTATATTAAATAATAAGCAAGCTAAGGTATCCTCTTGTTGAATATCATTTCTATATTTATTGGATCAGACCAGCATGCTTTGAATTTTAATCTGACGTGGAGTATTTCTCATTTTGGCTTTAACTAAGGCAATAATTTTTCGTGGAATCTGTAGTTCCTCCATTTCAATAAATAAATCAGACCTGTCGACGCTATCATATGTAGCTCTAAAATCTATGAACATGTGGTGTGTTTTAATTCCAAATTCATTAAATGTTTCAAGCATTTGGCCTATAGTAAAAATTAGGTCATTTGTAGATCTTCCTTGACGGAATTTGAATCCATAATCACCAAGAACATTCTCTACATAGGAGTCAAGTCTCTCGAATAGAGTGTTGGAGAAAATTTTATAGGTGATAATTGATCCCTGTGTAGTTAGAGCAGATTACTACATCGCCTTTCTTATGTATAGGGCATATTAAGCTCAGATTCCACTCGTCTGGGATTGTTCCATCAATCCAGACTTTGGTTATAACTTGACACAGCTGCCTGAAATGTTCTGTACCTGCATTTTTTTTTATTATTAATTCTTCTTGTATCATATTTATTCCTGGGACCTAATTGTTCTTAAATTTTATAATAGTTGCTTCTATTTCAGCAATTGTTAGTATTGGTTCAACTACTTATAGTTTTTCTGTTTGACTCTGTATTTGATGAACTACTGAATCTTGGTATTCAGTAGTTCATCAAAATTTTCCACCCACAGCATTATGCTCTCCTTATCCCTATATAACTTTGTTTTAGGCTGGATGTCCTTCCTGTTTCTATTTAACCTCTGATAGTGGGCCTTATTTTCATTTATACTTCGGAGATGTTCTAGTTCTTTAAGTTCGTCTCCTAGTGTGTTTCTTCTCTCTATTCTTATGCATTCTTTTTTCTTCCTTTCTGGCCATACGATATTCCTCTACAGCTTTATGAGTGCTATTTCTTTGCTGCATTCGTCTTTATGCGTCATTTTTTTTTCACTAATGTCGCATTTCCACGTCCTACTAGTGGTTATATTCAACTCTACCGATGTCCCTTCTTGGGCATTGCTCATAGGTTTTAGTTGGAGCACGTGCACAGATACATCTGTAGTTAAAAACCGTCCTTTCGTTCGTAATCTATACATTCTAGGTATTCTAGGTAATCTACACATTCTAACCTTGCTTTGAAGTCCATGATAAGATGTTTTATTCTCTTATGTGATCCAAACATGTGATCTTTCTTTTTATAGCTATAAAATATGATATGATTCTTCTTACCTATGATTCCTCTTCTGTCTATCTCATTTCTTGTATAGCAGTAATATGCAAGTTATATTTATCTAACTGTTCCAGCAACATTCTTAGCGCTCCAGACCGCTAAAAAGAAAATACGTTCCGTGATCCAGATCTCAAATCCATTTTGTCGCCGTTTTGTCCGTCCGGCAGTTATTGTTTCCTCAAATTTAGTGACAAGATACTTTTCCGGGATGGGGATGTCAGCCCCATACGCAACTCCTAGGAATTCTGGAGGACCGATGGTTTCTGTTAAGATTGTCTCCCTTAGCTGACTCGTCCCAATTTGAAAGCGTCGGGAACTCGCTTTTTTTGTACTCGCATAATTTAGCCGTAAAACGTTGCCCAGTAGCCACAAAGAGGACATGCATGCATGCATCTTGGTAGGAATAAATGGCGTTTTACGAGTACTCATATGTCAGCAAGATGTATACCCTTGAGACCATATACTATCCCTTTGACTCCCATATATACTCGTATATATACTTGAAGAAATTTAATGACTAAAATCCGAGAGATTACAAAATAGAAAAAAGTATATTTATTATTTGAACGCACAACTAGTTTCATCTTCTTAGAATACATAGAGTGCATAACATGAAAAGAGAAATACAAAAATATGCATTACAGCTATAAAAAGTTGCAAACGTATTGATGACATTTGAAGGCGTTCTGGATGCCATAGTATTGTTGGACACGTTCACGCGGACATGATCTCGTGTACGCCAAAGTTGAATAGTAGAAGAGTGACAATCAGATAGGTTATAGCTAAGGTTAGTATTAAGATGGACCGGATTGAGGACAATTGCTATTGATTCTGCAATTCTTCTCTCCAATTTCATTATGGCATCTAAAATTTTATGATTTGTTCAAGATCACTGGATGAGTGATAGAATCTATTTTGTCGGCTTCTGGGCATTAAATTTCTTCAATTATGTCATATAGCAAATTATATATATCCTATGATAATTGCTATAAATCGATGGGATCCGCAACAGATAAAGTTGATAACACAGATAACATTGCAAATTTCTCTAGTAGTGACGATGACGATTTGAGTAGATATGTAGTAATGAAACAAACTGTAGTAACGATTTGGGTGAAATATAGTAACAAAACTGATTTAAGTGCATTTCATTATTATATTTCCACTCCTGGTGAAGTTTACTTTCTGAGATTGCCTCTGTCAATTATGACAGCAGTTATTGAGGTTTCCGCGTATCAGAATATCATCACTACTACTACTTATATCTGTGTGCAAGAAGTAGCAGTCACTTTTTACCAAACTAAACCAATGTCAAGATTGGCATTTCTTGCATAAAAATATGTTTCGTAAAATGCTGATAACTGCACATCACGACGTCATTTTATTTGATGCCAGTTATATTTTTGCTACTGCATAAATATAAATGGCATCACATAAAATACGTATAAATATAGATGTTTTGAAACTCGGCACCATGGTTTAAGTCATTTTGCGCAGAATTTGACATTGATATTTCTTACACCAAGCTGCAGAATTATTTAGCTATAGTGTAATTTGACAATAGCAGTGAAACCAGTGAGTGAGAAAACAAGAAAGCAAATACTATTTTCATTTATTATTATTTTGGTTAATGGGTTATTTAGAATTAATAACGAGGCATTGAACTTCACGATGCGAGTTTTTTGACTTTCACTTTGCGCGCGTTCACCGTCAGGACTGACTATGTTTGGTGGGAAAATCTGAATTTTACAGTGCGGGGTGATGTACATATGCAGTAAAATCCAAATTAATTTCATTTTCACGGTATTTATTTTAATTTTCTTTTAGAATGAATGTTTACTTGATTATATTATAATTCAGATTTATCAGTTCCCTAAGAAAAGTTATTTAAATCATGGTCTATTCATGTCAGAATGTGTAACATTTTAATCCGATATTGATAGCGTTCTTGACGGTTCCTCGTTTTTTTTTTTTATTTTTATTTTTTATTTTTTTATTTTTAAGTGGGTTTGAAGCTACTGCAGCTCAGAATTTACTCAAGTGCTAGGTCTGATGTTAAAACCACTATCTCAACAACATGACTGTGAACGTAATTATTCTCCTGCACATTAGATTGGATATTTGTTCAAAAACTTTTTTTTTTTTTTACTTTCCTAACGAAGATTTCCTCTAGTGAATTCTATTTTTTTTTTTTTTTTTTTTTTTTTTTTTTTTTTTTTTTTTGTATGAGCGAATATTTCCTGTCTCGAAAGGAGATCTATAAAACGATCGCTTTGAACCTGAATGCATAATGAACGCCAAGGAAAGATGCCTGAAGAGCTGTTATTATGCTACACTTAATGAGCTTGGGTTTTTGTGCGGCTATCTTGCATGATTTCTTCATTTTTTTTTTATTTCATTAAACGTGAAGAAGATTTAATACGTTTAATGTTTTTTTTTCTTATGAATACTGGCTATCATTAAAGGGCATCTAGATAATGACTAGATGCTCTATTATAAAACATTTTGTAACGGTGATGAAGGTATTCTTATTTTAATTTTTCCAATGATATTTTGTTTAGATAAAAAGGCTTTTCTTCGATGCCACAGAAAATACTGCTCACTTTTGTTTTCTCCGAATCTTAGTCATATAATTTTTTTTTCTTTTAGCTATTAATGAGTCCGTTACTCTGATTCAATTTGGCAATTTAGATTTAGATTTGTTTAGATTTTCCTATGCGTTTTATTTACATGAACTGATGTAAAGTATAATAAAAAAAAATTGAAATTTCACATTAGTTTCTGAATTCTAGGTTAAAAAACAAAACAGCTTAAAAAAAGAAATGTTTCCCTAATTATAAATTCATGTTTCAATTTATTTGTCGACGAGTGCACCTTTAATTGCCTTTTGCGTTTCTTAGGTTGTTAGAGTCTGCACGTATTTGCTAAATTACCTCTTATCTGCTGAGAGAACGTTTATAAGGGATTCGCGTGCTATCACGAATGAATGCGAACAAGTGAACATCGCGAGCTTTATGCAGATTGCAGCTGAAGTTTGGAAATGTATTGTTAAAAGCTGTCTTGTGCGATTTATGATTTTTTTCGCAATTTTTTCACCCATCCGGAACAAATAAATTCTATGCATTTTTATAGCTGTTCCACCTACGAAAGGTTGAGGACCATTAATATAGTCCATTGGTATTGTGGCTGGGCAAACAGTAGGTAGGTTAAGAGAAAAGTTTTATTATTATTATTAACCAGGATAAGTCCATTTAGGATAGCAATAGTATGAACTCCATGAATTATCTAAGTTCATAATTAAACATAATTAATCTGGTATTATGTATGAGTGTGGTAATTCTTAATTATTAAAATTTTTCATTAGTTTTTGTCATTCCTAAACCGTGGAACGAAGTTTTATTAGAAATAGCCTTATAAGAAGACATGGTCTTTACTTAGTTCTTAATTTTCCATTTGTTTTAAACTCCAGCATTTCGCGTACTTCGTCCCTCACTCTCTTGCTTTATTCTTTCTTTGATTTTTCCCCCATTTTCTTTCTTTGATTTGTTTCTTCGGCTTTCGTGTCGAATCACACCTTGGTACTCGTATATGTAAGTTCAAAGATCATTTTGTTAACTGTACGAGTTCTTGAATACTAATGAACTTGAGATCATTTCTCGGAAAATTCAATTTGTAGAATGAGGTGGTGAAACCGGTACGGTACGAAATAATCTTTTGTGCTGTTTGTTGCTTACCTATGATCTGTGCCGCTACTAGTCAGCTGGTTTTTAACTCTAGTCTCTTTAATATAATTTTTTATTTTGTACTTAGGCTCTTCCTTTAAAAATATGTATTTTCATATTGTATCAGGATGTATTTTTTTAAGTATATTAAAAAAAAGTCTTTTTTGATAGTTCGTGTTAAATTGTCTCATAGTTTACGATGGTAATATTGTAACTTTACTCGCCATGTACATGGGCAATCCTGTGCATTTATTAACTTTCTATGAAAGTTAATAAATGCACATTAACCTAAGTGCACATTTTTTTTTATGTTGTCTACATTGAATTTTTGTCAGCTGTGCATATCATATATACACAGCTGAGAAAAAAAAAAAATTCCACCTCTTGATTGCTGCTAAAATGACGGCATTTTAACTAAGGATCAGTTGATATGGTCGTGTCATCAATAGTATACCTCCTTTTGTCAGGTATGAGTGCGCCTGCTTCGTTCTTCTAAATAAAGTTACTACTTAAGTCTTTTTTTTTTTTTTCGGACATGTCAATTCGCACATATACGTTAGCAAAATATTATCACCGTATTATGCCTTCAGCCTCTTAAAATAGAATCGCTATGCCCTGCTATGTTTTTGTGCATGTAGTCAACAACGCGACCATATTCACACGGTTAATTATTATTATTATTAGACCTCCAGAGAGTCAAGGACTCATACATCGGCTGTCATACCTTCTCTTCATCTCATTCACACTGGATGCACTCACTGCTTCAACAAGCAAACTTTTCCACTCCTTCACGGTTCTATGAGAGAAAAATTAGTTCTCAGGACGCCTGATTAATTAATGGTTTTTACTTTACCGTTTCGCAAATTCGCCAGTGGGACAATCGATAGGAAAAAATTGAAATAAAACATCGAGGATGCTTTCTAACCTTCCTCCTATTTGTATATAATTAAGATAGATAATTCGGAGGACAACATTGCTGAGAATGAAATGTTCCCTAATATTAAGTACTTAATAAGAAGGCTGTTCAGTGTACATAGCGCCTCTTTGGCTCAGCAGGTAATGATAATGTTTAATCGGAAAGGGTTCGCATCTCATGTTGGATGGGATGACCCTCTTTGAGGACTTTTCAGTTGAAGAAGGGTTAGCTAGTCTCATACGGCAGTGGAAGAATTTTTCGCCTCTAAAAGCCGGAAGAACTGTTATGGAACTATGCAGTTCACAGATAGAGTAAGCAATGTACGTAATGCATGTAAGGTGAAAAAAAGGGAGAATCAAGTTTAAACAATTGAAGTTCATGTAACTGTACAAAGACTGCCTTGCTGTCTAGCACAAGTTCATTTGAGTGTTAAAAATTTGTAATGTCATATTTTAATACTTTGTCATATTAATAATAATTTAATCATTAATAATTTGTGTCGTCATAATTTCTAACCGAAAGGTAATTATCTTCATTATATACAAGATATCTTTTAGTTTTGGTTTTAATTTTTACAATGTATTTGTAAGTTGCAAATAAAGCATTTAAATTAGTATTTAAACGTTATTATTTTAGGAGGGTGTAGAGATACAACATTCAGTCTATCTATGAATACAGAAAATAGTTTTCAGTTTTTCTCTTTCAAATGTAGTTGTTTTAGAATTTCTTTTAACGTTAAAAAAGTGTCGCAATGTGGATTTCTTAGATCAGGATTATGATTTACTTGATGCAAACTGCATGAAAGCTGTGTGACTTTACCATCTAACGTGATGTTCTTCTAAATGTTTCCTTTTCGACCGTAAGGAATCGTCATCAATTCAACATTCATTGTAAGTAAAATAAAAATGCTTATCACGTGATTCTACATTTCCCATTTAATAATGATGTGTATATATAAGAAAGCAACGATAAAATAAAACGGAAATAACTAAAAGTAGTTCGATATATTTATTTATTTTTTTTTTATATTTTTAATATTGAGTCTTGTTAAAAAAAAGTTTATCTGGTAAGTGCTGGATATTCCAAATTTCCTTTTCTTCTAACTAAAAGTTACATTTATTGCCTTCGGAAACATGCTTACGCTTTCCAGAGAGAATACAAAGGCAATCTTGTTATTTAGTTCCGCAGCGAAAATTTTTTGTTTTTCTTCTTAGCGTTCTCTTCTGCCATTCCTTTTCCATTTCAGAGAGCGGAAACTCTTCCGCTTCTTTTTCCTCTTGGAGCATCGATGAGAAACCCAGCTGAAGTGAGCAGCTAAGATGGACTCGCACGTATATTACCAATCGAGGCGTTGACTGATCGAGTAACGCCAGGAGTTTCATCGTTTGTGTTGGTCCATCGCGATCGGATGAACTCGCATAATCGCTGTACAGTCTTCCCTCCCCTCCGCTCCTTGCTGATGTGGTCACGTGACTGGATAATAATAAGTTTTTTCTTCTTCTTCTTCCTCTGTGGCTGCTGATGTTTCCTTCACAATTTCCTTTTTGGCTGCTCACTTGTGTAAAGGAATGTTCGCCCACCGTAATACTACTATTTTCATAGTAGAAAAAGCAAAAAAAAAAAAAAAAAAGCAAAACCCATTTTTTTATTATTTATTTGATATCTAGAGTTTCACGTGGTTACGCCATTAACTAAACTTTTGCAAAACGGAAGCAAAATGCAACCAAAGGAACAACGTAACTAACAAACATAATACACTGAAGCTATGAGGCCAGTGTGTTATGCCTGTTAATTACGAGCAGTCCTCTTGTATGTTTGCCTCTTTAGGAAGAAAAGCGAGTTTTAATACACTGACCTCATAACTTTGGTTGTCTCGGCAGCAATTCAAACAGAACTCAACCAAACCTTCATTTGTTTTCTAAAATATAGCTGGATTACTTCAGGTCAGTATTCGTATAAGAAATTCTACAAGTTCGCCAATTCAGTTTCATTATTTCTCCTGTATGATTTGTTTCTTCTTTTCCCCTTTCCTATATATATATATATATATATATATATATATATATATATATATATATATATATATATATATATATATATTGTTTTTTGCTTTCTATTAAATAAATCATTGATATGTTCATCTGGAATATGTGAAAGTGATAAATTTATGCTATTTTGTTGTTAATTTTCTTTTTATTAGCTGTTCTGCAATGTTTTCATGTCACCCATACTACGAACCGTTCCAAACTATACATACATACATTATAGTATCGTGGGTGGGCCAAGGTTTTTCACATTAAAATTTTTTTTTTATATACTCTCGAAAACCTTCCTCTAGAGACCAAATATGGATCTTTCTCAAATTATTATATTTCATGTTTCCAATAAATTGAGCAGTGCTCATCTCCCATGTAAAAGTACTCACAAATATCCATCCCCATGGCGGGATTCGAACCTACATCTAGTCCTGTTGGATTGGCTGTAGGTTCGAACATTACCATTCGATCAACCAGACTAATAAATGTATCTGTCAAATCTACTGCCTGGTAGCTTTCACCTTTCGAGGTATAGTATTCTTTAATCATTGCTGTATGTACATATATGGTATGATGAAGATAAAAAAAGAAAAATGGTTTCAAGCTATGCTTAGAGCTACTATTATGAATCTAAGAATTCTTTTCCCCCTAATTAAAAGATTTTAATTGGGGAGAATGTATTGTTTCATCACAGTTGATCTTTCAGTGGCACAAATGAGTTGGAAAAAAAAGATATTATTCATTCTTCTGAACTTTTTTTTTTCCTCGTAAAATAAAGCAACATTGATGGCTTGGTCCTTTCATCCTCTCATTATAAGTAGGCACTGTTGTTAACAATGGGTTGGCACTGATATTGTGAAAATCTTGAAAGGAACGTGGAGGGTCTATTAGTGTGACAGTTGATACCCACCAACCTGTGAGGAAGAGGAAAAATTGTGCGAGAATGTCGTCCTTAATTATATGTGCCAATATCACAGATGTCGCTTAGGTGCAAGGCGCCTTCCTTGTCTCCTACTTCTCTCAGTCTCTCTCTCTTTCTTTCTGTCACGTAAAAGCTTGCCAGAATACGCATTCTTTGAGCGTTTCTGTCACATGGAAGTGCCACCATGGTATGGAAACGAGCATGTTGCTGAGACGACAGCATTTTTTTCTTTCTTTTTTTTATTGCCACTCCTCCCCAGGGTGATAAAAGAAGTGAATGCTTCCGTGGTAGCGATCTTGTCAGAACTAATCGCACCACAATATTCTGAAGTTCGAACGCCGTCTCACTTTTTTTTCCCTTTTTTTAATAGGTTAGGGAAGACGACCGATTGCACGGAACGAAGTTTATACAGTGCATTTTTTTTTGCGTTATTTTCTTGTGCATTATTTGAAAAGGACCTAAAAGATTCACCAATTTGCTTTGGAATACAATTCATTTTTTTTTTCCTTTAATGAAGTTGTGCTAATATAATTAGTAGTGCTTACGCTAAGGACCTGTAAACAAATATGGACATGAAGGTTTTTACAAATATAGGGAAATCTCTTACCATTTTGTTTGGAATCATCATTTCATCGATACGTATAGTATACTGTATGCATCGGTGAAATGATGAACCAGGATTACCTGGTTCGTATTATCATTTGTCACTATTCTGTTGTATCATAACAGGCATGTGAAAGATGCTGTTGTGGAATTGACGTGAGCTTCTGGCTGAAAAAAAAATTTTTTTTCTTTCAAAATTAATCTCGATTTCTTATAAAATTTCTACAAACACTAGCAAAAGTTTGTCATAGGCATTTATAATATTAATACTTTTTTACAGGGAGCAGTTTAGTTCTTTTATTTTTTTTTTATTAACGTTTCGTGCTTTACATGTTTCAAAATTTAATTTATATTTACAAAACCTTCTAAAAATACATTTACAAAACCTGGAAAAAAATAACAATACGACTTTTACTAAAATAAAGAGCCAAAAGGCTTCATTTCGGCGATGCACAATTATCAAAATCAAGTGGATATTAAATCCAGCATTATTTCAAAGCCGAATGCAGAAACTATGAAAGTTTCGTAAAGAAGTTGACCAGAGAGCTTACGGGAATACACTCGCCGGCATTTACGAGTTGCCCTATGATTTTAATTACTTATACTTTAATTCATTATTTTTTATTTGTTTTTAAATTAATATTTCATACTTACCTGTATATTAACGGCAACATTTATTGAAAATAAAATGATTTGAACGATGTTCATCACTACTGCATTTGTTTTACAATTGTTAATCCGAGTAACTTTTCTGTTGAGAGATTCAACTCGATCTAAAATTTTAACTGAGATTAACAATATTTAATTACTAGACTGTGGATTCATAAATAAATTAAGACAATTATCCTGATTTGAAAGCAGAGCAGTGAAGTAATTGAACAAAGATCTACGACCTACAATCAGCTTAAGATGCTTTTCATTTCGATTGATAACGATAACAAGGATTCGTCCAGAATTTCTTTGAAAGCCATGGCCCTGATCCTAAATGCTTAATCGAAAGATGCCGCAGAGCTTCACTTAATTAACTAGAGTCAGCCTTCATTTAACGACAAGTTCAAGTCTGCAAAATTTTGCTCTCGCGCGATTTTTATGGGGAGATATATGGCTGCTATTGGTAGGAACGATGCGAGTTTAGATGGAAAGATTTCACTTATTATTATTATTATTCTTTATTAGTAGTTGATTTTCTTTTATAACACTATTTTTGATATCTTCTTTTGTGTAGTATCAAAAAAGACTACAGTGTTTCATTTTTCTAGGTGGAATGATTGTATGCAGTGGCCAGTGTGTTTGTCATACATCTCCGGATACATTTAATTAAAAAAAAAAAAGGATAAACACGTCACTTTCTTTACGTTTACAAGGTAAGTCTCATTTCTCTCTTTATCATTGTTACTGAACGACCTCTTATGACAGGGTTAAAGTTTGTCCATTAGCAATAACCAACTCTTGACAGGCTTTAAAAACAAGTATTAAACATCGAAGGGAAACGTAGCAAAAGCCTTAAAATAATTTCAAACGTTTTCACAGAGGCGTAAGGAAATTGGGAAAAGACTGAGAAACAGTTTTATAAAATATACCGTACCGTAGGGGAAAAAAGTTGCGATATCATTTATTACTTTCGTGAGGTTTAGAGGATTTCACTACTTCCTGAGACTAATAAATATTTCGCTTTCTTGTTTATATAGGCATTGCAGCACTTGAATATTTCATAGCATTCGCTAATGTTTTAATACTCTTCAATAAATGCTATTTAATATACTTCACTATAATGTCCATTCTTTTATTCCCGTTGGTCCATGATAATATACACGTATATATGGTGTTCAAGTTTATATTTCGGTTTAAAATCCTGATCTCCACGTAATTACAGCCTCCTAATTCCTGTCTCTAAGCACACAAGATGAGTGATTAATTGCCTAAATTTTCACTTCTCTAAGTTGTCGATAAGGATATTGGGTCCACTTACTTCTGCTCCACCACCATCCACGTACCATATTAATTTAATTAATTGCATTATTAATTGCCCCTTGTCTAATGTATGGGTAGTTCGGGAAGGTACGAGGGAGAGAAACGGGATGGTTACCGTAGGTTTTATTGTTAGTGCTACCGTCATTACGATAATGAGCGACTGGGCACCTGCAACTCCCTCCCTCAAACGTGGTTTCCAATTCATTACTGTTGCTGTCAGCTGGTTTAGATTTCCGTTGGGGAACATAAAATGACGCTTATCCCTCGCACGGTGTTTGTTCAGCCTTGCTACCGACCTCCAGAGGAGTGCATCATAAGTGGGTCTATTGAGTTACAATGTGTTAATGGTATGCGTTTGTCTGGGGGGCACATCACAAGCTCGTGAAAATGCGACATGCTGCATCATCCATACTTCACCAGCAGGGGGTTGCTGTCTTTATGTAAAAATGTCTGGCAGCGCTCGGTCACATTATTCACTGTCAAGGGCTATCTTTTTTGTATAAATATTCAGCAGTACGCAAATCGCTTTAGAAATTCTCTTTGCCGAAGTAAAAATATTCTCTTCCAGAAACTCGTAACCACTTTTCTTTTCTCTGAAAGATTTCATGTCATCATTCTTCGGGGACTACAGCCGCCGTAGTTTCTGTAATGCCACACCATCCACTCCATTCGTTCCGAGAAGAATTCTGTTTACCACGAAATCTGTTGTGTGAATCAGTCTGTTAAAATAATTTATTTTATAGGTTATCAGGACACTACACACAACACCACTCTGCGTTTTGAATGTAGCGGTTGGTAGCTGCTTCGAGATGGAGTCAAACGCTAACGAATAATCACGTTATTACTGAGTATTTCATCTGGAAAACGCCCAAATGCTTTCATTATGAATACACAGGAAAAGATGCCGTAAAATTTGAAGAAAGTTGGCCATCTTTAAAGCTATTTTCCTTCCCACTCCAACAGCCACACGCCTAGTCGTACTGTGCATTCGTTAATGCACACGCAACTCAAGTGCATTAACATAATTTCAATAGACAACGACACCCGGAAGTTATCCGACGCAATCGAATCTCATTTATTTTGTCTGTTTTTACGTTTGCTTTCATTTTCTATTTTCCTTACAGTTCGTGCATTCGTGCTACTTCGATCTTTGACCTTAACTTATCACCCAGCGCCATCTCTCTCTATTCGAAGAAGGCTTAACACACATTACATTTCTCCTCATCTACATAACAATAGAGGTAGATTAGTTCGCCACACCCATTTAGCCGCGCGTGTAATCGGAGGATAGGAAGGTTGGACACTGTCAAATGTGAAATCCATTTAACACTGTTTACGGCTGCGTCATCGGGAGAATTAAGAAATATGATGGATTTAGTTTTATTTTTTATTTTTTTTGTGCTGTGGGCTTCACGAATGAACATGTCCCTAATACAGCTTATTGATTATGACTGGCAAATTACATCTTGAGGCGAAAAAGTAGCATAATTATTAAAAGAACCGATCAGAAATTGTCTCTGCTCTCCAACAAACTGACTGATTCTAATCTCACTGTGCATGCGGATATTTAGAAATTTTAGGTGATAAGATGACTTTTGTCTCCCCGTGTAAGACCGCTACTCTTCTTTATTGGAGGCCTAAAGTAGCTGTAAAAATAACATATTTGTTACTAGAGCTGAGTTCCCATAATATGTAATCGTTATCCTACCATGAATAAATGTCCGATAGGTTTTATGTGAATCCTACCTTTCGCGAGACTCCGTAGCTCGGTAGGTTTCGACAATGTATTTTGATTGGAAAGACCTGGGTTCTAATCCCGTCTAGAACACAAAGAATCTTTAATGAGTTAGCCGATCTCATACGAAGGTTGAAGGGTTCTTCCCTCCACAAGACTATATTTTTTGAGTGCGGAAAAGGAGAAAGTACAGGAAGTTCTAATGTCTGATGTTTGAAGTTACGTAGCTCCAAAAAAAAAAGCCACGTTAAATGAGGCATTTTGGAAAGTCCAGTCTTTGTCAAACCATATAACTGCAAAGTAAACCTTGCTAATTGGATACACGAAAATTGTTGGATTCTGACAACATAATATGCAAACAAGTATGCACCGTGTGTACAGTTGAAATCTAACGACTCTGCTTCAGGTATTAGTCGGACAACGTATGTGTAGTATTCTCGCGTATGGCTGAAGTCGTATCTCTAGACATGTGCTAGTTATTAGTGTGTGTGTGTATGCATATATATATATATATATATATATATATATATATATATATAAAACTACACAAAATTATTAGACCTACAGGTTTCTCCATTGGCCCTGCTTGTAGGTTATTTATAGAGATTCACAGGGACAAATTTTAAGACTGGAAAAGAAAAGGCTTAACCGAAACTAATTTACACCAGAGTTATCGATGGCTTGAATCTAGTATACAATAATAAGATCAGTGCTCGATTTACGCATTAAACGCCCCAGTACCAGATTATGAAAAGCATAAAATCACTGCTTAATTTAAATATTATATAATTCAAATAATTATTAATAATTGAAAGTGTATTATAGCACTTTATATAGTACGACAATATTAGTTCTATAATATAGTTAGTTTTTAAATTTACAGTTAATTTAAATTATAATAATATATCATACCTTAAAATAATACATTTTATATGACATTGTGCTTGAATAATAGATAATTATTATACTGTATTTCTAAGAAAAAAAAGAACACAAAAAAATAAAAATGCTTTCGTATGCTAGAATCTTAACCCCACTAGTCAATAAAATATAAATATAAACCAGTAAACCTAATCACAAATTTAAAATACGTTATTTCATAAACGGAACAAGGTGCTAAATAATTCGTTATGAAACCATAAAGCATAAGCGATAAAATGTGATAAATAATAAATAATTGCTCCTATTCATATTAGAAATTGTTAATTCTTGACCACAAAGATGAATGAAAATTAACTATTATTTAGATATTGGTCAAGTGTAGGTGAATAACTAATTTTCGTTTCTTTGCTTTCCTGATTGTACCCAGATGAAGCCGACAATACAAGCCGGCGAAACTAGTTGGCAATTAAATTAGTTATTCACCTACACTTGACCAATATCTAAATAATAGTTAATTTTCATTAATAAATAATTGCTTTTAGTAGGAAACAAAATAGTTGTCACTTAATGTAATGGTTCCTCGTTCGATAGGTTATAACTCCAATACGATAATCTTTTCTGCAGCGCTTGATTTAATTGATGTAACCAATGGTGTTAGCAATAAAAGGTTGGTGATCATTAATTTCTCCCGTCTATCCTAATAATCTGTAAACAGAGCACATTGAATAACAGATGTACTGTACTGCGTATGATGGCTTTGAATGTACATTTGAACGCCGCCGATAATCTATCACATCCATACAGCTTTGCGAAGCATTGTGTGTGTGAGTGTGTGCGCACATACGTCGGTTAAAAAAAAAAGTCTTTTAGATGCTTTTTTAGCTTCTGTTTTATTATTAGTAATGTAGAATAACCCTTAAAATCCAAAAGAAATTGCAAAAAAGGAAAGAAGTAACGTGAAGTTGGTTAATTGTGAGATCCGATAAATAGATCAATATTTAATTATCGTGTCAAATAAACAGACAGGTCAGATGAGTTACTGGATAATGAATGCCTTTATCGATTATGCCAAGGATTAATTAATGTTGGTTAACAATTGTTAGTTATCTAAACATTTTGATAATTAATTGGCGTGTTAGTTAAATGCAAATAAGGTAAAAAGTGATTAAGCACTATGTAAAGAATAATTTGACGATCACTTTTCATTAGAGCATTTCCTACCGAAATTCGGTAGTTCTACCGAATTTTTTTTGCTTATTAAAACATCAAAATCTCCTTAATTTAATTAGCTTAATTAATAGCTGTAGCTACTGTTTTAATACTGCATGTTCTGGCAAAAACACTCTCGAACTCAGGTGAAGTCAGTTAATTTAGATGGTGCTGCTGCAAATTCCCGAGAAAATAAAAACTTAAAAACTTTATTATTTTTTTAGAAAATGCAGTAGTAGTCGTTAATGTGGTTCCTTAATTCATTATCGTCCGAATTATAAAGAAAATGTTACCCAACTAAAAGCAGAAATGTGCAAACGGAATGAACACGAATGAGTGTTTATGCATCTTATTAATAATAAAAACATGAAAAAAAAAAAAACAGTCCTGAAAGTCAGAGAAATTTAAACCTTAACAGAACTGATAAGAAATAGTTTTAAATTATGCAGATAATAGATAGGGTCATTTATGATTTGCGTATGCACAATAAATATGGTAGGGAATTAGATACTCAGTATTTTTTTAAACCGATGCTTTATAGTTAATTTTAATCAAAAATATCAGCCCAAAGACATGCTGAATAATTATAATTTTAATTAATATAGAGCTCTGTAACAATTATATGGAGTTCATAATTATTGTGATTAATAAATAAATTAATTATATTAAAATGAAAATTAAAAACTTTAGCCTGTCTGTAATACCAGATCAACAATCCAGTCAGCTTAGTCAAGCCAAGAGGTGATTATCATGCAGGGAGTATCGATCGTTTAACAGTGACAGTACCTACTTGGAGTTTCAAAGAGAGTTGGCTCTCTTCTGTCCGAATTCTTTACTTTATCAATCTTTCATCTTTATAGGTTAACTAATTATCTATATAAGAAGCTCCATTTATTACAATATTGTAACAAAAAATACGAAACTTTTATTATAGTTTTTTTTTATTGTTTATCTCTTTCGCCTAATAGCAGTTTAAATCACTGCTGTGAGTGTATGCAGAGGAAGTTCACTGAGCAGGTAGAGCGTTCCTTTTCCCCTATCTTTTCTGCGATGAACTCTCAACAAGAGATGGTTATAACACGATACATGTGACACGTTGAGCTGTGCAAGGGTTTTCAATCCGTTGCGCGATTTTAAGCAAGTACACAGGAAATCGGAAGTTATGCCGAATGTTTTCCTTCTACCACGGCGAAAGTGTTTACGTTATGAGTACGTTCAGTAAGGTCAAAAACACTCATCCTGCGTTTTGAAGTGTTGTCTATGCAATGCGGTACGCTGGGATGCAGGAAAAGTTAATGGACCATTAATGGATAGGTGATGCGTAAATACAGCATATCCCACCCAAGTCAGCCCTCTATTCCAGCGGTATGTCCTGTTTCCATGAACAGGGTTTTGGCGA
The DNA here is from genome assembly GCF_054136105.1 of Typopeltis vanoorti. Lineage (NCBI taxonomy): Eukaryota > Metazoa > Arthropoda > Arachnida > Uropygi > Thelyphonidae > Typopeltis > Typopeltis vanoorti. The sequence continues at coordinate 66,584,943 of NC_143555.1, read as the reverse complement.
GGCGAATATTCCCATCTTCTAAGCCGTACAGTTAAATGAAATGCTAACAGGGGAGCTTCTTCGTAGCTCAGTCGGTATCGACGATGCCCTTCGGTTGGAAAGACCTGGGTTCGAATTGAAGGTGAGTTAGCCCGTCTCATACGAAGGTGGAAGGGTTCCCCTCCCGGGAATTTGGCTTTTTCATCCTGTAAAACAAAGTAGCCAGTTTGAAGAACGCACACAGTTAATAGCCACAGTACGCTGATCTCATAGCCTTAGTTGCTTCGGCCTTAAATCCAGATAACAACTAGACCTCTAGGTGGAGGGTGACTTTCGTCTTAATTAATTAAAATTATAATAACGGAAATAACCTCGCGTAAATATTATTTAGTAGTAGAATTTTCGCTTGAGTATCACAGGCATCTTCAGTACATGTAAAAAGCTAATTAAACAATAACTGATAATTTTAAAAGGCACAACCTAAGTAGCTAATGTAAGATAACTAAAAAAGGTCATTAAATTTCCTAACTTATTTAAAAAAATAGATAAATAAATTATATATATAAAATTAAAAAAGTTAGGAAGGATTAGCTTATTTAAAAAGTACTATCTCCCACAAAGGGGATAGATGTAGACCACCGGATCTGTTTAAGTTAGGAAAGTGAAATAAAGTTTCACATGTTTCTTTATAAAGCCGTCCAAGGATTTTTGTCTTGTTCCAATGAACTCTGTCTAGTGATGATGGCATGTTCTGCAAGTCCAGACTGTTCAGGTTCAAGGTATTGAATATAAGACTTGTGTTCTTCTAGCCGAATAAAAGCAGATCTCCCTGTTTGTCCGAAATAAGATAATCCACAAGAGCAAGGAATCTGGTAGACACCTGGATAACTGAGATGTGTAAGCTTGTCCTTTGGAGAAGTGAGAAAGATGGAGATTTTTCTGATTGGTCAAAAGGCAACAAAAATATTCAGTGGTTTGAAAACTTTTGCTATGCGTTCACTAATGCCTTGCTCATAAAGGATAGTCGTTATTTCTTCTCTATTTGAAGAGGAAGACAAATCAAAACTACTCAAAGCTCTTTTGTGAAGTAATTCTTATATCCATTAGATAGCAAAGAGGAAATAATATATTGCAATTCTTTCTGTCGTAGTTCATCTGAAGAACAAAAGGAATGGGCCCGATGAACCAGTGTTTTAATAGTTCCGCCTTTTGACTGGGATGGTGATGAGATTTAGCATGGATATAATGACCTGTATGAGTCTTCTTCCTATAGACTAAGAAATGTAGGTTACTATCTGGTTCGCGAAGAATTAAAAGATCTAAAAAGGCTAACTGCCAGCAAAGGTTGGTCGATTGGTAGAGTCTCCGTTACTAATGGCTCACGCAAAAAGTTAAGCAACTCTGAGTGCGGTTAGTAGTTGGAAGGAGGTGATCAATCGTTCGCTGCTGTTGGTACTCTGCTGAGGACTGGCCATTCTCACAATCCTCAGTAGAGGACTGGCCATTCTCACAGGGTTAACTTCGGCCTGTAAACTGACGTATGTCAGACGTCTGTACCCTCGAGGGCACGTGGGGATATGACATTAACAAAAAAGGCTAACTGTTTATTTACTTCTACTTCTAGGATGAACTGGATCCTTGGATGAAGCGCATTTAATTTAGAGAGAAACTGTTGTAATTCATCAGAAGAACCATTCCAGATAGCAAAAATGCCATCTATCTACATATCTGAACCAATGAGTAGGTTTGGGGGAAATGTCAAAAATGCGTTCTTCAAAGTCTTTAGGTGAAACACCCTCTCAGCTTAGTGGAGGTGCGAGTGCTGTTGTCACATTTTGCTGCAGATTAAGACATCCAGTTTCTGCCTTTCCCAATCTTTTCATGCATGCATGCAGCACGTGATGGCTTCGACATTCTGTAATTAACTAGGAAGTACCCTCCTCCATTCTAGGACCTTCCTGGTTGGCCGGGTGATTAGCATTTTCGCACTCCAAATGGCTTCGGGTTCGAATCCCGCTGCTAGCATAGATGTTTGCGATTGTCTTTTGGTGGGCAACGAATTGCGTCGTTTGGTGTGATACCACTGCCCTGCTTATTGGAGGTCAGAAATAGCTTGAAAAAGTTTCATGTTTGTTCTCTTGAGCAGACTTTCGGATTATGTAAAACAATAAATAAGAATATAAAAATGAATAAATTATAATAAATAGTAAAGTTCATCTCCACCCATAGTACTAATGTACTTCAGATTTAGAGCCTTTCGTCGGTGTGGGTCGCATTAAAAAAAAAAAAGAAAGAAGTTGCTTTCGCTAGATATCAAATACCCTAATAACTCATCAGGATGTTCCCGCTACCACTTTCTCTGCTAAATCATGCCTGGAGGGAGCCCGAGTATAGCACCGGGCAATGTCGAGGTCACGCTAAGACTAGTTGAGGTTCCTTAATTGGTATCTTCTACGACAATATTTCACCTTAATCTTAATCCTCAAATCTCCTGAATAGCATCTGTTTTGTCTAAAGAATTCCTTGTCTCACTTTATTACTACCTTTGTCGCTCTGCTAAATCAGATCATTCTTACCTCTTTAATTATTTTTCTATGAAAATTGACTTACACAGTAATTACCAGAATAGTGAGATCATCTACGTTGAAGGCTACAATGTTCAGAATTCAAATTGGCACCCACTTATCTAAGTTAGCAGATCAGGCTGGAAGAGAAACAGGAGTATTTAATGTCAGTAATGAACTAACCGATATTTACTTAACAAACAGAATAGCGGATAATGCTCACCATTCTCTCCCTCGTCACCTGACCATATCTTAATCAGCTTCCTCCAAATACACCGTAAGTGTTAATTCTCCTCTTATGGTGCAGTTGCTAAGAGGAGAACTAACACTGTAGGTGTTAGTTCTTCTGTTAGCAACTGTACAGTAACTTTGTCCCAAGTGTTCTCTTCTACAGATTCATTCTTCTCTTAGCCAGCCAGCCAGTCTCAGCCTTTTGTCCTTTGGTACTAGTTTAGATTATTTCTATGCCTCAAAATGATCTGATTACTGTTTCCTTCTACTGATCCAGACACCTTCTCTGAATAACTGAAATAATACTTGTTGAATAAGAATTTTCGTTATCAGTCCACACAAAACCAACCATTACTTTGTAAGTCTTGGGTCTCCAATAAGTATGGAGAGGCGTCAGTCCAAGAAAAAATCAGTTTATCTTAAATCTGTCAAGTCAAACACCCAAGATTTGCATTTAGTTTACAGTCCGCAACATATGTTAGAAAACAGAAAAAGAAAAAAAAAACACTTGCAGCTTGCTTAAACGGCAGTCGATCTTTTTGTTCCATCCCTTTTCTGATCTTTTGCCAGAAAGACAAGTAAATTTGCAGCAATCTAGATACTAATGTGTCTAGTCTTGATGGTAGCCCCACTTGTGCTCTGACCTTACCCATTCCGTGGTTTGTACTTGGACACACATACCATGAAAAAGTTTGAAGCCTTTTTCTTTGGTCTTTGTCGCTTGTGATCTTTCCAAAGCATTTGATCGAGTCATAGAGTCGTTCTTACCAGGCTACTATTTTATAGTCTTTCCTGCACCATATGCCATTGAGTTCCTATTTCTCTCTGTCGTTCATTGCGTATTATGGTGGATGGTTTCTCCGATTTCTCTGTCACTTCCAGGGCACCTCAGTGCCCCGTGCTTTTCCTATGCATTAATAGCGTTCTCATTAATCTCAAATCTTGGCCATAGTTTCGCCGATGACAGTACATTCCATTGCTCTTCTTCATTTGAGAATAATTATAGTTCTCAGATGATTTAATCTTGTAGATCGTCCATAATCGTTGCCTTAAACCCTAATCTCCTCGGCATTCTGAAGTCGGTTGAAAAAATGCAGCGAGTTTCACTGCTACCTTACTTATGTTCCCAGTCAACATCAGTTTTTTCCTCTTGATTGATCTTCGCATGAAGGCTATCCTGGCATGAACACTTACATCCATAAAATCCAGAGCCTCCAAAAACTTGGGTGTTCTCTTTCGTTTAAATCAATACTTTTCACCTGAACATATTTATAAATCGCAAATCTTCCGAACCATAGAATACCGTTCTCACGCTTGGGGTAATTCACCAAAAATCTCCCTAAGGCTGTTCACTGACCTCTCTCTCTCTCTCTCTCTCACTCACACACGCGATCATCTTCTGGTTAGCATTCATTCACAGTTGAACTCCGAAATTATTGTATCAGCCGTCCTGTGTTTTCATGTTTTCATTTCACCTGCTGGAAAGGCCTTCTCAGTAACTGATTTCCACAGTACAAATATCTCTTCAAGAAACCACCTGTATTCACGAAGCCTGACTTCGCCTGCCTTTATCGTCATCTTTAATCTTGAAAGCCAATATTTATTAATGTTGGCATACGATACACAAAATGAACGAAAGAGCATGTAGAGTCACCGAAAGTTGCGTTTGAAAAGTGCTTGCAACTTGGAAACAAGTGCATAATTCAGGAGTATGCATATTTTGAAATGAATTAATGTTTCCACTAGGTAAAATATATCATTTTGGCAATCAGAGTTTTAATCATGCATTTTTTTAATTATTCCACCTAATTCAGACATCAGTTCACTTTAATGTATAAAGTTTGATAATTAAACGCCGCATGCTATCTATTCATATTTTTCCTGTTTTTCTCTTCTTATTGTGTCTTCTTTCAGATCATTTAAAGCTGTTGAAGTATTTTGCAGTCGTTGTTGCCTTGATGCGCCATAATGATTGTTCCTAATGATAATGTTCTAGTGATAACATAACCTTAATGGTAACGCACGCTTTATCTTGCTCACTAAATAACTGTGATATTGTAATAATGGAAAATAACTGTCATTTGAAAATGATACCAAGTTGGTATAATTTATATATCGAAAAGGAAAATGAATTTATATACTAAAATATAATATATAAGCATGAAAATTACCTCGAGCACTTTTGGTAGTACTGTTACATGTACCTGCATGTTAGAAACAAAATAATTTGGGTCATTTCATGGGGTTCAGGCAATTGCTACACTCTTGTTTCGTGATGCAAGGTCGGCAATAATAATAATAATCGGAGGAGGATCAAATATATGGTAATATGAAAACCACCTTATAATCCGGAAATAATTGCAAGGAAAACAATGTAAATGATTATAAAAAAAGTCATATTCTTCTGTTGATAAGCATAAGGTTTAATATTAGAAGGATGTTCTTAGAAGAATGAATAATAATAATAATAATTTCCAGTATTCTTTTGTAAACACCAATTTGATGAAATCTCAAAATTACTTAAGAGAATATTAAGGCAGAAATCTTTGATATGAATTGCTTTGGTATTGTACTTCGGAAGATAATAATGTATACTTAAAGCCTTTTAATTTATGATATGCATTCATTATCATTATTATTATTTTTATTATTATTTCTAAAATATATTTTGCGATTTATAATTTTGACAATCAGAATTTTAGCATATACAGACTAAGTGGTATCATGCTCACTATTAGGTAATGGCAAACGACATTTCTGTTGCTATGTATTCTGAAATTTTAATAGTTTCTTACCAGCTGTTTTCCTTCTCATCATTATTATCATGTGTTGTTTACCCTCCTGTCAACAACTCACGATATTTGCTAATCTTTCCTCTCTCTCTCTCTCTCTCTCTCTCTCTCTCTCTCTTTCTCTCTTCCATTCTGTTTAAGTGACTATACCATCTTAGATTAGTGTCAGATTCTTTCCTAACATCTTCGTTTTTAATATGATTACTGCCATTGATGCCATCTGTTCACTCTCTTAAGTTTTCTCCTAACTGTTATATCTGTTGTCTCCAGTCTTTGATCAAGGGATTTGTTTCTAATCCAGCTCTCAGCGCCATAAATTAAAATTGGTTTGAACACTGTCTTGTATGCAGCTAATTGAGTGTTTTGACTAAATTTCTCTTTTATTTCATATAAATTTATAGATTTACCACTCTACCAAAATCTTTGCTAATTCTGTCTATTTTCATATTTCAATTACCATATTCACTAAATATTGTGCTTAAATAGCTAAAATATTTTTCCTTTTCTATAAATTTTCTCATTCAGGATGCAGTTAACGTTTTCAGTGTTCCTGTCTTTTTCATTTTTTTCATTTTTTATTACTGCCAGTTTTCATACCACATATTTAAAAACCAGCTACTTAGTTTCTTATGGAATCCTGCAGAACTTTAACTGCATTTATTTATAACATCACCTGAATAAAGTAAAGAGCTGAGTTGAATAGCTCGAATTTGGATGCCAGGCCTAATTTCACTTTCTTCATAATGGAATCTGTAGAGACGATGAATTACAGTGGAGATAATGTGTACTCTTGTTTCGCATCTGATGCTGACTTATAACTCAAATAATGTCCCTTTTACACCATATAATTGGAGCGTTTTGAACAGCTTTCCCCTTATCATATGCGTTTCAGCTATACAAAGCTTAATTACACGATTTTCGATGACTTCTCAACAATTTATCTTAAAGCGAAAATCTGATCCTAACATCTATTTGGCCTGAAACCAATTTGTTCTCCAATTTCTCTTCCACAATTTTTCTTAACTTTTTTTTAAGTATGTTTTCATAATTCTTACTTGGAATGTTTACTAAAAAAATTCGTCTGTAATTTCCACATTGTTTTATTTCTCTTTTTATACATGGGTACTATGAGCTCTACTCCAATAATCTAGAATTCAACTTTCTGACCATGCCTTCTGAATTATGCAGTGTAGTCACGGTAAACTTTTCATATTTCTATATTTGAGATTGACCTCCCCCCCCCGTCTCAAAAAGTTATATAGGACTAAATCGGCCTCGCCTACTCCCTTAAAGGAATCAGAGGCGTTAGCAGTTTACTTGACTTTTATAATTTAGCATTTCTGGTCGAATATCGTCTGCTCTAGCTGCCTTTCTACATTTCCGGTTTTTTACTGGGTTTTTCTACCCGTAATATTGATATATACTCCTAACTGCATTCTTAATGAATATTTTCAGCTATATTTCTGTCAGTTATTGTTTCATTTATCAGTGTTTCAAAGGAATTACTCCATATATCTAGAATTTCTTTGTCTTCAATTTTAACTCGCTTTTCTCATCTGTTATCTCGCCTTTTCTAACCTTTTTCGGTAGCCTCCAGAATATCTGAAGGCTATCAGAATATCTACAAAGACAATTACTATAATAGATATAATTGTCTTTGTAGTTTTTTAACGAATGTTTACTCTGCCTATTGGAATCTATGAGATTGCTCAACTAGCTTATAATAGTCCTGCCATGCTGTATTAACAGATTTGAAGTCGATTAACACTTTCATTGCCAAGCTGAAAATTGGAATTTCGTGTGGTGGCCAAATTTTTTTAATTTTTTTATTTAGTTAGCGACGTCAACGCGATAACGCGTGATCGGCCGCCCGGTGAGAACTCGCATCACGCGATGTCACGTGATTGACAATGAACGTGTTAACTCACTCCATTTTGTCTCTGCAAATGTTTACAAAAAAAAAACTAAAATTATGTGCGGCTGTTTGCTAAGCATCCGTACTTAGTTGCAATGATGCACTTAGGCTTGAATCCTGTTATATACTGTATATGCAAAGATCCCATTCTTAGAAGAATGTAGCATATATTTTTTCTCCCTCAGGATGCTTTGAGTTTTCTCCTACAAACCCGGCAAAACGATCTGAACAGGTGGTTGACATGCAGAATGGGTATCAAACCAAGGAGTTTTTTGTTATGTGTTTGAGTAATTTCGTTTTAAGTTTTGACCATTTTTTTATTCTCCTTCATTCTCTCTCTTCTCACTTATCTTTTTCACTTCCTTCTGATTGTTCTTGAGTTTGATTACTTGTCTTTTTCTATATTAATATCTCCCTAGTTTTTTCTTTATCCTGCTAAACTTCATATAACGTCGTCTCCTTTCTTTTGTTCCTTTTCTTACTAAAATTGCGATATTAAAACTGATCAATAGCAACTCTCAGAGGGCCTATCACTGATGGGATTTTAGCTATTAGTTCCCTGACGTGTCTACAGAAAAAAAAAAAAAAGGATGAAACGCATCGTTTCTTTCCTTTTGTGTAATTTTGTGAGAATGTGAACTCTGAAACCTAAAGCAATGTCGTGTGAACTTATGCTGCTTGGCGTTATGCATCATTGCTTTTATTCATAATCGCTATTTCCCCTTTTCCATTTAGCTTTAAAAGGTGTTGGAAAAAAAAGCTTTAGTCATCTGTGTTGGAAAAAAAAGTTTTTAAAATGTTGCAACAAATGTCACTCGAAAGAGATGTTAATATGACGAATGACGTGAGAATGAAATTTGAGTCAGCAAATAAATATTTAAACGAACTAATTATGTGTTATGACCGTAATTTCACGAATAAGTTTAACGCATCTCAGTCTTTGTGCGACTTATTATTTTGCCATTAATGTAACCCTTGACCTGGAATGCGTGATCTACTTTGTACGATATTTGCACACTAGTTGTTTAATCACCAAAAGGTAGTTACGAATTAGCATGGAAACAGCGCTACTACATGACCCTTCAGTGAACAATTAACACCTCAGGCAGTGAAACCAGTAAGAGTGTTACACAGCGTCTTGTATACTCGCAGTGGTGTGACTATCGCCTTGGGTGATAACTGCCAATCAGAATCACTCCTTGAAGACTGATGTTTTTTTTTTATGAGAAAGGACGATTTGTTTCAAGCGCAAATTCATCGTGTAAGATAAATGTAAGCTGCCAACCATATCTGCATTGTCCTTGTGTCTTGTTAATGTAGCTGCAGTTGACATGAGCTAAGTTTTTTTAATTGTGTGGTCTAAGCTTAAGAGGATACACTAAAAGGAAAAGACGCGAGTGATGTTGATATAAGATTTTTATATGTGAAAGACATCAAGAAATTTGTAATTTCTCTATGTTTATTTAGTCACCTTCTCAACTAGTGACTTTTTAGGAATCCATATTTTAAAAATTTGTACTTGATATTTGAAAGCAGCGCTTTTTATAGTGAAACAGGAAGAACAACAGGCCTGCATCACTATTATTCTTTCATTCGTCAATCTCCTCATGACGAATTAATTAACAGCGACATCTTTACAATATCATGCTTACCGAATATAACGTTAAATATGGTTATTAGATATCCTTTTGTGGATTTTCTTACTGACACTGTCATTTTTCGAAGTCTTGCGTTACTGCGAAATTGGACGAGGAAGTTAAAAATGTATGAAAAAATGAAAGGCAATTTTGTTAATGTACCAAAGGCTATTTTGTATAATGGATGAATCTTTCCGTCCATCTAAGTGGAAAGATTATTGGGTCATATCGGAACGAGAGACTACTGGCCATTTACCCGCTTTGGGTTGTCCTTGTTATAGATGCATCATCATCGCAAAAACTACCATAATATGGATTCTACGGAATAGATTTTTGTGTTTATTCTGTTCATAAGAAGTATGAATTCGCCGTTTTTTTTTTTAAATATATTATTTCGCAACCACGCTTCTTAGTTTCGGAATATCAGATGATTTATTCTTTCCTCCTTTTCTTCATCACCTTGTTCATAATTCAAATCGTAGTTTGTTATAAAACTGATAATTATCTACAACGCACTCATTTCCTTTCATATTAATTGCTTACACTCATTTAAGACTTAATTTATCTTGTGGGTGAATTTCTGGGTTAGGAGCAAATTAATCAAGTGAAAAGACTAATGTTATCTCGAATAGCCTGCTGTACATCAGATAACATTAGGCAGACCGAGAAAATGAAGTCATTTTTTTTCTTTATCTTTTTCTTTATTTATTTGCTTTCTCTTTGTCCATTACCTGATTGCGTATATGTTCACCAGGAAGCAGCAGCACTACTGAATGTCGATTGTTTACTGCACGCGGTACGCTAATTCAGGAACCTGTTTGAAATGAGGTACGACAGGAGATTCGTGTTTGATCCGAGATTTGCCTTATGACAGCGTTGTACGGTTTTCTACAGACAAATATGATTCATATTTATTCCCCTCCGCTCTCTTCTAAATCATTGAACTAACATTCGTCATGCTTCATCATATGTTGATAATGTTATAACTTCTTTTTTGTACATGACCATTTGTTATGCATTTTTATATCTTCGACTTTATTTATTTTCAGGTATTTATACTTCGTATTCACAGCGCTGCACTGTTCAGAAAATACTCATTCATTTCATTTTAGAGGCCATCTATCGAGAGCTCGCTTTCTCGAGATGTTTTTCTTCGGTTCCTTGCAGTCGATGATCGTTTATATTCCTTGTGGTATAGCAGATCTTATTTTTTTTTGGCATCCGTTCAAAATCTACTTAATTTGTTATGGTAGATTACTAGAAAGATAAGAAGGTGAACGTGTGTTGGTAACAGAGCCCTACGGTCATATTTTGCTTAACGTCAACACAAGCAAATGAATATTATAGCAGTAATGAAAAACGGAAAATGTTTTATGGACCGTTTTATTGCTTGTGGTGGTCTTGTACCATTGATGGCTTTTATTACAATGTAAACAGAAAATTAACTGGCTTTTCTTGTTGCATCTCCAAAACTTTCCCATATCAACGAGGTTCGCATGTTAATATTAACCACATTTATTTATTTTTATTTTTTAAATTCATGCTTTAAACCAGGGTTTCCCAAACTGTGTTCCGCGAGAAGTTTTCCTGAAATTTGTCATTTTAGTTTTCTAAGCATTTTTCAGGAGTAAATATTTTTTAGTGGAAATATTCAGAGGAGAATACTATTCCTGAATATGTCGAAAAGCTCAGACCCGGAACGCCTAATAACATTTGTGTAGCAAATGTTAGTGACCAAGTCGTGTATTTTTAAACATGGAAGTATTCATGAATTATCGTTAATTTTCACACATCGAAATCTTTCAACAATTGGGAAAGAGAATACCGCTATTTATGACCGATCATAAAAATTGCCCGCAAGCCGATTACAACAATGGGAGGCGTATCCTCTGTTCTCAAAACTGAAAGAAATAACATCTGTGTTGCAAATATTAGTGATCAATCAGCAAGGAAATATAAAAAAAAATTTTTCCACTGAAATTGAAGATCGAGGTAGTCTGTATCCGGTTCTCAAATCTAGTAATACTGAATACTTTCTTCGCAAGTTCGTATTGTGGGATGAAAGTTTCGGAACCGTAGTGCCGTGATTTTTTAAAAGTAATAGGCCTGAAGATTTAAATTTTAATATGAATAAGAGACAAGGGACTTTATTTAATTTTGGTATTAAGAAATCTCTTATTGAAGGTGTTTGTGACGCAACAGATAGTGAGTCATCCACCTCCAGCCTGCAAAGCGATCTCCAGGATGTACAAAAGGAGGGGAAAACTACCAGCACACAGGAGAAAAAGTCTGCATTCACTTGTAAGTACTGATAATAATATTATAAATATATTTGGTGATCAGAATGGGATATGTCAATGAAAATCAGCACAAATTAATTTAATGATGTTTATGTTTAATTATTAATTAATTGTCAATTATTAATTAATAATAAAAAATCAGCTAAATTAACAATTAATTATTAATTAATACATTACAAAATAACCAAGGTGTTCCGTGAAAATTTCAGGATTTGTGTAGTGTTCCGTCGTAAGAAAAGTTTGGGAAACGCTACTTTAAACAATGGTAATATTAATAGCAATAAAAGAAATTGGAGCTGTGTGTGTGCCTTAAGAATATATAGATAAGTACTTCAAAATCTATTTAAATTCAGTAATTTTGTGCGATGCATTAAAAATTGCTAATTTTGTGCGATGTCGCACTTGACCCATCATCTCCAAAGATGACACGGGAATAAAATTTTGCATAGCCATTATTGCACTTGTTACGCGTAATTTTTTAAGTTAAAAATCATTTTTAAATTTAAGAATTAAAGTTTTACGTTTTATTTCAGTATTAAGAAGTTAAACAGACTGACACGAGATGAATTGGACTAGTAATTAAGTGTTCTTTTTATGGAGCGTCTCAATTTACGGAGCTGATTCATCATTTTTACTAAAGAGCGTAATCACAGAAATAAATTGCTGCATGTTTCATGGAGTCAAAATTCTTGTGAGCAACTGCGCGCGGGGGGGGGGTGAATGAATAAATAAATGAATAAAGGAATAGAAAGGTTCACATCTACGTAGTGAAACATAAATCCTTTAAAAGATTATTTGCGCGTGCCATTCAATTCACGTGTGTAGAATGCATTTAGAGCAGACCAACGATCGATATGTTGGGGACTGATGGCACGTTTTCGCGCGCTAAACAATACTGGCAGCAGTTTCCATTAGACCGCTTTTGGGTTTGGTTAATGCTCTCAGTAGATATTTGAAATTTTAAAATACGTTTCTAAGCAGATTCGGCGCACCTCTGAAGAAACAGCGGGAGATCTCTTCGGGGATTTCGAACGAAATAATAGAGCTGGTAAATACAGACTTTATTATTTTTATTTGGCCATCAGCTGCTACTTTTATGCTTCGCTGTCACATCGACGTGTGGTTGTTAAAGTAAAATTTATGCACGTACGGATGATACTCGGTTTTATATCTTCTCTCCCCCCCCCCTCGTCTTCTTTTTTCGCTTATTCACTTCTTTGCCTGTGCAAGCACACGTTGAAATAAATGCAAAGGAATACTTTTAGATGGAGGAGAACAACAGCAAATCGCATAAGTACACCAAGAAGGATTTCTTAAATTACATTTGAACAGACATTCCTAATAGAATTCTGAAAATTCGTCACAAGAGATACGTGTTTGCATAAAATAAGGAAGAAATCGCTATTTAAAAAGTCTCCTGATATTGAAAGCAGTGTATTTGATAAACAGGCATAGAATTCTCCATAAAGAACACTTATATTGGGATGTATAACTTAGCGATGCCAGATAAGGTGCCCATATATGTCCTCATCTATCTTTATTTTAATAACCAGTTTCACATCTCGAAACGACCATTACGGTGAATCAGCGGTTAATACGTTATACCTTCCATAACATCGATCCCTTTATTCACCACGCCTAACAGCTTACTGTATTCACTGCTTGAACAGCCTTCAGTTGCGAACTGTGCAAAGGGGGGGAGGGGGGGAAGGAAATCTAACAAGCAACATGAAATTAATACAGTTGCTCGTTTCAGTACTTGGCACATTGTTGTACACGCGATAACTGTATTACACGTTACATGTTTCAGCAATATCTGAGATCGGCTACTGGTAATATTTCCTATAAACACAGTTTAGAGTTGCTGCTCAGCACCAAGTTTGGTTTAACTTGTCAAAGATCAATGGCCAGCTATTATGAAGTATTAACGTAAAACTAACCAGTCGATGACCACTTTGCTATTAAGATTATTAACAACTCTGTGATTATTCGTATTCTATCTCAAAATAAACAAGATTCCGAAAACCTTGCATTTCTGAAATACTGTCCCTTCTAGTACGAACACAACCCTGCAAAGCAGACAGAAGATAGAATGTCAAGAAATAAGTTAGTAAATTCCTTGCTAACTTATAAAAAGTGCTGTAGGATGAACATACAAAATAACTTCCATTGCTAGCCACGTATTAGTTGAGACATCGCACCACTGACAGCCTCGCGCTTTCCAAAGTTCCTATCTTACAGCATGTTCAACACATATCTTCAGTTCTATAGTTTTCTAATTAATAAATAAAATACTGTATTTCTCCTAAAAAGCTTTATAAGATTTTTCTTAATAAATATTTTATAATTAAATTGGAAAAATCTCAGATTTTTTTTGCTTTTCGACTGTAGAAAACGATTTAATTGTAGTTTTAATTAGTTGGATACCGAGGTCTTGATTTTCTTATGGTTCTCCTAGAAGCGCGTGCTGTTCCATCATATATTTGATAGTGTTAAGCCATTATTTTAGGCTCAAGCTATTGAATTATTTCCTATTCGATTATAGTAATATAATTACATATATTTTGCGGTAATACTTATCTTACTATAAATCTAAAATAGAATATAGCAATAATAATTTGCATTTATAGTACGTTAAAGGAATATTATATTTGCCTTAATCCATCTAGTGAGTAATTATTTGCTGCTTTTTTATTTATAAAGTCTGGTAAATTTTTTTTTTATTTATTTTATTTTTGGTGAACGTATTGGAATATTATTATTTCAGTAAGCAGACTATTCAATTTATTTTTATTATTAATAATAAAATTTTATTATTCATAAAATTAAAATTAGTTTATTTTTTCTGAAACAAATATTAGCAAAAATACTTTTGCAAATCATTTTTGCTGTTATAAATACACTGGTGACGAAACCTCTAAGGTCTTTAATGACAGTATGCAATAAACAAAGCAGAGCTTTTAAGTAAAACGAAACACTGATCAAAGGGTTTTTTTAAGCAAAAATAAAAAAAAAATACGTAAGTGAATCTTATTTTTACTTCTCTTGTAACTCTGGCTGTATTTAACTTAGCATATCTGAGAATCCTATTGGATGTCGACGTAGCCACAAAAAATGATAACAATCTTACAATGAGCTCAAATAATTTCTTATCAATTTAATTTTGAAAATGCACCCTTTTTTTTGTTGTTAGACGAGTATTAAAGCGAGAGGTAAAGATGTGGTATCCGATATGAAAATGTATAGACATCAATTCTGCCTACATTAATAATGAATATTAAGATACCTTTTACCGTTTCTCTGAGCGTGATTAATATCTCGAGGAAGCGATTAAATAGCTGCTGCTGCTGAAGCTAGCTAGTTCCATGGCAAGCGTTGATCGCCCAGTGAAAAATGCATTTGATCTTCATATGAAGTGTAGTTATTATCGCACACCTTTAACAAAAATTAAAATTTCTCAACATTTTTCCTCAAGCGGTTATACAGTTTCATTAAAATCAGTTAATACGTTCTCTCGTACAAACAGATGGATCACGAAATTAATAGGCGCTGTTCGCCTATTAATTTCTTACCTTACCTAAAAATCGGCCATCGAAATGTCGGAATCTTTAAAGAAAAAAAAAAAAAATATATATATGTTGATAGCCTTAATATTATAAGCACGTGATGGCGACTATAAGTGCTATTTGTTATAAATTCAGTCACTATTTAAACAATTATATCTTTAAAATAAACTAATGTATATCTATAAATTCGAATTGTGAGTGAATTCCAATAATCATGTTTTTCAAATATTTTTACTTATTAAAACATATTTATTACTTATTTTAATGCTCACCATTATTACATTTTACTTGCCTTCCCTTATCCATGTGAAAGAGCCCTGAGGATACCTCGTCAGAGTTTTTTTAAAAAAAAGTATTAGAAATATTCTCGGTTCGAAAAGTTTACATCATCACTATTCTTAACTTAGGAATGTTGTGGTTAAAGCCTTTCGGCTGTTAAGGGACAGTTTATATACGCCACCATCTAGGGAAGTGACTATGAGGTGGTTTCCTGTTGCCTTCCTTGCCGTACTATAGCCTGTGTGTTCATGGGGCTGGTTTGTCTGCTTGCGGAATGAAAAGTCCCAGATAAACTGAAGGGGAAAATCCTGCTGTCCACGCCTAAGAGCGACTAACTTGTATCTGGCTGAGGTCGATCCTTAATCTCCTCATGTCGTCGACGGGAATCGAACCTAGGACATTCCTTTCCTAGGCTGCGAAGCGCATAGCCACTAAGCTGACCGCACGGACAACTTAGAATAGGGTGAGTGTATATCCATTTCGTTTTCACTTCAATTTTAAAACTTTGATCAGTGTCTTTCCCCAGTCAAAATAAATTTAAAACAAATAAAATAAAAGAATCTGTCTCGTTTTAAATAATAAAACAAAACCTGACTTTATCCGTTTCCTCACAACTACAAAAATTAACCAAAGCTCGTCTATCTAGTATAAGTTATTATTGTACAAACATACAAAATGTTTTCGCTTTGTTCGGCGATTTCTTTTTGTTTGTACCAGAAACACGTTTATTGACACATAACTAGGAAAACGTTGGGAGGACCTTGGAAAGTTTCATGCTTGGTAAATGTTACTAAATACATTTCAGTGAAGTTGGATAAACAGTCCTGGTTTTCAGCAGAGCTAACAAAGACAAATAAAATGTTTCTAAATACATTTCATTGAAGTTGGATAAAAATCCTTCTTTTCAACAGCCAGCAAAGACAAACAAAAGTTCCATCTATTGGCTACAATCCTAAACATTAATAGCATTTGACTTTGACAACCAACTGTTTTTATTGTACCCGCATATCACGTTAACTTCGCTCTGCAGCGCTGATTGGTTGTAACGCTATTTGCCTTGAAATTTTTAAAATTAAATAATATATATATATATATATATATATATATATTATATATAGACGTGAGGAGCTGAAGGATCTTCCTCAGCCATAGCCAAGTTAGCCAGTCTTGGGCGTGGACAGCAGGGTTTTTTACCCAGTTTATTCTGGGGTTTTTCATCCCGCAAAGCAGGCAAACTGGCCTTGAGAACTCAACACTACAGGCTATAGGATACACCGGGGCATAAGGCTGACCACCTTATCCTGTAAACGGAGTAAGGTCCGATGATCAATGGACCCTCGACACCGCAAGGTAAAAGAGGGTATAAGGAAGATGAGATATATGTGTGTGTAAATAAGTTTTTTTACCTTGGGAATAATGTATATTAGGGTTACCAAGTAATTTTATGAACTTGGTTATTTTATATACATTATACATTATTCCCAAGGTAAAAAAACTTATTTACATCTATATCTCCTCCAGAGATTATTAAAAATAAAAACACCTTGTAGCAACTTGTATAGGTAAAGTTGATAAGGCTCTGTATTACTAAAACCTTGATATTTAGGGTCTAGCTACTCACTGAGGAGACCTCAAAAAAGTTTGAAACCGGTCTGGGTAGTGACCCCACCCATAATGTATTGCAGTATACATCTCTTAGTGAGATATGCTTTACATTATGGAAAATACTAAGAAGTGATCAGAGCTTTACACACCTTTACAATGAGTTGCCCTGGTATTGCACCACCTTTAGACTTGAACTACGTTCAGGCGCAAACTTAACTGTTTGCTTACTTGGGATTAGGAGTAAAATAACCAAGTTTATAAAATTACTTGGTAACCCTAATATATATATATATATATATATTAGTTATTTATTTTTAAAAATTCCGAAGCAAATATATATGTAAAATATATAAGTAAGCAAATATATAAATAAAATATTACTTATATATATATATATATATTTGCTTCGGAATTTTTTAAAATAAATAAAATTCCTCTCATGGCCGGTCAGCAACTAAACTACACTATATCGCACTTGATGAACCCTAAGCGCTATTGTATGCGCTCAGGGTTCAGGTGGACATTGGTCATGCTTTTCACCCTGCGATGTCAATCCTCAAAACAGTTCTAAAGAATGCTGAGAAGATAAAAGCCTGCTGATAACTTAATTTCTACATTGATTGTCACAAAGCTGTCACATTCTAGGACTAGGTTTACTGTAGGAGAAGATGGAACGATTTAAGCGTATGAGTGGATGGTTAGAATTAAATCCAGTTCCTCTTAACGAGATCTTCATCACGAAGAAAGACAAAGGACATCTTTAATAATTTCCAAGAATTGTTTGAAGGATCAGCAATATAAAGAAGTGTACATCAAGCTGCACTTGAATTCCTTGACACGCTCAGAGCTGTCACGAGCATGCTAATTACCATCCTCGGTTTGTTTTCAATGTGGATGAAACCTACCTTTATTAAACGATCGCTTGAGAAGCATGTGTGAGGATTTAAAGTCGTCAATGGCCATCTTACGCTCTTGATGGCGGTTAACGGGAGATCTTTACGTTGAGGTTCATGCTGTACCACTCGATATCTCGAACAGTGAAAGGGCAGTGTAAGGAGCACCCGACTATCATCTGGAAGTCAAACAAAAAAAAAAAAAAAAAAACGGGCCAACAAGGGATATTTTCCAGCAGGGTAGTTATTCGTAGGAAAAGACCAAGAGCCAGCGCATTATTAATACTCGACAATGTCCCTGGTCACATCCTGAGACTTTATCAGCTTACGATCTTCACTTTCTGTAGAAGTGGTGTTGTATTCCAATATTCACAATAGTCTACCAAACACGACTGCACTGATTCAACCAATGCGACAGAACATAATTTGAAATTTTAAGGTCTACAATTCGTACGTACTCTAAGGAGAAAATTAGTAAAGGTAAGAAGTCATTCAGGGACTGTGGATAGTCCTTCTGCCTTATGAACGGTATCAGAAATATCGTTGCTGTCTTGGCGATAGCGATAACCGTGTGAATAATGCTGAACGAAAGGAGATGTGTCACGACTCCAGGAAATATGAATCTTAAGAACGAAACAAGGTTGCTAATTGCATTGACATTACGAAACAGTGCTAGTTTCCTTAATTAGGAACGGCAAAATTTACATCGATAACGCAGAATCTACTGCATTCTCACTCGCACTGTTCCAACAAAGCGCTGGAATAGCGACATTCTGCTGAGAAGAATGGTTCGTTGATGATGTACTTGATATAAGTTCTCACTACAGGAGGTTTAACAGGAGGCATCAGTCAAATTGTGTATATCCTAATCTCTTCATCGAAAATGACGCAGATTTTGATCGCAGCACTGCCGTGAGAAGTTTTGTTATTGATGCAATCTTCTTGTACAAACACGGCAGGAGCTTTCAGCTTTTCAGCCAACCATTGTTGCCTTCTTCAAGAATGATATGAAACAACCTGAACCATCGTCCTACCAGAAATAAAGCCATCTTTCACAATATTGCCAGTTTATCCAATAAACCCGAAAACTCTGGTTTTTCGTCCCCCAGAACAGAAAAACCGGTCCCATAAACACACATGGATTACAGTCATGAATACCTCTCAGTCGTATGCCGGTCCCGATACCGGATAAAATTGGGTGGCGGAAAGAAGCGATGGTAAACTACCCTGTAAAATTCTCACCAGGAACACTTTGTGGGCAATGCCTACAAGTCCCCTATGGTCGGAAACGACTGAAGGAAAAAAACACCACCAGTATGTATATATATATGTATATATATATATATATATATTAGAAAACTTATTTCCGTAATCACATTAATCGTTTTCGATGTAAAGAAGCCATTCAGATTTGAATAAATAGTGTATTCTTAAGCGAGAGCGTCATCACTCTCTTCTTATTGACCGAGGCATCTCAATCATATCTTTGCTTGTACATCATTAAACAAGTAGGATTAAAGCTTGCTTGTTGCAGCTGTTAAATAAGAGCGTTAACCTCGTTTGGTGAAGTGGAAAGTGGATTAGGAAAGTATAAATAAATGACGTGGCATACGAGAGCCCATTAAATAAGCTCTATTAATATACGGTAGCGCTAAGAGATTGGTGATGCTTGTCGACTCCATTATTAACGATACAGTAGGCAAGGTGAAGCCGCTAAGTGAATGGATGGTTAGAGGTGGGGAGAGGAAGGAAATGTTATTCGATACACGTACAATCTCTCTCTCTCTCGCCATGTTGAAAGATGGCTCACTGAACTAGTTGGGTGAATACTACACGATGTAAACGCGGAGATTGCCAAGATTTTGTGTTCTTAGGCATGCACGGAAAGTTGCATAATTGCATCATTATGTCGCTACCATTATGTCACTAATGCGTTCCTTGTAATGCTTGCTGCAGTGTTTCCCGAATGGTGTTTATTGGTCAATGCGGGTTTCCTCAGTTCTCTTGCATTATTTGGTGAAGGCAACAACACAAGAATTCGATTTAATGCAAATGCCATTACGAAGTGTTAAATAGCTAAATTAACGCTTTTATGCTCGTACTAATAAAATTAATTCGCTGTTTATCATAAATATATATATAACATTCATTCAAACTATGTTTGAGGAAATTTAATGACTAGAAGCCGAGAAAAATTTCTTCAATTATGTCATATAGCCAGGAAAATCTGTTTTATATATATATATTCCTCTGTATTTATTAGAGGAAGCCTGTGTAGCTTGGAGTAACGTCTATTAGATCGATACAAAAAATCAGTTAATTTTCCATCTACTTTTTCTTCGGTCAATTTCACTCCTTTTCATTACTTTGAAAAACACAAGCAATCGTAAGATAAGCCATAACAGCTAGTTTATATGATTGGTTGTGAGCTGTTAGAATCTTAATAATGTATCCACATGATCAAATAATTTTTTTTTCCAATGACCAATAATAGAAAATATTCGGTTAACCACGTGGAATAGTTGTTGGGATTCTAAACGTAATATTCTCAAACGATATAAAATGCGCGCGTAGTTAATTTAAACAATCAGATATAAAGAAGTTCATGGGTATTATGACGTTACTTAACTTTGTTTTCTGCTTATTTGTGAAAACGAAATGCCATTGTTGCAAGCGCTACATAATACATGTAATGTAATGTTCAGTTAGCTTTACAGTACTTCCCATTGTTACACGCGAGCTCATATGTAAGCAGAAGGTTCTTCGAATTTTTAGGAAATTTTATTAATTGGCATCACTGGCCTGCCGTTTAATCATGAAACGGCGTCTCACTTTCCCCCTTTCCTGATTTGCAGAATATTGTGAACCATTTCAGAGGCATACTTACAGTTCAGTAGTTCGTCTCTCTGATCGTGGTCGAAGTTCATACGCACACGCCATGGCACATTAACGAGTTCTAACAGCATCACATTCATGCCACCCACATAAACTGTTTACTGGCTAATTAAATATTGCTCATTTCTCACTTGTTCTGCTAATTAGCACCAATTACAGACATTACCGAGTTAGGGAAAACAATGCCTAATCGTGTTGGAATAACCAAATCACTTTTACCGCACAGGTTACTGTTATTAGCATTAACTGTGTAGTTTTTCACTGTCACTTTACGGGTGACAGTGTAAAGACGTCGGTGGACCTAAACTTAACTCTCTTGATTAATCTTCATATAATTATTTAAGCTTTATTTTTTTACTGATTGCCTGTTTATTTCGTGCTTATCAGAATCTCTCGAGATTTCTGTTTTACCGAAATTGCATTTTATGAAGATTTTCCGTATAAACAAAAAAATATTAAAAGTCTGTAAATGTCAGGAATTCTGTGAAGTGATTGAACCGTATAAGAACTTTCTTTTCCCTTTAATATTCATTGGTTAATCGTTATGCATCGCTGGTTTGCACCATCATTCGCAGCTACTTGGAAAATAATTGATTGTCTAGGATTTCATATAAATTAATAATCAATCTAACCGTAATAGAATGTAAGCTGCTCTTTATAATCCGCTATACCGATTTTGCAATATATTCTCGACCCAGCGATTGGATCTAAATGGCCTTTTAAAACTCGCCGAGGTTGGATCACGGAATAAAAATTTTCATTTCCTTTCTCTCTGCATTTATGATAACGGTGTTACGGCAAAGATTTCATTGTATGCAATGATAATATTGACCGTCATGTTCGTTGAATCCATGGAAACATCTAAGGTTTCACAGAGGAGCGAGAGTTATTATAAAGCGTTGCGGCAGCTAGTTATTATCGTTTAAATGCACTGTTTACACTGCGAGTTTATTGCTAATGTATATTTCTGTCCGCAGACGACAAAGCCATGTTATCGCCACTTGTTTCTTCCATTGTTGTGCTTGCGCGGCGCGTGGATGAAATAACAGAAACTGCTCCACTTGTAAACAGCGGAAATAAATGAATGGGGAATAAAGGACTGTTCAATAGCGTTGTTAGAGTGTTGTAGAATTTCACTCTGTACCTCTCACGTGTATAAATTGTTTGACCAAGAATTTGGAGGAAAGCATAATAGCGATTAATATGCTTTGGGATTTATTATTCCACTTCTGTTATTTCTCTCTCTTTTCTGTATATATGACGGAACCTTATTAATTTAAGATATTTAATGAATTTTTAATTAAATATGCAGTTTATTTTATACACATCCTCAAATATTTACATCCTTTCTTTAAGCTACACACACACACACACACACAGTATGGCGAGAAGAAAACAGTACTGAATACCTACAACGATATATGTCATGAAGTAAACGGGTTTATTAACAAAGAAATATATGTTTACAGATGATGATATGTACATTCATAACTATCGGTGGAATCTTGGTCGAATAAAGCAGTAACGACAGTAGATTACATGTTCGAAATGGGTACCTTGTCTTTCAAGACAGGTTTCTTAGCGCATGCGAAGGTTCTCTGTCATCTTAGAGAACATGGGTTGAGACATCCGCTGGATATATCGTGTAATTTTATCCCTTACTTCGTCAAGGTTCGAAAGCAGGTCATGGTGGAATAACCATTCATTCAACATGCCCCAAACGAGGACGTGAAGGGGTACGGCAATTCTGTAAACCTCGAAATGAGACTCCTGGTTAATTGTTCTGATAAGTAGAACCACGCGATGTATGATGGGTTGCCCCATCCTGTTGGAATATCTGTGCACGAAATGGAATGTTTTTTTGCAAGGCACATCCTATGCAAATCTTGGTATTGAAGGTCACAGTTAGACCACCCTATTCAATGAAGTAGGGCCAAATTATGTCATGGTCTGAAACATCACACCATGCCTTGACTTCGTTGTGAAGAGGTTGGACGAATTCAAGTCTCGAGAAACCAAGAAACCTGTAGGTTCGTCTGTATACATGACCACTTGGATGGAAATGCGCTTCGTTCGAGAACCAGACATTATGGAGGAAGGGAGGATCTTAAGGATTTTCTGTAGTGACCACCTCAATATCCCAGGTTTTACCGCTGTTTGGAGTTGACTGCGTTTCGGAGACTGTAACACTTGCTCCAGCATAAGCCCCTGATTCTTATTTGTGTTAACAGTTCGTAGTCTCCCTTAATGCCCTTTGCATTAAGGGAGACTACGAACTTTGCATTACGGCAGAACACTCCTGGTACGTCGGAACCTCTCGATTAAGGCAATCATAACACTATTTTTCGGGGCACGCTTACGGAGACGAACGTCAACACTATTCTATCTCAATGGCTTTAACAGGCCCACAACCCTCCAAGCATATTTGGATTTCGTAAGCGAAATACGAGGATAGAATGGCCACTCTTATGCTTCGAGGTATTCCTGTATCCCTGTGTGTTCACGGGTGCGGTTTGCCTGCTTGCGGGATGAAAAACGCCATATAAACTGGCGGAAAAAACCCTGCTGTCCACGCCCAAGACCGGCTAACTTGGCTATGGCTGAGGAAGATCCTTCAGCTCCTCACGTCGTCGACGGGAATCGAACCCAGGACAATCCTTCCCCAGTCATATGGTTGCGAAGCGCAAAGCCACCAGGCTAACCGCGCGGACGTCAACACTCTTGCTACATCTAAATATAATGGCGTAAGCTCTACACGTGCTCTTCTATTAATGCGCATGCAGTCGAGCGGCATATCTCATAGCGCGTGTGTAGTGAAGGGGAGTGTCGAAGTTCAGTACTATTTTTTTGCCATATCTTGTGTGTATTTATATGAAATCACAAACAAAATGCCGTTTAAGCTGTTGAAGAATTTGTGGTTTACACCTGTAAGTGTTGGGAGGTAATTAATGGGAAGAAAATGATAAATATTTCAAAATATTTTGCTTATTGGGTAGTGGTTAGAAAGTTCTTCTGAGACATCATGCAACAGCGTTTTCATTTATCAGTAATCGGTTATTAATTCTCGGTAAGCATTGTACCTAGTTGAAATGCATGTTTGAACGATTCATTGCTTATTATGGATTTCTTTATAACTGGTTAAACAATAAGATAGGCATTTGATGAAGAAATGGGATAAAAAGGGATTTTGCATATGGAGGGGAAGAGAGGATCTTGCAGTAATTAAACAAAGAAATTGTGTTGTTCTTAAGGATTACTCTGAGACAGCTAAAGCCATGAGATAAGTATTCTATTTATCATTTGCGTGTGTTCCGAGGGAGTAAAAAAAACCTTATTAACATATGCAAATAAGTAATGCTGTTCTGGGGAGGAACTAGGTCTAACATAGCCTTAGATTCGGCTCTCACATCAGCCGTCTATGCCCCTTCCTTTCTCAGGTTCCTTTTATTGTGGTTGTATTCTTTTCAAAGAAGAACCTAATCAAGGTTCTTCTTTTACCCTTCAGATCAGGTTACAAGTCTTCTGAGACGTTAATTCAGTATGCACCGATCACAACTGATTTTGCTGTCATGTTAGTGCGAGTTGTCTGATTTCGAATATGAGAAGTCTTACTTTCATCGTATGAGATAGGCTGACCCACCTTCGCTTAAAAAGTGCAATGTTCGGCAGAAATGTCCCTTACATCAGCCACGAGAATTGAACCCAGAGGTCTTTCCCATTTAAAAAGGCACTTGTGTAATCATCCATCGGATTGCCCTACGATCAAGTGTAATGAGAGTTAACTAGTTTAAATACTAAAATCTTAAATCTAAAATACTAAAAGAAAAAGCTAAAAGCTCCCACCTTAATGATATTTTACCATATATGACAGTTTCTATCTATTAGAGATAATGAATTTTTTTATACTCGAACATTATTTAAAAAATGATAAGAACGTGGACTGAAAAGCACTAGTACACGAGAAGACTGCTACATAATTGATACATCAATTTAGTTAAAAACTCCAATATGAATGGCATCATTGTAAATCATATACTGCATTCGATATAAAAACTTTAATTGAATTCACAAATGATGGAGAAGATCGGAGATGAATGGGAATGCATCGAGATAACATACATGTGTACCAATTTTTTTGCAGTTTCCAGACGTGGAAATTGGTTAGTGATTTTTTTTTTCAAAAACGATAGTTATAAATGTGAGAAGTGAGGCTCGTCTTTCAAATATGAATTAATAAAAAATGAACCGACACAATCGCATTTAAGTAATGAGCATCGAAACATTCGAAACTAATTGTGTGCCGTTCTTCTTTGCTAAAACACCTCACCTGTTAAGGATGAAACATATGCTGATTATCTCGTCACGCAGGCAGAATCTACTCTTGCCATGGAAACGGAGAAGCATAATGTCACTCCTTACTTCCTTCTCGTATCTTTCATTTAATTGTATATTTCAGCATTGCTTTCATCCATCAATGTCAGCAAACGAAACAGTTTTATATTGAGTCTATAATGGTATTTTTTAAACTAGTTCATCATAATGTTTATTAGTTGAAACGAAATATTATTTCCGATTTTAGATATGTCGAATAATATGTGGTTATATTAGTATTATTACTTAATGTGCTTTGCTATTTTTGTAATTATGTGGTTATATATCAATAGCAGATGAATAAGTGTTCCGCGAGAAGTTCTCCTGGAATTTGTCATTTTAGTTTTCTAAGCATTTTTCATGAATAAATATTTTATAGTGGAAATATTCTAAGGAGAATAATATTCGTGAATATGTCGGAAAGCTCAGACCCAGAACGCCTAATAACATCTGTGTATCGTTAATTTTCCCACATCGAAACCTTTCAACATTTGGGAAAGGGAATACCGCTGTCTATGACCGGTCATAAAAATTGGCTGCAAGCCGATTACAGCAATGGGCGGAGTATCCTCTGTTCTCAAAACTGAAAGAAATTACATCTGTTAAAAAACGTTTAATTTTCTTGTGCAAAAAGCTCTGGGAAGACTTTTAATGGCACTCCTTAGACCATATAAAATAAGAGTGGCCTTTAAACCCACAGAAACGACTAGACAATTCTTAAGATCTCCAAAAGATAGCCATCCTTTCTCCAAATATGCTGGAGTTTATAACATACCCTGCTCGTGCGGCTTGAATTACATCGGCCAAACTTCAAGGAGCCTTGAAATTAGGCAAAAAGAACACATAGGTGACGTCAATAATAACAGAGAAGAAAAATCGGGGTTAGCTTTTCATTTCTCAAGAACGAACCATACCATACCATAGAGTGGGATAGAAGCACAATTCCTTACATGGAGGAGGACTTCCGCTCCCCAACTTTTAAGGAGGCCACAACAGTTGCCCGCTGTATACAAAACCTTAACAGGAACCAAGGACTAATCTTGCCCGTGATCTGGAAGACCCTTATTAGATCCTTCAACTCCCCAGAACTGAATTATAGTGCCAACTATAGAACGTTCCTAAATAACAACAAGTGATATCATCCACGCTCTATGAATGTATTGTACGCGCTCTGTTCTTTGTTTAATATATAATTGGAATCGGTTGATTATAGTTTGTAACAGTTTTTTACTTTTTTAGTGCCTTACATCAGTTATGTACCCTGAAGATGCCAACAGACTTAGTTGGTGAAACTAGTTGGTATAACTTAGTTGTTTATTATATGCACTTGATCAATATAATCCCATTAAAAGTCTTTCCAGAAATAACATCTGTTGCAAATGTTAGTGACCAATCAGAAAGGAAATATAAAGAAAAGTTTTCCTTTGAAATTGAAGATCAAAGTAGTCTGTATCCGGTTCTAAAATCTATTACTACTGAATACTTTCTTCGCAAGTTCGTATTGCAGTGTGTAAGTGCCTGTTCTGAAACCGGAGTGCCGTGATTTTTTTAAAAGTAATAGGAATACAGATTTAAATTCTAATATGAATAAGAGACAAGGGACTTCGTTTTAATTTTGGTATTAAGAAATCTCTTATTGAAGGTGTTTGTGACGCTACAGATGGTAAGTCATCCATCATCAGCCTACCAAGCGATCTCCAGGATGTACAAAGGAGGGGAAAACTACCAGCACACAGAAGTCTGCATTCATTCGTAAGTACTTATAATAATATTATAAATTTTTGGTGATCAGAATGGGATATGCCAATGAAAATCAGCACAAATTTAATTGATGTTTAATTAATTAATGATCAATTATTAATTAATAATAAAAATCAGCTAAATTAACAATTAATTATTAATTAATACATTACAAAATAACCAAGGTGTTCCGTGAAATTTTCAGGATTTGTGAAGTGTTCCGTCGTATAAAAAGTTTGGGACACCCTGCAGTCTTGTCCATGTCAATAAGCTATAACCCAATCCAATATGCTTTAGTTTATGCGACAGCCTTCCATTATGTCAAAAGCCTTAGCAAAATCGAAAAGTATTATCATAGTGTATCCATTACCTTTGTATCTCAACGGTAACATTATTATAGAATTTGAGCAAGTTACTCAAACATGACCTTCTCTTAGTAAACTCATGTTGCTCATTGCAAAGTATAGTTTCTCTGTCAATCCATTTCTGAATGCGAGCCCTAACCAACATTTACAAAATCTTCACCACCACTCCTGAGATACTAATTGGTCGATAATTGGATACACCGCTCTTTGCGCCACCATTCTGCAGTGGGATTACCATACATTTTTTCCACTCCTGCGGAATCTTCCCTGTTCTTAGATTCAAATTATACCGCATGATCAAATAAATAGCCACTTCAACTGAACATCTTTTAGCATCGGTGTTGATATCCCATGAGTCACTATTGCGGAATTCTTATTTAGTTTGTGCAACAGCTCTAATACCTCCTCCTCATCCACCTGAGTAGCAGTGAACTCAAACTGATAGTGATACTGTAGCTTTTAGCAAAATGGACACTCATTAATTGAACAACCTCTTGCGCATCTGTCACCTCACACCACCTGCATTCAGTGGAGTTATTCTCTCATATTCATTCTTTTACTTTCAGCACGACGATATAATTCTTTTGGACTGTCTTAGCTCGCACAGTTGATTTCTTTTATTTCTTTTCATACTTAGATTTAGCTTTCAGTCCAACAGTTACTCTTCTGACCTGCTGCTTATAATTTTGACTTCGCCCCTTAAGCACTCAGTATTTCTTCTTCCATACAGTAGCGGATTATGTTCCTTTGAGGCCCTAAGCGCAATTCTGTTAAAAGGCCTTTTATGTAAAAGTGGTTTTTTTATATTAAAAAGACAATAAAATCCTTAAATAATAAGTTTTTTTTATTTATAATTTGTAATTTATTTAATTTGTCTAGTTAGTATTTTAATATCGTTTTATATCATTTCAATTTGTTCCTAATTTTTTCCTATATGTAGTAAAAAATAAAATAGAAAATAAATATTAGCTATCTAAATATATAATAAATAATATAAAATAAATAAATAATAAATATGAACTTAACTAAATTTTTAGAGGCATATTATTTTGTGCTATGTAATTTTTGAGGCCCCCTCGAGATCGCGAGGCCCTAGGCGCGTGCGCCTATTGGGTAATCCGCCACTGCTTCCATATCATATTTTTTTACGAATCTCTTGTTTAATTATATTGCATAGCCATTTCACTGTATTTATTCTTCTAGGGACACATTTTGATATTGCATCATTTAAGTATGTTTTAAACGCTTAACATGCATTGTCGACATCCTTTCCATCCAACAACTGGCGTAGAACCCAGAATATTCCTCAGATAGTCATAATTTCTTGCTTTGTAGTTCAGCATGTAATGTTTTCTGAATGGAACATTCCTAAACTTAATCACTTCCCAAGTGAGTCCCGCATGATTACTGTCACCAACATGTTGGCAGAATAGTTACACCTTTAAATAAAATCCCCTCTGACACTGTAATCAGATCTAACATTCTTTGACCTCGAGTTCCTTCTGTCACATGCTGCTTGAGGAAGTTGTCTCGCAACAATTCAATAAATTCAGTTTCAATCTTCTCATGAGATGTGACATCTCCCCAATCAATTTTCGGATAATTAAAGTACCCCATTATGATTACTCTTTTCGTACATAGCATCTTTATTTGGTGATGCATTTCTTCGTCAGTAGCAATCGATCCCCTAGGTCTGTATCGACACCCTCACTCTGTATTTAATCTTGTTAGACTGCATCCCACACTTCGCACTCACTGCTACATGAAAAATCTATACTAGTATTGCAGTCATAGGTCTCACCTCTAACTAGATTCAAGTCACCCACTATCATTAGCAGCACGCCCCCCTCCTCTCCTATCCTGTCAATCCTTCTTAAAACTATTACCCTTTACACTTGATACCCGTTCTGCTTCTGATAACCAGGTCTCACTGATGTATGCAATCTGAGGTCCCAATGTATTTACCATGGCAACAAACTCTACGTCTTTGTTTCTGATCCTCCTGTCATTTGTCTACAGACATAAGTTACCTGCATGCTTTTTTGTATAATCTTCTCTGTAGTCTGGGTGGCATAGCTCGACAACTTGCGGAGCTCTGTTCTTATCTAGTGGCTAACTTATGCAGACATCCTTACACACGCTTAATAAGTCCGAGCCGTACGATACCGGAGTTTAGCAGTTTTTTTCGATTCGAACTAAAAAAAAAAATAAATAAAACATCTATAGCACCGTAACTGCTCAATATAAGATCATGTTTCTGTGAAGTTTAATTTTTGAAACACTTGACGCGTTTGCCGTATAAGTGATAAAAGTTTTGAAAATAGCCTTTAAAATGCATAAAATCTGCATTAACTTTAAAATCTCTGAAATAGTTGTTCTCAGTTTTATAATTAAGAAAGGTTTATATGTTGGTTATAAAATAAAATGCCATTCGAAGGGATGTGCCTCTCTTTATCTCCAGAATCAGACTTTAAAAAAAAAAAGAAATAAAAAACACTATAGAATGACATTTAAGAATTTCATGTTTGGTATCGAAGAGCATTGTGCTGGCCCTAAGCCACATTACTTAATGTGCGATAAGGTTGAGTAAGCCACTAAGCCCGGGATCGAAGACGCTCTACGAACAATATCTCCTGGGAGGCGACGACACTTTGCCTATCGCCCACCGTGGCAGAATAGGTGCGAAGACTGCTGCACACAAACAACAAAGGAGCGTGCGGAGGAAGCCGACTTGGCGGCTCCTTTCAGAAATAAAGGAATGGAAATATTCCAAAGAGTTGATTGTGAAAGAGATGGGCAAGTCTTGTGTTTTACATTGTGAGCTTTTGATCGGATTTCTGGTGGAGTAATTTTCTCCTGGAAATTCTTGGTATAATTGCCAAAAAAAAAAAAATAAATAATTCCATGATTCACTAGTAAGACACTGTAGTTTCCAAATGGGAGCATTTTTGAGATGAAAATGTTGGTATTTCGTAGAAATGCCCCTTTGCCCGTGTTTTTCCTCTGTGCGTCATCATCCATATTCCCAGTCTCCGCTTCATTTCTTCAGCAGCCGTGCATTCTTATTCTGTGCACTTCTGTTGTTGCACCGCTTTTCTCGTTTCTTCACTCTCGGCCAGGAACCATCCTTCTTCACACACTTGCTGACAGCTGCTTCTCTGTCTTGCTTGTTGCGGATCCTAGTCTATTTCGAAGGTGGTGACTGACAAACCCCAGAGAACACTTAAGCGGATGTTATTTCTTCGCGGTGGTCAAAATAAAATGAGCTTCTCGTCTTTCTTGGCGCACTTAACAACTATGAAATATTATGGCGGTCAGTGAGTCAAAAATGTCATCTTCGGAAGACTCAAAAGATATAAAATGGCGTACTTTACTGGGCAGTTTAAATATTTTTGTAAACAAACATAAATATAGATGTAAAAAAAATGTAATTTCTTTTGAGTGACAAAACACTTTATACCTGCTATTTTTAGTTTATAGCTAAGTTTAGCTTATCTTATTATTCTTTTAAACGTTCCAATACACTTTGAACGACTTGACTTCGTTTATTGTGATAATTATTGCTATTAATATATTTCAATGTTCTTTTATGTGTGTGTGAGGGGGGTGAGAGTTTTGCATGGCCTACTTCTTACCTCACTTACATATATTGATATATATGCCACTTATGGCTAATGTTGTCACATTTTCAGGAGCAGAATCCGTGCGCTCGTATATGACGTCATTAATTGAAATGAAATTCCTTAATGAAACAAGTTCAATGGTTTTTTTTTCAATGTTAGTCTACCCACGAAGGAGTGTAAACTTTATAGTACACAGTATGATTGGCATTTGAGGGTCAGAGAATCTTGCTGTAGAGAGTCCACATCGAATTTTTTTTTCCGATTCACTTAAGGCCTTTGATAAGCATCAACGTGATAATCGAATTTAGGACTTAGTTGTCCTTATTTTAAGTAACTAATCATTAAGTAACCCATGATCTAATTTTTGCTTAATCTTTTGTGTTCGAGAACGTAATTGTATAATGGATGATGAACTGAAGATGGTTTGCACCAATTAAGTCTGATCGCTACCTGAAAATTCAAACCAGATAAAAAAAAAAGAAAATGTAAAGTTAACAAAAGCCAAACAAATAACAAACAAACGAATCGGTAGTTCAAATTTTGCGACAAAAATAAATAAAAAATTACTTATTTCTAAATCCATGTCTTCATAATTGTTTTCCTTTAATATTCCCTATTCTTTACTCTTGTGCTGAAGTTTTACTCTTTTTCTCTAATAGTAATTATTTTTTACTCGAAAAAAAGATTCCTAATTTTTTTCACCGAATTTTGCATATCTTAAATTAATTTTTGAAAATGGTATATTTAGCTATGTTGATACTCTGAACGAGATTACTTGTGATGTTATCAACTGCGTGTTTGCAAATTAAATAACGTTAAGACGTTAAATCTTATTCATTCACTATAAAGTGTTATTCCTTACACTTTATAGTTCAGAAACTTCTTGAAAATTGACGCATAATGATATGAAAGTAGGTGTAATGCTTTCTCATGTTTTGCAACAGGATCCTTTTCGAAGTGCAAAAATTCGGCACAGTTCCCATTTTATTTTTGATATGGAAACACGAGATATGATAGACTGTTTCAGTAAATCAGTAGGCCTCGATCAGTAACTTTGTTGATAGTATGCAATGTCTGTAATTTAGGGAGTAATTTAAATATTTAAACATGGTAATGTGGTACTCCTTGTTCTGGAGGGAGTATTTGACGTTTTTTATGTTTCATTCTTTCTGGCTAATGCAAATACATCTCTCTGTGTCTCTCTCTTCCCATACACACGCAAATTTCCTGACAACTACCTCCCATCAGTCGACACTGGAGGTGTACTTTATGTTCATTGTCTTCCATAACACGTACTGGAGGCATTGGTCTCTTCCTGCGAGTTCATGTGATGTAGCCATGTAAAAACACAAACCTCACAAGCACCAAGCATTGATGACAGCCTTCTTGAAAATCAATTCTAGAAAAGGTGAAATTTATAAGATGAAAAGAGAATCATGCATAATATCGTTGTTCTTTACTTTTAAATGTTATTTTTCCAGGACAAACTAGTTCTCTCTGTTGTCCCGATTCACCTGTCCCTCTATATTAAATTTAAAAGCAAGCAAATAAATAAAACCCTATTGATGTAATTGGTCACGAGATGGAGTTGTCTCAAAACGTGACTGACGTAGGTGCAGTAATGAGATAACTACGCAATAATAAGAGATAATAGATGATATGAATTTGAAATATGATTATCACTGGCATTAGTGTGCAAGATAAGTAGTTGGGTGTAATCCCGGAAAATGAGCTGAAATATTAGTGTTCGCCCCCATTTCAGAGTAGCTGATTTTCTAAGTAGTTAACTTCTTCATACCGGAATTGTATATTTGTTCGCAGATTACAAACCCCATTCTACTGCTCTTGATATATCTGGCAATAGCAAAACGTTAGTCTTTACTTTATTCGAAGTCTCTCTCTCTCTCTCGTTGATATCTATATATATATCCGTAATAGGCTCATTTCATTTGTTACTTTTAACTCCACAAACTCAGCAGGACGTGGCTTATTGTCCTCTTCCACTGTTCCGCATTATCAGCACTTTCTGGTAGTTTTTTTAGTGGTTAATGGAAACCGTTACCCGTTGAACGAGCCTTCCCTCCCTCTCCCCCCTTTCTTTCCTACCGCTTTCTCTTCTCACAGCCATATTTTCTTTTTCTCTTGCCAGTAGCGACGACGCAAGAAGCCTCTGATATTACAAGAAGTAAATATTTACCGAGTGGACTTAATATCGTCTGTTCTTCATCTATCTGAAGGTAAGGACCTCTTGCACGAGATAATAGGCTTCCGTGGGTTGTGGCTTTTGTAAGGCATCGTTAAGTGAGGAACTCCAGCATGCCCCACTTGGCACGAGGTGTGTGATGTAGTGTTGACAATAACATTGCCTGACACCAGGGATGGCAGTAGAGCGCGCGAGAACAACACCGATGGGAGTGTAATTGGGAAATAAAAACTGCTACATCGGCCTGACAGTGGATCGTTGACGAACATTACTTGTACCCGCCCCCCCCTCTGTTTTCCCTGTTACTTCTCCTCCCTTCATCTTCCACCTCGTAAACGCAAGTTTTTAATTAACAGAAAAGATACGTCACTTGAGTTCTAATTAAGAATGTTTTCTTAAGCAGAGTTCTGGATTTATAACAGCTGTCCAAGAAGCACAGCAAGCAATATTCTATAGTGTCAGATCTCCCTGTTATTCGGTGATATATTGCTAAAAGAAAGGGCATGGAAATATATATATACAGGGTGTTCGGGATAAATTTGACATATTTATAATTAATTATATTTTTCCGTAAGTTACATGTATTAACACACACTTCTCTTCATTTAAAAGTTTGGACCCTTCTTCATACATATACAAGATGTCAGAAAGGATGGATAGCTGGAACCCACCTGAATCATGGAAGAGAATAACTTGTATCATGATGATTCGTGCCCGCCATCAAAATAAGGATATTACGACTGCTGCCCAATGCTCCCTGAATACAGTAAAAACAATCAGGCATGAACTAGAGACTTGCAATGGTGACTACGAGGATGTAGCAAGAAGAAAGATCCCTAGCAGACGATCTGATTGCGTTCGTACAGCAGAATTCCTCGCAAATCTGCAGGAACAGGTGTTGAAGAACCCTGGCATTGGAATTCGGGCTTTGTTCGTGGAGTTGCTAACTGTAGTCAAGCCCTGGATAACAAGGGTAGCCAATGGTAGGCCGTATGTATGGCAGCAGGATTCGGCCCCTTGCCACACCTCTGGGAAAAGTCAAAAATGGTTGTCTGAAAATTTCTACGACTTCACCAGTCCAAATGTTTGGCCTCCAAACTCCCCAGACCTTAACCCCATGGATTATTTTGTATGGGGCGCAGTTGAAAAAGACACCAATCGCACTTCCAGTAATACAAAAGCCCAGTTAATGGATAAAATTAAAACAGTTTTTGCGGCCCTTCCCAGGGAGACTGTAGCATCAGCTTGTTCGAGGTTCCGAAGCAGAATTGAAGCTGTGATCGATGCTAATGGTGGTTATTTTGAGTAAATCTTGTTGATAGTATTGTAATTAACTCTGCCTGTAATGTTTTTTTGTCAATTCATTAAATTTAATAGATACAAAGAAGATTTTCTTTTTCCTTACGAAACTGTCAAATTTATCCCGAACACCCTGTATATATATAGTTACTGCATGTGCGAAGGGGAAACCTGTTGTTTTTGAAAAAAGTAAAAGAATTGAAAGCATCGCATATTTCCACAACACCCTTGCTTTTACTTATAATTCTTTAGATATAGCTTCCGCATCTCTGTTGGTATAGTCGAAACCCTTTGATTTGAAAGTCATCGGTTCGAATCGCATCGATGACAGGATTTGTCAGGGTAAACCTTTCAACTGAAGGTGAGTTAGTTAGTCAGTCCCATACGAAGCTGGAAGTTTGTTTCTTTTTTCCACCCGCAAACTCGAGTTTTTCATCCCACAAATACTCAAACCTACCACGTGAATGCACACATCTGCAGACAAAATATTTATTTTTGGGCAAGGAAGAAAATAGGAAACCACATTGTTATGCTATTTACCCTAGTAAAGTAGTTATTATATTACATTGTTATACTCTAGTAAAGTAGTTCTTCTCTCCTCAACCACTGACCATTAGGTTGAGGAGAGAAGAAGGTTAGATATAATGGAAAGCAAGAAACTTTTGTTAGTGCTCGGAAGGATTTCTCACTAGCTCATCATCTCCAAAATAACGTTTTCTGTAAAACTATTCAATATAACGGATAGCTTATGAAATTGCTTCTTTCTGTTTCAAGTTTCACCACTTTTATTTACAGAACACAATTCTGTTAAGATTTCGTAAGACTTTTCTACTCATCACAGTTACATTGTGTTTCTTAAATAAAGGAGTACATTGTCAGACACTTAAATGCCGCATAACGAGGTAACGTATGGTGCCATCCTTATTCACTTGATATTGAGAGCATTTCCGGAAAGCATTCGCGAGAATGTCGGAATATTTGCCCTTCGTTTGAAAATAAACACCCTGGTTCGAATTTTTGTCTACGATGAAAGGAACTGTTATAAGCGCTGAGGGTGAGGGTTTCATCTCGGAAACTTGCATTATGCATCCCGCAAAATCGGCAAACCAGACTGAAAACACACACAACAATACGCTGGCCTTAGTTACTTCGGCTCTAATTCCAACGCGCCCACTGATGTTCTCCTGAGCTAAGTACATTCTACCGAGAGTCAGATCCTAAATGTCATTCTAAGAATTCCACTGTTGAATCTATAATTTCCCGTTTAATCATTCTTAAAACCTCGTGGGAGCATCCTAGACGGATTAGTTAGTCTTGAAACTTTTGTTTACACATACAAGGAAATCTAATGAAACGAGTTATAAGAGTTCTTGTCCGCAGCACAATGACATAAATGCGACATCTGTAACAGCTGCATGGCTTGTCTGTTTCTGCATCGATAAAATTCTATGACTTTTCCACATTTACAAACGATTTCGTGTTTGTGATATTTCCTGCATTTCATTTTAAATAATTTTATTTATACCACTTCGAATTTTCAAATTACTGTATTCTGATATTTTTGCTTTCGTGTCTTCTCATCTTCATTTGTTCCTTTAGATTTTAATTGAATCATAAATTATTAAGAATATGCTTGTTTATTTGCTGTAGTTAATATTCTGTCTAGACAGAGAATTTTATATTCCGTCAAAGCCTCTTACAGAAGCAATCAGTTTAGGTGTTCGTGCGTCACACACACACAGTATCGTATAATCATAATTATGCAAGTTTTTCACAGTTTTGATCTCTATTTTGAGATAAAGAAAGTTTCAATGTTTTATTATTTTTGCTTCAGGATTATAATAAATATCATCTGTTCTGTTAGGTAAAAACACGTTAATTTTTGGAAAAGTGTAAATAATAATCTAGATGGATTTAGATTTTTCCTTAGAATGGAACAGTAAATATAATAATTCCTAATTAGTCACTAGTCTGAAAAGATACGAAATGACTCATTTGACACAATAATAATAAAATCCTATCTTTTGATGGGATTTTAATTGATTCATATATATATATATATATTATATTATATGGAAGAACAGAGGGAAGACAAACAAAGTATGTCAGTATACATATCCCTTTATGAAGTAAGATTTCTAGATCACGATCTATTTCTGACCTCCATTTCCGCTTTGTAGAGATT
Organism: Typopeltis vanoorti; assembly: GCF_054136105.1. Taxonomy (NCBI): domain Eukaryota; kingdom Metazoa; phylum Arthropoda; class Arachnida; order Uropygi; family Thelyphonidae; genus Typopeltis; species Typopeltis vanoorti. The sequence goes on along the minus strand of NC_143555.1, from coordinate 66,548,501 downwards.
TGCCACTTTTATCTATATTTGTTATCAATAGCGATTGTAAATAAAAGGCGGTTGTCTAGGAAACCGTATCATTGAACTCAGGTGGCGCTAATGATCATGGCAAGTATAATATTTGTTCAAATATACAAAGTCTGTTCTCTTGCAGTAGCAGGCTGATAAGTTAAGGATACACGTTCGGATTTTTTTTTTTTTTTCTTGCGGCAGTGTTTTATTTTGATGCAACATACGAAAGAATTAGAAGCTGCTGAAGTTATTGTATTAAAAAAAATTACGAAATATATCTGCCTATCATTCCATTATGTGCACTGAATCACGGAAATGATTTTTTTTGTTTAATTATTACTGTGTCGATCCTTACTTATAATTCACCGAAGAATTTTATTTATTTATTTATTTTCTTTGAAATAATTGAAAACAGTAAATTGCATATTTTACATTTCGGGTATCTTTAGGAAAGTGCACACGCTGATGAATATGCGCCTTCTGACTTCTTTTACAGTGGACAATGGACCATCGTAGACTTACTCTCCGTCCTCCAAGTGTCATTTGGCATGATCATGTGATATTTCTTTCTTAGCTCCTACGAAACAGACAGTAATTTAAAGAACAAAACAGAGAAAACGTACTGTTATGTTTGATGGAAAATACGTTCTTTAAAATCGATGCAAGGCCATACCCTCGTCATATCCGATAAGGAATTGTCTTCAATCTGTTCCTTGTGTGTCTCCTTGTTTGGGCACATTGCCAGCAACTCGCCAAGTCTCGTTACGGCCTCAGAACAGCTATAGGGCGTAATAAAACAATCATTATCAAAATCCAAAAATTGGTGTGTAGTGTTCAGAAAAGATGTTTGTAATTTTTTTTCCCGTTTTTTGGCTCCGACTTTCAACCATCAGGTGATGAAAAACAAAAAAAATATTTGCTATAGATTTCATAAATTATCATTCTTGATATTTTATTGCTACACTGTGGCTGCTCTGTCTTATGACTGTGGCATTTTCAATGGATAACATTATCCAGCGTTCTTCAAAAAAAAATAATAAAAGCCCCCCCCCCGGAAGTATATTACATAACATTATGCTGATAACCATTATTAAAGTTGAGAGAGAGAGAGAGATGAAACCCGATACTAAATTATGTAACTTTCATCGATCGATTCTGGAACGTAAACAGAGATGTGCAGGATATGAACATTTAATCACAAAGATTAATTAAAAGAGCCAATTAACAATACTCATGATGTGTAATTGGGGAGGGGGTATATATTTCCCAAGGAACAAGACATTTTATCATTACACCATTAACTTTCCCCTACATTTTTAGGCTTACTGTATTTGAATACTCGGCGACGCATATCTTTTCCCCCTCTCTCCTCTCTCCCATATTTGACTAATATAGAGAAAGAAATAAAACGCGATATCTTTCTTGACGATCGTGAATGTGTTGCTGATCATCGTGTTGACACAATGACCTACGGTGACGCTTGGACATTTACAGGGAAGGCACGAAAGGCGAAGCAAAAGCGACGGCGGTCACTCATGGCACAACTTGTAAAAAGTGTTGATCTTCCTAAAGAGGAGTATTTTACTGTGCATTTTTCCATTTGCAGTGATATTCTCTTTAGGAGATTACATGTCAAGCTTCATTCCTAGTCAATGCATAAGATTAAGAGCTGTAGAGTACAGATAAGAGGAAATAGAAATCATGGTTCTGTTGAAAACCAGCTGAGACTCAACAAGTATTGCATTCGACAGAAAATCATTATTTGATCAGTATTTTAAGGGCATAGGAATTATAATATTATACTACTTACGATAATACTTGTTGATCCTTAGTATCAACGTAATATGGATTGATTAACCTTTCTTGCATGGGATCTTCATGAAAAATGTTCATTTTCCTCTTTAGCAGTTCGTTCTCTGTGTAAAAATCAGCAACGATTAATACATGAAACAGTACAGACATAAGAATGTCTGTACTGTTTTTATTTTTAATGTAATTAGTTTTGAAAATTTAGGTCGGTGGGTTGGACTATTTTGTCATGTTATCTTTATCTGTTATTTCAAAGTTGCCTGGAGGAACATGTCCAAGGACATAAGGATTATGATATACAAGACTTTCAAAATTATTTAATTACCATAAGAATCGCAATTTCATTGTGCATGTTATATTTCACAATATCTTAAAATACTATTATCTTTAATAATATAATTATTAATCATTTATACGTATTTTACAACAGTTATCTAATCTACAAGTACCGGCTAGACTTTGATGTCCGTAGGAGTTGGTGGGTTGGACTATTAACTTCCTACCGACACACACACACACACACACACACACGAGTTCGTCTTGTTGAACAAGCAGAGTTCCACTGATGATACACGTCAACAAAGATTCGCTGTCACTAACTTGCCTCAGTCTATATTATAAAAATGAGTTATTTTTTGATCGCTTATTGGGCGCGTGTATGCACGCGCGCTCGGAAAGGGATGAATGGCTTTTATGCTACTCTTCTTAATATGTCGTGTTATCTTTATCTGTTATCTTAATTTCTCTACCAATGCTGTTATCTTCAAGCTGTCTGGCTTTTCTAATATTTTCCTTTTGTTTATCAGAGACTTTTTTTTTGTTGACTGAAACTGCCTTTCATTTCCTTGATGCTGATTACACTTCTGCGCTACTTATTGTAGAACTCTTGCATTATACAAAAAATAGCATGATCACAAGAATATCAGAAGGAACTTTAAATGTCAATCTTCATACCACTTTCTAGTGGAGGAAACGAAGGATAAATAGTCTAATTTAATTTCTCTCAAATTAAAATCTGTCTTATTAATAACTCACAAAATGATTCATCTTACCAGATCTTGAACAAGAAAAGTTCCCTTGAAATAAATGTTAATCACGAGTATTTTTTTAACATAAAATCAATTCCTGCGTCTTTCTTCTACTCTTGATGTCATTTCTAACTTGATCAGTTTCTTATGTTTTACAAATATCAGATTCACTGTCCAGGAATACTGCAATCCACGTTCATGGGAAGTTTCTTTAAAACCCTCTCAAAATCCTGCATACTGGACAGACTTAGTCAACAATTACTAACTGCCTGTCCATCAGTTTTTTCTTACTGATTTACCTCTATCTTTATCGAATAAGTGCAGTATCTACTTAGTTACTTTTCTGGTAGCTTCATTATTTAGTGAACATTTCTCTCCGAAATTCTGCTGGTCTTTTCTAAACCAGAGCATAAGTTGTCGCTTACTGAAGTCTAACACCAGACTCACGACGTTAACTGCTCCTCGTGTTTCTTCATGTTTGCCACATCTCTCGTGGGTAGTTGAGAGTCTTCATCTGTAAGTGTAGAAAGAGAAACAGCAGTCTGCATTCGTTTTAGTTAGATATCAATAAATTTCTCGTCTATCTAAACCTTGACTCAGTCACCATACTCTAATACTCTGAGTTATAGTGTTAGTCTTAGATGGGATTATCATAAAAATGTTGTATACACTATTAAACTGTCTCATAAGGAAACTTAATAGGTTTAAAAATAATTTTATCTATTATTGGTACGGATCAATAGTGATTTTTTAATTTTTACAGTAATTAAATTGTAATTATCTAATTAGTGATTATGACAGTTTATTAAGATCTGATCGTTTATAATTTTTTTATCTTTATTATACACTCAGATCGGGTATCGTACAGTCCCTAGTGAGAAAAGCTGAAATTAATTAGCGGATTATTTTTTTTTACTTTCAAGAAATACCCTAAATGTTTTATAAAACTAACATATTGGGAGCTTATCTTTCCAAAGAAAAAAGGACGTTTACGCATGAAATTAAATTTGCTTATTTTTTTATTTTATTATACAAGTCGACAAACCTCCTTTAATAATTACATGATATTGTTGCATAAAAAAGTATGTGAAGGGGTGTTTTTGACTTGCTCCTTCACCAACTGATAGCATTTTATCCAAATTCTGGATATTATTGCATTGGGAATAACTACATCGAACAATTCTTTATAGAGCACTTTTATGTGTACGTTAGTAATGAACTAAGAAAGAGCATTTCCATTATTATCAAATGATCTTTTGAAGGAAAGAAAAACTTTGATTCTTTGAAGTGTTAGTTTGATATTTTTCCCCTATCATTTACGCGTAATCCGACGTTCATACAAAAAAAAGTAAGTCGCACTTGACCATCGTTGTAGAGGTCCTGTTATCGTAATGCACCACCGAAATAACGGTTTCTAGCTACGAATTGCATTCCAAGGAAACGCTCTAATGTGCAACCCCTCTGAAGTAAATTTGAAACCATTCACTTCGTGCGGGCAACGAAACGCTTTCAAGTCCCACGCGTCAAGAGGCTTTGTTTAGCGGAAAGAGCAATTTCTTTTCCCGGCCGTGTAAGAGAGTTTCTGTCACAGCGAACGACTCCGGATGAAATGTTAGCGTCTTGTTGAGCGTTTTCAGCATGCACCCGACTAGGAAACATTACCTCGTGAAGAGACGAGAGAGAACTGCATGTGTTTGATAGGGTGACGGCAATTTCGAAGAGCAGTGGACTGGAAGATGCGCTACTCTGCTGCCGGGGACAGAGACTTGGAGAGAAGAACAAATAACGTCTCTCTCTCTACGTAATCAGGTAATCGCCTTTGCGTCTCACCCTCGAAGGTCACACCGTTTATTCACCGGTGTAGTTCTTACCGGACAAGGAGCTGGGATCAGCAGATGCTGATCTCCAGCACTTTCATGCAGAACGGAAGTTGACTCGTTTTCACAAGAAAAACGTCATCACCCAATTTCCGGGCGAAAGTAATTTCAGGCACTCTACGACTTTCAGTAATCGAGTTGATGTTCGTAACGTTTAAATCTGGGTTAAGTGAGGAAGCTTTAATAATAGTTATCAACAACGAATAGTATCGCTTGTATTAATTCGCTTCTTTGTCAATCCCAGTGGAGTGACCGGGTGACATGTTAATAGAATATCCGTTTAACGTACTATGTTTGACATCTTTCGCTAATTTGGTACACTTTCAACAAGGGAAGATTTAAATGCATTCTCTTTCTTCATAATAGTTTTTCGCTTCGAAGATAGAAATCTTAATTATGATTTTCATTTAATCTTCCTAAATCTTCGAAAGATTTAGGAAGATTAAATGAAAAACATGGCAGAATGTATTAAAAATAGCGTTTGTAGTGTAGGGTCCGCGATCAAGGTGTTAGGAATAAAGGTTTTAGTCAGTAGTAGTGCTATAAATAGGAAAATAATAAAAGCATTTATGGCCAAATGGCAACGTGTACTATAGATAGAAGAGCAACACACCCAGTCATATCAAGATAATGAAAACTTTCAAGATAACACTCATCGATAAAATTTATTGATCTTTATCGCATCTAAATCCTAACATGTGCCAAGAATAACGCACTTCTTCAATAATCCGTGGTCGTTATTGGGGGGGTACTTGCAGTGAGTGATGTAAGGATTGTTGATTTAATAGAAAACTGCGTACTTAAAAACGTTGACAATTGAATCAAATTCTGCGGACCTACTAGAAACAAAAATTCGACTCGGCAGTCATGGAAACGTCAAAGAAGTCCGAGTTTAAGAGATTTGAGTTCATCATCGATTACTGTTTTATTGTGAGAATCACACGAAAACCGAACAAAAAATAGGGTTTCGCTTAAGTTTAACCAATTTTGAACACGCTTGCCCCTATGGTTTTTGCGATCGCTCTTAATGGTGCCAATTTCGTTTCACCACTTTCAAGTGTTCGATCTTTGACTGTCCTGTCGTTTCCAGCTATCCGATAATGCTTTCTCAGAGCCCTGTTACTATTTCAGCACTCTTAAAATGTCTGAAAAAGTCTACTTTTTCTTAACATTTCTTTTCATCTTCTGGATGCAACTGACGGAGACGTCCACAGAGGGAGTGACTGGGTGACACGTTAATGGAATTTCCTACCGCTACTTGCATCTGTCACATATTGTATGACATTTCGTATCAAAGTTCGAGTTCTGTCTTTTGTTATATTAGTTTTGCTGTAACAATAAGTCAATTTGAATTACGTGAAACCGTCCAGTTTCAAATCAAGCCAAATTGCTTTTGATATCTCGATCAAGAGTAATGTTATCGTATTCTCTTTTAAAAAGAACTATGATGTTTTGCTTTCATTGGCCACCTTCACTTTTAGTGCACTTACGTGTCAATATATAATCCCAATGCATCGTCGCTGTCTAGTTGTAACAGGGCGTCGAAGGCAGCTGTTACCGCCCTAAATGTCGTTAACATCTGCGGCAGCTACTGAAATATGAAAGCCTGTGTGGTGAAACATGGGCATGATTTAAGTTTAGATTTGTGGTGGAAAGAATGCTTTTATTCTAAATATACATGTGTGCTGCGGTCTACCTGTAGTGCTAGGCTTTTTTGTTCGATGAATAAGCACTCTTTTATTTTTATTTATTTATTTTTGTTTTGTTTTTCGATTGTGCTACTCTTCAAGGTTGTAGGATACACGATTGTTCTGTTACGCCATAATTTATCACCTTGCGGCCACCATACGACCTGCCCGTACCGTTCCCAATCTCCATTAGTTGTCTCTGCATGTCATTTGTGTGGTTGTAGCTGACACATCTCAAGGATGTCAGGTGACTTGCGTCGTGTTGGTACAGCTACTTTAGTGAATGAGAATTCACGATACACGATGCCTTGCGTGTTCGTTCTTCAGGTGGGGGGGGGGGGGGGGAGGTTATGTAATAAGTCGTTTGTAGCTGAAATTTTTGTCTAGTTTGCATAGGTAGTTATCGATCCTTTTGTTGCTATGATTTATATGTAAGTATTCTTTACATTATTCCTGCCTTCTCTTCAACAAGGTATTCATCTGGATTTGTTCGCCTTTGATTAGTCCATTTGTAATAACGTTTATTACCTACTTAGCTTGATTTCCATGATCACATTCTCTCTCTCTCTCTTCCACACATAGTACATAGATTAGTGTATATTACTATACGTATAGTTCCATAGGCGCTTCATTATTACTTTATTCAATGTTAATAATCGTATGCTTATATTATTACTTTATTCAATGTTAATAATCGTAATCGTTTCCATTACACTTTTAGAGACATTTTATATGAAAAGACATTTTGTTCTAAGTGTTTATCAGAACTTTCCAGACCCCCGCATATATCGACGATATCATTTTGTTGGAAAGATCTGCTCGCAAAGGATTTTTTGCATCTAAAAGTGAGTCACCTAGCTTCATTCAGGGATGGAGGGAATTAACAGACATAATGCACTGGTTTTGCAGTTTCGGCCGCATTCCAGGAAAGACAACCTCAACCAACCATGGACTACGATCCATGTGTATGGGTCGCTGTGGCCCGTCTACAACGACGTCGATCTGCTGGCCGAGAGGTTCGAATCGTCGTCAGTTTTTGTGAATATCTTTACGTGGGAGATTAATTTCATCGTTCGGCGATGTACGATGAAATTCATCCTTCATGAAGAGAATGAGAATATCCTCTTCATGGAGTCTTGAAATGGCTAGAGAGCAGGATTTCCGGATTATGCAAAAAATAAATAAAAATATAACAAATACGAAAAGAAAACCCGTCACGTGCTAATGCATTATGGCTTTACTACCTTTCGTGGGTCGGGAGATATTAAAAAAAATGCAACGTCGTGGTTCCGTGGTAACAACAATAGGTTTTGCATGTGCAGCGCATGTTTCTATCTCCACGGAAATGCATTTTAAGTGATAAGCTTTTCTTATTTAGTTGTTTGTAAGTGTAAGTAACTTAAGTAAATGTAAAGTGTAAGTAAATTAAGTAATCAATTATCCGAGTAAACGAAGTAGTTAATTACGTTGTTTGCACCGCGATATTTTTAAACGTACAAATAAATTATAAAATTGGCTTCGGATTACAATTATTTTATAATTCACGAATAAAACGAGTAAAAAACGATAGCCAAGAACATTTCTCAAATAGTTTTTCGGCCGTTTTGTGATGAACATAGTTGCATATTGTGCGCGCGCAGAAAGTCGTCTATTTATCTAGTCGAGTATAGTGTCATTTACATTCTTAACAATTTCGTTTATTCTTTTAATGATGAGAATAAATAATCCTTAATAGAATATTTTACCATTTCTTGGATAGCATACGATTCAAAGAATTTTTATATTCACATATGCAGTCATTTTTTTTAAATTGAACTGTATTTTCATCGATTTCATTTATTTATTTAACAAGATATCCTTTAAACGGCATTCATTCTAGAACTCCGACCAGAGCATTAACCATTTTCAGCAATTGTAACGCGCCGCGTCTTAAATGTTAATATACTGTAACGAAGATATCGCAGCTGGTAAACATGTCAAATCATAAATGAAAAACTCCAGGCTTACAAAAGACGGCATCAACTCATTAATTACAAGCACTGCGGCAGTCACCACGCTAATATATTCCACAAAGCTCCAGAATTTATAGACATTTCGTGTCTGGACATAGTTTATCCGGAAAACAGCCCTGTAAATATTAAAATCTCGTGTTACCGACGTCCCCTTTATTAAAGGTCCTTAGGTCAGTAGATTACTGCAGAACATTTTCCGAAAGGTTTCTTTACAGCTAGGAGTCTCCCGAATGCCAAAGGACGCCATCTGTACCTCTCTCATTAGATAATTACGGCAATTATTTGCACACAGAGATTCTACCGGTATTTATGAGATATTTTGCGGTGATAAATGCGTGTAATCTACCAGTAATCTGCTACCTCCAGCATCTGCCTTGTAGATGGTGGGTTCATTCAGCATATAATATTTCCTGGAAGGAAAATTCAATTAGCATATGACGTTGTAAATATCTAAAATGTAGTCTAGGTTGCGTAAGACAGTTGAGTAATTCTTCTGTGTGGACTATCGAAAGTCTTTCGAAACCATATTTGTGCTTTTGGAACTGTATATACTGTATATCCCAAAATTCGTAAACTGTATCAGGCATTGAAAAGATATTTGAAAAGTAAACACGCGATTCCCTTTCCACTGTATTCCTATGCGTGACAAAGAATTAAGTTGACTCATAAAATAGTGCGCCGTTCTACACATATAACGAGTACAGCAATAAAGCTTCGCATCCTCATGAAGAGTTTATATTTGCCCCTAATCGTATGGCTTCGCTGCAACATCACTACGCATAGCAAGGCATAATAATTCAGGGGCTAACAACTTGCGAAATAACTCGCATTCACTGACCTGTGGAGAAGCGTTAGGAATTCAAAGGTACACTACGGTAGCCAAGAGACACAAATTATTCACGCGCAATTTAGGAACACGTTTAGAGTCGATTCCTGACAAACAAATTAGCCTAGTTACGAAGTTGTTTAATCGGCGCGGCTAATATTCTATGGCTTCATCTTCCTTTCTTCCTCTAGTCATTGTCTTCGCGAGATGCTACAAATTACAGCACGTTTAAGGCGTAAAATTATAAGGCATAAGCATTCTCTTCAAATATATACACACATGCATTATCAAAGTATTTTCATCCAATAGTAGGTTAGTCCAAGGAAGGGTTCAAGGAACACGACTCAAGTAAAGGATATACGCATTTAAAAGTTTAAGTGTCAGTTCAAAGAGGAAATGATACTTAAAAGAATATTTAAAATAAAAATATTTATTTAAAATGTTTTAGCCTTTTTATGTAATTTGTATATCCTGTACGCAGCTACCGTAATAATTGGCACATGGCTACTTTGAAAGAAACGTCATTCAAAGGCATTTTGCCAATCTCAATAACCCGAAAGATATTAGTTGAAACTAAATGGAAGAGTGCAGCGTTTACTTTCGGTGACTCGTGATCTCGGCTTCTAATTTCGTCAGTTATTAAGGCTTGTTATCCAAAGAGATTGAATCTTCCTAAGCAAAAAGCTGGCGATGTTTAGCAAAATGGTGAAGAAGAAGATGTGCGGCGATGTGCAGGCAAGGAATTGTCGTACCGAAGACGTTTGCGGATCGCGCCTGGTGGCTGCTTGTGCTTGTCATGTGGAGTTTGATTAGCATGTTGCCCAGACAGACACAGTGAAGTGCGAGAACCATGAAATTGGTGTATAACCGTTGAGACATTAACGGTTATACACCAATAACTGTCGGTGAATAGACATTGAACCATTGATGGTGTTTACGGGTGAGTTATGCTACATACCCGTAAACATCCCGATGAAACGTTACACGATTCATAGAATAGCGATTAATGTTTCACCAACGAAGTTTAAAGGAAGATGTTTCACGATGTGGTTCGGCTTAGGTTGCCTTTTATTATAGAGCCTGGCATGGAATCTTGATGACCATGTACTACATTTAGAACAATGTCTTGCTAATTGCGCTGTGGCATTTCTGTGGAACTGGTCCTTGCATCACTCAGGAAAATTATGACCCATCCCATAAAGTTGACATAAAGCTATGACCTTAATCTCGTAGAATCTGCGGGATGAGCTGGAACACCGGTTCAGAATTCAGTGAATGCAGTCCTCCTCGAGTGTGGAAGAGCAACTTTAAGATGTGATTTGTTCCTTTGAAGTGGTCACTCATATTTTATACACTTTTATTGCATCATCTCATCACTGCTCACGTCATTGTTATCAATGAAAGTGTCTGTTTTCGAAGATGGTGGTAGAAAGTACTGAATTTGCTTATGTATTTAATATGCGCATATATTATATAAGTAGCATGGGGATACATTAAGTAAGACGATTACCTACGATAAACATTTATTACTTTCGTTATGGTGGTAATATTCTACCCGGTTTAATTTTTAAAGCAATGAAATGAACGTAAAATTTGCTGTGTATTTATTAGCATGTAAATTCATCCCAGTACAAAATGCAAATTTGTTTTGGTAAATTTAAATCTGATAAATTATTTATTGTATTGATTTATTTTTGGGATGAGATATTGCACTTTCATACGTCGATTAATACGACCAACGAGCTCACTAAGGTCGTCGGTCGATACTGGACGGTCATCCAACACATCGTTAAAGACTTTCTTGTTGGCGATATCACATTTTGTTCGAGTGATAAAACTGGAATGGCACATTTAACAAATCCTCGCACTCACACTCTCTGAGTAAATACATCATCATGTTTACTTTTTTTATACAACGTGCAACTATATAAAGCCTACGTAGTTCAGTTGATGCCCTTTCGGTGGAAAGACTTGGATTTGAATTTCGTCTAGACCTTGAAGAACTTTATTGGGCTTTTCAATTGAAAGAGAGTTAGTTGATCTCGTACAGAAGTGGAAAGGGTTTTCTTTCCTGAACTCATATTTTTCATTTCGCAAGCAAGAAACTATCCAGAATAACACGTGCAATTCACAGCCACAATGTACTGTGCAGTAAAGATTAAATGCTCCATCAGAGCATTGATTAGGTTTCAAAAGAAGCCAAGTTACTTGGCCCTGATAGCCTATTAAGCCTAATATAAGGGAAAATGTCCAGAATGGGTGTATGTGTGTGACTACGAATCGGTGAATTCATATTTGGTGAAATACTAATAATCTTCTTCCTATTTATAGCACTTTTATCCCGCAGGTACAGGGTCTGCCATCACATACTGCACCTTCTAAGCAACCTCCAAACGACCTGTCGCCGAGTCTGGCATTGGGGAGTGGGAAATCTCTTTTATGTCTGTAGATGTGTGTGTTCATGGAGCCGGTTTGCCTGTTCTGGTGGACGAAAAACCCGAGTTTCCAGGTTTTAAAAAAACCCACTTCCGTGAGACCAGCTAACAGTTGAAAGAGACCAGATAAGGGTTCCTCACGTCTTGGTCGGGAATCAAACCCAGATCTTTTCGGCCAAAGGTCTATACTGACTGAGCTACGGAAGCTCTTGAAGTACTAATAATATTAGTAACGGTAATTGAAGAGATGATGACTTCACTGACTTCGAAGGTGAAATTAGTTAGTTTATTTTTTTTTATTAAGGAAATGAGATTAACATGAGCTAATTTTGTTCTATTTTGTGATGAAATGCGAGAGCGTTTGTTATTACAGTTTTATATGGTATGAATCTCATCTTTTCTTGTATTGTACTAAGGTGTTGATATAACTTCCACAGTTCATGTTGTGTAACAGTTTAGAAGTTGAGATTGTGTGGCTGATTGTTCAGCAGTGTAAGTATGAGAAGTTCCCTCACAGCTTCACCGTATGAGTTTTTAAAACGGAGGGTTGTCTTCAATCGCGTTATATAATATCGCGATTGAAGACAACCCTCCGTAAATATTGTAAATACTGTTATTACGATAAGTGCTATTGAAGTAATTTTCTAGTAATCGTACGTAATGTCTTGGATTTTTTTTTTTTTTTTTTTTTGCTTATGATTTTGTGTTTTGCCATCAAGGGTTCAGTTGACTGCTGTGTCTCCAAAGCACCATTGAAACAGTTCCTCGACGTATTTTTCCAAAATTTGATAGCCGACTGCATACGGCATTTGTAAATCAATACCGTACCTGAGTATTGATTCACACATTCACGTTTTTGTTTTGTTTTTACGTAAGATGCCATCATGTGTTTTTCTTGTAAGAATTTTTGAGCAATGGTGCGGAATTCAGTAGGCAGGTATTCTATTATGTGTTTAGTCCATTTAAAGGTTTTCTATGAAAAGACCACAGTATTGTGTGTTTGTGTGGGGGGGGGGTTACGGAACAGTAAGAACTACCGTTGTTAATTCAGTGCTATGTGTTACTGTCTATCACATGCATGGTTCTTGGGTTCTTTATAATAAGTATTTGCATTTTAGTGTTGCTTTACTATAGTTGAATTGTAAAATAGGAAAATAGGTAGTTATTTCGCTTAGATCCCGTTGAGCTCTAAGAGAGTAGCATTAATGCCTGTGTGAGTTGTTACTAATGCGGTATCATCTGCATATTTATTCATTTGACTTTGTGGCCAAGGTATGAATGTCACTATTTCTGTGATTAATGCATCTTATATACAGATATTAATACAGTATAAAATGAATTAGAAATCATTTACTAAGTTATAATTAATTCTCTGGAGAAAGGCTCATTTTAGTGTGTGTGTGTGTGTGTGTGTGTGTCGGCCGAATGGTTAGAGTATCCTAGGGTTGATACGCTAACCATGCTAAAGGCGGGTTTGAATCTCCCCTCCCCCCTTTAACATCGATGTCCTTCATTCATTCATTCCTACATACAAGATATGAATTCTTCCAAGATGAATTGGGTCACAAGGGGGGGAGAGAAACATTAGTGCATACACGTTTCTAGTAGCGCTGTCGATACCAGTTGTTTCAGTCATATTTACCGGTTCCTTCAGTGTTTTTGGCTTTATAACACGCAGAGTGAATTCAATAGGTAAGTTTGGGGAGGACGACACCTGTTTCCTGCTTGTCTTACCAATCTTCCAGGTAAGAGAGTGAATACATGAAGCAAGAATTTTTGTTTTCGTTAAATATTTTCACGTACAAAGCACTAGCAACTGTCCCTTAAAAGAAAAATGATCCTACGAATTCTCCCTCCAAGGAAGAAAGCCTACATCATACTCTGCTTTTGCTAGCACCTTCTTTTACTTTACTTTCTCTTTTTAACAAGGAAGAATTCGTTTTCATTATTCATAGACGCATAAAATTAAAACTGATTCAGTTTCTTCTGGTGTGACTCTACGTTATGCACTTTCTTGGCGACAGCTCGAAACCTTGTAACCCAACATCAGTATGATTACCTTCACCAACTGATGTGTGAGATTTTCATGAATATTTATAGTGCTTTTCTTGAACTTTACCATCTGTATTAACACATCTGATCTTTTCGCTGGGGTAACATTGAAAAAGGGAAATGTGCTAGGAGAAATACAGTTTGCTATCTGGATTATCACTTCATCAGGTAACAAAAGGGAAATTTTAATGGAAAGTCACATATCCACCATCCGTGTCCCTTACACATGCTTCTGATTTCAACCCCTTTTAATTGTGTTCAAATTTGTTCTGCTATTTTTGTGTTTCCCAATTATGCCTAAAGCAAGAGTGCGATTATGATCTGGTGTATCGCAAATACAACACCAAATTTCTCAAATCCAAAGTTGGGTAAATAATTGAGAAATCATAATTTAGAATGCTTGTTTTAAAAGTTATAACAACAACAAAATAATAATAATGACAACGTTTTTTTTTTTTTTTTGTTATGTACGTCATGAAGGACATAATTCATTGCGCATAATAACTAAACATAGATTACTAATAGTTTGCAAGATCGTGAATATGTTTTATTTTATTTTATTTTTTCTGATATATTCGTCTCCTTTGCTTTGTAATTACATAGCAACGTTGCTGAAATTGTATTACCATAGAAATAGAATTAAGTGGCATCCTTTCTCTTTCTTGCTTCGGTTTTTGCTGACTTCACTTGTGCTATTAAAATGAAACTATTAGAAACGAGTAGAAGTAATGCGAATTAACTCAACGAAATGAAATTAAGTCAATCAAGTGAAGAACTCTGAAACGAAATGAGCACACTTAATCAGCCATTTGCTTACAAATGATGTTTTAACATTTCTAACGAATGCCACCGAGTTAAAAAAAATGCGACAGCAAAATGAAAACTCAATGCGAAAATAACATGTATCATCGTTAAATTACGAAAGGTATAAAAACGTTAACAAAGTCTGAAAAATCTTTGAGGATGCATTCGAGATAAAAGCGCTGGGTATAGTAACAGTCATAAATGTTAAAGGCGAAAAGTACTGTAAACGAAATTATGAGATTAATAGGGTTTCTTAAGAATATACGGGTTGGTAAGTAGTGTAGTATTAGACGTAATTTAGATATACTTTGTGGTCTGTGGACATTTAGAATTTTATATCTGCGTTTTGATATACAGTTATGAAACTGATAATTTGTTCCATATATAGAACAAATTATGGTATTTTCTGATTAATATTTCTAATTAGTAAAATTTAGTGTAGCAAATAAAAATTTATTAATCTTTTATTACACATAAGCGGCATTATTAAATTGAAATAAAATTTTAAAAAAGTCTCATTGATTTAACTAAAAATAACGAAGGAAACATTGTTTAAATAAACATTTAGAGAGAGAGAGAAAGAAATCAGCTAACGCCTTTTTTTTATTCCCGTATATAGGGAGTAGGCGAGGCCGTTTATCCCTGTCTAACTTTTTGGAGACTGAGTGGGCAGTTTAATCTCCACTGGTAGCCAACCAGAGGTAGCTGACCCAAGGCTATCACTAATTAATCGGTACGCAGTGAAGAAGTCGGCTAGTAAGTGCCGCCATCTCGTGGTCCCTAACCCTAATACTCGTATTTAATGTCTGAAATAATGTGGGTTCTACGGTCGATCTTCTTGAGTTTACGGGACGAAAAACCCGCTTGCCCGTGCCAGAGATCGACTAACTCGGGAACCGGTCGAAAAAAGGCTTAGAAAAATTTCTTCTAGTCGCCGACTAGATTCGAAACCAAGAAGTCTTCCTTCGTGCGGTCAAGCGCCGTGGTGTACAAACGCCACATCCACTGAGCTACACGTTAAAAAAAAAAAAAATATATATATATATATATATACCAGCCGCTGAATTAGAAATCTTTATGCAGATCTAAGTAAACATCACTTAGGCAGCGTATATGCAAAATACTTGGTCACGTGCGTCACTCGTGTTCTACGCTACTATTTAAGAGTGCTCTGGTCAGTAATCGTGAAATAGTGTTGATCACAATGGGAAAAACAAGGGATCTTTCGAAGTTCGATAAAGGGCCTTAAGTGCCCGTGTGACTGGAGCCACGAACCAGAACCAAAAAATAGCATAGCTGACTGGTTTCTCAAAAGGTGATCCACGGTGTTTAATCAGTGGAAAAATAACCACATGCTTATCTAAGAGGTCTAACTTTGGTCTTAAGACAGTAAGTCAGGAACGACATCGCCATAGAAGGCTTCTACGAACAAAGAGAACTTCCTGTGTGCAGCAGTTGACCGAAGCATTCAATGAAGGCTGTTCCCGGTCCATATCTCACCGAACTACAGTATGCGCAGGGAATTGAAGAGGATCGATATTGGAAGTTGCATGTCTATACGGAAACCACTGATTTCTGCGAAAGTTTCCAATTCAGTGGTCGGTGTACATGCGATAGAACTGTGTTCTAAATACTTTTTCAAGTTGTCAATGATCAGAGTAGTGGTCTCACATTAAGAAATGAAACCCATCTTTTACCTGAAGAACTTACAGATATCTATGCTCACAGTGGGATTTGAACTCTGTAGGCTAATTCTTGATTGGAGAGCTGAGATGCTATCCATTTAGTGAACCAGGCGGGCCAAATGAATTGATTTTAAAATATAGTATTTGCCTTTATTCTGTTTAGGGCTAAAAGGCCAGTGCTAAAATAATTAAGCATATTTCTGTTTGACATCCTAATCTAATATATCTTTTGCTTCAAGCGAAGTAGAATAACAGTAGTTATTTGAAGTACTCAAGACTTTCGGCAGAAGTTGATGTCATAACTATGAAACCTTAAAACGCACAGTTCAATCGAAATATACGAACTTGGAGATCGTTCTGTTGGATCACGGCCTCTGTTAT
Source organism: Typopeltis vanoorti (assembly GCF_054136105.1). NCBI lineage: Eukaryota > Metazoa > Arthropoda > Arachnida > Uropygi > Thelyphonidae > Typopeltis > Typopeltis vanoorti. The sequence continues at coordinate 66,531,901 of NC_143555.1, read as the reverse complement.
TTTACTTTATACTTTTTGCTTCCAGAAAATGAATTAATTTCGCATGTATTCATTCACGATCGTAAAATCTCAATTAAGATAGATTATGCAACTCTTTCCAATAAAAAGAAAGGATAAGAAATGCTAAAAACTTCCTTTTGTATTGCTAAAGAATAAAATAATAAACTGCATGCTTAATGTAAACATTTCATACTTAAGATTAAAGTATTCGTTCTTGAAGAATATAATGGAGGAAAAGGTTGATGGCCCACTCCTGACTCTCATTGATTATAATAACGTTGAATTAGTGAATGGAGAAGTAATCTCACTACACTTCCTTGAGTTGCTGCAAGCGCTCTGCCAACAAGCCAGTGAAAAGGGAAAGAAGCCAAATTGTCAGGTCTTGCTTGAATGACAGAGAAAATAATTTTCCGAGAGCTGTCTTATCGCGTGGTTGTCTGCCGCATGTCCCAGTGCAGCGTCCTCCCTCATCAGACCATGGAGATTGCGCCGTACTCATTTAATTCTTTGCAGAGAGCGGTGATTCATCTGAAAATGAAAACACAAACCTGGGTCTCCTTGACAGACCAGTCACACTTAGTTTCCTCTCTACAGCGTCACGCACCGTCACTCCGCCTTGAGGCCTACTCACGTCTGTGGACTAGTGGAACAGAAAAACTTGGAATGCGTTCTGGAATAAAAATGACAGCTGCCTATGGATTCAAAGAATTTTTCATAAGATGTAAAACAGATGCAGTAATATGCGACAAATATAACAACTGACTTCCTTCACGAATTTTATTCCATCATTCTCCCTATCAAAAAAAAGTAAATTAATGATATTAAAATCGCAGAATAAGCATGTAAGGTTAAACATTCTCGGAATTTTTTGAGGCATATTTTTTTCCTCAGAACACCCAGTTTTATGGAAGGGGCATTAGAAAATAGCTTAAGAAAACTGCATGATTGATTTTTCCAAACAGTTTTTCACATTTCTTATGGATTAGTTACAATAAATACAATTGCATTTTGTTATTATTATGATTAATGATATTGCACGGTTCTCATATCGTGGTGGCAAGGTTTACCGTTCCGGAAGCTCGGATTATTTTCTCCTTGAAAACCAAACAAAACAAAAACCTGGTCGAATAAGACAGCACTTAACAGCCATAATATGCTTTCATGGCCTTAGTTGCCTCAACTGAATTCTAATGATTATTGAGCCAACCATCATCCTATGTGCTGGTCCAGGAACCTCGCGGCGTGCGACTCGCAAACTAATTTCAGAGCTAAAAATTAAAAATATTAAACTTCAAAATAGTATTACTAAAATGTAAAAAGTTAATATTTATAATTCATTCATACAAAAAGTAAATCACCTTTATACAGGTAATAATCCGCAATTTTTCCTGTGTCAATGAATTCGAAAGCAGCGGTCAAAACTGCACTGAGCATCTGGCAATACAAGCGGCTGCATTTCTCATTCCTCTATTCTCTTTGAATTACGGAATAAGTAATCAAAGGATAGAAGAAAAGAATGTATAATTAATATTGATAAATAAATTAGAGTATAAACAATAAGCAAACATAAAAATTATTCTGTAAATTGTAAATCATATTGGTATATATGACTTGCGAACCGGGCGGTTATGCAGTTGACATATATCATTGTAGTGTGTGCGTATGCGTGTAAACTAATTGAATATTGTTGTTTTATTTTTGTTTTGTTTTGATCAGTTCATATGGAGAAATTAGTCTTAAATGGCTTCAAGGAAAATAATCGGTGAAGGAATCTCTGAGTCGAGTTTACGTGATGAACCCATGGAGATGGCCGAATAACAATCATAATATTTTTTTTTACAGTGGAGTACAATCATCGTCATATACACAGAGCATTTATAAATATACAAATAAAATATTATTATTCAATTTTTCGTTCGTTCCAGAGATTCAGCACAAAATCCTGGGCAGCTGGTAAATGATAATAACAATGCTGCATTCTGCAATTTTTACGTACGTATTTACAGTACTATTTACTGTAGGTAAATTATTTTTTACAATAGGTGAACTATTTTTTTACAATAAGTGATGTCTCTTTTTTTTTCTTAAAATGATATTGGTTTTGAATGAGATTAATGCATTTGCAGGCATCCTCAAAGTTTGTGCTAAGCTTTTCGCAGGATGACTTGGATTATTTTTGGTAATTAATTTGTTGCTGTATTGGCAGTAGTTCAGATATACACTACAGCATTATTATGACACGCGCGCGATACCCTAAAATCTGATGGTGCACCACTGAACTGGAAGCGATAGTTAGTGCAGCATTAGGTCTGTTTTGCATGAGGTCTGTAAGTTGTACAGTGTGAGTATTTCTCTTTCATAGTATAATCTTAGGGCTGATTTTACAGCACTGCAGTTTGCAAGGTTTCTGTTTTCAAATGACAGTTTGTTTAACACGTGTGGAATATAAAAATTCCGCTGCTTTTCCATAATGATTGTTAGATTTATATGTAATGTAGTTATTTGTCAGAGGTCTTGTTATACCGTATGTGGTACTAGTTGTTCTACAGTTGCAATTAGCGTAATGCTTTTGCATAACTACATAGGTGTTTAGCTGTTAATATTTTATGCGCTGTCAGTGCACTTGCAGATAAAAATTGGTATCATCTCTTTGCTCCGAAAAAATCGGTTTTATCATTTTATACAACAATGATGTTAATCTGTTTAGTTTATAGGCTGGACAGAATGCATACGTATTATTGCATATTTGAATACAATTTCACGTAATTCTGTATAGAAGTACTTTTATGTCTGTAGGAGCTAAATCATTCAGTCTATATAGCTTGCTTGCTATTATTCAGAGTTTACTTTTTTGGTGTTTTATGTGGCTATAATAATAATAATAATAATAATTCTCAAGCATTAGAATTTGAATAAGTAGTAATTAGAATTACTTGTCATTAGAGTAATTACAATTACAACGATAATATAATAATAATGATTAGCATAATTAATACGTTATATAAATTATAATTAGAATTATAATAATTACTTGTAATTAAAAGTCAATAATTAGAAATCAAGTATTACAATATGCCCCGAGTGAACTAGATTCGAGTAACAAAGGGATTAATATTAATGGTAAAGACTAAATCCTTTACGATATGCTGATGATACTGTAGTAATAGTAAAAACAAAAAGAGAACTATCGAGGGGGATGTCTGGAAAGTTCTGATAAACACCTACAACAAAAATGATATCAAAGCAACTGATATAACTACAAGAAAGAACATACAAGGATATAAGAACAGAATATAAGAACATAAGTTACCTTCATAACTTTGCTACTAGTATGTTCTTTCTTGTAGTTATATCAGTTGCTTTAATATCATCTTTGTTCTATGTGTTTATCAGAACTTTCCAACCCCCCCCCCCAACTATCAATGATTATAATAGGATTATACTATTATAATATGATTATAATAGTATAATAGGATTATACATAAACTATGAAAATAACTAAAATAGTAACAAATATCGAAGGAAACGAGATTACAGAAGCACAAAAATAACAATAACAAAATAGAGCAAGTACAAGAATATGCATATCTCGGAAGAAGCTTTATATTAGGAATAGGAAGCATTTATGAAGCAATAAAAAGGAGGATTCAGCTAGGCTGGACAGCTTTCGGCAAACTGAAAAAAATCCTGTAAAATAAAACCAAAAAATAGAGCGGGCAGGACATATTGCACGGATGAACAGCGATAGATTGTTTTTATTTTTATGTGGTTACCACCCACGAAAGGTTATTACTAAACCTATAGTACATTATGAACCTTGGGCGGGGTAAATATTTTTTTCTATATTTATCATTTTATATATTTTTTTAAAATTTATTTTCACATAGCCTGGAAATCCTGCTCTAGAGACTCATGGAACTTTTTCAAGCCACTTCAAGCCTCCAATAAGCGGGGCGGTGGTGAATGATGATAAAAATTCATCTTTCACCTAAAATACTCACAAACGTCCATGTCGGGATTCGAACCCGCGAGCTGTTGGTTGTAGAGCGGCTACGATAACCACTCGACCAACCAGGCCGAGTGGTTATCGTAATTGACAAAGATAATCGCCTAATGGCATTCATGTGAAGGAGAACGAATGCCAGAAAGAAAATAGAAGGATGAACTAGTGGAGATGGCTGGAGAATGTTGCGATCGGGATGCCGTCAACAGAGAAAGATGGAAGCAGATAGTTGAGGCCTATAACCATAACCAGTTATAAAAAGGGATGGTAGAAGAAGAATTCGCCTATTTCTCGACTATCTCTTCTCTTGTATCAATAATAATAATACTTTTTTTGATATTTTATTATTTCTCAGATAAATTACATACATGCAGTAATATTTTTTATTTTATATATATATATATATATATATATATATAATACATTACATGATCACAATTGAGCATAATAGATACTTGCACGTACATACTATTTTTTAAATAATAATAATTTACACAACGTATATTATTACAATATTAACAATGGTGATTATTAGATTTTTTTGCATTTTTTATCCACTATATATACAATAACAATAGATATTATTTCTCTATATAATATATATATATATTACATATTACATTTTCTGCTCTGTACAAAATTGAACAAAAATCTGTACAAAATCTGTACGCAGTTTAAAGTACCTTATTTACTTTTAATATTTTTTCCTTTAAATATAAATACACATTTTTTTCATATCAGTATCAGCATTTATTATTACACACGGTATTGACATATACATTACAATAATTTGCAGTGCATAATTATGAGGATTAGTTGAATGAGGCAGGCTAATTCCCCCCCCCCCCACTTCGAAGCTAGGGTTAGCTTTTATGACGAGAGTAGGATTCGCCTTCACTATTTATGTTGCTTGGTACTGTTTATGGATGGAATGTAGGTGTTGGATGCTGGTAATTTGTGATGTATACATACGTGTTAATGCTATATTAACTGTGTTGGTATAGTTTCCAGGGTTCGTGTTTTAACTTTCTTGGTAGGTTGTTGAGTAGCGTGGGTATCAGATGCGATCTAACAAAAGAACCGTACGAGTTGTTGAAGGGTGTAGGGATGTAAAGAGTTGTTGTGGATCGTGTTATGCGATATGCGTCTCTGTTGTTACGATTTTTTTTAGTAACAACATTTTTTAGTAACTTTTCTTAGTAACATTATGTAGTGTTTTATATTTTTAATACTCAGGATTGTGTGTGATTAATAATAATAATAATAGCCATTCTCTGATAGTGATGCGGTTTTTCATTATGTCCACATACGCTATTTTAAGATAAACTCGTAAGAAGCAGGCGTTTTGTCTGTGCGTATTTAGTTTTCTATTTAAAAAAGAAAAAACCCTCGAATAGAAAATTTAAAAGCTATAATTTTAGTTGGGAAGTTTTCTAATTTTGTCATCCTTAAGATCTCTAGAGAGCCTAACCATGCACCATATATCGTTATGGAAGATAAACCAAGTATCTCATGTGGGCGGGATGCAACAAAACTCACTAATCCAGAGGCATTGCTCTCTGCTTCAGTGTAGTCATGGTAAGTGATTTTGCCTGAAGGTGAGTGGGTGAGTAATATTTTATGGCACTTTGAACCCTGCAAAGTTTAGCAATTCGGTTAGCATGCTTGGTTTTAAAACAGAATTTCGTGATTTGTTTAAATGTGATATTGTGAAAATTTTTTTGACTCATTTATTACTGAGAGTACGAATTAAGGACAGTAGCTAAATATACAAATACAAAATGTAATTTATTTTATTTGATTATTAGCAACTTTATCAGGAATAACTGAAGGTCGTCATGAGAGTTCAAGATTTCGTCAAGAAAACGACTTTCAAATACACAAGTAACTCTCCATCAGTAGCATATTACAACTAGTTAGAATTTGTGCTTTTTTTGTAATCGGCTATTACAGAGATCATATATTACAAATTACAACTATTAGAATAATTTACTGACTTGGTAGTGCAAATGTAGCATCATTATGAGGGCTTCGGGGCTGTATAAACAACTAGCGACTACATTTCCTTGTTCTACACAATAGACTGAAGGAAGAAGGGAGTTTTGTCTCGATCAGTTGCCTCTGAGCAAACACTGCGAACTTGCCAAATGTTTCTGTATTGTCCCCCTGAAATGAGGCTACCGCCAGTATTGCAGTGTTTGTGCAGCTGTCATCAAACAAACAGATGGTGCAGTATTAGCTGTAGAGAAAATTCGAGACGTTGTTGGCTGTCCGTAACCTAGTAATTGCCTTTCGGAACAAGGAAGGCTGAAGCAGGATACTGCAGTTGGCAATTCCTTGATTTTGAGAAATTCACCGAAAATACAAGGGGAAAGCTATTGCACGTCATCATAAACAAAATCTTAGAAATGAAAGTATAGTTACATTTCTATATGCAATGATATTTAAAAATAACGATAGCATAAGACTGATCCTCCTAATAAATTGAAATTTTTATTATTAAATGATGCCATTGTTATAAAAAATAATACATTGAGCGAGATTGCAGTAAATACTGAAATCTCGCTACTAAAAGCATAAGTTAAAAAAGTCGCAGACAGTGTTATTTTCTTTTCTCGTGAGTGGAGGCGCAGTTCGCTCTGCTAAGTGGACCGAGGGGACTGCATCTCTTCTTTCCATCTGGGCGCTGTAGGATCTAATTAATCCCACTGTGACATGGATGTTTACGAGTGTCTTTAGGTGGTAGTAGTAGGTGATTCTCGTCGCCTAGTGTGTTACCATCATCGCTCTACTTACTGGAGATCTGAAAAAGATTTTTAATAAAGTCCCGTATGTTCGCTGGAGCCAGATTCGAATATCCGAATATTGGAATGTTCAAAATTCAAAATTATTACAAATATATAAGCAGTAAATATCTGAATAACGCATAGTTGTAACTTTCAACGAGAATTGTGTTCATCGACAAATAGCTCCAGTGTATTCCACTAACAGTTTAATCCAGTTCATCTGGTGTTGCCGAGTCTCCTCCCTAAAAGATCCTAAAGACTTTTAGGGAGGGAGATTCTAGATCGGGGGGTGGCAAAGTGGTCAATATCGACCACTGGGGGGTGAATGTGGCTATCCAAGGGGATCGATAAATGTTTACGGGTCAAAAGAGAGTTTAAATGTTCATTTTTAATGTTCTTTATAAATTTCTTTAAGTATTTTCTTTAAATTTCTTTAAATATTTCTTATCGAGAAGCAGTAATGAAATAAAAGGACGAAGGTATTATTATTTTTAAATTGAGAAATTAATTATTGATAACATTTATTCATCTATTTACATGATGGGGGTCGATGAAGGATCAAGGATTCCATGAAGGGGTCGATGGTCTAAAACGTTTGCCGACCCCCGTTCTACATGAACGTTTGTAAGGGATTTTAAATTAAAGATGAGTTGGCCTATCTCATTCTGACGTGGACAAATTTCCTTTCTGGAATTCCCGTTTTTCATCGGATAAAACCCTCTAGATAACAAGTTGCAATTAAATGGCATAATTACCCTAGCTTCAAAGCCTTAAGTTATTTCATAATACCAGCGGGCATTTATGAAATAGCCAGATGCTGATGGCAGAATTTATGTCTCCGGTTTTCGTCCGAAATTTACTAATGACAACGTTGAACCTTAAATTTGCTTTAAAAATTTTTAAGAATTACAAAAAAAAATTAATTAATAAAAATAAATAAAATAAAATAAACAGTTATTTACGTGTGTTAGACATTTATATTAAACAGGCGCTTTATCGAGACTCATCTGTGAAATAAAAATTCATCCAACCATTATTAAGCGATGGTGTTTTTTCTTTCTAGATTTTGTTGTTAATGATGTAACTCACTGGATCCTAGGATATATCCCGCGCATACTCGTATAAAAATCGTTTTATTGGTATAACGATCCCTTCAGACGCCTTATCCCATGGCTTTTGAAGAATGTGTATGCATACTGTATATATAAATGATATATTTTTTGACGCCTACGGCCCCCCCCCTCCCCCGAGTTCCGGACTGGTAGGCCGGTTCTCTCCTTGAATTCTGATGACTCGAATTTTGAAAACTCGAAAGGGGATTCCTCCCCCCCCCGGCGCCAACCCCCCGAGTTCCGGACTGGTAGGCAGGTTCTCCTTGAATTCTGGTGACTCGAATTTTGAAAACTCGAAGGGGGGGGGATTCCGTCCTACGGCGCCCAACTCCCCGAGTTCCGGACTGGTAGGCAGGTTCGCCTTGAATTCTGATGACTAGAATTTTGAAGAATCGAAAGGGATTCCTCTCTCCCCCGGCGCCTATGGTGTCCAACCCCCGCGTTTCGAACTGGTAGGCCGGTTCTCCTTGAATTCTGATAACTCGAATTTTGAAGACTCGACACTCAGGCTAGCCCCCGAGTTTTAAAACGTTTCAAATAACTTGACAAAAAACTTGACACGAAAACTTTACAAAAAAAGCTTATCATTTTATATTATAGAGTAGATATACATTTTTTTTCACGTCTAGATCAATTCACAGTAAATATTGAGCGGGAATAATGTTATGAGCGATTCTTAAATTAAGCAAATTAAATTTTCTCCATACATACGTAGATGCCGTGTGTGTATGAGTGGGAGGGATGGGGGTCAAGACAAAGTAGTTTATTGATATTCTTTTTTAAAAAGTTGTAGATTGCAATCTTTAGAGAATATCTCATAGGGAAGGGTGACTGCGGAACCGAAGCAGGTGGAATGAAAGCTGAATGGAAGTAGGCGGGTGCAGTGAGTCATCAATTCAACTGCAAAAGGATGTCGGGCAGCTGTTGCTCGCGTTACTGTAAGTTTAGCAGAAATGGGAGGGAAATAACGGATGTTAGTTCTGCTGAATAGCACCATGAAGATAATCTCCGGGGGAGACACAATGCGGAAACTAACGATCTGTGACAGAAAGAGTGGGGTCGTCAGTTATTCGAATTTCTCTCTTTCGAAGCGCATTAAGAATTTTTAGAGAGGTCTTAGGTGCGCTACTAGTTAGTAATCCTTATTTAATATAATCCCATTTATTTAGCATCTCTGTAATCTAGTTGGATAATTAAAAAAAAAGGAACTCTCCAATACCAAGTATAGCTTCACTTTCTTGGTATTACAGACACGATTGTGTTTTGGAAGCATTCTTCATCTTGACTAATTTATCATTCCATCGAAGGATGGTATGGAGATCAGTGTTTGGGGAAATGGATAGTGGACGATATTGAAGATTCAGATGAGCACTGAAAGGCTTGTCAAGTGAGTAAGAGGAATGGAGAGTACTATCATCAATAAAGCTATGAATAGTGTTTGAGGTCAGCGGGAGAAAGTCGTTTATGTAGATTACGAAAAGGGAAGACGAAATAACAGAGCCTTGAGGAACACCTGCATTGATAGGAAAATATGAACAGAGAACACACACTCTCTACCTTAACACACACAGTAAACGATTCGAGAGAAAACTGCATTCCAGTTACAGAGTGGAAACCAGACACTAAGATGGTCTGCCAATAAGATTGACCATAAGAGGCCTAATGGCAGTGTTTGGAGAAAATAATACGATAAGATAGTAGCGTTTTCTCCAAATCTTTCCATAGCACATGCCCACTGATCTGCAGCGGTTGTCTAGTGAGGAGATCCACTGTGGATCTACTTGCGGAATTCATACTGGTGGTCACTAATAAGGAGCAATGAAGCATCTGATTCCAAAAAAAGCGATGTCTCCTTTTTTTGGAATCAGATGCATATTGATTCTTTGCTGTTGGATACACAGTATTAATTATGATATGGTATATAGTGTACAGATGATAAAGGACAGGCGTTAGTTCAGGAGATCTCTTGAGCAACACAACTGGTAGGATACCATCAGGATCAGAAGCCTATTTTGTTATTCGGGTTGTTCAAGAGTACCAACAGATACTGGCAGAAGGCCAGGAGTCATGAGATGCAGTGTTCCAAGTAAAGTTGGAGGTGATTTAATTCGTCATCTGTGCAGGAGTTGGATGAAAGTGAGAGAGAGAGAGAGAGAGAGAAAGACGAGAGTACAGTTAGGCAGAAATTACGCTGAATAGCTTCTACAAGGGACCCTTAGAAGGCCTGACTGCCCTTAGTACAGGCGGCAAGTTTTCTACATTTTTCCCTTTCAAAGTCAGACATAGGGTACTGAATGGAAATTGTGAATAGAGTGAGGAATGAAGACCCCCATTCTAACTTGGATATTTCTGTCACACGGTAACAACAGTTATCAGGATCTGTAGAGCGGAAATAGTCGTCTGAATATGGAAAAAGGAGTAATAACATCAGAGATCTTCCCACTTGGCATTGTTGAGGATGTGAGGTTGTGAATAGCTGAGACGTTCCGGTAGAGATGGAACGTGTATTATGATATGAATTAACAAGAGGAAAGGTCACCCAGCGTTCCTAGAAGGAGAATTGGTTAAGTAAAGCTCCAGAGTATTGGGTTAGGTGAGCGGAGACAATTGTTGAGACGAACGATTTTCATTAGGCCATTACTTTTATCAAATATCATGGCATCTTTTCCAGCTTGGTTAATGGAATGAGGAAAAAGGAAGAAATCTTGGAGTTGCGGACAGTTAAGTCGCCAAGGAAGATGAATTCACTGTTATTGTTGTTGGATTGCAGGAAATCAAGCTTCAAGAATACAGAGAAGTCAGAATGATTTTCAGAATTGGGGAAGAGTAGCGACAGTAGATGAGTGATGCATAATGAGGCAAAGAAATCTTAATCTTCAGGTTAAAAAGAAGAAATTCAAGATTAGGCCTATCTCTTTGGAATATCAGATAGTATAAAAACACAGTACTATCATTATGCCGGAAGGAATCCGAGTATGGTTTGGACAGGTAAGATGTAATAGTTGTTGTTGTGGCGGTAGTAATTTGGGGTTCAATCCAAAACAGGAAATCGGGTTTGGAAATCTGAAGGTGATGGTGAACGTAATTTAAGTTGCTGTTTATGCCACATGTTGGTGAAGTGAATGCATAAGAAATTTTTGTAAGATTTTTAAATTTTTGGGAGATTTTAGCAAATTTTTTTAAAAATTATAATAATACTACATCTATCTGATTTTATTATGATGATAGTGTTTAAGAGGTGAAGGGAAAAAAAAGAACAATGAATATACAGTGGGAGATGATAGACGCTTAGACATGTCGTCCATAGAGTGAACATCCAGTCTCCATGCCATAATGAGGCCTTGATAGTGCTCTTACATACTTCTACATTACCTTCCTCCCTCCAGATACAATCTAGCAGTAGAGATGGCAATGGCAACGGGATTAGGCTCCAGCTGATCGTGAAGTCACCTAAATGTGTTACTACCTGGTTTGGTTTCGTTTGCTGTCCAGCAGTCAGGAGCCTGCGGAACTGCTTTAGTACCACATCCTCAAATATTGGGGAGGCTCTGAGCTCCACAGTTTGTCTGCTATGTCCCCGGGTATACATTGCATTTTAGAAGGCTCGAGGGACAGAAGCATCCCTGCCCTAGGATCCAAATATAGTCAACGACTTCCCCCCCCCCCACCATGTAGTGATTCATCGGACGATGGCGGCGGTTAAGGTTATCTACCACCTGGTACGTCTGTATATTTAACATGTTATGCTCCGTGATAATTTTATGTAGGCTTAACGGAATAGCACATTGCATTTATGACCATACTCGAGCTGCATATTATCACATTATATCAAAACTGTACTAAGTCAGTCATTTACTACCCCTCTGCGAATCATACATCTATCTCTCCTCGTAACGATGAATACCAGGCAAAAAAAATAAATAAATAAAATAAAATAAAAAATAAATAAATATTGGAATTCGAAGCAGTTTTCTTGGAATGTACTCGCTAAAATAAACATTGCAATTATACGTGCTTTCTCTAGCGAACCATAAAGAAGATATAAATTGCGATAGTCAGACGGACATTCAAGAATTATGTATGAATAACAATATTTGTTTTAGTTTGGTGGAGCGGAACTTGGAAATACAGGCTTGTTGCGAACAATTTATTGTTTTAATAGAAAATATCTCTTGTGGCCATTTCCCGGAGTATCTGTATGTAACGAGAGTTTCTTCGGCTGCCTGCAGCTATTACACAGTCCCTAATGTTCCCGTGTGTGTGGGAAGTCCACTACACAGTCAAGAGTTATGTTCCTGATAGCGGCTGAAACTGTGTCATGCGGTACTTACAATAATGGGGACTGGCATTTTCAAACGACACAAGAGAAAAGAACGTAGGGGGGGGGTGTCATTCGCCGTTGTCGTGACAACAGTCGGCCACCTGTATCTACATATTAGATAATACCATTCGTCGGTAGATATGAGGATAAATATTTCGCCGAATACCATCGGAACTTGTCACACTAGAAATTCCACGAGAAATTATTTCTTCACCAGAGTAACTTGTTGAAATGCGAATTGCTTAAGAAATTTGATTTTTCTTGAGCAGACTGCGGTGTGTGGGTGTGTGTGCGCGCGCGCATGTGCGAGCTTTCGCCTTTATCAAATTAATTTTCTCCAAATGAGGAAAGTCTGTGATTTTTTTCCCTTTATTAGTATCGCCACAGAGAATGAAAGAAGGTGGTACACAAAGTACTCAAAACAGAACGACAAAAAAAAGATCTTTGATATTGTTTTGCCAACTTATTTCTACCGGAGTGGTTCCTCCATTATAGTTGAACATTAGAAGTAGAGAAAAATGCAGAAACACTATTAAATAGATATTTCATTTAAAACTTTATCATTTATGCTAATAATCAATATTCATAACACGCTCACCTTCAATTCGAGACGGAAATTTGGTAAAGGTTACCTTTTCACGTGCTGTCATTCAGTTACACGACGATCATGCCAACTAATCCAGCTACATGACATTTTAATTAAGTAATGTGACCGAGGAATCCACCATGTTCTCAATTTAAATTACTTTAAAAGCAGTTCGGCGTCTAAATCGAGAAGAGAAAATTTTACTGTTGCACTCCCCAAGTAATTATGATATTACTTGTGCAGAATCTATAAAAAAAGACGAGAAAAAAAAAAAAGAAAGAAACAAAATGCGAAGCGAAAATTGCTCAGAATAGTTTATCCTTAATCTCATTACGTGTACGTTAATAGTTTCTGAAAAACGAAGTAATATATGGAATAGTTAGTTGCTGTATTAATGACAGATTAGCGAGACTAATGAGATAGTGCATGACTTCCCCATGTAAGCAGTGCTACCAACTTCTGGGAACTGGCACCTCCTCCTTAATTAATATCATCGATTTAACGGGTCTCTTATCAAGAAAATATCTGAACCGAGAATCGGTATAATTGTAGTCGTATCTGTTTAAATCCTTGGACATTGTTTTTGTTTGTCCCAAAATTTTTTTTCGTTTTAAATTTCCCAACGTAAAATTGAATTTTCACAGGACATCTGTTTTGTGCAACGTTACTTTGCTTGTATATCCTCTCTCAACGTGAATATTTTTAGCATTTCCACGTGCCTCGCAATTTTTGTCCTCGTGGCTCAAGACCTGCCTTTCTTCATCAACCTATTTACACACTCGGTGCATTCTTATTCCATGCACAACCCTCTTTTTTTTTTACTTTCTTTTTAAACCTTTCACAATAGTACTCGTGCTTTCCTTATAAATAGGACGTAGAAGGGCCACTCGCAACCTTTACCCACGGCCAGAGGCTGAAAAGAAGAAAGCATGTACATGAATATAGTTCTTACGTTGAAGGCCACTTGTCTGCGTTGAATGTAGAATTAGTAGTTGAATTAGAGGCCACACCTTTGCTTCTCTCGTGATTCACCACTCTAATCGACAGGTGTTGTCGACTTGAGAGCAAAGTTACAGTAAACAGATGTTAAGGAAAACTAGATCAATATATTATTAAAAAATAAATAGCAGATGGAAGGTCATAATATATGTAGATGGATCAGTTTGTAGTTCCTTCGTAATTAATAAGATGAAGTGATATTGATTGTCTTATTTACTTCGGAGAACTGTCGATAGTAAAGCAGCAAACTGAAGATTTGTTATTTATACCCCAGATATGGAGAAAACAATTCCATTTCTGCTTCAGCATTAGATTGTATTCGTAAATGGGGTTACAGCGATGATACTGCGTTTCTGCGGCTGTCATCAGACCAAACAGATGGCGCAGCGTTAAGCTGTCGAGGAGTTGTTAGCTGCCAACAACTGAAAATTGACTTTCTGAAGATGATACGCCGTAGTGTAGAAATAGGAAGCTGTGCCCAAGACATGCTTTTGCATTCTGAAAATTCTGACAACGAAAATGAACTTGCAAGTATAAAGGAAGACTGCACTCTATTGCAGTGCACTACTCCATATTTTATTCAGGAAAAAAACAGGCTAGTAGCCTTGCTTCTGTGATTTATGGAAACTAAAGCGTAGTGTTTTTGTAATTTATTGCTTGTGCAGTGTAATTACACCGCACAAGAAATTAGGAAAAAAGTTTTGTTTTTTAAGCAGAATGTGGTGATTTTTGAGTGTTGATTTTTCAGTCTCACTGTTGATAGCCTTCACAATTCTAAATATCGTATTACAATACACAAGTTTGAATAATCGTGTGTAACCTAAGAGCAACAGCTTGTTCAAGTTACGATATGCATATAATTAACTTGGAACAAAATAGAACAAAGGGTAGTTAACAGTACTAATCAAATTTTTACATTTTACAAATGAGACTGGATCGTTGAATGCAACCAATCTTCTAGGAAGAACGATTACCTAAAATTAATAGTGTATACATTTTTAACCGAGTTTAGAAATGTCTGTAGAAAAATAAATATTCTTTGATCAGATTTTTGTATTTGTTTAGGTTGGTTTCATTTCTTATCGATAGAGGTGGGATAGCGAATATTTTTGGCGCTAAATAACTGTAATGTTTTGTTTACTACTGCTTTATTTGATTTTGGAACTGTATACTTTATTCCCCTTATTCTTGCTAAAGAAAATATCTTCTTTGATATTTACATTTATATTCGTTTTTTTTATTATAAATAGCAGTAGCCTATAAACATATAAACATTTAAGAGGTAATATGTTCAGTGTGATGTATTTATTGCACATTGCAGTATCCTTCTGTTTGTGTCTAGTTAAGATTTGAATTACTTTATTCTGAATCGAAACTAGTGGTTTCAGTGTAGTACAATAGATTCCTCCTTAGCTTAGTATTCCATATTGTAGTGAGCTTTGAATCCATAAAAATTATAATATTTTAACATATTTGCGTTTAAAAATCTATTTAAATAGTAAAGTCTGTTTAATATAATCCTCACTCTGTGTGGTTTCCAAGTTAAATTGTTATCATTTTTTAATCCCAAATAAATTATTACATAACCTTTTTCTATTTCCAAACATTTACAATTCGAATGTGATCTATAATTCCAATCATGTAAAATTAATGGTATGGAGAAGTTCTTTTCGCATGTTGTATTTTGTAAGTTAAATTTTACACGTTTAGTTGTTGAAATATTCTGACTAAGTGTTCATTCGAATGTTAAAAGATCAGCATGCAGCATGGTTTTCATTTGTCTGTGTCTGAAGAAAAAATTAAGAGTGGGTCATCTGCGAACGCATTCATATTACAGTTTAGTTTTAGATTTCGGAAGGCATTGATACGAAATAAAAATTGGTCCTTGGCCAGATCCTTGTGGTACTCCACAATCTAATGTTTTGGGAGTGCTGTAGAAGTTTTATTTTTGCACTTTGAGATCTAGCATTCAATTATTTTTAAATTTTTAAACCACATAAAGGCAGTACTTTGTATTTCTGCGACTTTCATTTTTTTAAATTAAAATTTCATGTGATGCAATGTCAAAAGCTTTGTGTTGACGAAAAAAAAGTTCAGCAAAGCATGTTCAGTGCTAAGGATTTGCCTGAACCCAATCTTTTTTTACTAAGTTCTCTAATATTTACGAGGAAAAAAACCGAGATAAGAGAGTTTGGCCTATAATTTTTTCAGTCATTTTTTATCTCTCTTTTTTTATAAACTAGTACTACATTGGCCTTCTTAAAATCCGATGGAAACGTGCCTGTCTTCAGTGCTAAGTTAAAAATGTCCACACATTTATCACATATTATAAATGTTATAAATGTCCACACAAATTATCCCCATGTATCCAAGAAAAATTCATTTTTATTTTATATTTACTTAACCCCGTGCAATGCCACGAAAACTTTTTTTCCGTATCTCCTACTTTCATTTGAAGCATTCTTTTGACCTGCAACAAACGTTTTGCCTAGTGGGCCACTTATGAACATCGTGGCAGCTAAACTTATCTATATAATATGCATAATGGCGAAGCACAACGTGATTGTAGTTTCCTGAAAAAATTTAATAAATAAGAAATAGCATGTTCGTAATTAGTATAGAAATAAAAATTAGTAAAATTCGTGCGGGATAAAAAAAGCTGTGCTGTTCAGTGTTATAAATAATTTATCACGTATTTCCATTATGTCCGAATATATTCATTAGCGTTTCCCAGAGTGTTGTCTGCAGTTTGGTGCAGGTCCTTAGGAAATATAAACGTTCATATATGGCATATGACTTGTCGATTGCTAAGAAATAAAATTAAACGAACATAAATGTATAATTATTGTTTATTAAAGTTTAATAAGACATAAAATATACACACTTAGTCTGGATCCGTTTCCTAACCGATATTAGATACCAGTAAAATATTAGACATTTTTACTGCATTACAAATCTACCTATCTAATTTCACAAACTATATACGTGAATGTGTGATGATGGGCAGCAAAAAAATTATACTGATAAAAACCGATTCTAGCTATGTAAAGTTTGAGCAACACTCGGATGGACTATAACTGAAATAAAAGCAAAGATACCAATCCGAAGAAATTAATAAAAAATGTTATTCCATCTGTTGTGTTGATTTAATGGAGACTTGTCCGCGCGGTTAGCCGAGTGGCTGTGCGCTTCGCAACCATATGCCTGGGGAAGGAGTGTCCTAGGTTCGATTCCCGTCGCCGACGTGAGGAGCTTAAGGATCTTCCTCAGCCATAGCCAAATTAGCCGGTCTTGGGCAGTAGGTTTTTTTCCACCAGTTTATTTGGGGGTTTTCATCCCGCAATCAGGTAAATCGGCCCCTTGAATACACACGGATCTATAGCCATAAATACTTAACTCCACCCATGAGGGGCTCAACTCTCCCCAATAGGGACGGGGGGGGGGAGAAAAGGGAGGGAACTCCATACGAATAAATAAATGGAGACTTGGAATACACAATTAAGGTATAGCCTATTCTGTCATAAAGATCACTGCTTTGAGGCTGTGATGGGATATCAGACGCTGCAAGTAAGATATCTCAACCACAGTGAAACACAAATATTTGTTTAAATGGTGGAAGAAGCTACAGAAACATAAAGCAAACGTGATATTGAAATAAGCGCCATGTAGTTAATAATTATTAAAATCCATCACCCCATTTGGTTGCTTTCAACAATAATAAGTTAATTACAATTGTTACCCTTTATATTCAGTAAAACATATTGTTTAAGGCTATTCACTCATTTCACTAAAATATAGCGATTGGAATGACAATTAATATAATGAAAGATTTTAAATTGAGAAAAATCAATAAAAAACGATTAAAATAAAATGCATTGAATTTTATGTTATTAATCTGATAATTTCTTTGAAAAAAAAATACAAATATTAATAAATAAAAATGAAATCATAGTTTAATTCTTAATAATTAAATTATTAATTTCAGATCAAAATTTTCAAATATCTCTGCAGCAAGTTTTGCCGTCTGAAAGAAAGTTCTTGTCAAGATTAACAAAAAAAAAAAAAAAAAAAAGTTAAGAAATATCCAGAATAAAACGGAACACAAAGTGTAGAATATTGTGAGAATTTATAAGCGTGCGGGTTTATTACCCTTCTCTCGCTCTATTGTATACCCGTAACGGATCTAAACAGAAAATAAAAACATGCTTTCTCGTTAAGATCCATTAGGCAAATGTGGATGCCTGAGTGACAGCCACGATACGGCCGCTTGAGAGACAAAGGGATACACTAATTACAACCACCCCTGTGTCTGCTCACAGCTATCCCACTGTCTGAACAGTTATGTCTTCTAGTCGGTTATAATTTATGGATTATCACGGTTTTTACAAGTAGCTGGCGTCTTGCCAATATTTCATTGTGACGTCACGTGTATAATGATTCATCAGCTTTGGAGTGTAGTAGATTGACCGGAAAATGCGGTTCTAGATTTCATTCTACAGCAATAAATTCCTCTCGCTAAATTTAGCTTAAACATAATAACATAATATTTGAGAGCATGTTGGGTTCCGGTATGCTTGTGGAGTGGTACAGATGATTGCCTTTCATGGAGTTAAATGTTTCGACCTGCCAAATTACTCTGACATGGAATTAATGAAATACATTGTTCATATACAATTATTGCAACTAAACAAAACAGGAAATATAACCATTATCGTCTGCCATATATGTACATATATCGTTGTACATATATGTACAACGATCAACTGGAATTAATTTATTGGAATTTTTCTGCATTCAGGCAGAGAGTTTAAGTATACAATATGTGCATCATATTAATTGAATAAAAATATTGTTTTATAATTTGATATCATTTTAGCGTCTTTTCAATCAAATAGTGACTTAGCCGGAGCGCAAGATTTTTTCTCCCGGAAACTCGGGTTTTTCATTCCTTAAAGTAGGCGAACACACAGATATAAATACTTATCCTTAGTGGAGCTGCAGAGGAGTGGCGTACCGACTTCATTAATTCGCCGTAACCCCTAATCAGGGAACTATACCCTTCCTAAGGGAGACTAGTTGAAGAAGACGATGAATCACTTTATTCACTTAATGCCTTGCTTTGTTGGTCGAGCGGATGGCCTATTTACTCTGCATCCAACAGGATATAGGTTCGAATCCAGTTGTGGGCATGGATGTTTATTACTATTATTAATAGTCCAAGGAATCATCGCGGGAGGGCACTCCACTCGACTCCCTCAAATACATCTCACCCTCTCCACTATTTCTCAACTCTCCCACTACAACACTACTACCATCAACGCCATCTACCGCCCATCATCACCAACAGTATTTTTTTGTCTGTAAATTGTGTGTGTTCTGAAGGCTGATTTGTCTGTACGTGGGGTGAAAAATCCGATTTTGCGGGAGAAACCCCCCCCCCTGCTACCTCCGTATGAGATCGGAGTTTATGAATGCCTTCAGACGGCCCGAAGTGGCTGTAAAAGTTCCATGTTTGATCTATGGTGCAGAGATTATCTAACCCCTACCTTCCCCACCCACAGCGTTAATATTAATGTACTGTGGACTCTCTCACCCGTTCTGTAATTCATTCAGATTTAATTGCGTGGCATTAATTGTTATCAAAGAAAATTTTGCTAATTGTTTATCATCCAGTGCGTGCTATTTATTTATTTATATTTTATTATTGTATTATTATTATATATATATATTTTTTTGCTTTATCTGGATTATCTCATCTTAGATAGATAATGTAATGCTTTTATCCTATAACACGCACATGTAGGTTTCAGTTTCACATTGATTAACATTTAACCCAAATGAATCTCTTCTCGCAGCCATCTTTCCCTTCTCCTCAGCCGGAATACTAATGCTGAATATTCAGTCACGGTGACATTTATATTCAGCATATTAACAAATCTCTATGTGCAGTTTCTCACTTACACAACATTGTTTAAGTCACATTACTGGAGATAACTTGGATAATTGCCAGGTGACAATTCCTTAGCGCTTATCATTGTTGCCCAATTCTCGTGTCGCAATTATTCTGCTTCAGGGCGCGCATCCTTGTTTAGATAATTTGATTGCTGCAGGAACCAGTTGCTGAGGGCAGCGTTTTAAAAGAATTGCGTCTGGAAGCACTGATGGAACTTAATGGTTCCGATGAGCCATGGCGAAAAGTACTGCGACTAAAAAACACCAGGACAGCATTTCCACAGGTCTTCACCAACGGCCTATTCTGTTCTGTTTTTCTTTCTTTGACGAGGAAGTGAAAGGAGAAGGGCAAAGGGAGGCTGAGTAGCGGCAAGTGAAAGCTAGAATTCCATTTAAATTTACGTGCACTTGACTAACGATGTGATGGATTATTCTCATTATGTGCCCCTCCTCCTAATTAAACACAGATATTAGGTAGAAAGAAAACCCAAGTCTTCGCTAAAAATTGTGATTTTTACCAAGTCATTTGTTGTTCTTCCGTAATTAGCACGTAACAAAAAAGTGGTGATTTTTTTTTCTCTCTTATTCTTTTCCTGTTTCAGTACGTCACATGGTAACACAGTTTTCTTGAGTGATTTGCTGTTCTGTACAGCTAATTAAAGTTATATGGTTGAGGCCAAAGTGTTTTTTTTTATTTCTTTTTACTCAGTTTCCGATCATTAATAATTTTATGAGAGGATACTCTTTGCAAATAAAACCATACCACTTTTACAAAAGTGGTTATTAGTTCTTTATATGCTTTGTTACTAAGAATAATATTTATCACACATGACTTTCCTAGTTTTTGTCCTTTATTTTAAACGAAAAGAATCTTTGTAATAAAAGAAGTTGAATCCACATTGTTGTTTATTAAAGTTGTTTACCATACGACTATTGGGACTAAAAAACACCACTATTGTTTTATGTTTAACAATGAGAAAACATACGAGAACAATGCTTTTTGCTGTAATTAATTATTTATTTTTTTTCCTAACAATTACTAACACGTGAAGCGGTATGATAATTCTCTGATTCAAATCAGATGCATTTTTATGCAATTTAATGCCACTTTGAAATAGTGTGTGAAAAAAATAAACTGTTTCTAACTGTGCTAATGATACGTCGTTATTACCAAGCAATTTATTGTCAAATATTTAGCTGCTTAAAATTACAGGAAGGGACTTTAGGACATCTCTATGGCTCGATGGTTTGCCAGGCATCGTTTTCTTGGTTGTATTAATTTAAGAGATCTTAGGCGAAAGTATTTTCTTTCGGAAACTTCGTGTTTTTTCCCTGTTCCTGACAGGCAGGCCCATCTGAAAACACAGGCTATTAACGGACGTAGCAGACTGAAGAAAAAGCTTAACCATGTGAAAAAGAAACAATAGATTTTTTTTTATTTATATTAAGAGACTAATGGATCTCTACCATTACCTAAGGGATATTTTAGAAATATGTGGGGATGTTTCGATTACTCTCGACTCTGCAGAGTAAACCCCGTTTATCTGTCTTTATTTTATTTCTTTTTGGTACATATATTCTCGGTTGAATGTTTTCAGTTTCAACAGGTCATTAAAATATAAATTTTGAACCTTTATTGTTGGCATACGTGTTTTTGATATAAACAGTCCTTTCATCAGTGAAAACTTCTTTTGGCGCATTTATGTAACAATAATTACTACGTAATTATTGTTACATAAATGCGCCAAAACATATGTGCATATATATATATATATATATATATGTGTGTGTGTGTGTGTGTGTGTGTGTGTGTGTGTGTGTGTGTGTGTGTGTGTTAAAGATACCGAGCTATTTTAAATATAAACTTGGTTTTAATCCTATTTCTCAAGTAAGCAAACAGACAAGAAAGTCGTTTGCGCCTGCAAGTAGTGCAAGTCTGGGTGACCAGCACGTAGTGTAAGTCTTAGACAACTCGTAAAGGCGGAATAAGCTCTGATCACTATTCTAAATATTTACCCTTAATGCAAAGCACATCTCCTTGAGGAGATGTATTATACTATGCATTAAAGGCAAGGGATCACTACCCAGGCCGGTTTCGACCTTTATTGAGGTCTCATCAGTGGGAGCCAGGCTTAGAAATACTAAGTTTTAAGTAATACAGTACAATAGAGCTTATAAATATTTTACCAGAACAAGTTACCAAAAGGTGCTTTGACCTTATTAAATAAAAATCTCAGGATGAGAGATAATGTAGAAATTTTTATTTATTTATTTATTTATTTTTACCTTGTGTGTGTGTGTATACACAAGTTTTAAGTCTTTAAATTATGTTTTTTAAATATATATATTTAAAAAACATAAAATACTTAAGCATTGTCTTTCATATATATATGTGTGTGTGTGTGTGTGTGCACGTGCGCGCGCGCGCGCGCACACACACACACACACTCTATGTTGCCAGAAGGATTTGGACACCTAGTTGTGGTCAAAAATGCATTTTAATTACATTTCTAGTACCAAATGGGACCACCTTTGGCCTGATTGATGGTAATGACGATAGCTTCCTTTTGGGGCATGCTTTCAACCAATTTCTGATACGTCGCAACAGGAATATTCTTCTATTCCTCGCTCGACGCTAACTCATATTGCTGATGATCGAAGCTGTGGCCTGGGACGAATTCGGCGTTCTAATTCGTCCTAAAGATGTTCGATGCGGTTGAGATCTGAACTTTGAGCCGGCCAATCCAACACTTGAACGTTGTTTTGTGGAAGTCAGACTCGGACAATAAGATATGGAGCATTGTCGTGCTGAAACATACAAGGGTCACTGCCGAAGTACTTCCACAGCGTCGGAAGCATGAAGTCGTCAAGGATGTCCAGGTAGTCATCAGACGTCACGGTTCTGGGCACGTCCACCAATGGACGGAGTCCCATCCAACTGAAACACTCCCATACCATCATCGAGCCTCCACCAAAGTAACAGTTTGAATTATGCAGCCCTCCAGCAACCGTTTGTTTCCCGTGTAATCTCCAGATCCAAACAACGAGTGAAACATTTGGGAGCGTGATTCGTCGCTCCACAGAATCCTTTTCCAATCATCTACGGTATTTAAAATGGCATTTAAAATATTCTAAAATAATAGTTCATCGGATTATTTTGTTTATTTATTATACTTTTTGCTATAGTGTGTGTGCGTGCGCGCGCGTATTCGTTGACCGCTTAAAACGTTATTTATTTATTTTTTAAAATTCTTAATATTATTAATGGCGAACTTTATAGCTTCCATTCTATTCTGGCAGCTCGCTCTTGTCTCGCCTGATTTCCCGTTTTAATGTTGTCAGATTATTCTGCAGTGACATCTCACGCCTAGCTGGTGCTGTTAATGAATGCGTACAAATGAGTCGGAGAGAAAGAAGAGGGGACATTAGTGTCACTTTTGACAACTGTAGCATATTTATCTATTTTCCCGGATAATAAATTTTCGGTACTTGTTCCGGTAGACACGACGCGCAAGTAATTGCTACTTAGATTAAAAAGAACATTATCTTGTGTGCGTGACTTGATGGAATTCTGGAATTTTTTCAAATGTTTTTTAAGATACACGTGGCAGAATGGTTTGTTGGTTATCGATGATGCTAAACCATGATACTCGGCATTCATTACGTTCAGCTATGGCACTTGCTGGAACTCTTTTACTGTGTTTTAGTTGCTTGGCTGTTTAAAGTGTAGCAAATTTTAACGTGAATTATTATTGTTTTATATCACATAATATTATTATAATATATTATAACCTTTATAATATTTATTTCCATTATTAGTGTCCGTTTAGTTTTCGCGATGAAGGTATTACTGCTGCCTCGCTTCTCCTAATACATAAAGCTAAATACAATAAGCATTTACTAAATTTGTATTCTCTTAAGCTTGCTTTACAGCTTAGCACTTTATTAAAAAAAAAGTAAGGCAAAATAATGAACCGATACACAAATATGCCTTATAAATGACAATAAATCGTTTTATAGCACAAACAACAAGTTAGAAAATGTATACATACGTACAGCTCACAGTTGTAGACGCATGCTCTGTATTAAGGCATGTTACTTGAGTTCTCTTACTTAATAAACAGAAAGCAAGAAGTTAAGTGCAAGCTATTAGCCATCTGTTCACTTTCCTAATTTTCCGCAGAATTCTTACATCGGTAGTGGTCTGGTCTCTACTATTCAATCAACTCTTTTATTTCTAAACTTGTTTTCAAATCCATACATTAAAACTGGCTTGAACACTGTTTTGCATACTGCTAGTTTGGTATATTAGCTAATTTGTCTCTTGTTTCATATAAATGTATTCAGGTTTTGTTTATTGCGATATGTATTATGCATTTCCATATTTAATTTGCCATCCTCACTAAAACTGCTCTGAAGAAATGAAGTTTTACTTTCTATACATTCACCTCATGTTTAGTTAATGTATTCATTTTTCTACTTTCATAGTTTTCATTTTTAATTGCTGATTTTCATTTGTTACAGCAGCTATTCGATTTAGTCAAGAGTATTGAAGACATTGTGAGTTTTTAGGAATATAACATAATCTGTATAAAGTAAACAATGACTCGGATATCTCTGATTTAATATTAATCATAATTCCACTTCTGTTCATTATGAGACCCATGTAGATGATCAATTACAGTAGACCTAGTCTTTCACCTGATTTTATATGAAACCATTTTCCTGTACATCGTCGAATTCTAACTGCTGACTTACAGCTGAAGTGTAGGCTATGTATTAGTTTATATAATGCTCAGTTACTGTATAATTGTAGTAATTTGAAAAACTGCATGGTATCGTATTATATGCCTTTTCCAGATCTGCAGAATTTACGCACAGATTCTTGTTATATTCCCACATTTTCTCCTAAAGTAGTTGATAACCCGATGAACTTAAGCTTTTACGAAAACGAATAATGTTCTTTTAATATCTTAGCTCTATAAAATTAAACTTTCTTTTATTTAATAATGAAATTATTAGTTAATAATACTAGTAATATATATTAGTACTTTGTGCTTCAAAATATGTTGCCATTATTATTTTATTAATCCTTGCAATGAAAAAAATGTACGTGATCTTAAAAGTATGGATCATAAATCCTCCCACCCGCTATCACAAAGTACAAAAATTCTTCAAACTTGCGTACAAAATATGGAATTCCGCAAAAAAAAAGTGAATAATATTATTTAATATTTTGATTTCAGAATATGAAAACAAACATTACTTTGTGAAATAATAAAATTATTTTAATACTTTTAATAACGTTAAAATCATTATAATAATACTTCTGCTAGCCATAATATATCAGCAGTATGTTTTATTTAATTTAAATTATGAAAAGGGTAAGTCTTAATAATAATTATTTATTTAATACACTATGGTTTATTGACCTTTTCACAGATTATTTTGCATTTTACTCCAGTAAATAAGCGTATTATAAATGTAATGTTGTATGTGATAACCCTGATGAATGACATCATTACATTCATTTCGATGACGTCATTTTCCTCCCGACAATAATTACTACGATTTCTTTACATCTTCTTACCCCGATACAGGTGGATTTAATTTTTCAGAAAAATTCACGGAACTTTTGAAGTTTCAAACGGCGAAACTTTCATTTATGTAAATATGCTTTAAAGTTTCAAATATTGTCCGCAACTGACACCTTTTTTTGATTCTTTTTCTTCCATGCTTATGCATGTTGTCTTAAGTGGGCAAAGTGAACATGGTCTGTCTCTTGTTTACTGAATTTCAGGTCGTTAATTGTGCGCAAGTATTTATTTCTCTTCGTTTATTGTAAAGATAAATATATTGTCTTGTTGTTTCAGATTATCAAAGATTAGGTATTAGCAAGTTGCTAAACTTGCTGATACCTCATCTTCAGACGCTCAATGGATAAGGATCTGAAAATAAAGACTTGATAATTCCCGATATATTTAATTCCACTCAGTGCTGTCAGGAATCAGATTAAATAATAAAGCAGTATTCATATAATAAAGGACATGTATTTTTCAAAGAAATCAAACTGAACGTTTGTGTGTAGGCTAGAATAGTAAGTGCCTTCGTGCAAAATATCTTACATAAAATTATACTTTATCAGAAAAAAAACTGTGAAAAAATATTTTTCAAAAGATCAAAGAAACATTTTTCTGTTATGCAACATATTCATAGGTCCACCTCGTTTTACTATCAGACACCCGCCTCCCCCCTAGAATGTTTAGAATTTATGAATGATTCCTTACCATTTTTGTTGCATATAAACAATCGTTGCTAAACCTACCATAGCTAATCACAAACATTGAGCAGACAAGGAAAAGTAGGTTTGCTTATGTGGACCTGCCCATCCCGTGTTTGCTCTCTCTCTCTCTCTCTCTCCGGTGATGTCACTAAAAGTAATCCGCTTGTTGGAAGTTCTGAGAAGCTCCCATTGTCAACTGCGCATTATGATACTGGAAAGGTAGCCTTATTTCCCTCCGGTGAAAGAGTCTTATTTCGAGTCCTGCTTGCAAATCTTATCAAAAAAGAACGTTCGACAAACATTTTCGAAGATTATTTGCACGCAAGAGGACTTCACTCAACTTTTCATAAAGTAAAATGTCTTTCGTTCCTGTTCAAGCACTGAAGGAAGGAAAGAAAGCTTCTTGACCATACGTTCCATAAAGGCTGCACAATCCTCTCGTAAGTATCTTCGATTTTTTCGCCCATCTCCTTCATCCTTCTCATATCCCGTACGTTGTTACAGCGTGCACTTAAATTCAGATAGGTAGTCTTTATTACTTGCACAGTTTAACGACCTCGACGGCCAATGGACGACGTTGCAATGTTTTGATAGAAACTGTAAGCAGCTAAGTGTGTGTGTGTGTGTGTGTGTGTGTGTGTGTGTGTGTGTGTAGAGTTCCCCTGTGTAAGTCTTCGGTGCACGATAGCCAGTGTTGCTCTTTGGCTTGCCTTCCCCTTCGTAGCTGGGAGTTCGGTTACTTCCGCTCAGACTGCGAACATTTATTGATTCGGATGTGGTGCATGAATCCCTTGGAACAGGGAGGCGATTTTATTGAATTGTGAGTCATACTGTTGGTGAAAATAAAGCAATTTTTCACTTCTTTCTTTCTTTCATATTTTATGTCTGAGTATTTGTTCTGTGCAGTGGCATTTGGGAAATGCACGTAATCGATGATCGAACTGGTTTGATAAATTTTTCGTTTGTTGTGTGACCCCATTCACACTGTTTTATTGATTTGTTTAGCAGTCAGATGAGGACAGATAGGAATTATCTGAAATGCGAATCCCACTTCGTATATGAAAAGCTCGATTGTGTCTGAGACATGTGGTAAGCTTCACTCAGTTATTACACTTCCCAACCCAATAGATATCATGAAATAAATCGATGACAACTTTTCGCCTGGCGTTGTAATCGACTTTTTATGTCCGATGACACAATAACTCAGAAAAGTCACGAATCCAGGTCAATAGTGCTTCACAAGAAGAACAGTAATTTCCAGTTACCACTATGTTGTCATATGTTCACAACACTGACCGTGTGATTACTTGGTAGGCGAATTAATAGAATCTTCTCGTTAGATTAACAGGACGGACAGTTTTCCAGCACTGATTGATACGTATTTCATGTCGTACTTGCAGCTCAAGTATAGAAGTTTTTGAGCAATCTACGTAACCAGTTATAAGATAAAATTCTAAAGGTAGATGCAATCCTATGCGATTTCAGTTGTATCTTCTGTGGTAATTCGTTTTATTGCAAACGCATTCGTTCTTTTCACTGATTTCTGTATTCTGAAACCGAGTTTCTTATCGATTTATCTAATTTTATGCGTGACATCGGTTTCCAAACTTAATGTTATCTCATATCTTAGAACCACTCCAAAACGCTTTCCATATTTAATTACATGCTATCCCTTGAAAAAAATCCTTACATATCTGAATATGCATGATAGTTCTTTATGGATTTAATAGGACCATATATTGGCGGTATTCAATTAATAATAGTCTTCTTAACTATTAGCCGACGATGCGATTAGCAATATTTTTGGTATGACAGAAGGTAGATAACATGATAAATTATTTTCTGATCAATGAACAGCAATGGATAAATTTAGTCTCAGTGCGTATTTCCCTTGTGCATTATAGAGAGATTAATTTTAAGGATTTTTTTTTCAAGCATAGGAGCTGATTAAGAGTGACAAAAATACAGGCAGACCCAGTGTAATGAAATATAGGTCGAGTTCTTTGAGTATCGGGCTATAAGTGAACGCAGAATTGCAGCGTTCTCATACACCGGAGAGCCCTTGATGAGGCATCGTTTTTCTTCAGTATCCGATTTGTACATTTTTACTGCACTGTTTTACTTTCAGCCTTACACATTTCTCATAAAAAAGTTTAATATCGTATTTATTACTATAAACTTTTGAAATTAAAACTCCTTACTATACAACTGTCGTCGTGGACATTTCTCTCTTGAAGACAACTTTTATTATTTTTTTTTAAAGTCCTACTTACGAAAGATTGTTAACCTAATCTAAGGATTAGGTAATCTGAAAACTCTTCTCTTAACCAAATGTGATATTTTTTCCAAGCCGTGGTGAGGAGGTAAGCATGTTGCTGGGGTTGAATGTTTGTGAAAAAAAAAAAAAAAAGAAACATTTATGCTAGTGAATTCCGGCCCACAATCTATAGTTTAGAGTGCGAATATCCACCTAACCAAGTAGACCTGTCTTTACTACCGAGTTGTGAAATGGATATTTTTTTCGCAGTGATTAATTTTTTTTTTTTCTTTCCTTGATTTTTGAACTGTTTGTGCCATTGCAAAATTATATTAGGAATGAGATTGTGGACTGATTACAAAGTGAAGAACACTTTTCACAGTTACATTTTTGAAGAGAAGAATGTCACTCATATCGAATTAATTAACTCAGACAACATCTACTTTCCGCTGCCCCTCATGCTATGAGGACCACTGATCAATTTCACAGACGCAATAAACAGGAATCTTGAACACTGTACATGATGAAAAAATTCCAGCAATAATTGATCAAAAAAGAGGACGCGACGTTATCAGAGAAGTGAAAATGTTCTTTATTTTATTCGGAATAATCCGAAATAAATTAAACAGAA
The DNA here is from genome assembly GCF_054136105.1 of Typopeltis vanoorti. NCBI lineage: Eukaryota > Metazoa > Arthropoda > Arachnida > Uropygi > Thelyphonidae > Typopeltis > Typopeltis vanoorti. Next base: position 66,502,971 of record NC_143555.1, on the reverse strand, counting down.
GGGAAAGCAATGTATCGTATAAAAAAAAACGCGGATTTGTGTTCAAAAGAGAAACTGGGAGTGGGAATTGTGTTCGTTGGCTAGTTTAGGAACGTGTGCTTCAGTTTATAAATCAGCTTCAACATATGGTTGATCTATCAGTAAATAATGTATAAGGAATATTCATGAAGCCTTTCATGAATTCCTAATATGTTATGCCTAACCGAATGCATCATGCAAAGATATTTCTTTGTGAAGCAGAGGACTCGTATGTTATACGTTTCTGAATTTCTTTCTCTTAGAGATTTGGTGCACGTAAAAATGATCAGTAAAGACTACCGCACATCCTGGAAAGAGAGGGGCTTTCGGGAGGGAGGGAAACAGTTTAGTCACGTTTGGCTGGTAAGATTTTAAGGGTGATAATCTTGTCTTAAACGTGATCGAAACATCCAGTTATTAACGATGGTCCATCTAGAAGAGGAGCAACGAAAATCCCTTGTTCGTGAATCACAGAGATGTGCGGATATTCCTGGTAGTTCGTAGCATAGTGACCGCACAAAATAGGAAATAAATTAAAAAATAAAATAATAAAAATAAATAAAATAGATATATGTAAAGAAAGTGTTTAAAAGAAATTAGCCATGAGAGTTATTCCTGTATATTATGCTTATTTATTGAGCTTTAAGAAACCTTTGGTCTTTCTTTGGTTTGTTCTTAATCATTCTGAATCTTACAGTATAGAAGGGACTGACCGGGTCCTCAACTACAGTCATTAAGTTGTGTGTGTGTGTGGGGGGGAGTACGAAGTTGTCACACAGCAATCGCCCTCCATTTCTCTTGTAATCGTCCTTGAAGACATTTGTCTTATCGTATAACGTCTTCAGCGCGCACACCAAATCCATTCAGCCTCTTATTCAATCACAACTGCGCTCAGAGGCTGAGATAATGACATTTAAGAAGCTGGCGTTCTCTTCTCGAAAGGCGAGTGCATCGCTGTAGGAGGTGGAAAACGTGATTAAGATTTCTTCCCTCCCCCCACCTTCTTTCAGGATTCCATACCATCATCTTTGTGATGCTGCGGGGCATATCTTAGAACGTGATTTATCCGTACAAAGAAGCGGTTATCTGATAAGTCCTTCAGCATCTTTGTCTGGGAGTGTTTTTTCTCTCTTTCTCTCGCTTTACTTTTTTTTTGGTCCTCCTGCGGTGATAACGTCTAGCGCCAATAATTACTCGACCTAACTAACCGATCTACATTGCACTTGCATGCAGGCAGTGATGATTGCGAAAGAGATCGGTTGATGAAATTGAGATTAATGTGGTTTTAGCTTCTCTTTCTTGTAATAGCAGATCGTGTCTCGATAGACCCTGAAGATGCATGTCTGCAATCAAGGCAGATGTCTCGGAAGACTGGAGATAAGAAGTCAAACAAATAGAAACTAATATCCTTCTGCTTTTTTTTTCTGTTCTTTCCTTCAATGTAGCGATGGATTTGTGTTAGGATTATTCTGTCATCGAAGCTTTAAAATTGCCAACTGATTACCGAAAGGAGGATCATCAGGCTTTATTTGCAAGAGGAAATACAGGCATTTTATTGGCAGTTAATTATTTGATAAACTTTTCTGATAAAGGTTTGTCTTTTGTGGAATAACTCAAAAACACGGTTTACGAAACTTTTTTTTTTGAATGATTCTGCGTCAACATTTTGTGTAGCATTCGTTGGCTGTCTGTTGCTATTTTGAGTTTTCTGTAGATATGCAAATGCTGTCTGTTATTTTGGTTTGCTGCAAATGAGAAACGTTGTAATGCTTTAAGTTCTCGAGTAGTCATAATGTGTCAAGATAGAAATATCTTAGGTAACATCGCAGTTTAGCATATACCGTAGATTTCTGCTAGAAGGGATGATCCGACCATTCACTAACGCACGTTGCTATTTTCGGACTTTGCTTATGGTACATGCTGGGCGGAGAAGAGTCGCATTCATAACTACGATTTTTTATTTTTTTTTTGTTATACAGTAGCATATTTCATTTAGGCTACAGTGATATTTTAAGTGTAATCTCTTTATTTTGCTGATAGATTCTACGTGCAGTTGTCTATAGACTGAGCAAATGTAGGTCATTTGGGAACCTGTAATTGTATGTAGTAAACAGTAGCTGTGAAGTAATTTTCTACCTTACCTAAGTAAGGTATTTAATTTCTTTAATGTCATTCGGGAACTAGGCGGTCATTAACGTAATAATACTTATATTACTTATATGCCCGTTAGCATCGATGTTTTGTGAGAAATATTTAACACCCGTTCTCTCTCTCTAGAAATTTGACGTTGCATTGGTGGCGTCATCTGGTGCAGTGTTTCTCAAATTTTCGAAGTACTCTCACAAACTATATGCATATTAGCTCTCTTTCCTTATTTTCTCTTATGGGAAAGTAGATTAATCATAATATAATTACCAGAATAAAAAAAAAAAAAAAGACGAACTGATAACTGAGTTCGTTGACTAATATTTGTCGATGTAATTAGTACTGAACGATGAGGAATTTATGTCCGAAAACATTAATATTAATAATTAGTATTAATCACTTTACATCAGAAGAAGGTCCCGGGGAGGGATCCTATCTTGAACTAGTAGTATACGTTATGATAAAATTATCTCATTTATAATTTGTAATGATAGGCGTAATCACAAATTAAGCGACGAATCACTCCGTACCCAGCTAAATGGGACGTAATTTTAAAAATGCACCTTCGAAGAAAATTTCTAACTCATAAATTCCGTTTGCTTTTTATTTATTTATTTATTTTTTTTTTGTGCTTAAAGAAGGAACGTTGCTTTGCATCACGTATACTATGACGTTTCAAGTTTCATTAGAATTTAGAATTTTATCAGAATTGGAAAATATTTATATCTACATTCTATGTAATCATTCCTGCCATCACGCTCATTCATACTGTTAAAATAAATTCCCTTACAAATTCTTCTGTGTAAACACCGTGCGATATCGTATGCGAAAGTGAATATATATCATCTGAAAAAAATCGCACATACGAACTGCACGTCTGACCAATATTCTTTACTTATTTAGGCCTTTTTTTATTTTACTGAATGAACTTCTGATTCCACTGTGCGGTTTTTATAGCAAACATCATTTCCAACTATTCATTGCGTAACCCAGAGGGATGGCAATTAGTGACTTACATGCACGTGTCAGACAGGGGGGTCAGAGTTCCAAGGTCAACTTTATCCTCGGCACTGATGGTGTGACGGAAACGAGTTCTCACTGCACGAGCGACCTTCACGAGCCGATTGAAGAGAGGAATTTAATGCCGGGCCACGGCACGCCAGGTACCTGTCATTCTTGCCAGAAACAAGAAATAACTAAAGATATCCTCTTTAGAAATCCCTGTTCTTTTTTCAGCATGAAAATTCTAAAGAATGAAAGGAAGAAAAGATTTCTAAAGAGGATCTTTGGTTATGTTTCTTGTTTCTAACAGGACAGTTGCATACGGAATGCAAAATATCTAACAAACAATTCGCCTTGTTACCATGGTAGACAGTCTCATTATCGTTACATAGAGACAATGAGATGATCACGCACGCTTTTTTAGTGTTCGTGCGCGTCCTTACACGCGTGTATGTGTGTATGTGAGAGAGGGAACTTTATTTTTACCCTCACAGAAGAGAAGCTTTAACATTCGAATTGGTCCTCATGTGTTTCTAAATGCAGAAACATCATGGTTATTAATGACAGACCTTCACCTTTGATCTACCTTTTTAGATCGCAGCCAGTTACATTATTCGCATGAATATTTTTGCTGAAATGTTTTGGATCTTTGTGGCGCTTCATATATTCTCCCTTTTCGTTCTGCATCCTTCTGAATTTAGTCTTGTGGTCTTTACGCAGGAATGAGGAAGAATAAATGGCGAACGATGAACTCAATGCCGTACTTCTTTTATTCGGTTGAATTTTACTTTCGCCCCTAGGAGAAAACTAAACAAAGGGCTTTTCAGTTTTAGATATTTGTTATTTTTCTACGTAGGCTTTCCTTAACAGTCAGTTGCATTATAATGAGTAATCAAGTTAGCTAGTTAGTAGCGAAAGATTTATTTTTCTTTTAAATGTATTATCTCGCTTTAATCAAACACTCAGATACACACCCCATGCGAATCGATAAGTTCTCTAAGCGAAGCAATAAAATCAAATTATTTTAAAACAACAAATACAAGACATTTTTTTCATCTTATTGTGACACAAGTTTTAAAATAGTATGCATATTATAGAGGGTAAGATAGAATGAAATTCCTGTCTTTCCATTTAGTTTAATTAAATAATATAAGTACAATGCCCTCTTTTTTTTTTTGGAGGTGGATACTATATTATTAATTACTTTTTTTCAATCTAAAACATTAAATGTAATCAATTTCGCAGTCAATTTAAAACCGAAATTTATGGTAGCTGATAACTTAAAGAAAGATGACTTTGCAAGTATGAAATTTAAAGTTATCTTTAAATGTTTTTATTGAAATGGTAAAATAATGATGACTTACCAGTCATTACATTAGGCTTTTCAAGAAAAATCATTAGTGATATCATTAAAATCAATAGTTCTAAAACGCTGTGTTCAGTAATTTAGACACATATTATTCGAATGGATTTGTGTCATACGATTTCGCTGTGCTGTATTAAGTTTGATGAATAAGCCTTCACTGGTATTTATAATTGGCACTCGAAGAAAAATTCGAACAGTCATTTCCGTGTTTGGAAATACTGTAAAAATTGGAAAAAATGGTAGTTGTTTTGTACATATTTATTTCTCCTCTCTCTCTCTCTCTCTCCACTGTCATTTTTCGAATTTAATTACAGTTTTAGTGATGTAATCGATTTGTAATGAAGATATCCTTATTTCTACTTCGTACTTATTCAATATTTATTGTGATTACTGTTTGCATTTTATTGAATAGTTTAATTCATTTAATCTAAAATTATCCTTCATTGAGATCAATCAAAAATTAATTTTATCTAACATATATATATATATATATATATATATATATATATATATATATATATATATATATACATAATATATTAAAAAAAATCTATACTATTATTATGTACTGTATCGTACATTATAAATACTTAAGTAATTGTAATGATTGATTTTTAGCAGCTGAGTGTAAAATTTGTATTGAATGGCAAACAACACTGAAGTGGAAAATATAATAAACTTATAATAAAAATAAGAGAAAAAAACAATGAAATTAAATTTGTATTTCTACATTCGAGAATTTATTTTTTTCTTTCATATTAAAATTTGAGGAAATATCAATTCTAAAGTAAAAAAATCAAAGTAAGAAGCGACAGGATGTTTTCAGGTTTTATTTTTATCTGAAACTCTTAAATTCTCGCAATTTACATATTTGTACTCTTAAGTTACATATTTGTAATGCATTCTATGCTTTAAAATCATTCCATGAGGAACAGAAAACAAGGCTTTTGTTTTATTTTAAAACTACTCGTACATATTTGGACAGGATGGAAATAACTTTCTAAATTAAACATATTCTAAAAACGACTTGAAATGCATCAAAAGAAAATGTTTATTTAGCGCGTAAGTATACAGAATGCCCATACAGATATTCTGCACCATCTCATGAAACTATTTTATTATTATCAATACTGGTTGTAATGTATTTTTGTCTTTAAATTGCGTGTGTTGTGCTGGCCGATTTGCCTGGTTGCGGGACGAAAAACCTTAATTACCAAGAGGGGAAAAAACCCTGCAAGCACCGTATGGGAACAGCTAGCTCACCTTCAGTTGAAAAGTATAGATAAAGTTTCTTCGTGTCCTAGACTGGATTCAAACCCAGATTTTTCCAACTAAAGAGTTTCATCTATACCAACTGAGCTACGGAGGCTCTAAAAGGAAACATCACTGCTCATTCCTAATTCACTCATATAAAACTATGAACGAATAATATATAAAAATAAATCAGTACGAAAATTATTATGAAGAGTTACCCAAACTTACACAATAAATTGCGAATATTAACCCAGTGATAGCTCTCCAAGGTTTCTCAGTTGGCCATCTTGATATGCCGTTTCTTGTTCATATGTTTGCTTTCAGTATTTGCGAGTGTCTGGTGACACCAGGCTCTTTTATTCCGCATCACATGCCTCCCATTATATAGCCTTATCGCAATTTACTCCATTGTCTTTTCGTCAAGGTTAAAAATTTACTTGGCTGTATCAGGAAAAAATTTTCTCTTGTCTATAATAGTAGTTACAAAGGATTGCTAAAAGACGGTAGTGTACGTTTCCTTTCCTTAATGTTTTCTTTGAAATTCCTCATCCATGCCTATCATGTTGATTCTTTATCTCATAGTTGTATTGCGTTGGTGGTTTGATTGCCGGTTTTCATGGCTGTCGTTCGTCGTAATTTGTAATATTAAAATTTTAGGTCCGGTAGCAGTAAAAATTGAGAAAGAATTTCAAGTTAAAACATTTTTTTAAAAAATATTTTTCTGCGATGTCGTTTATCATTAATCCATATATTCTTATACTTTTAGTATGAAAGAATAAATGAAAACTGACGTGAACTTAATTGGTGATAAATATACCGAATTAGGCACTATTTTTGACTTTATAAAAAATCCATTTTCAGTGGAGAGCTAATGAAAGACACTTTCTCGAAATGGTGGTAAACTGCAATGTGAGACGATATATATAAACAGACATTGATATACTCATTAAGATAACTATATAGCTCAACCTGACATAGCTATTAGACTTCATAGAAAACAACACTTAGTATTGGTTGTACACTTAAACAACAATCCGGTGAATTTACCAGCACAACTCCCTAAAATTGGAGAAATCAGAACCGATCATTTCTGTTGAGATTTGCTAAATTTCCAACACCGATCCTGTCTTTATATGTAATGTTCAGTTTGAAAGGATTATTCGTTTATCTGCTAGTCACACCCTGTGATTAGTAGATAAACAATTAGTCAACTAGAAAACACCAAAGTCATTCACAAATCCCGTTTCAGGGTTGACAACCTATACAAAGAAAGATGTGAGACTTTTTTTTTTTCAAACCAAATCTTAACGATTTGGTTTGAAACCGAAGTGATCACATCCGTCGTATTTTCAAATTTTGGACAGTTGTATTTTTAAATTTGTCACACCATTATTAAGTTTTTAAGCATCACTTCATTATTCAGTACTGTTTTTCGTTCCATGAAAAAGAACTATGCTGCATAGTTCTTCGTGTGTGTGTGTGGCGAGCTTTAATTCTGTTTTCTTTGTATAATGCGACATTTAAACGAACTGTCTCTCATTATTCTGCATTGAAATTTTGTGGTCAATTAAATGCATTTTTCATTAACAGCAGATTCAGGTCCTTTTTAGATTAAAATTTTTTTTCTCATTCATTTTCTGTCACTCGACATCTAATTCCTACATTTTTAGTGTAATTTTCAGCTTGTTAGAAATTTAGCTTTGATTAGAATTACGACCAAAGCAACTAAAGCTTTATGGTCAGTTCATCTGTATATTGCGCAGCTTGTTTGTTTTGCAGTATGAAGAAATCGAGTGTCCGTGGGGGAGGGAGAACTCTTGTCACCTTCGAGTAGATCGGTTAACTCCCCTTCATTTGAAAAACCCTTATCAAGATTCCTCGCATCCTACAAAACTGCAGTCCAAGTCCTTCCAATCATCATCCTCATGGCCGCGAAGCGCCCAGAAGAGCGCTTATGAATGCATGTCCCTGCCTCCATTGATATAGAGTCTTATTGATTGCTAGTAATGTATAATAATAAATTCTTGTCATTTTAGCATATATTGATCTCATCATGGGCGCAGAAATGTTTTCCGAAGAATTTTCCTTTTGCTCGGAACAAATTCGTTAATTCAATTACTTAGACGACATATTTGATTAAAAGTGCCCACCACAAAGAACCCTCGGCAAACATCACCTTGACTCACGACATCGTTCTCGTGCAAGTTAAATAAAAGGTTGTGGCGAAGCATTCTTTCATTATGATCTTGCATTTCCCCTCGTGCACGAAAGCAGCAGGAACCCCGACGGAAAGCCACATTTTATGGGATCGTTTATTGGTGTCATACAATTGTGACCGTGTTACTAACACGTGTTGCAGTCTCTTTCACACTGCTCGCGAGAAATGAATTTATTTTATCTCGAATTGTCGCCACTTAATGGGCAGTTTGGGAGGATATGTGCACACCACCCAATTGGACATATCTGCTACATCGCGATGAGATTCGATGTGTGAAACTACTTGTCAGCATTCAGTTAGGAATAGGAAAACAGCGGCAAATTTTGTCTGGAAAAGAATCATTAATTAGAAATAATTCTAAATCAAGTAACATTTCGATGATCAATAGCTCTTTTAAAACACGTTGGTAAGCGTTTTAAACGAGAAGTAATTTTACCAAAAACTAAACAAATGAGGAACAATTTTATTGAAAATATCGCCGTAATTCCAGAATTCAAATTGATACTTAACTCTCAGATATTTGAATAATTGAAGAAAAAACGTTTCATCCATTTCTTTAAAGAGTTCAGATATGCGCTATGCAGTAGGCTGTTCGGCTGCAGTTTTCGAAAATTAGAGAAAATAAAACCCTGTCGTTTGTTTCTGTTTATTGCTCCCATGCACATTTGCGTGTTTATAGACTGTTTTTAATAGTACAGAGTATAAAAATACGGATCTTTATGGGAAAAAATAACTAGTTCCTCTGCGAATGAATTGTAAATTTTCCCCTCCCCCGCTTTTACATAAATTTATTTATTGGAAGAACGTTGCTTTATTGTTAATTGATTAGAATTCATTATAAGTTTGGCAACATTGCTTAGAAGTTTGGAAGGGCCTAGTGGAGCCAAAATACTCCGAAAGAATTATAGAGTTGGTGGCTGAGTTATGATTTTTCGCCTATGATTACTGTCTCAGTCACTTATGAAAGTGTCTTGCGAAGTTTGTTATCCTGTTGCTTGGTTTATTTTTGGAATTAGAGTTAAAAATATAATTTCAGTTAAAATGGATTGGATTTTTTTTTTTCTCAGATTGAACAGGAGGCGAAAGAGAGAGATTGGTGCGGTGTAATTCGTGCAGTTAGCATTCATTTCCCAGTACATAAAGAACGCTGTAGAGCAGTGGTTCTTAACCGGTGTTCCGCGAGAAGTTCTGTAATTTGTCATTTTTAAATTAATTTTTCAGCACAAATTAATTTAATGATGGTTTAATCGATGTTTAATTAATTATTATTAATTAATCATCAATTATTGATTAATAATAAAAAGCCAGCTAAATTATTAATTAATTATTAATTTATACATTACAAAATAACCAAGGTGTTCCGTGAAATTTTCAGGATTTGTGAAGTGTTCCAGCGTCGAAAAAAGTTTGAGAAACACTGCTGTAGAGATTACAAGTAGGGAAAAAGGCGGGAGTTCATTGTAACGGGAATTGGATATTCGTCAATGTTTGGAAATGATCGTGTTTTGTATATTTTTGACCACTTTGTTGATTTTTGCTGTTGGATGGGGAAAAAAAATTGTCTTGCTTGTGGGAGGTTATGATTGTGGTTTGGTGATGACTGATAGTGGATTTTTGACATTTAAGGTGACCCAGATGGTTTCTGGAATATCGATAGTCAACTATCGTTCCGTAGAAAAATGTTGCTCAAGCGGGATGTTACTCAGGTACGAGGAGGCCAGAATTCTGGAAGCAAGTTCCATACTCTTCCCAGCACTCACTATCCAAGTATCTGATGGCCGCCAACCTTCTAATCGAATGACTGTCCCTCCACCTCAGTTCTCCCTCCCCCCGTCTGTCTGTCTGTCTTCTTATAGTTTCAGAATTCAGTCTTTCTCTAATTCGCTGGCTTCGTAGCCAGTGAATCAAATAAGATTGCGTTTATTGCAAAACAGAACTGCTTGTGATCTTCTGGTCGGTTTGTCTGTTCTGCGGGGTAATAAACCGGAATCGTCCAGCTTTTATTTCATCAGCATTCCAGATGCACATGTATTCCAAATATTTAAATGAATTTTCTCTGTCTGTTTTTGATTTATTTTGTTTGATTTCGTTTTCAGAGTATTTCCACTACATGCAAATAGTTGATTACTCAGATATTCTCCATATTTCATCCTCTTTTTCTGTTTAATTTTATCATAGTATATTCAAGGAATGTTTAGAAATTCAGGCTCTTTTCCTGACCCCCCCCTTCTCTTTTGTCATTCATTCTGTTCTGTCTGTACAGTATTTATTAAATGCTGATTCCAAAAGTTATTTTAAATGGTAAAATTCTACTTAATTTCGAAGGTTTGTGTTACAAGGACTTTGAAAAGTAGCAGTTGGTAACTGTATTGCACCTTTTTTTTAAAACAAAATTTATCCCTTCAATTATCCCCCCCCCCCGCGATATCGCTGCTAGATTCAAGGTCACCATCGTTGCCAATTCTGACGACCTTCTGTTGCAAATACAGTTTTTATCATATGGTTACTGTTTGAGCGTATTCGCCGTAAGTAAAAAAAAAAAAAAAAGAAAGAAAGAACCAGACTGATGGGTTCTGTGGCAATTGTATAACATGCTTCAGTTTTAGGTGCAGCGATTTACATCAGAATTATTTTTTTACCAAAAATTCAAATCCATAAATATTTAAGGCGATTCTGCGAAGAGAATATTCTGATGCGGAACAATTCTCCGAAATATACAAAGGTCATAATCAATATAAAATTGCCGAGTACTTCCAACGAAACCAATCTGAATAATAATGAATAGTTTTAAAGCGAATTTTAAAACGAAACAGCACACGTTTTATAGGAAAAATATTTCCGTGAACACTGCGTTTAGTTTCAGGATATTTTTTTGCTTTGTATTAACTATGATGACACATATCTCTAACAATTTATTATCGAAAAAACTGCCGATTACTGTATCTCCTTGACATATACCTACGTGCATGTCAAGGAGGTACAGTAGATTGAAAAAAAAAACATTTTAATCAACAAACAGAGATAATGAACCTTAACCTACTAAGTGTAAATACAAAAAGAATATTGAAGAACCGGTATGATGCTCACTGCAGATGAAAGATTGAAACTTGGGCTTTGTTTTAGAGAAAACAATTCAACTCCGATTCTCTGGCGTATACGACAGCTATTCCGTGACTTTTATTTCTGAATAAAATGCTACTCAGACGAAGAGGTTTAAAAATATTCACGCATTCTTAAAAATTGGTATATTTGATATCTGTTTTTGATGACAGCTCCCATATACGAAAGGTGGAAAAAAACCTTCGCGTGTGTCCGTACCGCGTGTAGGCATGAGAATAAAGAAAAAAGGAATCTGTTGATGCGCTTTTTGCGTAGCTCGGAGATTTTAGTCTTTAGAAAGATATCGTGAGAGAAGCCGTAGTAAAGAATAGAAAATAGATAAAATGAGGAAGACGAAAAGTTAGTTTGGGAGATTTAAAGTAGACAATAAAATGAATGTGACTCGCTGCTGCTCGTGTGTTCTTAAATGCTTTGGTTCAGACAAGCATTGTATCATGAAAATACCATGAATATACCGGGAGGCATAGGGCTGGTCACCTTTTCTTCGAGACGAGTACGGCTTAGAAGGGCTAAGGATAGTGGGCCACTAGGCCTTAACAGTGGCCTTAAGAGGCCACTAGGCCTAATACGTGAAGGGAAGAAGAAGAAGATTTTTTATTTTTTTTTTTACTTACCTTCCACTCAAAACATTTATCTGTTTCGTCCTTAAAGCTTCTACAACACACTTAGAAGAAGACCATTCTAAACATTTTCTACTCTAAGCGTAAAAAAAAGAGCTTCTTATATTATTTCTTTTTTTCCACCTTCATTATTTTTTTATTATGCCCTCGAGTAAATCCAGATATTCAGTCGGCTCACTCGTCTGAATATCGACATTATATTTGTTATGTTATCTCTCCTCCTTCCTGTTTTCTGTTAACAAGTTAAGCTCAACAGATGGCACTTGACTAATCGGGTTTCCGTGCACTTTCGGCTCTTTTATTGTCCATTAGAAATTTCAGTGAGAAAAACCGAGAGAATAATTCAAGTTGGCCTGACCAGAGGATTAAATAACGGTGTTATAACTTACTGCTGCTGCTGACGAAGCATCTTTTAATTAGACCACCAGTCCACTATGCTTTACTAGTTGTCTTATCGTTATGATTCCTGAACCAAAATATACTACCCCCCCCCACTCCTTCTATTCAGTAATTTCTTCTACATCCTTCCGCATGCAATTTTTTTATCCATTCCAATCCATGTTTATTGCCAAATCGGATATATTCACATTTTTCTAAGTTGAATTTTAATCCTCACCTCTGTTCACTCCAGTCCTTTAAGATCATTCCGAAGAGACTTCAGGTCATCATCTGCCTATAAATTAAAGAAATGAAAAAAATTATATTCTTAGTTTAATCGTTCATCCTGGTATACTACTTGTATACAGAGGCTAATGACCACGTCAATTGCCCTAGTATTCCATAACAAAGCGCGCGCGCGCACACACACACATCCTTTCAGATATGTGTAATACTATGCATTATAGAAAGGGCCACTATCCAGACCGGTTTTGACCTTTGTTATAGGTAAAGCGGGCTGTGAAAAAAAAAAAGACGATCCCGAAAGATCGCCCAACTCAGTTGTTCCACTCAGTGACAGGCTCATCCCGTCACCGAGAAGAACTTCTCAGCATTGGCTCTACCTAGTGGCGGCTCACCCCACCACCAAGCAGAGCCATAATCTCAGCGGTGGCCCCACTCAGAGACGGGCGAAAACCTACTCCCAAGCAGAGCCAGACCCAGACCGGTTTCGACCTTCATTGATTTCTCATCAATGGAAGCCAGACTCAGAACCAAGGTTGAGGTAATGCAGAAATCATATATTTCCCATATATAAGAAGTGAAAAAATGTATCACCTTGTTATTATTATTGGTGTGAAGTCTCTATATACATATATGGTAATATGAAGCCTCTAATATACACGTAGCCCAGTCATGAAGATACTTCATGCACAAACTTTGTTTGCTTACACTTGAATAAAAGATTAAACCAAGCATATAGTTTCTTGTCATCTTTAACAAGAAATTATATTCTTGAAATTATAACGAAGTCAAAAAATTTCAACGATAGTGACCTCCTAATTTTATATCAATCAACAAAGGAAATAAGAAATTTTACTATTATTATGAATAAACCTAATTCGTTGATAAGCGTGTTGAATAATAAACGCCCCCCCCAAAAAAAAATCGTCCATTCTTTTTTGCCGCCTACCTGTTAACCAAATACTTACCCATTTAACTAAGTGATCATCGATTCCCCAATTGATGCATTTTTTTATCAGCTGGTTCGCACGCGGAGACTGTCCAAGGCTTTAGTGAGATCTAAATAAACTACATCATAGTTAACAACCTCTTCATTAGAAGTTAACAGATATGTTAAGATCGAACGACCCTTAATGAAACCTCGCTGCGCGCTGCTCAATGAGTGATGTTTGTCAAGAATGTACTGATATAATTTTGTTTGATTTTTCCATTCATTTGCTATTATCTCCTATGAGCTTAAATGCTCTGTAGCTCTCCTCCATTTTATGCAGCGATTCTCCTTCATGAATTAGTATTATCCTTGCAAATTTTCAATGATATACACAATGCCCGTTAAATGACAAGACAAAATTCGTAGCAAAATAAAGAGCAACTGCATGAAGATGAATTATTTATTTTCAATATAATCCTCCCTTAACACAACGTTTACATACAAATTTTCTAAACACCGAGATAGTACTGACAGTTAACCGTTTGTCCCTCCGGAACAAATTCCTTGTGAACAATCCATGAATGGCAAAAACAAACAGCATTGTTTTAATTCGAGACTTCTCTAGTCGAACCTTTTGCTATCGTCAGAAATCCTCACTCCATTCTTTTCTATTTTATTTTTAGGTCGTGTTGGAATCTTCGCGATTCATTATTAGTCACGATTCTCCCTAAGCAAATGGTATGATTTTGCTCGTCCATTTTCGAATTTTTGACAGGAATTAACATCCTCTCACTGAAACTGCGTCAACGCAAGAACTGATGAAATTATTGCAATGCGCATGTATTTCGTTGCAAAGAACACACTCTAGCGGTTAAAATGCTCTGCTATTTTGTCCAATTCTATTAAAATACACCCGTAAAAATTCTGACTCTTTATTTAACTGGCGCTCTGTGTACATCGATCCCTATGAATTCGTATTATTCTTGCAAGTTTCCACTCGATAAGGGCGAGTCCTAATTGCAGCGAATCATTAAACATAATCATAAGCGGTTTAATTAACCTTGACATACATTCATTTATTAGTGAGAGCGAGGATATATCATCTCTTCACGTTTTTCACTTCCTTATCCTGTACAAGCACTATTCGATGCGTAATTCTTCTCAACTTTTATTATTTCTTCTTCAATCCTATCTTCTTTTTATCTAAACATTCACGAAGTAATTATTAAATTCTTCTGTTCCTCAGAAGGGTCTTTCATAATTTTATCCGTAACACTGATAACGTAAATTTCCGTTTTATTTATATTTCTTTTTTATCCTGTATATCTGTAGTCCGTGCGGTTAGCCGAGTGGCTGTGCCCTTCGCAACCATATTCTTGGGGAAGGAGTGTCCGAGGTTCGATTCCCGTCCGAGACGTGAGCAGCTGAAGGATCTTCCTCAGCCATAGCCAAGTTAGCCGGTCTTGAGCGTGAACAGTAGGGTTTTTGCCCCCGGGTTTTTCATCCCGCAAAGCAAGCAAACCAGCCTTGAGAACCCAACACTACACGGCATTGGATACACCGGGGCATAGGGCTTGACCACCTTATCCTGTGAACGGTTTGAGGTCCGTTGATTAATAAACCCTCGAGACCGCAAGGTAAAGGAGGGTAAAAGGAAAATGAGATGAGATTGTATATCTGCTATAAAAATTCTTAGAATTAGCCTTAATAATGTTCCTATCGAACTGTGGCTGAAATTCAGCTTTACAATTAATTGTAATAAAGGTTTAGTTAATCATAATAAGATTTTTTTGCCATACTTTTCAGCTGATTTTCCAGATCGATATTCTTTTCAAAGTTTACAGCAGATCACGGTAATTCATCCAACCAATTTAGAATTTATTTTTAAACTTCTCTGGATCAATTTAGTCATCAGATTATGAAAATTATCGTAACAGTTTTCCAATTTATTGTTTCAATTCATTCCATTAAATTTCGTCTCCAATTTATGCATTTCAGTTCTATCACAACATCCTCAGAATTAGTTTTCTTAAACTTTCAGCCTCTGCTTCTTCCTTCAATTCCTATGCCATGTTCACTACACCGCTCAGAAGCCCAATACAGCTGATAGGACCAATTCTTAATTCTTCTGATGTTAATATTAAATTTATAATTTACTATTCGTAGTAGGTTCTACTTGCTGCTTTAAAACTATTTCGAATGAACCCTAAAGATTATGGCTGATTAGCTTGTTTTTGGCGAAGGAAAAGCCGAATTTCCGGCAGGAGAAACTGTGACACACACACCAATGTTTGAGATCGGCAAACTCACTTTCGGTTGAAAAGTCTTTGTAGTAGTTTCTCGGCTTCCAGACGAGATTCCAACTAGGGCTGCTTTCCGATTGAGGGCAAATGCCATGAAGTGTTTCCGGTTGCAATGGGGGGGGGGGGCGTTTTTTTTTCTTTCTTCTACTAGAACATATGTAGCCCAAGTCAATGTTTTTTAAATTCATTATAAGAACCCGGCACTGCACATCTACTTGAGTAACTTAAATGCAGGTAGCTGTTCATTCATGAGTAGATACACGCAGCCTCTATATAATTATTAATAGTATTTTCAAGAGAGAGAGGAAAGAATGATAGACTTTTGCATTCCGATGTCCTAGACATCAGTATAACGTCATTGATGTTGTGCATCAAAAGTTTGCGATAATACTTCACGACATGTGGAAATAACTTCCATGATTATAATTAAGGGAATATTGACTCCATTGGACTATTTACAGAGAGAGAGAGAGAGGGGGGGGGGCGTTAAACGTTTAACTGCTAAAGCATATTTTTAAAGCTCATAATGCTTTCTTACAAATATGTTTTGCCGGTTTGTAATTAACGAGTTAAATCTTAATGTAGTAATTAATTTAATTTTAATTTAATTCGCATTCTTTATAAGTTTTATGTACTTAGGCATAATGAATCAAATGAGTTAGAACTAATTTATTTATTTTGTTTCGCGTTCGTGCTTGAACAGGATATTTCTTTAAAGAGCAAATTGGAAAAAAAAAATCCTACCTCGAAATAAACTTTTGCCATCACTGTGTTTAATAAAGGGAGTTGTAAACAACGCGTAACTCTTAGTCAATAGAATTTTAATTTTTTTTAATATTTTTTTTGTATTTTCTTCCTTTACTATTCGGAACTGGTGAATCGATGCCACGCAGTCTTCACTAAAGTAACGTTCAATTTGAAGTACGTTCCAAAGAGGACTCCGCAGTTTTTTTTTTTTACTCTGTATTTTTTTATCTATTTAAGTAGGTCACTCATCTTCAGGTCATCTCTCGCTCTCTCTCTGTATGTGTGTGTGTGTTAAGGGAAGATATTACTTACCATGGAAACAGGCGATGCGAAAACAGGTTACGTGATCCACGACGATGCAGATTTGAAAGTGTTTTTTCTACTTGATATTCAGCAGCGAGATCCAGTTGGAAAATGTCGGATTCTTCTAAGTAGTCTTCTCTTTATACTCCATTTCATAAAACTTTGCAGCGATACTTTCAAAGAGCCGCTAAACGTTTTTTTTTTTATCAATCCGCTTAGATTTTATGTCAGGAAAATGTATTTTAGAAACATCCGTAACCTCAGGAGCAGGTATGATAAAATATTTGCCTCAAGGGATTTTTTTTTGTTTGTTTACTAATAGCAAGCGTGCGCTTTTTTTGCAATATTCAAATTAGAAGTTTTGCGACATGTGAATTAGCGTTGCAGATCTATTCGGAGAAAGAAAGAACTTTATTTTTTTTTTTTTATTAAGTTTCACGTATAACCAGAACTGGTCTTAAGGACTTGCGAACAGTGCAGTCAAACGTGGCTGCCAGTTTATAAGAACCGCTGATTTTGACAATTTATATTATTGAAAATTATAAAAGTGCACTGCGTTATGAGTAGCTTGAACATGTTATTATTTATCAGCATTTAAAATGCGTGGTTCAGCAATAAAATATTTCTGTTTTTTGTTTCTCTCTCTCTCTTTGTGTGTGTGTGTGTGTGTGTGTGTGTGTGTGTGTAATCCTAAAGTACAGTATTACCGTTGTGGTCTACGAATTGTTTTCTATTTTTATTAATATTTTTGTAGATTTTTTTGTATTTTTTACATAGTCCGGCAACCTTGCTCTAGAGACCAAATGTGAGACTTTTTTTCAAGCCATTTCAGGCCTCCAATAAGCAGGGAGGTGGCCTGATGGTGTTGAAATTCATCTTCTACCAAAAGACAATCACATGCATCCATGTCCACGATTGGTATTCGAACAGGCCTCTTTCTTCGTTGGAGAGCAGGTAACTAACCACCAGGCCAGCATAGATTTGATTAAGAGTATCTCTTATATAAATATTTGCATAATATTCTTTCCTGTTATGATGATATAAATTTTGTCTGCGTTGTGGTAATGCATGTACGACGGTTTTGTAGTATCTTAAAAATATTTCTGTTAAAAAAGGGTCCAGTGCAAGAACGGGATCGATAGCTGTCTATACCCTTTTCTTCCTATAGCAGTAACTATTTCTTTTGGGATAACAATCCATCGATGAAATTAAAACGCATTTTTAGATAGTTTGTTAATGAGTAAAAGTTATGATTTCTTGTTGTACAAAATGTCAATTATACTGCCAACAGATGTTATTTTTAACATAAGTGCCAACTTACAGTCCTACATATTTTTTCTCTGGAGAATCATTCATAATACCAATTTTTATTTTCCCTGCCTAACAGACGTTGTGACATCTAGAACTTTGATTCCTTCACCTACTGCTCGCACTTTTGTATTGCATCAAGAGAAATCCTCTTCTATACAAATAGATGCTTCCACTCCAGCTCCTTCTGCATGGTCGTTTTTCAATTTTGTGAAATCCTCTGTAATGCTTCCGGTGAGATCTGTGTAGTGACACTTTTTTTTTCTCTCTCTCATGATAGTGAAAAGCTGTTTCTATGGTGGAATGGCAGGGTATCGGGCTGATATGAGAATCTGGTGTTGGACGTCACTGGATAAATGTATTTGACATTCGATCGGTGTTGTTAAAATCGATAGCTGTTTTGCATGCGCAGAGAGGCTTGTCCTTCTCTGGTTGCATGTAAACCATAGTTCCTACAAGGTGGCATCACGGCATGTTATTACCGTCATTCTGTAAAGTATATATCTGAGGATGACAGAGAAAAATCACCCCAGTGGAGCTCACTGGGAGGGTTTTTTGAAAGGTGTCCTTATTGTATCGATTTTTTGCCATGGCAACACTAAAGTTAGTGGAAGGGTGAATGTAAAGTGAGCCTGCGTTTGCACGATGAAGCATTTCTTCATCCTTTATTGTTTTTGATGTTCGGCTGAAATTTTTCATATCTTCAACCTTGTTTCTATTGTACAAAATAACTTTGAAAAACTTGGAATGAAATCTGTTTTCATGGTGACAGAAAACTTTTTTTTTTTTTACGGAATAGTTTCGTAGAAGCGTTGGCTTCGTTAAATTGTCTCTGGTGACTTGCGCGTGGGTTTTAGATTTGGAAATGGCAATAAGAATGGACAGAAAGTATTACAGAATTGAGTAATATGAAGAACATAACTCTACATAAGAAAACTCTTTAAAAAATGAAAGCAGTAATAGTTCATACTTGTTGATAAGAAAAATGTAAATTAAAAGGAAATGCTTCTAAGTGGAAACTGAAAGGGAAAAATAATTAACTTAAAATATATAAAATTAAATTATAAAACAGAGAAGGCAGTAAATCACTCTCACTGTCAACTGTGTACTCGGACTTCCAGTTGAACTTTTATTTATGTTAAAATGAATATTTTCTGAAGTTGGACATTTTGAATGTTTATCATTCATAACATAAAATAACACAGCGGCAGTGATGATACTAATGGAAAACTATTGCTAAAAAAACTAAGCACGGTAGTGGCAGTCACATCGTGCGATGAAAATCATCCACCATCTAAAGAGAATATCCATGCCATAGTGGAATTCAGTTTGATCGCATAATCAACTCGGCCATCCAGAATGGCACATGCCATTTTGAATCTCATGTGAACGTGAGGAATATTTATGAGTTTTCATGTTGAAGTAGCGTTTGCTAGTTTCATACTGAAGTAGAAGGATTCTTTCCCCCCTAAAAACTCGAGATTTTATCCTGCAAAATAGCCACATCTTCAGAAGAACACACGCACTTTACTCATCTATTATAGTGATATTGGAGTTTTTACTCGTAACTTTTTTTAAACTTTTTAACTAATTTTACTCGTAATTCTGATGATTTTCATTCCTATAGCAGTACGTACTTCTGATGATTTTGCACGTTTAATCCTTCAGTTTTGAAAATTTGGATATGAAACTACGTAAGAAACGTTCAGGTATGAATATTTGAATCCAGTTTAATTAAATGTGCGTTATGTATATTATTCGGGCGTACTTGGCCACACTTATGCGTAGGTGGTAGTGATAATTTGAGTGCCGTACATTGTCTGTATACCAATATTAGAATTACCTGGCTGTGAAACCAAGTTTTCAGTTTGGAAAATTGCACGTTAAATTTGTTTTTTTGTTGTTTTCGTTGGAACGTAGTTTTATCGGTCATTATTATTTCAGAATGACGACGTCGAATTCCGTACAACGACCGACCTAATTCTGTTATTAGATAAAGGTCGTATTGGGAAGTAATATAAACGTTTTGGCACATTTCCAGACGCCCTTTCAACACTATGTAATCATCTTTGCCCTTCAGCTAGTAATCTCCATAGTGACACAGTTTCTGATTGCATAAGGCTTCTTGTTATGGCGTAACATGCCATTTCTCTCTTCGTCTCCATCACTTATTTCCCCTGACACTCTGCTTTCTTGTGTGTATTTAGTGTTGTGCAGAAGAGCTTAGCAAATCCCCGCCGTTTGCCAATACAACAAAATGGCTATTTGAGAAACTGCAGACATTTTCCAGCTGTAATTGTGCATATGTCAGCATGCGCCTGTATCGCAAATGTACACATGCACCAGCTGACATGAAACAGGGCACATGTAGCGGGAAACAAGAACGAGGAAATGGAATAAACAATAAAATACCCGAGTTTATAAGAAATGGTCTCTCTTCGTTATTGCTGGTAGTTATGATCACAGATCAACTAGCTAATGGCATTCCATGCTACCTGCGTTTTGTTTTATGTGCGCCGTTAATAAACCAGTAGTAAGAGTTTACGACGTTCCATCGTTTCGATAAATACCAGCGCATTTTCCCTTGAATGTCGAATTTCTGTTGTTTTTAAGGTCTTAAATGTTTAGGTTAAAGGAAAAATCGATTACAGCGCATGTGATGTGTTAAATGCCTTTGCTTACAAAATGTGAGCCGAAGTTAATTTAGCAAGCAACCATAAGAGAATTATGAATTTAATCCACACACACACACACACACACACACACACACACACACACACACACACACACACACACACACACACACACACACACACACACACGCACACTGCCTTCTCTCTTTATAAACCATCGGATCTTTTATGACTTCACCCTTTTAAGCGTTTTTTTTTTCTCAGCCACGATATCGCAAAGTATTATTTTCACATCATTATCCATGTCCAAGGTATAATTAAGAGAAGATCATGGAAATTGTGTTATATCTAAAAGATATTCGGTGGACAAAAGTGAGGCAAGTCTCCAACAGTTCTGATGCTAACAAGCAGAGACTTGCGGGTGCTCAATAAAGGGTAATTTTTCATGGTTTTATTATATAAATTGTTATATTACTTAGAAATGTCGTGGATAACGGCTAAGAATACGCTAGAGATAAAATAAATTAGATACATTTTCATGATTGATTCATTGCTTACTATGTACGGATCGATTCACGTTATTCTTCTGGATTAAATCTACAGTATATGATATTGGTTCAAAAACAGAATTTAATTAATTTGGGCGAAACAACTTAAGTTTGATGAAAGAGAAATCAAAATGTCATGTGATAATATGAAGCATACCTTTTTTGTTTGTATTTTTAAAAATGGCTTTTTATTGTTCGTGTATGCTAACTTTGCTCAAACCAATAGTTCTGCTAGATACATATTAGCGAAATAAATATTTTAGTCATATGGAATACTTTACGGGCTGTATTGCGTTGCTTATCAATAGTGCAATAAAAGAGTGGACACGTGAATAGAATATTTGAAATGCTATCATATATGAGCGCGTGTTCTCTTGCTTTGTTTGCTAAACATTTTATGTAGCGTTTTCTATTTTATTTTCTATTGTTTTTGCCCTAATTCCCTACCGAATCGGTCAGTTGAGTAAAATTCCGAGCATCGGACACTTCGTATCACACACGCACGCACGCACGCACACAATGAGTGATTAGTTTACTTAATTAAAACTGCTTAGTTAAGTGAATAGTACGGTACTTGTTTTTTTATGATCAGAAACAGACAAGAACTTTTTTCTTTTATATTTTAATAAATTTTCTCATTCTTCCTCTCATTTTTTAAATTCTTTCTTCTCTCACCCATCCGCCTCCCCTCCATTTTCTCTTAAATTCTTCTTTCGTCGTTCTGCTCTTGCTTCCTGTTTCAGATGCCTCCTTGGATAGTTTCCAGAAGCCGCTGCCAAATGATATATGACTCAATGGCTTGTGTTAAGTAGACTCAAGAGAACCTGGGGGTTGTACCGCTTATAAAGTAAAAGACATCAGATCTTATTCCCATACTAAACAGCGGAAGCCGTAGATGAAATAAAACGACGAAAAAATCGTGTGTAGGCAATTTTAATTTGTTGTCATTGTAATTAATGAATGGTCAAGAATGAAAAATGGCGCACACGAGCTCTGGTACAAGTGCTTTGAACGCACTGCGCGTGCTTCTTGTTTCCGATAAACACGTTTGCGTGCCAGGGGAAAGTAATTGCTTCTTTGCTATGGGAGAAATCATTACATCTTTTAAGGTAGATGGATATCCGAGGTGGTCAATTTTTAAACCGTTACAGTTGCTACTCTAGTAACCTTCTTCTGTTGAAAGGTGTGCAGGCAAAATGCACGTGGAATGAAAAACGATTAAAACTGATATTGATCCGTGCACTAAACACGCAAAGTTACTGTTTATTCTTTCATAGTGTCTCAGTCCATATTGTTCTTCAGAATTAATGTATGTTGTATAATTTCTCATTTTCTATTTGAAGTTTTCTCTTTTCCATTTCTGGATAAACTGGGAAGTTTCTTTACGCTGTACAAATTGTTTTTGTTTTATACAAGGCCAAGTATTTATATTTTTTATTTTGAATACTAAAGTATCATTACTATTTATCATTGAGTAACATTAATGATACTAAAGTATCATTCTAACATTAGTTAGAAACATTGATGACTTTGAATCTACTGCTGTTTTTTGTGGCAAAAGGTTTGGCGTCAAGGAATCGGCTGTTACTTAAAGAGTGAAACAGGATGTTCAGGTGCTTTTTTTCCAGTCTCTTGTAGACAGATCTGTAAGGTAAGTAGAAATTTACGATCAGTAGCAATTTTAGAATATCGGTTTTGTTTAGTGAACGACGGTATTCCAGCAAGTGTCACAGGTACTCTTATCTCAGGATCTTTATTCTCAAAGCATTTATAACGCATACGTCGACTTTGGTGCAAATCATTTTTTCATAGGGTCGCCAGAGATATATATATGCATTTGTCAATACATAGAAGAAATCATTATCAACTGTCGTTAACTAGAAACGATATGGTCATTGATTGCAAATATTGCCTACTGGGAGCCCATCGATGACTTCCAGTGATGGGCTCTCCTTTCTATGCAAAGTGATAGAAATCAGGACTGTGCGGTAGGTTGTTCAGAACCTCTCAGGCTATATTTGTTCTTTGTGAAGTATGTCATTACACCAAAATTAACAGTTTGGTGTAATGACATTTTGGATATGATGCTTGTTTCTTATACTTCTCCAGCCGTCATGAATTTCTGATGCTATAGTATACCGTCAACATGACGAATTCGGATCGCACTTTTCAATAGTGATATTCAGATGATATGAAAACACACACCACGTGGCGCATGGTGAGATTTATTTGCGTTTGTCATAAAAAAAGGTTATAATTTTTTCTAGTGACCTAATAATTAAAGGGAAAACCTAATTTAGTGCTAATTCATAACTGATAATTCCTAAAAAATTATGAGTTATAATTTGTTAGACTCATTTTGCTACTTATGTGATCTACCCTTCATCTAGCGATTTATACAATTATGTTCTTTCCATTATATTTGGACAATAAAGGATGCCCTGTTGGTAAATCTATGTTGTTTATGGAGTCATGTACGTTTGTTTTTTGCGCCTATTGTTCTTCCAGTAATGTCTCCCTCTCATACAACTTATTTTTTGTACATTCAAAAGTCGTTTGATTCGAATTCCTGGTTAGGAATCTCGGAATGAAAGCGAGGATGGTGTAAGTATTAAACAATGTCGGAATCTCTGAGCAGTAGCGTTATCCGCAACAGCGTTTTGGTGTTTCCTTAGTCGTACGTATTGAGTTTACCGACTTCCTTCTATTAACGGTCCAAAGTTTCCTTTCTGTTCCGTCTGCACAGTTCGCTTGTCTGAACGGTCTTGCACGTCGCTGTCCATGTCTCGCGAGCGTGTGGCATGTAAATGCTGTTGTTATCGAATGTAAATCAGTTACAGAATTTCGCACGTTTGTCACCGGAAAATGTACCTCGCGAGAATTCGGACTAATGACGAAGAAAAGTTGCGCGGAGAAGCTGGTTTCGTAAGAGAGGAACGTTTTCTGCGGGTCTGAGCACTTTCTCTTTGCTGGAGAAAACGACCTTTTGCTGCGACTAATAAAAATTAAATTATTTGTCACTAGTCCTTTGACGCGCGCGCACGGTGTATAATCTAAGTTGTTTTAAGAGCTCTTCTTCATGATATAATTATAATATTATTAATGTTAAATGCTCAAAGGCATGTGCTTTAGTTTTAGAGTATTTTTGGGGAAAAAAATTAAACTATTTAAAGTGTGAATTATGTAAGTACAAAGTGACATTATTTGCGAGAAAATGAATTACAATGGAAAAACCCTATAAAGATAGCATGCATGACATCACATATGACTCCATCAAACTATCAAGCATGTTTTTAAAATATATGTATATAACAAAGATTAGTTTGAGTTCTAAGAGTGAAACATGCGCTACTATTATCGATATAATTGAATTTTATCGTCCATGGCAGATTACCACTTTGCCATGAGGATTAGACAATGAGACATCAAATGTTATGGATGAATTTGAACTATTACATCGTTGCTATGACATAACCAAGAGAAGAATTTGGGGATCCTTAGAAATGGCATTGGATCGAACACATCCAAATATAAACCCAAGTATCAACTTGTCGAAACATCGTTAGCCAAAGACCTATTCGTGAATGCGTAAACCTACCCAACGTGCTAAACATTGCAACGTACAATTAGAAATATTTTTAAAATTATCAGACTCTTATATAACTACATAGTGGTTGTTAATTTCTACTATTTTTTTGTGTACTAGTTTTCGCTCTTACACTTGAAAAATCTTATGTAATTAGAATGTTAATTTTTGAGCTTTAATTTTCATGGAATCTTAGTGTGAAATACAGCGTCGTGTTTTTCAGCTGGCTTACTTATGCAAAATGATATGATGTACCTCTGTTAAAGTAAGCATTTCTAGCAATGTTCCAGGTTATGATCTGCTCGGTGTTGACTCAAATGTTTACTGCTTCCAGTCTCTAGTTCTTTACGATAACTAGAGCAAAAGCATTGTCCGATGGAAAACATGAATATTTAATAAATAATGAGAAATATTTAGTAAAGAGCTGTCATTTTTGTCGACTTTCGTACTTCATATTCCTCCTTCCTGTCATTGCCATCCGCGTAATCGCTTTATAACACTTCCTTATTTATAATTTCATTATTTCCTTATCACAATTCTTCGTGTGTGTGTGTGTGTGGTTATTGCAGGCTTATCTTTTCCCCATTCTTTTGACGATGTGAGAATTCGTTTGCACCAAAGTTATTTGCTTTGAGTTCTCAGAAGTCAGTTCGTGTAGCGATTTCATTTCTAATGCGGATTTTTTCCCGTTTTTCACGCATCTTCCAGAAATGGCTAAACTATTAATAATGAGTTGTGGTTTGATTTCTTTTTTTTTCTTTGTATCTCATATCTCATTTCTTTCAGATTATTGCGTACATTAAAGGAGAGACAGCAGCAGCGTTTTGGAAAATACAGTTAAAGACGAGACCAAAGAATTTAGGAAAATAAAATTGAAGGAAGACAGGAGTGGGGGGGGGGGGAGGAAAGGAGAAAGAGAGAGGTGAATTTTTTTTTTTTTTGGAAATTGTGGCAGGCACAAAGGAAAATGGAAAATGTATTAAAATTGACGTTAGGGGGAAAGAGTGGAAATCATAGTCAAGGGGAAAAGGAAGTTGCTTATGCATTTCTAAGTTATTATAAAGTGATAATTTCTATTTAATTCTGATTTCTGTATAAGTAATATTTAATTGCTTAGGAAATGAATAGGAATGTTTAATCGAACGAGTGACACCTTGTATGATTATTAATTAAATTGAAACCTGTAATCTGACTCTGCCATAGTTTGGCGGATAAGTGAAAATCGTACAATGTAATTTAATAAAGACGGTCGTCGTCTTAGTTCTTTGACCCCTAGTTCTAGTGAAGATGTGAATAAAATTTATTCTCGCCTACCGATGACTTAACTAGACCCATTACTTGGCTATAATAAAGTGCACGTAACGCTAATATAAATGTATTAAGTCCTTGCGTTAACTGTAGCCAAGTTAAGTCATGGGTAGGCGAGAATAAATATTTTAATCGCATCTTCACTTGGATTAGCGGTCGAAGAACTAAGACGACGACCGAAGACGGTCATCGTCTCATTCAAGTTAATTATTTTAAATGAATCATTTTAAATATTAAGGCCCACAAAAGGAACATTAACTGTATTACGAGAGCATAAAAAGTCTCGAAGAAATCCATTTTTGCATTAATATTGCTATCAGTGATTTCGATTTATCGTTTCTTGTAATTTACGAGAAGGCGGTCGTGATTATCTTTCTTCGTCCGTCAGACGTTAACTTTAATTGAATCACTACTATCATAACATTGAGTATGGATATAAACCTGTTGATTTGTTCAGGCTTTATTGTTAATATAATAACAGTTTTAAGATCTAGCCTTATTTTCTGGCTTTTAAAGAAAGTAGAAAAGAAAAATTTGCACCTTAATATTTATTTAATATATTGAATATTTGTCATTCAGTTTATGTGTTTTATCCACTTCCATTTCTTGTTTTCTGTTGATCTTATTTTTAATTCTTTTAATATTCCCTCATTTCTTTTATGGTCGGTCGAATAATGTATATTTGCTGTTCTCTGTTTTTTCATTTTACTTAATTTACGTCTTTGTTCATTTTGTTTATTTATTCGGTCAATAACCTTATTTATTTCACTTCTGTACACTGATCTGAACTGTACTAAACGTATTTTTCATATTATACAATTAAGGATTTATTAAGCCTATAACTCCTAAAATATCTAAAGTTCCTTTCATCTTCGTATGATATTCCTCATCCCAAGTTAATTAAAGCAGTCATTTATCTGTGGTATATTAATGATATTTTATGCCTCTTTGTATCTTGCATTTCGTAAGGAGATAACATTGTCTTATTCTTTGTTTGTATATTATTTTCTAAGTACTGTATTTTTTTTATTTCAAAATTCGAAGCCCTCAGTTGATTTGCAATAAGCTGGATTTCCAAATATGTAAAGCATATTTGGGTCTTTTTACTATATCAAATGCTCTTTTATTGTCTAAACTATTTTTTTTTTCTGTAGTTCGTGTCCGTTTCAAACAGAAGACAGCATCTGTCGCACAGCATTCATTTCCATTTTGACATTTTAATATTATTTTCTTCACTATAGTCTTTTAATGCTTCGTTTACTCTTCAGCTATGTGTTTTGCAGTGTGCATTCATAAAAACAATAATACAGTTGTGAACAGTTGTTTTTTTATAAGCTTTTTGAATATTGGAACCGTAGAAAAGCAAACAATAAAGAGCTCGTTGAGTCCATTATGTATCCGAAATTTTTGGAAACAACAAAGGAACTTCTTTCGGCCTAATCTCGAGTTCGCAACAATAATTGTGAGCATAATTTTGAAAGAAGAATTTGTTTGAAACAAAACAGAACGAAATACTTCTGCGAAGTACTCGGTCATGATGTTGCTGATTAGAGCCTTGCTATTTAGATTTAAAAGAACTGGGCGTATTTTTATTACCCTGATCATATTCATATCAAAATGCGGAAAATTTTTAAGACCGAATTTTGTGGTCTTAAACAAAAACTAATTTTTGCATCGCCATTGTTGCCTTTGGCTTTGCGTTTAAAAGAAAATAAACCACTTAGTTTTCAGTTTTCACAGCACAGAATTCATTTCTGTGACTCCTTACAGCGCTGTCGATAGATAAAGCTTGTATCAGAAGCAGATTCAATAAAAGGCAGAAGTTTGCGTTGTATCAAATCATTCACGAAATGGGGTGTTTCGGGAAGCATATAAATGTCTCCGTGCACATATGGAAAAGAACTTCTGCTCGACTTAATCTAATTCGTTTCTTTTCGACTATTTTCACGTTGCTCGGCAAAGGCAATAGGTAGATGGCGCTCATGCAGGTTTGAATGCACGCAGGTTTATTCGAAAACCCTTCAGAGGTGAATCCCGAGAAGTTGACGTAAAGACCGTCATCTTAGCTGATCAATATGAAGGCGTCTGCTTGGCTCAGGTGTGTTGTAATTAGTGTTCATAGAACGTCATAAGCGAGCGACTCCGGTTGTGTAAAGAACGGACTTCGATACGTGTCGTCAGCTGGAAATTTCTTGGAAGTGATGACTCGTGTTTCTTTGCTGCATAACCGGGATTGGCGACAAAAAAAGAGGACGTATGTGGGGGGGGGGGGAAGCGACTCAGCTCTAAGGATGTTGCGCATTCTCTTGGGTATAACAAGGGGTGGAGAATTCTAATTGGAATTTTCATTCTTTTGTTCTTTCAAAGAATTTCAAGTACATAATGAACTCAATGACTCTTATGAGCTTTTTATTGTTTGTTTTTCTTGGATTTACATCATGAATGGATAACCGAACCACGCCTTAAAACATCCGTCTGTGTGACGTACTTTTTTTTTTTTTGATACCAATTTTATTGTTATTCCGTCACTCAAGTCTCCGAAACAATTTAATTCTAAATCACGGGAATATTTCACAAATAATTTCGTTTTATCGAAGAAAGTTAGACGGTATCTCTACGAACAGAAATACCATTTGTAATTTTTACTTAATTTGAAAGTTGCTACTAATCAAATCAGATATTTCAATATTCCACAACTCCAAGGAATATTCCAATACATATTCTACATGTTTTAGCATATCAGGATTTATCTTTAGCTGTAATATCTCATTTAAAGCAGTATGTTGTTATTATTTATTGGTCATGTTAAGACACACATCTGCTATGTTATTTCCTGTCAGATATTCCACTGTAGTAGCCGCTGTCATTATTTCAACAGCAAATCAAATTTCCCAAGACCTTAGAAACTGCATTTGATACGAACTTTTACAACCGATAGAAAAATGTTAGAAATGACAGCATAAGTAGGATTTCTTTCTCCAACAGATAAAAGTTTCGACGTTCATCTTCTGGCTGAACGTCGATTCACCATTCTCTCAGTCGATGTGCTAAAACTTGATGGCAAGACGGTGATGTGTAGTGGACTAGTCTTTCCTTCCCAGAGAGTCGCTTGAGATTCTCAGTGGGATTTCGAATCCTCAACTGGACGAACATTTCTGGTTCGATTCGCCGATTCTCATTTTCTTAGTGTTCCATTTGCTTTCTAGTTTCGTTATTGATTATTCACCCGATTAATGCCTAGATGACTATTTCTTATCAATAATCTGTCACATACCCACACCAGAAAATTTTACGAATAGTTTTCTCTTCGTCAAACAAATTTTTCTTCTTTTTCTAGAAGCAAACACAAAACGATGACATCTTTATATTGTGTAGAGGTAGTTGAGTACCTTATACAGATGCTATACTCAAAGTTGGCCTCAGAATGGATTTGTATGATCTATTCTAGGTTGATAATGAAGTAGTTGTAATTTCTTGAATTAATGTGGAGACATTTTTGGCTATCTGATGTATCTTTGTTATATGAATCATGTATAACCTCCTCAGGGGAGCAAAAAAACTGAGTTTTTTCGGAATAAAATATCGCTAACTCAGTCACTCTTAAAATGACAGAAAGGATGCTGACTGGTGACTGAAGTCTGTCAGTTTCAAAAGTTATTTCTAAAAACTGCCACATTCTTCAGGAAAAAAAATATTCCCTTTGACGAATCACATATTTATTCAATCGGCGTGCATCCGCGACAATGACTATCCCCCTGGTTTTTATGATAATTATACCAATAAAAGGTGTGAGCATATAACATATTAGTATCCTGAATGTCTTTTAGCCTTGATTTTTGGAAATTGCAGTTGAGTATATTTCTTCGAATTTTCTAGAAGAAGGGTAAAGAAAATACGGTAGATATCTCTTTCCTCTCCAATCTTTACGTATGTCTATTCATACCATGTATGCTCTACTCTCGATTTTGCTTGGTTGAGTGTTAAAAATCTGAGTTTCTTTTTTGGAGAAGAAACCCTGTTTACATCCTCCAAAGATCGACTACGTTTGGAATTCCTTGTTAAGTTTCCTTAGTCGTTAACTAGAATCGAACTAATAATTCACTTTTCTGCCGATTTAGCGTCATGGAAGTTATCCGGAAGATACTGAAGCAAATATTGATTATCCTTCCGAAATCAATATTTGTGTCCTAGAAAAAAAAGTGTATTGCATCCTAAAGAAAGGCATAATATTTCACGACGATGTATCTTGGACAGTATGTAGATACAAAACAGATGTTCTTGCTATTTTATTTCCACTGTCTTATGTTGTACGAAAAGGCATAAATCTATCCTAATGAATTTCCATTGAGTCTATGGAAGGAATATAAGAGATGGGTTTTGCGAAGATTGTATAGCCGAAAGGCACCATTACAAAATGAAATCTATTAATTTAGTTTCTCATCATTAGAGTTAATAAAACGTTTAAAAATGATTCATTATCATAGCTCAATCAAATTTAAAATAATTTGTTATATCATTAATCATGGCAACAGTCTCAAATACTATTTTACTGTAATAATGAAAATCGACGTCCTTTTATTTTCCTGTGAAGCTATGAATCTGACATCAGAGAAGAACTTCCAATAAAGATCGCATTCCTGTTGTATTTAATTATAAATGTTGTTGCTGTGATGATGCAGGGAAATATGTTTTCTGAATACAGGCCTTCGCTTGACCCTTCTTTGTCTTTGTTGTTGCTGAAACCGGTTGTTTTCTAAGACTGCGTTTTCCCGTATGCTGTTTTGTGTACTTTTATTTATACTCAGTGACCCTTGTGTCGACTGTGGCAGCCTTGTTTTGACCGAATCTCTTCCGACGTCAAGTAAGATTAAGAAGTCTTAAACGGGCTCTCCGGAGTGGAATTAAGGGTATTTCGCTAATTGCTAGTACAGCCTGAACTACTTGCTCTGTGTGTTCCTTCTTAATGAGTCGACTTACAAGACAATCCCCACGTGGACACCCGTAAGGAATCCTCATTAAGAAGCTGTTTGTTTCTTCAGAAAGAATCCACACGAAAGGAAGAAATTAATGAATTCGCAATGCTGTTGAGGGATTCTCTTTTCAGCGAGGTCACGGCAAATATTATCATCCAATACAGCTATTTAATTTTTGTAATATCGCTTTATAAGAGTGTTTTCGCGCTGGGCGTCTTTTATTGCATTTTCCGCTTTTCAGCACTTCGCTGCAGAACGTAATTTGAAATACGAACTAAGGTATAATTAAATGCGCTTTACATAATTGGCTTCGTAATTGCAATGCAATTTTTAACCGTACCTGAATGGAAATTTACGTTTTGGAAACTGACATGTTAATCAACCTTTGAACATGTTATGGTAAACAAATATCAGTCGCTATCGGATTCTTTGTGTTGAATGAGTTATTTAACTTCCTATACGCATTTTATCATTGTCATAGCAGTAGCAATATCACCGCTGATATGGCAAATCAGCTGTTGTTGTCAACGCAAGACACAATATAATTATTATAACACTGCTGCTATTGTTGCACGATAAATGGAAGTTTGCGTTTTGAATTGCGTAGTGAGCGGTTATTATGCAATATTGTACTTATTTTTTCAATTTTTAAATCATAGCCACATAGTAATAAGTCGAATTTTAATCAAAGCTTACATATTTTATTCTTGGTAGGTATTTCAAACGGGAAATGTATGCCTTATAATCACGGCTGTTGTGACCTGATATCTCTATAAGACTACCCACGCAGTTTGAATTTACTCTCTCGTGGATAGTACGGATTTAGAAGCGTATAAAGAATTGAGTTACAAAATACTTGGCTTTGGTGCTCTTCACGACGGTAGATAAGGATATCTGTTGAGACGTCAGCCATGTCTTAAGAGGATCTGAAGTGGGATTTAGGAGAAGATGGATGTTTACTACTTTTGTACTGCAAAGTTCAAACGTAGCCAAAAAATAGAAAAAAAAAAGTAAGATGAAAAATAAAGAGCATAAAATCGGAATCTCCAATGTATTTCCGTAGATTGTGCTTATGATAAAAAGTTTTTGAGTAGATGAATAAGAGCTTTTAATCCTGAATTTTCAGTTACGTTTATTGTAATTTGTGAATTCATTCCAGTTGTGAAATTTTTTTGCTTTTCTCACTTGTGAGCTGACTTTTTTTTTTCGAAAGTTAAGATAATTAGTTTTTTAAATTATTTATATTAATTATTTACCAGCCTCAACTCGTTGGAAAATGGATTTCACGAGATGCCCCAGCATACTGCAGAGATTCTAACATATCTGGACTGAATTGTCACATTTGCCTCCGATTTGTACTACTGCAGATCATTGCCGTGAACAGCTCATTCCATAAACGCTTGGTACTTTCTGAGATGATCGGGTCAGTAAAGTAAATTAAGCACTTTTTTGCTCTTGGTATCATTCTTGAGCGATCTGTGTCCTGTGGCACGGAGTATTGTCTTTCTGGTGTAGATGCATAAGCTGTGAGTGTGAAGGATTGGCAAGCTATACATACAGATGCCGCACTGCTGATATCAGATGAGCTGACACGTGTGTTGAGACAATACTCCCCATCCACCTGCCTTATAGCGTTGCCATCGAACATAATAGGTCCATTGATTCATTTTACGCAGTCGGGCTGTAATTATTGATGATGACAGATGCCATTTCCGTGTAACAATATCCATGAAAGTACCTTTCGGAAAGATAGGAATATAAGGCAGCAACAAATCTTCTGTAAGGCAGTCATTAGAGTGCGTATGCAAGAGATAGGATTTGATTAAATCCACTGTGGGACAACATTAAGAATTTTTAGGAAGATTTTTAGTGCATCACCAAATTTGAGAACTATTTTAAGGTTGTACGGATTTCAGATTTGCACATAATAACTGGGCAACTGAAACGAGAATGTTAAGAGAAAGATGGCACCAAAGGTAGAGGAAGCTACAAATATGAAAGTATTTGTGCCAGAAATAGTTATCTCTTGAAGATGGTATTGAGATAGCATTCTAGATCTTGCATTTTGGGATGTTGGAGCATTACAAGGTTCGTCAAATGAGTAGAAGGTCTTATATTATTATGATCAAAATTATAGGTAAGTTTAAAGTCACCTTTAACTGTGAAACGTCACCCGAACAATGTGAAAGAGGACATAATAAATCACTCCACTCAGTGTGTGTGTGTGTGTGTGTGTGAGTGAGAGAGAGAGAGAGAGAGAGAGAGAGAGAGAGAGAGAGAGAGAAAATAATGTCTTCTATTTTTATCACTAAAGTTTGCGAAATGAGCAGAGAACAAAACTATACACTTGTGTAATTATTAATCATGTTCAGAATCCGTAAGTACGTTAACCCAGTAAATAAGGAGATTACTTAGGTTAGTTGATTCTATCTGGTCTTTCTAAATACTCCCCCCCCCCCAAAGATTTTGAACGAATATTTAAAAAGTAAAGGAAAATTATTAAAAACTGTTATTAAAAACATTACTAAGGTATCGAACATTGAATAGTTAACGTGCAAAGTATCTAACATTAAATATTAGATGATGTCTGTTTGAAAGAACGGAAAAAATCTAATAAGAAAAATAATGCTCGCATTCCTGTAGGAAAAATAAGCTTGGCTAGGTGAGTCTCCTAAAAGCAATGAAACAAATGCTGATGATAACTTTCTGAAAGATGGATAGTTCAGTTTAATCCCTCCAGGAATATACAAGTTAGGAAATTGGGTTGATAGTGTTGTTTGCAAGTTAGAGAGGACTACATTTGTTTACAGATATTTAGATTGTTTTATTTAATTTTTTTTTTAAATTTTACACATTGCTATAAGAAGTATAAAGATATTTTTCTATGCTACAATTATTCATGAAAAAACTTCTTTCCCAATATATTCTAATATTATTAATATATCGTACAGCTAACATTGTTGAAGAATTGATAAAACAACTCGCCTTTCTGCAGCCAACTCAAATTTATATAGTAAAATGATATTGAAATTAAATGAAATGAGAACAGTAAAATGTTTGTCCTAATTGATTTTTAAAGCGACCATAATTTATTTGTGGTATATTAGAGTACAGTAAGTGAAACATTTAAGATTTATTTTCTTAACGTGTTCTTGGGAAAGTTCCTATTTGGTGGATTCTAAATGTACTTATCATATCCCGACATTCTTTGCATGTATTAGGCAAATATTCTGTTGCGGCCAATCAAATTTGCGGCCTGGTTGTTCTAATGACCAAGGCGCAAACAGCGAAAATGTTCTTCAATCTGAGTTGAAGAACATCTTCGCTATTCTTCGACTTACAGATACGAATCCCTTTGTGGCTTATACAGTATATTTGCAGTACACTTACGTGGAACTCGACTGGGTTGGTTGTAATTAAGTCGCAGCAACAGAGGCTGTGAGACTTCAAATGTATTACAGTATGTTTGTAAGCTGCGTGTGTCCTCCTACCTATTTTCCTGTTCTGTGGGATTAAAAAAAAGTTTCCCCGAAGGAGAAAACTCTGCCACTTTCAAACAGATAATTTCATAATTAATTGTAATCCCATAAAGATTCTTTGCGTCCTAGAATGAATTCTAACTCAAGTCTTTCATACCGTAGGGTAAATGTCGCTGCGTCCTTGAGACTATTAGAGGCTCATCTTTCAGGTGTAGATGATTTTAATCTCCTGATTTTAGACGGCACCTTTATTGGAGATTTAAATCTGCCATCGAAACTGCTCCTCTACAGTGCACTCGCAAGGACCACTCAAAAAAATTCCACATATGGCCTCTAGAATAGGGTTGCATTAAAAACTAATTCTAGTAAGCTTGCCTGGTTGGCCGAGTGGTTAGCTTATCCGATCTCCAACTAACGGGATGCGGGTTCGAAACTCGTCGTAGGCATTGGAAGCCTGAAGTGGCTTCAAAAGGTTTGGTCTGTAGAGTAGGATTTCCGGATTAGGTAAAAATGAATAAAAATACAAAAAAAAGATTACAGAAATGAATCAAAATAATAAAAGAAATCCTTACCCCTCCCACGGTACTAATGTATTGTGGTCGGTTTGTATGTTTTGTTAAGCAGCAAACAACGCTAATACCATCTTAGAAAACCTTTCAACCTCATGAGAGAACGGCTAATTCATCTTCTATTGGAAAGTGCTTATAAATGTTCCTGGCGTCACAGCAGAGAATCGAATGTCTTTACAGTGAAAGGACTATGTCGATAATACTGGATGGTCTCGAAAGCGCTAATATCTTGTTACTTAAATTTATGTTACCACAATTATTCTTTAGAAAAGGGCATTTTTGTGGTAACCCCAAACAAAGTTTTTAGTTTTGTCGTGATGTAAACAAAAATATATGAAAATGAACGTGTTCCCAGATTAAGTTAGTTAAATTAAGTTCCATTAACTGTCTCTCTCTCTTTCTCTCTCTCTCGCACGCACACACACACACACATACATTTCAGTTGTAGCTCCACAAATCTGTTAAGAACTTTCTTTGTCCCTTGTGGCATTCCTTCCCGCTGTGTGGTGGGCACGCGCGCACTTATTATTTAATTAAGAAGTGTGAGGCTTTTGCGTAAGGTTTTTCTGTTAATTTACACGTCTAAATTTATCGCAGCGCGATTCTTATAAAGGGTCTGGGGAATTGGAATTAATAAACTTCGGAGCGACTAGTGTCCCAAAATTGTTTGTTGCTGTTGCATGCAATTCCGAGACGTGTGTCAGAGCCGCATGGCTGGTGGGAGGGGGAAGTTAATTAATTTGGCAGATTCATTACCAAACTTGATGTGGGATTGCACTTAATACCAATGATCGCATACGTAGCCGGAACCAGTTTGTAGCTTTAATGGGGTGGTTAATGAAGTGTGTCACTCACAGAGAACCAGAATGGAGGACTAGTCAGAGTGTTGTGAAGTTGTAGAGAGATGATCCTGAGAGATTTTCTCGTGATTAGTCTTTAGTTATTGAGTTACTATTCGAAGATACACATGATAAAATTTGGAACTTTTACAACTGCGCTAGTTGCAGCTATATTTCGAAAATATTACGACAGCTGTTCGAGAAGCAGCCAATAAACAAATTTGTTCTTCCATAAATCCTTGTGCACTATCGCAAAATTTAGAATTATTAAGAAAAATCAATTTATTAATAGGTTAATAAATCAATTAGCTTACAATTTTTTTTTTCATTTACCCCTTGTGTGGCAAGGGGTAAACGAAATGCAAAGGCCTGCCATTGCAAAATAATTTGGCTTCTTTGAAACCTAATTAATGCTTTGATTAGACAGTTAATCCTATATTTATAGTCTGTTATGGATGTCAGTTGTGTTCTGGCTTGTTTGCCTGTCTTGCGGGATGAAAAACCCTCCACCTGAGCATGAGGCCTTCTATAGTGCGCCCACAGATGCGAGATCCTTCGACACTTTTGCACATGTCAAAAGAAGGAGAATCCATTCCGATAATAGGGTAATCAATTCGTATTGTGGGATGAGTGTTTATTATTACACGTCGGAAAATTAACTCCTCTTTTATGATCATTGTTGTTTTTAAAGTGGTAACTATTTTGCTTGTATAACAGTTGGAAAATTTTACGTATAAAGCACGTGATTTCGCGTGTTGGTGATCAATTCGTACATCGCCTTATTTCTTTCTCTCCTTCAACATGAATTGATTCTTCTTGGCAGTCTGCCAACGACGGCTCTCGCTTACATGGTCGAACTATACCTCACCTTCAGTTGAAAACCCTAATAAGGGTTGCTTGTCTCCCAGAAGGGAATCGAACCTAGATCGCTCAATCTAAAGGGCATCGCCAAAACCGACTGAACTATGGAGGCAAAATTTTAAAGGCTTTATAAAATGAACGAATTACTGATGGTGAAAAAAGATGTTTCCAAATGATTCATCCATGTAATTCCTTAAGGCTGATTGATTTAAAAGGAAAATCTTGGAAGGATAAACAGAACTACTGTAAAACAATAAGCACTGATTTATTTCTTTTTAGAAAGAACTCGAGAAATTTCTGTATTCTCAATACGCCGTAATGTTTCTCGTTCGGAAGAGATTTATAAGCTGTAGGTAGTGTGATATTTGTGTGTCGTCAAGGGTATTAGCTAAGAGCTGCTTGAAAGCATTCTAAGTGGTGGCTGTTTTATAAAATCCTTTCTTTCTTCCTTTTTAAATAAACTTCTAAGAGATTAGACAACAAAGAGAAAAGCATCGTCAGCCAGTTATATTTAATACGAAAAACATGATTAATCTTTTACACAGAAACGAAACAAAACGGAAAGTTGTTAATCTGTCACGATAAAACAATCTGAGAAAAATTATTCGCACGAGATCTTTGTCGAGTTTTCTGATGGCGAATGAAATGGACAAAAGTGGGAGTTATTGACTAAACTAAAAGCTTAATTGACACGTAGTTGGCCACTTTTGTAGATAATTGAAGTCTCTTTGATATTTGAGTGCAGGATTCAAGTTTGAATCCTTATCTAAGGAACGATATTGACGTGCTGCAGAAAGCGCAGACGGCGTCACCATTGAAACTTAGAATGCGTTGTTTCTCTTTTAAGATTTTTAGATTACAAACATTAAAGACAAGACAAAAAAAAAGGATAATCAAATTGAATTAGAGGAATATGGTATATTTTTCTGGATTTTCACGTACGGAAGGAAATAATTTAAACTAATGAAGGGTCGCTGTAGGTCAGATTAAGGAAATATTCTTTTAATGAAAGAATAGCCAGTCGTTTCAATAAGCTACCAGAATGTAGTGCTTAAAGATTCAACCACAGAAGCATTTTGAAGCCTTAATTCAAGTGTTTCTTGTCGTTTGTACTTGGGAATAATACTTTTCTTATTAAGAGTGGATTTATTTTCTCCAATGCACTTATTTTTACTGTTAATGGTTTTTATATGTTTTTGAAGCAAACATTTTTCGCTTGAAGATTCAGTTTGTGACCTGACGTCAAAGCTATATAAGTTTTTCTTTCTCTCATTGACTTTTATATTGATAGCAATACTGAAAAAAAAAAAGCATCGGTTAAATGAATTTCATAATTGTGTGGTTTCTCATTATGCTTGCTGTAGTCTTAAATGGTAATATATGGGACTCAGTATACGATTTCTTATTTATTTAGCGTATTATGATACTACTGCTGAGATGGGGAAGAAACCAATATATCACTGTTAGTTGTGATGTATTTTTTATCTGTAAATTGAGTGTGTTGTATACTTCTCTTCTCCCCCCCCCCCTTTACTTGGCTGAGGGACGAAAAACCCGAGTTTCCGGAGGGGGGGGGGGAACCCTGCCACCATATAAAACTGACTAACTCAACTTCAGTTGAAAAGCCGTGATGAAGGTTCATTGCGTGATAGATGGGATTCGAACTCAGATATTTCCAACCAAAGGGTTTCGTCTCTACCGACTGAGCTGCTTGGGGATCTCATTCTTCTTATTATACTCGTAATTGCCGAGTTTGCAGTACTTCTGTTTTAGGTGATATAAATATATTATTCATTTCATTGTCAGTTTTTGATGCAACTTGTAATCAGGGGACTTGGTCTGTCCCTTAAAACTGCAGAAGTAGATTTTAAAACGGATACTTTGGATGAGCAACTGTTAGTATTGTCCGCCCAAAAAAAGCTACGTTAACTGAGTTAACCTCCGAGCTTGGTAGTTTTCTTAGTATAAACAAATCATTGCGTGCTAAAACACAGCATACGTGCACTGACTTAATGATGGGATTGTGAGTCATGGAATACATTTCGCCAGTGTTTCCTAGAGTCCCACAAGAATCCTATGCAAATGCAACTTTGAACCAAGTCTCCTCAAACCAGCTATGCATAATGCGTTTTAGGCTTATTATAGCAGTGTGTTTGTTAGTTAGTTTGTTAGCATTTTCAGTTTGGTAGCGTCTCCCACCTTTGATCGCATTGTTCCAAGAGTGGTTTTCGCAGGGTTAAGAATGTGACTTATTTCATTCTCTTCTGCTGGTTGCCATTTTTTTTTTGTGGATTATATATATGTGTGTGTGTGTGTGTGTGTGTGTGTGTGTGTGTGTGTGTGTGTGTGTGTGTGTGTGTGTGTGTGTGTGTTTTGTTTAAATCACAATGGGCCGAGTTTAATCAAAAAAAAAAAAGAGGAAAAAATTAAGTTTCCTCTTTGTCGTACTCAGTCATTCCCAAGCCGTGTTGCAGTTCATATAACAGAAAGTACATTATTTAGACTGAATTTGCTTCTTACACTGCACTTCAGGAATAAGTAATGAGTAAGCAACAAATATAGCGTATTTAAGCTCTTCTGATGCATATGATATAAACTATAGGCCTTTCTTAAAATATTCTACGCTACAGTTTATTTTATTGCATTTTTTTTCGGTTTAAAAAAAGAAAACTTCAAGAAAATCACAGTACTCACCCTGGAGTATTTTTCTCTCGAAAGTAAATCTCCCAATTTCCCCTTCTCCCCACCAATATAAATATTTACACTATTTACGCACCTTTTTGTTAACCTTCGTTCTTTTTTTGTGTATGCCACTGGCACTGATTTTTGATCTTTCTTCGCAGCGTCGTTGTTCATCCGCCTAATATGTCCTTGACACGAACCCCACCAGGTGCTGTTTTTGCCATGTGACTACATAGCTCCTTTGCTTCGTGGAAATCCACGCGTGCCTTGAATGCAAGATAGACTTGATTATCATAAGAACCGTGTTCTGCTATAATAACTGGAAAGCGTATCGGATTTTTATAAATGTCTGTATTTGCCAATGCTTTCTATATATATATATACTCATCTTGGAAAGAATCAACGGGCACTCACATAGGCAAGGTGCATCGTGCCATGTAACAAAGTCACGTGTTTGTATCCGGTATAAATTGGAGGAATATGATGCTTTCAAGTCAGTGTGCGACTGTGTCCGGATGAAATGGCTGCGAATAAGGCACCTAGTGGAGTTTGAAATAGGCATTGTGATAGGATGCCATGTTGCACGCTTATCTGTTTGGCAAATTGTTAAAAAATTGCCGCTATCTCAGGTCAACAATCCATGATATTATACCGAAACGGAAGCTAGGGAATCAACTGAAAGTGCTACTGAAGTGAACGATCCATCACACTCACCAAATGTGACCGTGTGGTGCCACGAAGGATCACCTGTCGCACCCAGAGAGGGGGGGGGGGGAAACAAGGAGGTCCTTCCCCCTAAAGAAAAAGGAAAAAAAAAAACTACTAGAAATTTTCCCAAAAATCTTTTCCTAATTAAAAATATATATTTTATTTTATTTATGTTATGTCGTGTCTTCTATTTCTATACTACTTATGAATTAGTGATCATTGCAGATGCTCAGTCATAGATCGTATACGATGCGTAGTGTGTATTCTCAAATCGTCTACTGAACTCGGGTTCCCCCCAAGATTAAACCCTGAGTGCGCTACTAACGAAAGATAATATGTAAAAACTGCCATTCGTCGACAGACACGTTGAATGGAGAGTTCCAGCCATCAACTGGAACACGAATCTGCACAAAAACAGTCGGAAACGTGGCTCGCAACGTGGTAGGACTGCAACATGCAAGTCCACATAAACCGAACCAACATGCAGCGTCATCTTCAGTTGTTCAAAGAACGTGTACAGTGGAAGCTTAGAAAGCTGTGTTATGAAGCGATGAATCACGCTACACCCTCTAACGAGCCAATGGACGGGTTTGGTGTGCCGAATGTCCGGTGAACGTCTCTTACCAGAGTGCCTAACACCAACTATGAAATTCAGAGGTGACGGTGTGATCGCATGGTCCAGTTTTTCCTAGTTTGTGGTGCTAATCTCTGTTTGTGGTGCCACGAACATTGAACTCCGAGGGGGTATCTGAGCATTCTAGACAATGTAATGCTTCCTACTTTGGCGTTTCTACGGAACTGACCATTGTATCTTTCGGCAAGATAATGCACCGTGTCACAAGGCTGCTGTTGCTGTAGCTGCGTGGTTTGTGGACATGAACGTCACCACAATAGACTGGCCTCCACGAGCCCTGCTCTCAACCTTATTGAACAGTGGAATGAACTGGAACGTCGAGGAAGGTCAACGGATTAGCTCCACAATCGTCCAGGACCTCATTACATGCCTACAGGAAGAATGGTCCAAAATTCTCATTGATCGCTATCATACTCTTGTGGAACGTATGCCAGTAGGATTCCTGCATTCATCGCAGCAAAAGCAGGTCCTCCATCTTATGAATGTTGGCGCCATCGCTGTTTGTTCCTCACAGTGTGATGTCATTGACTTCTTTCCAAGCATGTATGATTTTGTGCAAAGAGGCATCCAACCAAACAAGCAGGTTTAGCTTTATTTATTTATTTTTTTTATTATTTTGCGGAAATTTTCAGAAGGAATTTTTTTTAATCGAAAAATTTACAGTCTTTTTAGTCTCAGTATCCAGTTATTTTCTCATTTTTCGTACTTCTGTTCCTTTGTATTTTCTGCATTATCAACATCGGGATCCAGATACCATCTGTGCATTTTTCGTGCATTGCAACTCATAGAAATCTTGAATGTGTGTGTGTGTGTGTGTGTGTGTATTTGGTGATTCATTGGCTCATCTTTAATACCTTACTTATTCCTAGATGGATTCATTTCTTAATCATTATTTATTCCTAGATGGATTCACCTGCAAATATGATTAGTTTCTTTCTCATCTGATCTTGAGAGACAAGCTGGTGAGTAACCATCAGTGAACCATGGTGCTTTAAATATTCTTCGCACCTGCTTGCTTTGAACGTTTTCCAGCGGAGTTCTGAACCTGATATTGAACTGAAAAGAAAACACTTTTAAATAGTTACTTTATTTTGGAACTTCTGATATATCCATATACCACTATGCACTGTCCAGAACAGGCAATTTCTCATACGTTAAGATAAAATTCTAACTATACTCTATATATAGAGCACGCGTAAAAAAACTGTCATCTCTCCTTTCCAGAATGGTCTACGGTTATTAGGGTTTCAAAATCATTAAAACGACTATCTTTCAACGATTTGTGGATGGAATCGAAATACAAGAAACATTCAGAACAGCTATTTTGGATCACCATTTGACAAATACCAACCACTGTCAGTAAACACATTTTTAATGTATTATACAGTCATTCCTTCTGTGCTCGAAATATGGCCGTAACTTAGGGATTTGGGAATGACATTTGTAAGGAAATGTTCACCTTACAATATTTATATCCGATAGAATGAACATTTCAAAGCTGTGCTCTTTGGCGACGTCGTACATTGCCATCCGTTTAAAAGTTTCTTTTTTTTTTCTTTTCTTTTTTTTTTTTTTTTAAAGACTATCTTGCTGTAGATATCTCAAAAGGTTACGTTAATGAAATGTCTAACTCTGAACTTTTCGTGAACTGCGAGGACATATGTTTACTGTAAAGCATGCTAGTATCGAAAGGAAAAAAATGCAATAAAAATAGAGGACCCGAGTATCTAATATTTAGAAGCAAAGGAATTATTTGCTGCTGTTATTAACTTTAAGCAGTTGCAAAAATAACTTCTAATAGGGTGCGGAAAATGTTCCACCAGTGCCCTGAGGATTTATTCATTAGTTACGTAACTTTTGTGAGAGCAGATTTGGAGCCTGTTATTATACGTGCACTTCATGACAGAGGAGAGGAGCTCTAAACATAATCAGAGTAGCGTTTGTAATTTATGAATGAGCCTTGTGAACATTCACGTAGGTACTGTGCCTCCGCTGTAGATGCCGAAATTCGTATGAACTTATCCCTAAATATATCCTCGCAGCTGCTGTTTTAATGAAGCTTATGTTTAAGTTGGGCAGTTTAATACACAGTATTAGGTTGTTTTGTATGACCGTAATTTAGTATATTATGAAATTTTTGATGAATAGAAACAAATGAAAAGATCTCTTGGTCTTGGATATTTCGAACAATAGCTCACTGGAGAAATTTATGCTTTATAATTTATGCTTTTATGATTTATGAAATTTATGCTTTATAAATTTATGCTATATTTATATGCTAAATTTATGCTATATTTATATGCTAAATTTATGCTTAGTATTTTCTCTCTACTAC
Source organism: Typopeltis vanoorti (assembly GCF_054136105.1). Taxonomy (NCBI): domain Eukaryota; kingdom Metazoa; phylum Arthropoda; class Arachnida; order Uropygi; family Thelyphonidae; genus Typopeltis; species Typopeltis vanoorti. The sequence continues at coordinate 66,459,860 of NC_143555.1, read as the reverse complement.
GCATGATACATTCGAGCCAGGATACACTCTTTGGGCATACTTTACTTTATATTTTGCGTACAAGTTAAAAGGTAGCCTGAAATATATGATCCGAAAGCTGAAGAACAGATATGCATTGCAGTCATCACTGGATACAACGCATGTGCAATAGAAGATCCTGTTCCGAGTGATTAACATATATATGTGTGTGTGTGTGTGTGTGTAGAAAGTTTTTTAACTTGGGTATAATATGTTAAAGATACCAAGTAATTTATTAAACTTGGTTTTAATCCTTTTTTTCCCCCCCAAGTAAGCAAACAGACACATAAGTCAAGTTTGCTCCTGCACGTACTGTAAGTCCAAGGCAACTCGGTGTAAAGGTGGATTGAGCTCTGATCACTTTCCTTAGTATTTCTCTCTAATGCAAAGCACATCCCCTTGCGGAGATGAGATGTATGATTCTATGCATTAAAGGCGAGGGCCACAACCCAGACCGGTTTCGACCTTTATTGAGGTCTCGTCAGTGGGTGCCACTGACGTCATACATCTCCGCAAGGTGATGTGCTTTGCATTAGAGAGAAATACTAAGGTAAGTGATCAGAGCTTAATTTACCTTTACACCGAGTTGCCTTGGACTTGCAGTACAGTAGACTCTCGACTATCCAGCCTAATGTGGCGGAAGGGCAGGCCGGATAACACAAAAGCCGGATAGGTCGGAGTTCTAGGCCTACCTTTTCACACAAATGTGAAAAGGTAGACCTAAGATGAAAGAGTCAAAACTTTTAGTTTTTGAAAAAGGTGGATAGATGACTGCTTCACCCTTTTAGCCCTCTTCCGCGACGCAATGTCCCTCCACTTACGCAAGCAGATGATATCAGCTGGCGTCGCTTCCTCCTGCTCATTAATGTACTGCAGCGCTGCCTCAATCGTCTTGAACCCTTCCGAATGTGGGATGAGATTTTTCCTTTCATCTAAGGATGCCTCCCACTCCTCCTCTTCTTCCCCCTGTGTCACCATTTCCACAATATCGTTGTCAGTTATTTCATCAACTTCGTCGTTTGACATCCATTCTGTAACGTCCTCTGCATTGACATCGTCACAGCTCGGTACATTTTTGAGCAACGAAACAAGTTTATCGTTTTCCTCTTCCACTTCGGTTTCACACACGGGTTCAAGGTTGAAATGTCCACCTTCATGGTCCAAAAGAATTTTCCAAGACTTTACAAGTGATCTGTTTCGAATCTCTTCCCATGCTTCGGCCAACCACCTTATGACATCTAGCAATTCAATCTTTTTCAGAGTGGTTACGCAGTCTTCATTATTATCAATCGCTTATATCAACGAACTGAGAAGACGCCGACGATACTTTTTCTTTTTTCAGCAGACGCCCGCTTGCAACGCCTTGGAAAAGTAAATTACAGTACGTATTCCTCATTTTATCACGGAGAATTACTGTATTATTATAATTCTCCGTGATAAAATCAGGGCTCCGGATAGTCGAGAGTCTACTGTACGTGCAGGCGCAAACTTGATTTACGTGTCTGTTTGCTTGCTTGGGGGGAAAAAAGGATTAAAACCAAGTTTTATGTTTAACACACGTATATATATATATATTCTTCTTCGTCCTTCCCTCTTCTTTTACCTTGTGATGTCGAGGATTTTCCTACATTTAACAGCTACCTTATCCAGGATAAGGTGGTTAACCCTATGCTTCCGGTATATCCTATGTCTGTAGATGCGTGTGTTCACGGACTGTTTGCCTGTTTTGGGGACGAAAAACCTGAGTTTCCGGATGAAAAAAAAAACCTACCTCCGTATGTCAGAAACTCCGACACTTTCTGACCATAAAGAAAAAATCTGAAACAAGTGCAAATTAACTTATACTCTCAAAGAGAACTAAGTCCTAAACATTCCATTGTGTTTTATAATTATCAACATGTATTTTATAGTTCGTGTACAACGAGAATTTAAACGAGTCTACCGGGCTAATTCACCTGATGACAAATATATAAAATGGTGGTTTGATAAGTTTAAAAAACTGCCAATGTTGAGAAACATATTTTTACTTACGTTTTCCGAAAAGAAAGAAACCACGGTTTTTTTTCTCAAGAGCCGATTACTTGAAAAGGACCAATTTCCTGGCATTCGCGTTGCCTCGACTTTATATCTTTAGATTTTTTTCCACTATGGGATTAGGCAAAGGATAAACTGTAAGTGTACTCAGCTTCATCACACCAATCGAAAAAAAAAAATCACAGAAGCTGCAGGTGCAGTTACTTTAAAATGTTGTGCTCCATGCATGGCGCTCACTTGAAGCTGTTTATACGGGAAGGGAGGAAGATACCTTTACATCTCATGCACGATATTTGATACCGCTGCAGTTTAATTTTTTTTTTTCAATAAAAATTTCGTTTAAAATACTGCCAACGTTTTGCGGGAACTCGCATATGGAATGCGATTCATGGACACTGAGATTTTGACCTAAATGCAAGGAATTATATTCTCATTAATGGAACTTAATATAGAATACCATCACACATTTAGATACGCATGCAGATAACGTATTTACATTCCCATTATTATAAATTATGTTAAAAACATGGATATTCACTTATCTAACCCCTGGACATTTCTATATCTTTGAATTCTCCCATTCCATATTATATACCTTTTGCGTGTGACTTCGTACGTAAAGGTGTGTTAAGGTTAAGTACCTTGGTTTTCTTATATAGTCAATTTTATTAATGGTATCGTCATAACCTGCTATACTTCAATGCATATATATATATATATATATTTTTTTTTTTTGGCGATTTGTCTGTTTGTAGGAAGGTTAAACCCAAGTTTCCGAGGAAAACGTTTGAGACCAACTGACTTAGCTGAAAAGCCCTTGGATCCTAACCCTTGGAGTCGAACCCACAGATATTTCTGACTTCATCGCTACCAACTGAGTTACTAAGATCACACATTTGAATCAGTCATTTTTTTTAAAATAAAGATATACGTATCACTTTAATTTATGGAAATTGTGTATTTAGAGTAGTGCATCAGTTTAAAACATGTTGAACTGCTATTAACTGAGGACACTCCCCCCCCCCCCCCCAAAAAAAAAAAAAAAAAACTGATTTCATGACAAACTCAATTGATAAACATAAGACAGAGATTGGAAATACTCCAGTTATATTTTTTTATTGGTTATGATGATAGACCGATACATATACACATTCCAAGCTCGTGTTAAAAATTAAGCAACTTAATAGGCCGCACATCTTCCGAGTTTTTTTTATTTATTTATTTTTCTTTTTACACAATATCTAAAGATCCGTGCGCAAAGTAATATTTTACTGAAAAACTTCAAGACAGTGCGGATATATTGGTCTACTTAGTCTTGATGATTGATGGATTCTCCACCATCAAGTTTAGATTAAGGAGACAAGTGTTTCAGCAATGAACACCGATTAATTTGCATATCGACTACGGCGTGATAAATTTATCTCACTCTAATAACTGCACAGCACTTTTAGAATTATTCACCGCAGTTACCGTGAGCTGCGTCGATCAATAACTTTGGCTGGTGCCTTTTCCAAAGTGGAACCTGCGAGAAAACCAGAGTAATAACTGTTATTACATTAGTTATCTTTTGGCCTTTCTGGTTGCGCTTATTGTCAAAATTTGCAAGCAAGTCTACACCAACGAAATAAACAAATACGTGCTTTGCTGTTCTAAGTCAGTAATTACACTTATTAGTTTTATCGACAAGGGGATGTGCACACAGATGAATTTGTCTAGAAAAGGCATATTGTATAAACAAGAGGAAATCTAAAGTACTTTGAGAAATATTTTTTTTTATTTTGCATATTGTGCTGTTATGAATATTTCAGATTTAAAAATGCAAGATATATCCATAATGTAGACGGTTGCAACATGCACAAACCATAGAAATAACGAAGTGATTTTACATTTTTGTAGTCCCAGAATGCCACACCAAGTGATTTGCAGATGATCCCTGTATAAGGAGGGCAATAATTGTTCTTTGCTGGACCCATGACATATCACAATCACTTGCAGCGTGACGTTCTAGGTGGACCACACTTTTCTACACCGTTGGCATCGGGCTGTCCATGTTTGAACTGCTCTCACCATTTTATTTTATCCATTTATTGTTTGTTGACAAGTATTCGCTGTCTATCCAACGGCCGCGGGTTCGAATTTCCTCGTGGGTATAGAGATTTGTGATTGTCTTGAAGTACCATGTTTATCCCTAGAGCAGCGGTTCCGGACTGTGTAAAAAATACAAAAAAATTAAAAAATGATTAAAAAAATCCTTAGCCTGTTTACGATGCTGATGTACTATTGGCGTACTATAGCCTTTCGTGGGTGGGAGATGCATAATATAGTTGCCATCCACTAAAATCTAGGATCTCTGTTGATTCCCCACCAAGGCTTGACATAGCGAAGCCAGGCATCTTGTTGGGAATGCTACAACAGCCAATGCACTGTTGCCACCCGTCTGTTAAAAGTGTGAAATGCCATTAAGGATTCATTTTTCATTTGTGTATTCTGAAATGCTTATAATAACTGCAGTGAAATAAAAGGAAATGTTGGCAAAAAAAAAAAAAAGAAAAGAAGCAAAATGCTTTTGTCAATGTCGAAACGAGACTTGTCCATCTCATCTCGTACTGTTTTATATGTAAATGAGTTATGCCTATTTATTCTGATCATAGAAGTTAATAATATTTTTCTATCCTGATCGATCAAACTGTCATAGTTTCTCCCCGGTGTTTTGAAAAAGTGCTTAATATTAACATTTTGGGTAATAATACAACTCATATTTCAGTAGTTCAAAAACATCGATGCTGAAATCGTTCTTAAAATATACAATCCGTATATATATATATATATATATATATATATATATATAATCCGTATATATATATATATATATATATATATATATATATATATATATATATATATATATACTAGGGGGGATCCTTCTCCCTGACGCCTACGGTGCCTCCCCCGAGTTCCGGACTGGTAGGCTGGTTCTCCTTGAATTCTTATGACTCGAATTTTGAAGACTCGACACTCAGGGTAGCCCCTGAGTTTCAAAAAACTTGACAAAAAACGTTACAAAAAAAGCTTATCATTTTATATTATAGAGTAGATATATTCGAATAGTGACATAATTTTTGGTTCAGATACGCTTTGGGTTAATACAGTATTAATCTGTACATCAGAACAAAAAAATATGTAATTCTTTATCGAAGACAAACATTTTAACCAAATTCCTTCATTTTCATTTCACCCGACAACTGTGATTGTTATAATCAAGTAGAGCGTACGTCATATTGTTTTTAATTGTTATTAAGAATGACAATTAAAAACAAGGATACTCGTTCCATCTAAGTAATTATTCTAATGGAAAATAGGACGTAACTCACGTCTCGATCTTTAATATTAGGCTTTACATATTGTTCCACATGCGCATAATTTCATTTAGAGGCTTAATGATAGATGGCGTAATATTTTTAATGTATGAAACAGCTTTGGTAAATCCGATTATGTCATCTGATTTAATATCTGAAGTATAGTATATCCCTCCTGAGGTTGAAATTTAAGAAAAGGTGTACGGCTAAATGGCTGAAAGGGATGCCCCTATTCTTCTAGAAGGGGGCTTCATTAATAAAAAAACAAGGACGAAATTTATTATCATCCACAGTATTTACATGTAAACAATTAAGACATTGTTATTATATTTCTGTTCAGTACAATACAAAATGATGAGTACCTTTAATGAATAGAAATACTACTATTACTACTACTACTAATAATAAAGCACAGTAATGTTATCAATATAATTATCAGTTTTTATGCACATCTTTTGAAGCCATGAAGATGTTTCTAGTGATCATTAAGATATAAATTAGAATAATAATAATTATATTACAGTTGCAATTTTGATTAATAAAATAGTGTTTTGTCATGAGCAACATGTGTAACTGCATTATTATTCATTTATTTATTAGAATTTGTGCTGCTTTAAATTAGTGTAAGCGCAGTTGATACGTTAATGTGTGTGTGTATATATATATATACACACACACAGTAACTTAGTTATTATAAGATGAAAATGAAGCGTTTTTTCGATTCAAATTTTCAATATTTTCAAATATTTTCAATATTTCAAATTTTCAAATTCAATATTCCCAGAAGCGGCGTAGTGCCTGCCTTACAACTATTTGGAGCAGGTATGTTATATGCACTTATAATTTATACTTATAATTCACAATCACAGAGGAAGATGTTTAATTTTTTTCTTTTGAGTAATTAAGCCCTGAAATAATTTTAAATATTTCAGAATTAGCTGAACTCCCACATGTTCAAGATGACAGTGCTAAATTTAAAACTTTCCCTGCGTTATTACTTCCACTTAAAGAAAGCTATTGCGTAAGTTAGTTTTATCCTGAATTACTGATTATTGTAGTAAAAATACTCCGTCTTCATTCATCCATATCGCGTAGTATAAACATATGAACATATCGTATAAACACCGATGCTTACTATTTTTTCTGTGGTACAGGAAGTCTAAAATATCCGCATGATGACACATTTATATATTTTTTTAGAGACAGAATTAACAATGTGATCCGTTTATGATAACAAACCCTTTCATACCGAATTTTCTCTGATATACGGTTATCTGAGCAGTCATAAGTTCATTTCTCGATATCTAGTCACCTATGGAATCCAACAGTAATCGAGCCTATTGCACGTGTTCCGGTCTTCCTAACCCACCTGCTGCGTCTTGCTCCGTCCAGTGAATAGAATGCGCACTTCTGTGTCTACGTTGATGTACAGTTGACGTCTACAGCGCGTACGTAATCCTTTAACTGTCTGACATAGGAAGTTAGGAACGCTACAAGTGACGCCACCACGTGACACCGGTGTCACGAATCGAACTTTTCTATGTCATTTCTTGGATTCTCGTCAAGCAGCTGCCACCTTTGCTCGCTTCTGTGTGACGTCACCCACCAGGAATTGTGCGTGTGTATGTGTGCCGTGGAGAAGCCTCAAAGAAGGCGTGTTCATACCGCATGCTTGCAAAACCCAGTCACGGACATCAGCATGTGAGTACGCACATGCACATATACGTGTGCAGTTATTGTCCTTTCTCGCTAGCGCGACAACATTCGCTCGTCAGCGTTGTCGCTGGTCATTCGAGTTATGCTGTGAGAGTGTTTGTTTCGGCAGTCACTAGCGGATTGAGTTTCGTGAAGTGTGCGGTTTATTCAACGGTTGATTACTACTCGAGTACACAGTAAGTTTCTTTACTCTTTTTTTTTTAACTTTCAATTTTAGTTGTGGATTATCAAATCATTGCGCGTTTTAGATATTGGTCGAATTAAACAGTCTGTCGCGTTCAAATAATCAGCTGCATGCATATAAGAGCTCTTATACCTTTGCTGTGTCCAGTTTGCATTAAGCATGCACGCTAATAAATTATTTTATTTTATCATCGAATCGATATTATGCACTTCATGTGTATTAGTTTTACAACCATAGTCACATTTGATAACCGAATAGCGTGCTTCGATGCGAAGGTGTGTCCTTCACTAGATGTTCATAGGAAGGTCATCGGCACCATCTTATGAAACCGATATTTTATTATTGGTTGTAACGTATTTTTGTCTGCAAATTGCTTGAGTTCTGTTGGTCGGTTTGCCTGTTGCGAGACGAAAAACCCGAGTGAGGGAGGGAAAAACCCTTCCACTTTCGTATGAGACCGATTAACTCACCTTCAGTTAAAAAGCCTTTTTCGCTTTGTAGACGGGATTAGAACTCAAAACAACAAGATAGTCAATACAGACGAAAGGGCTACGGAAGTTCTCTAATATCACATGATCATCAATCAGTGAAGAAACATGACCTTTGTTCCTGTGATTTAGATAATTTGCTATCTGTTAAGTCTCTTCAATGTAATAAACACTGAAAAGGTTTTATCATTAGACGTGTGTAGAGTTTTGTATAATCAAGTTCAACCAGAAATTACTGCCAAGAAATTAAGTTGATTAACACCAGCAACAAATTTCCGGAGTAGCTAATTGCGTTTGTTCAGCAAAGTTAGTTCATGAAAGTCGAGCCCGTGAGCAGATGAATCTCTGGTGGTCAGTGCCGTGACTATTGTCGACTACAGGTTTCCATTGCAATTTTATTTATGCTTTCCGTTTTTTGTAAGCTGCACATCTTTATGGAAAAAAATATACTGGATATTGCAGTTCTTTGTGTTATATTACGTAGGCAGAGTGGATATTAAATCCAACGTTATTTCAAAGCCGAATGTGGAAACTATGAAACTTTCGCCAGTTGACCTCAGAGCTTATGAAAATACAATTCTCGGCATCCCCGAGTTGCCTTAGCTTGGACTACTTAAAAGACATGGGCGCTGCCCAAGCGTCCGTATATTCGCCTTTTTATTAGTCCATTTGATAAAGGTTTCACTGGCCTGACAGCTGAAACCTTTTTCTGTAGTAATTACTTTATGCTATTTATGTTATTATAATTATTACAGAAGGCTCTTTCTTTACTAATTACTTTGTTATAATTTGTGAGTAGTTGTTGTGTTAATGGCTAAAAATTCCATAACTCAGTTTTTTATTATTGAATAACATTCAATAATAAAAATTATTGAATGTTATTTTTAAAAAAATTATAAAACAACAACAACAAAAATCGGTGCTCTTACCAAAGAAGAGACTGCATTCCCTAATGTCCCACACTTTACGATTAATTTTCGCATATAATTTACCCCAGTACATAAAAGTTATAATCAGTAGTGCAAGTGATCTTTAGTAAAATCTTTAATAAAACAGCATTGTCCCAATAACTAAGATGTTCGATATCCTAATCAATTTAAAACTTTATATTCGCACGTATGGTGACTTTTCTAAAAATTAAGTTTATATTAATTGATTCTTAATTTATACTTATTAACTTGACTGTGCTTTTTATACCTTTGGTTGGAGGATGTATACTTGGCGTAAACTGAAGTCACTTAAGCATAATTTAAAAAAAAAAAAAAAAAAACGCCTCATAACATGAAATACGATTGACAAGTTGGCGAGCTTGGACGAGTGTAGCGGATACAGCTATATCCGGGTCTCTGGGCACGTGCACAAAACAAATGACGATGGCAACCGTGTTTCGTATTATTTATTCCTAGTATTAATTTAATATCCCCAAGTCTCTTAAGAAGGAGCCACTCTCAACTGACTGTCGTCCGCACATCTGAAAGCATTAATTGCCAGATAAGAATCATTCGAATTTATAGGTAATGTCCCTGCACGTATGCTTCGTCCGCAAGCTGAACAATGAGGTTACAGTTTCTGCTCATCACAGCACAGCCCAGCAGGAAATCCCAGTTTTATATCTGCATCCAATCTCTTTGTGTGCAGGCCACTTTAGAATGAAATCAGCCAGCCGAGTAATGCCTGTCTCTGTGTATTCGCAGTAAATGCGGTTTTCTTTTTTTTTTTCTTTTCCCGTTTCTAGTAACCTTGAATACAACGCGTAAGTAAATGGAAATACGAAACTTGCGGTTACAATGTAACATAACCTGTGAATTGCAAATTCTTCCCAGATAAACAAACTTCTACAAAATTAGGCGGAGTCTGTTTTCTTAACAGTTAAATAGGTTACATCCATTCTCCTCCACATTTCATCAGAAATAATTGGCATTCTTTAAAAAAAAAAAAAGCAAATAGTTAAAAGAGGTCTTAGTAACTGAATTATATCCTAACTGATTAGCTTATTCTGATAACATTCCGAACATATTACGTTTATCTGATAAACTAGAACCAGCACATACCTTATAATAACTGATTACTTTGTTGTAACAACTAAGATTCGGCCATAAAATGTATTAGCGATAATATTTCGTAACAAAGATATTTCATACTACTTACAGAGCTTGTCTTTAAGAAAACTTCATTATCTTAAGAACTGAGCATATAAACACGTTTATATATTAATTGGCTGACGCATCTGCGGCGCAGTCAGAAGAACGATATCTGCTCTTTGATTGGAAACATCAGGTTTGAATCAGTGTCGGAAAAGAGAAACATCCATACAGGCTTTTATGAAATTTCTCTTTTCCTACATTTTTGTCACCAGAGATATCATCGTGTTATCTCTAGAGAATGCCTTTAAACAGTCAAACCAGCTAGTGAACACCTTCAGTTGAATACAAAGCAATCTATGCCAATAGAATTAACTGTAATTTAATAAAATCTACGATACTTGGTGTCTATTGCTGTTAGTTAGAAGATGAAATAAGATAATTGATTAATTTTATTTCATCGCTTTTTATGTGGGAGATGAATTTCTTCGCCAGGTGTGAGACAACCACCCCCGCTTATTGGAGGCTTGAAATGGCTTGAAAAGTTCCATGTGTAGAGCAGGGTTTCTGGAGTATGTAAAAATGAATTTAAAAAATGCAATTTGATTTTGCTTCCCCTTCCGAGTCGTATAATTATATTCCGAAAACGTTTCGGGCATTCTTGTGAACTGAATGGTCACCGATGTTATGCTTGAACTTCTTTGTCCTATATATATTAATTAAAACTAACTGTTCATTTAATTCAATAATAATATTTTGTAACACCTTATTATGTCTCAGATAAATTACGTACATATAATGTAAAATTTAAGCAATAATATTACATTTTCTTTCATGTGATTAAAGAACCGAAAACTCGGATTTTTCGTCTCTCAAACAGGCAAATCAACCCCCGTGAATGCACACGGATTTACAACCATGAATATTTACGACAATATGTGGAAGAGATAGGGTTCTCACCACATGTCATTTCGCCCGTAGTCAACCATGAGTCGCATCGTGGTAGCCAACCTCCTGGATAGGAAATGACACACGAATGGGACTAATGAACAAATTCTAATTAGTATCATTATAATGTGCAATTGTTATTAAACAAACTTCGTTAGTAGGAATAATAATGTTACAATAATAATTTATTATTGTAGTTCACGGTTACACAAAGATATATGATTACTTGTTAAAGTTACATTTCCCCCCCCAAATTTTGTAAAATATGATCATACAGAATATGTACAATTAACAAATTATGTTTTATGCTAATACAAACATATAGTAAAGAATAATAATAATAATTTTTATAAATATACATTTCACAGAGAGAGATTATTATTATCATTCAGGCTATTTACAATTATATGGTTAACACATTGCAACCTGTTTGAAGAGTTCAGTGCCAAGTGAATAATGGCAATATTAATATCAACTAGGATGATGGCAATTAGTTGATTAAGCTGCTGAGGCGAGCTAATCCCACTTACTTCGAAGCTAGGGTTAGCATTTATGAAGAGAGTGGGATTAGCATACACTATTTATGTTGTTTGGTATTTTTTATGGATGGCAAGTAGGCGTTGGATGCTGGTGATTTGTGGAGTGTAAATAGGTGCGAGTGCTATATTAATTGTGTTGCAGCTTCCGCAGTTCGTGTTTTAATGTTCTGCAATTGTCAATGTGTTTAAGTTTTGTGGTAAGTTGTTGGGTAGTGTATGAGTTGTTGAAGGATATAGGGGTGTAAAGAATTGTGGCGGATCGTGTTATGCGATACGTGTCTCTGTTGTTACGATGGGTGTTGGTGAAGTAATTCCTTAGTAACCTTATGTAATGTTTCAGATTTTTAATGCTCATGATTCTGTGCAACGCCGTGTGCTGGTCGGTTATTGGCTGTTGTGTGTGAGGTCTCCAAATCACTGTTGAAATAATTTTCCGATGTAATGTTTCTATTTTCGCTAGATGGCTGTTTGATATGTTTGCGTAGGCTGTTATATCGTACCTGAGTCGCGATTCGCAAATGTGTAATTAATATCTGCGTTTTGTTACTGTTCATTATAATTGAATTTCGGTAGAAGTAAGTTGTGATTTCGTTTAGGTCTTGTTGTGCTGATCGTTGGTAGATTATCTTTTTTGAGTTGTGTGATGTTTGTGAAGGCGTAGTTGAATGAGTGTGCTAGTTCCTCTTGGTTTATAATAATAATGTATATATATATTTTTTTTTTCTTCTCAAATTGAAATAGTTTTTTGAAATAATCAGTTAATTTGCATCTGTAATATACGATACCGTATTTTCTAAATACATATTGTAATAGTCCCTTCCTAATAACCAGGTTGTGAGTTTCTTTATGTATATTTGCGTATATCAAATGAAATATTTCAGTGTATGAAATATTGACGATGGTTTATAATATATATTCACAACAGTCGAATATGGATAGGTGTAAAATATATTTCTTAAGGCTTGAAAATGAAATCCACGCGATACCTCACCTCCAATTTCTCTTTCTTCTTAGTGGAAAAAAGGAACTCTTTGAACTACCTTGTCCTATTTCTGACCGCCTCTGTTTCACGTCTTCATGGTTATAGGTCATGTGATGTCAGAGATGCTTGTTTCGCGAGGCGGGTCGCGTCACACCTCATGAACTTGATGACTTGTGTTAGTTCGCTTCTTCTCAATGCAAAGTGGATTTTCTCTATAGTCGGTCTTCACATTTGAGACCGAGATCGGTGCTGAGATGTTAGTTTGGTGATGACATAATTTGCATGTTTACCGATCCAAACATAGGCACGCTAATAGCAATTTCGCTTCCGAACTAACTTTTGCTATTGGCTTAGTAGCAGTTCTTTGCTCATCAAAGCCGCTTTGGGACCTCATTGCAAACAGTTTTTTTTTTCTTCTTTCAAACTTTGTTCATTCTGCCTACAAGAATCCCATAAACGATAATGATACTCTCTTTGCATTCATTACCCATCTTCATAACACTTTTCGAAGTTGTCCCTCAAAATAATATAATGCACAATTGAAAATGAAACTCCATAAACATGTTGACGACTTTATTTTGTTATACTGTAGGTTTTTCGGTCAATGAAAGAGCTTAAATAGCCTCGAAAAAGATTGGAAAGCTTCTGCTATGAACTTTTATAAACTGTACAAAAAAGTGATTCATTCTCGTAGAGGCTTCTTTGAATAAACAAGACATTGCTTCTAAATGATTTTGGAAATAGTGCAATGAAATTTACTTTTATCTGGCAGTCTTATATATGGGATCTTTTTACTTGAGAATTATTGGTCGTTATGCAGTGTTTACTATTAACTTTCACGTGTTAGGTTCGCACAACTGTAGCAAATTGAGAATCCACATTTTGATTTTTTTTTTCGAGGATCCAGACATATTTTTGTTTGATTTGACCCACATTTGAAGGGAAAAAAAATCTATGCATATGAAGAGTTTAATTATTATTTTATTTGTAAACAATTACACATCAACATATCTATTATTAATGCTTAAAAATGTCATACAAAAGAAGGCGAGCAACTACAATATGTTTTAATATCTCAATAGGGCTTCTAATTAATTTTTAACAAATCAATTTCATTAAATCATAAAAATGCTATAAAAGTAGTATAATGACTGGTTAAGTTGCTAAAGGAAATATGGGATGGCAACACCCAGCGATGGCGAACGCAATGTTACGAATTTGAATGTAATCCTGCTGTTTATGGTTTGAGTTATTCAAAGGTCGGAAATCGAACAATGCCGCTACATTTTAGATGTAGATTACGAACTGCGTGTTTACATGTTGTAGATGGAAATAGTAGGTCAGAGGTATTCTAAAAATCCAGTAAAATAATCGGTTTTCTAAAAATTTAGTTCCTTTCTCACAGAGTTTACAATGAATAAATTTCTAAGAAAAATAACCCCAGAACGGCCTTTTAAAAATAAGCTGAATAAAAACATAACGAATATTGCAGGTGGTTTTACATGCGATACTACTGGGACAACCAATTGAGTTTTTGTTATTTTTAGCCCGTACATGCTCCGTAGCTGAAATCCTGACAGTTGCATGACTCTTAAACGTCGTAGTTCCCAGAAAAGAAATTTAGCTCGTTTCCAACATTTCCGGAGTTGTTTGTGTTAAATAGCTGACCGAGGAAATGAACGACGTGCTCACAAAGAACAGAAATTTTATTTTTTTTCTTTTCGATGTGGGTAACCCAATTTCCTTGGAAACTGGAGCGTCCGTTTCTTTCTGAATTTAATGAAAGTAAAATTCTTTCCGCACGTCCTCCTTCCGTAATTCCTTCTAAGAATAAGCTGCTAGTTGATAGGTACCAGAAAATAGGGGGAAAAAAAGGTGGTGGGGGGCGGGGAGTTGCGACAGCAAACTGAGGAAGAATTGCGGAAGCAACAGCATCAGTCTTTTGCCACCTGCTCGAAGGGAAATGGCTGGTTTGCGTGTCAAAGGTTGATCGCTGCTGGACACGAGAGGTATATTTTAATGGCACGTGGACTTCGTTTTATGGTTTAGTTATTCTGTCTCCCCCCCCCCCTCGTTTCCCATGAAAAAATAGGTCTGGCAGGCAGCTTTCTTTCTGTAACCCACTTTTTTTTTTTTTTTTTCTCCAGTTCTACTAGGGAAGTTGAATGTCGGGAATATTGGATTTAATCTTGAAATGAAGCAATTCTTGGGAAGTGATGGTGATATTCTGCTCCGTTATAATTCCTACCCAGATTTGTGCTTCTTTCAAGGGTGTGCTTATGGAAAATCTACATGCGGTAGTTATTATTTTTTTTTTTTACGGATCATTTTCAGCGTTCTGTAATGAAGCACAGGAACATGTTCCTGTGCTTCATACATTGTTCAAATACATGTTAGCAAATGAACATACAAGTATGTTCATTTGCTAACGAATTGTCGGCTTAGATTCGTACATATAAACCATTTTTCACATCTACATTTGAATGAGATGTTACGGATCTAATCCGTACTTTTTTTTTCACAAAAGTGAAGACTAAAAAAACCCACGAGGATGAAGATTCTTCATCGAAAATAATCCAAAATGAACAGTAATGAATGAATGTTATAAGAGACTTGCGACATAAAAGGTCCAGAGGGTAATAAGGCCAAGGCCTAGTTTGAGTAAAACGTACTTGCAACATAGAATTGTCCAAGTTAGTAATGCTGGTGACTTTGAATCTGCCAGTGCCGCTTGTGGTAAAGGTTTAGCTTTAATGAGTCCATTGTTAGTTGAAGAGCAGAGCAGTAAAGTTAGTAGGAGCAACATTTCGAAATCGTTATCAATAAAGCATCTAAGGTAAGCAGAATTTTACCATTGGAAATACCTTATACTGATAAATGTATAAAGAAGTGACTAACTGATATAAGAAATAACTGTTAATGGAGTGGTACATATGATATGGAATCATATTGATCATTGATATTGAATCTATATTGTTATCATCTAATTAATTGCTGAGCATTTTGATGGCGAAGAAATTGCCTTTGATTATCTTCTTCATATTTTCGACAGAACTGAGGCAAGAATAATCGGGATAATAGTTTTATGATTATAGGCTTGTTTCTGTACTGTAGGACAGATGTCGGAAAAGTGTGAATGATTATGAAGATCTCCTAAAGCACAAATTTTCAACATTTTTTAGGAGGGGGGGCGGTAAAGGATATCGTTAAGGTCAGAGTTCTTGTTGCGCCTAAGCTGTGCAGGATTCTTCTCTTTCTCCGGAAAGAGAAGAATACCAAACAGCATAGTATAGGAGGTAATTTGTTTTGGTCCTATCTGCAGTAATTGAAGAGGAAGAATGACTCGGTCAGCTTTATCTTTTGCGTAATATTACGATGATACCAACTGATTGAGTTTGAAATAATATGTTAAAGATGAGTATGGGTAGCGATTTCCAAATTATGTTAGAATCATTTTCATTAAATTATTTTTACGTATAACTACTATATAAGTTATTTATATATATCTAACAAATTAATACAATTTAAAGATATACAAGAATATAGTAAAATGCTTAGTATGATCTGTTCCCTTGTTTCTCATACTGCATTTTCTCATATCTTTCACTTCTTTTCTGTTGACGACAGTAAATATTTTTTTATAAATAACTCTTCCTAATTTAAAACATTTAATTAATAAATAATCCATTAATCTGAAGCCTACAAATTGGTTGTGGCTCCATGGGTTTATTATTATTATTTTTTTTTTTTACATCGGGAGCTACGTGAAACTAATGTTTCAGAATATTGTAGGTATTTGTTTATTATAACCAGCACGTTTCGCTATCTTATCTTCATCAGGATCATTAGTTAATATAAAGTTAAACGAAGATAGCTGTATACAATAATACACAACAAAAAAATCCATTAGAAATATAAATTATGGAAGATGTTATATCCCAATCTGACCGATTTTTCGCAGGAATGAACAGTGAATTTTATAGACCACTGGGCATTTCTGGAAAGAACTGCTGTTATATTTTTAAGATCTAAAGCGGCTGCATAAATTTTGAACAGATTATAATAAACCACCTTAATATTTAGATCATTTAGTAACGTAGCGATACGAGTAGAAATTTCGCTGAGAGATGGAGTCTGCATTGTACATCTATATTCGAAGTATATGCAATTTGTCGGCCTGGTTAGCGTTTCCGCTTTCCATACGAAGGTTGCGAGTTCGAATCCCACCTAGGTCATGGATGTTTACGATTGTCTTTTACCTTCACACAAATATGTATACACTCTCCCAAAATAGACTGGGTCACTATGGGAGAAGTAGACCCAATTCTTTCCCAATGAAAGAAGCCTTCAGTGAAAATATAGGCTGATTTTCATGCATATGAAAATCAGCCTAAATCATCATGTACAATACTTACTGCTTTTTTAGAATAACTATGAAAGACTGATTATATAATTTTTTTTCTTTTTACTTTTGTTCTTTAAGATTTTCAATGCTCAGTTTTTTTCTGGATTTATTAATGGTGTCAGGTCGAATAGGGATTTAGAATAAAGATACGGCTTTTATCCGTGGGGTGGTTTACGATAGACTTCTAGAAATATACGAACATCTGAAAATGACAGTTTCTAATTCTGCTGTAAATTTTGTTTGGTGACGTGAGTTGAACAAATGAAGAAAATTATTGAGATCGGTTTCACTTTATTTCCAGAAGTTAATATGTCATCCATCACCACCAAATAGAAAATTTTAAGATAGAGATAAGCTTTAGAAAGAGTTTCTTCTTTAAATCTTTCCCAATCTTCAAATCCAGTAGAGATGGGGGGGGGTGCATAAATAATATAAGTCTGGTTATATCATTTACTGTTTCTGATTGGAAATTCACAGAGAGAGAGAGAGTCGGGAGTTAATGCGCACATAACTAGAATGGTAATTTTTAGTGTAAATTAGAAAATTAGCCTTTTGATTTTATTTTTTTCTAAAACGCTAATTAATATTATCTATCTACGTATAAGTAGTTAAACTTTATAAAAATTGATTTTCTCCGATTAAAATTGTAATATATCTGAATAATATGATTACGTCTCGTAATTTGTGGCATTTTAATTTATAAACTTATAGTCTGGATGTTCGATTCCTTGTGTACTCGTATTTTCTTTGGCACGTGTATACTTTCCAATAAATGCCAGGAGGCACACTACAAGTAACGTATATTGTAGTGATGGAAACACTTGCAGTGGTACAATATACCTTACTTACAGTACTAGATACTTTTTTTAATGTAAATCCCATTCACAAAAGGCTTAGTCTATAGTGCATAAGTATTAGTAGTGTGAGTGGACTAAGGGTTGGTTATCCGGAAACTCTGACCATCTTCGCGCCACTTCGGGCGTCTAACAGCAGGATAGTTGTTAGTTTTTGCACCCTTGGGAAATACTCAACAGTTAGGAAAAAACTATAAAAGTGTATTATTTTAATTTAGCTTTATGTTCATTTTATTCTTTTTTTTTAAGCAACAATGTATGTTAGGAAACAAAGATTTACGTGATATTAGTCTGTTATTATGAAATCTAAGTAGTATGTACACCAAATTAAATAAACGTCTACCCTACTTATTTTTAAGTGAGAATATGACGTCGATGCGCGTGACCTTCTCACTGCGAACATAAATATGCCAACCAGTTGACGAGAGTATGATTATCCATCATTATCTGTTTACCCCCTCCAGGCAGGTGGATTTGTGAATGTAAAGCCATGCCACAGCAGTCACTTAATTTCAAAATATTTATCATGTGATCCCTCATTTATAACTGTCCAAGAATTACAGTCACTTCGTGGCAATTTTCTCCTGTGCTGACACAATTCATCATTAGACATGCTAGTAACTGAGTACGTGCTTATTAATTTCGGACAAAGTATTAGAGACGTTGTATTGACTTCATAGTATATATAGGTATATGGGTTAACTCTTAAGTTTTTTAGCTATTATGAAGTAATTTTGTGTAAGAAGTAAAAGTTATTTTTCCTTGTAATAGTTCATTATAACGTAGTCACATGCAAGCATGGACCAGTTTTACATTGGATTAATTAGAAATGGGTTACTATCACATATGTATTATATATATATATATATATATATATATATATATATATATATATATATATATATATGATCTAATTTTTATTAGTTGGGTTTATTGAGCTCTGAGAGCGTAGGAATTGGGAAAAAAAAAATTCACATGCAAACAAATATACATCCCACTTTTTCTTTATTGTCTGCGTGAATTGTCTGGTTAGGATTATGCTGTAATATTGTCTTTCCATGAAGCATTACTGGATGTATTTGCTAAGCATAGGTTAATTGTATACATGCTAAAATTCCAGTTGTATACCTTTTTGATCTGTAGCCTAGTAACTGCAACGTCATTTATTGAAAATTCTAGGAAAAAAGTGCATGGGCAAATGGAGGGAGGTATGGTCCCTCTATTATGAGATAAGTTTCCGTAATAGCTCTCTGAGATCCTCTTTCACAAAAGACATCAAGATAATCACTGGTTATTTGTTCAACGTAATAGAGTTCCATCTATGACGTCATTAGTTAAAACACTATTACATATACTTGATTTTTTTTTTTTTTTTCTTTTGGGAAATCTACTGCCACTTTGTTGTTTTGTCTTGTCTCGGTGATTGTTAGCACGAAACAGCAATTGCTGCCAGCTGTACGTGTTCCGGCTATTCTTTATATCCGTCTCTCTCTCTCTCTCTCTCTCTCTCTCTCTTGTCTGTATACAGTTAAAAAAAAGTGTATGGTAGTGGGTAGGCTTTGGTATAGAATATTTTCTAGTTTTTAGTAGCCTTCGTTGCTGATTCCACAAGCACTACGCCAAGTCCTAATGACTAACTGGAATGTTGGTGTTGTAATTCAGTGAACACCTTCGGTATTGTAGGATTTCTAATAAGCCAAGTTTTGACAAAATAGGATTTGCGCCTCGTTTCAACTTCCTTTATCGATTCCTGTTGGATACATCTATCTGTGACAAGCGTCATGTGACCGTGTGTTACGCAGAATAGGAACTGATATATGAACAACAATGCTTGTTGGTTGAACAATCAACAACATGATTTTCACGTGAGCAACACGAGACACAAACGATGAGAAATAATACAAATTACAACATTGTTGTGCATTGTTCCAAACGGTTAGCATGTTCCTCAGTATGGGTGAATGTGATGTCATCAATAATTCGATGTCGGATAAGAATGGGAGGAAAAAAATAGCTTCATTTGGGAATTTAAAACCAAAATACTAATTTGTCATAATATTAGAAGACTGTGGAGAATTGAAGCTCATTAATTAGCATCTTCCACAGTTCAAATAGTCGAGTGTTATTTACTTTTTCCCCCATGAATGTTGAACAACATGAAGCAATTAAGCACTTTCTTTGTGAGACGGTAAATGTTTGCGCTCGTAGTCGTGCACATCAAGAAAGATTGTTACGAGAACATCGTTGTAATTGATGTGTTCTCCCAGAGGGACGGAGAAAGATGTACTTTCCGTCAACTTCTTTCTTTCTTACGCTCCAGCAGCCCTTAGATGATAACCCTTAGCCCTCCGCGAGCAAACACATTTACTGATCACCGTCACCTCAATACCCACAGCCTTCTAGAAGACCAGTAATAGGACTCTAGAGTATTCACTTGCTTGTATTACTCTTTCTTTGTGGAATGATGGGATTCACTTCAAAATAGCTCAGCTCTTCTCATAGGCATAATAAATGAATTGCTTTTTTTATTAATTAAATTAGTTAAGAGGATAAATATCAACACTTAAGACGGTCCTTGCAGTGATTTTTTATTAGCGCATTCTGTGCAGGCATATACAGGATAGTCTAGAAGTAATTCGGCAATCAGACAATCCGCGTTTAAGCAGAAGAGAAATTATTAGCGGAAATCAAAATCAAGGATTCTGAAATCCGATAATTATCAATTGATAACATCAACCAAAAATCAATTAGTAATCAAAATAATTCTTGTAAAATAGTACTTAAATTGCAGTATGTTTTCACGGTAACTGTCCTGTTGCGTTTCTGAGCCAATAAAGAAAATAAATAAAACACCTTAATTGTAGATATTGCAGTAACTTGAGTCGTTATGGAGATTGCTACATGGGTAACGATTATATAATGTTTTTTCCCCTTTTTTCTTTTTTTAAATAATTTACAGAGCTTTTCCTAATTGCGGCAGTATTCAAAGCTTACTTTTTTTCCCCTTTCTATTACATACAAAAAAAAAAAAAAAACGTTAATACAACAAACACTAGTGAAGCGATACCATAAGTGACATCATTTCCGTTCCATGGAAAGGAAGTGGCTGTTGATTTAGAGTGAATTTTAATAACATGATCTGTCTGTTTAATAGCAAGAAGTGTGGTCTTAGTTTTTTCGCAATTGACATTTTTCGCATATCTATTTACACAATTACGTCATCTCTTCTTTCTTTCTTGGATATGACACGCGTTTCTCCAGATTGTTGCCGATACCGGACCATAACTTGTTCGCCTACACATCGTATTCGTCACATCCGGTTCCTGAGGATTCCATGTAGCGACAGAATGTATGCGTCTCTATTCTTGTCGAGTATATCCACCGTAAGTGCAACATTTTTGCGAGTGTATGTACTCTTTCAAATAGTTACGAGAAACAAAAATAAGTTATGGTTTTTTTTTTTAATTTATTTATTTCATTTTGCGGTTTAGAATTATTTCAACAATCTTTTGTTTTTGGTGAGTATATTGTTGCTTCACGATTGTTGGATTCCCAGCAATTGATTTTCAACCATTCATTTAGTTTGAATGGAAAAATTAGTCAAAATAAAGTTTTGAATTAGATTTCATTCAATCAGTGCAGTATTCTAACCAGTTCACAATTAGTTACTGCTAGTACCAGAGGAATGGATATGTGCACCCCAAACTTTTACGTCTTCGTTGATGTAATCAGGGATGACCTGATGTTCTACTTATACAGTTGTTATAATACAGCTTAGTTTCATTTCCTGGTTTTAAGTTTTCTTCTTTCTTTCCAACACCCGAGAAGATACACGTCTTTCTTAACATTATTTTATTAAGTTGTATGTGCACACCAGTTTATAAATTTATTTAATCAAACTCTGGAACTCCTTTTCGATTTGTGCAAAATATTACGTCATTTCAAGAATGTAAACTGTATAAATATTATTTCTTTCATTATTATGAAGCCAGTTTCTGCTGAATATTGCATCTGGACACAACTTTTCTTTTTTTCTTTCTTTCTTTTTTTTTTTCTTTTTTTTTTTTTACATGTGCCTCTTCAGTTTTATTGATAATTCGATGAATTGTGTTTAATACGTAAGTTTTCTATCCGTTACGTTTTACGAGGGATAATTTTAGGTGCTTTTCGCAGTTATACTTAAGCACTTATTATTTTCTTCACTTATTAAAATTTTTAATTAAATTTAAATAATTTAATTAAAAATTAAATTTAAATTAAACTTATTAAATTATTATTTCTTCACTTATTATTAAACTACACTTATTATTTTGTTAATTTGTTTTTGTTATTAATTTCTTTCCCCCCTATCTATCTGTCATTGTATGTATATGATAACCCTTTTTCGATTGAACTGACTTTAATGATATTTGGCATTTAAAACCTCTGCTAAAATTTGTCAGGTCATCACGATTTTAGTTTAAATCAGACCATTTTAATCGGAAAATTAAGAAAAAGCTATTTGAAATTAGTATCACATGTTAAAACGGTATTGAATAAACCGGGATTATAGTACACCGATCAAAACTGAGTGTGGATGAAATTGTTGTGATAATGAATTACGTATTGTTATTGTATTGTTTTTCGGTTCGATAGATGATTATTTATTTATTTATGCCATTGAAATCGTCAACATGGCATGCGAATGAATAACTTTTTTTATTCATTAATTATTTTAGGCTTTTTTTTTTGTTGGTATAATGAAATACAGAACCTGGAGATTTTTTATTAGTTATGAAAAACCACATCACGTAAATGCCTTCCGTTTCTGACTTCACAAAGACAGGACGGCTTATTTCTGACTGCGCCCTAATTTCGTCACCATTGTTCTCTTTCAGCTGTTGGATTGTCTGGGGCTTGTTCCCCCATAGGAAGAAGCCGGGAGTCCTCAGATCTTGAGAACGTGATGGCCAATTGGCAAATCTTCCCGAAATTATTTGCTCGCCAAAAATGGAAGTTCGATTGTGGCTCGATTTTGATTCGTTGTTGGATTGTGAACTCGTCCTTGATTAATTTCCCATATGTTTCTTAAAATAACTAAAAAAATGAAAAAAAAATCAAAAGGTTATTCATATTTTAAACCCTTCGTGACTTATGGACGACCTTGTATATAGCTCAATGGCATTAGCAAAAGCATAAAGCCTTCAATAAATAGCTTTGGTGTGTGCAAAGATTTCGTTTCTTTTTTTTCTTTTTCTTTTTTTTTTTTTGCGCAGACCTCAATAGCCTATAACTTCAGTGCTAAAGACTTAACGGAAGATTTAAGTCACTCTTCCGGAATATAATGCATTTATATAATATAATAGTTTGGATTAAATTGGACTGAATGATTTAGAATTACAGAACAGGTTATTAAGGCTGTGTGTTTTATGTTTTGCGTGCATTTTCTTAGGCTTAGACACGAAGCTTATCTTTTTATGATTCTCATAAATCATTTCCAACTTGTTGAAATATTACGACGTTAGAGAATTCACAGAGTTTGTGTTTCAATCTTCAACTAATAGCAACTGGATTATGTTGCAGATTCCTCGAGAAGTATATTTAAAGATTAAATAAATAAATGATTTTTTTAATTTTTTTTTTTAAAATAAGAAGTTTGACCATTTCAGCGTTTAATTAAGTAAATCTGCATCGCATAGTTATCATTATCCAGACCATCATGGTGATATTAACAAACTACACGCACTCTGTTGAGGGAAACTTATTAAGGCTCTGTGCTAATCGGGATGACGAAAGGTTTAAATTTATTCATTGGGTGTGCTCACACTGGCCAGTTGTTTGCTGCCCGTTTATTCATGATGTAGAATAATGGAAGAGTAACTGCACTTGACAATATTACATCGAAACGATGCGCACAGGCGAGAACCACTGTGTTGGGAGAGGAAGGAAGGAAGGAAGGAACCATGGAAATTGTAACGAGGGTTCAGAAGGTATAGAAATGAAAAGAAAGCGAACTGCATACATAAAGGAGTAAAATAATGGCTATAAAGTTAATGAAATGCATTATTAATTGCTTTTAAACTGCACTGTTATGATTTTAGTTTCCAAAACTGATGATCACTGGTTCGACAAGCAGCGTAAATGACATTAAGATTGACATATGGATATAAATTTCTTACTATTTTAATAAAAAATATCCCGATGTCATATTTTTAACGTCTTTGTTGGTTTTCAGTTCTTCGCAATTCATTAAGCGGTTTAACAATGATCAGAACTCGACAATCAAAATGTCTTTATGAAGAGCACAAAGCTGATTACATAACAATGGTATTTTCAACAATTGCCAATAATCTAGAAGTTCGAATTTCAGGTGGAATTATTCAGTATATACTGTACATAATATGACTGACATACACGCAACTTTCAGGTTTTGGAAACCTTAGTTTTTTTTTTTTTTGTATGTGATTCCCAGTAACAAAAGTTGTAAAACCGTGCTTGGGGCAAGGATTTTTTCTATTTTTGCTCATTTTTATTAATTTTTACCTGGTCCAGAAACCCTGTTTTAGAGGCAAACGATTTCAGGCCCCTCCAATAAAGCAGGGAGGTGGTCTAAAATTGGGTGATGATATTCATCTCACGCCTAAAGACGATCATATACATCCATGCCCATACCAGGGTTTGAACCCTCCAGTCTAATGTTATGATTTTAGATCATAATATTAGACTTGTCATTGGATTATTCGCTTTTATTTTATTGGGTTCGTTGCATTAATCTGTTCTTGTGTTCTAGCAGCAACTGGTTAGAATTAATTCGCTAGTGTAACCTTATTTTATTTTTACATTATAATTGTGTTCTACGTATGAATACTTTCTGACATTATTTACGTGAACTGTAATCCATTACCAACACGCGATAAAAGGATGCTAGAGAAGTAGAGACACCCGAGTTTAGCAATGATCTCACATGACAATAATGATTACTTCACTGTCAGTGATGACCTTTCATTGTGTGTTGGTGATTCTCTCTTGTTTACAGCACAGATTGGCAACTCATAATAAAGCTGCTATAGAAGTTCACGGCTCACTTTTTTATGTTTTGTTTTTTTTCTTTCTCTACAGGGTTTCCAAGTGAGGAGTTGATGTGATCGCTACTGTCTCATTTAGATCGGCGTGCGCACCAGATCGCCGGGGATGATTGCATTCACCGGTCCGTAGCCTGTTTTGTACGGCTTCCGTGGCAGCAGCCCGAGCTCCTCGTGTCGACTTCTCGTGCTCGTTCGATTCCCTCGATTTCCGGAAGGGGGGAGAGGGTAAGAATGCAACATCTGAGAGTCGTTGCCGTTGTTCCGGAGGACGCCACGTTGACCTCTCACTTTCGAAATCTGTAAACGTTTCTCTTCCTCTCCCCCTTTCCGCCATCTCTTCCTCCCCCTTGTCTTCTTACCCTACTAATGAGGATTCATTCTGGATGAGGAAACAAGGTACACTTCCGACGCTACTCGATCGTCTGCTTATTAGAGGAGTACCTGCCGATGTTCTTGTGTTACGGAAGTGTTATTTACCGTCGCGATCATCCTGTGGACGACGGATGAACTCCCTGTGATACTGTGTGGAGATGGATTCTGCGGAAGTTGGAAAATACCTAACGGAACTCAATCAAAGGATTCGCAAAGGATGCACCGCCCATGTTGCCCCGGAAGGAAGGATCTATTATATGAAGTAAGTGCTTCAGTTCTCTTCAATTAATTAGGCTTAGCGTTATGTTTGCGATCAGTGTGTCATTTGTCACTTGTAAGCTTGCCGATAACGATAAAACATTTTCTTTGTATTTTTTATTTCCCTTTTGCATTGCAGGTTTCACGAAAAGGATTACTAAACGCGCACGAAGCCCTTCTAGTTGTTTGTTGCAAAATTACTGACATCTGAAAAGTGTCATGTTATCTTCTGTTTAATTTCGGATTGCGTTTGTCTTCGCGCATGGGGTTCAGCTTTCATCACGTGATGTTAGTAGAGGATTGTGCGACAGTCCTTAATCTTGTTATAATAGACGTTGAAGATTGACCTAATATGAATTGCCGATGGCTGAAGTGCATGCATAAGTTGGTCGGTTTGCCCTATCGGATTGTTTCAGTCAAATGGTCTGCAGCTTTCAGTATAGCACGACTCAGTTTATTAACTCGAAATAAGTCTTAGCATCTTTTAGTTTTCTAGATAAAGAGACCATTTTAAAATTATCCCTGCTACGACTACATCTTTAGAATGCTTTTTATTTGATGTTTTCCTTGCTTTCACAACGAAATAAACAAAAATGCTCTTTAAATTCGTAGTTCTTTTCCTTTTATCGAATTTTTCAGGTGTGCGGATTGCTTTATATAGTTGTCACTGCATCTTCTAATTGTCTCAGCCTTAACACGTCAGTTATAAGAACGCTAATAGAAAATCATTTTGAAAGATAATATTACTAATAAATATAGACTAATAGAATGCGTATGACTAGTTAGATTTGTACCCCTTTCTAAATAAAAATAAATAAATATTATTGCAGCATTCCATGTGAAAATCATTTTTAACACGAACGAAATACAACTGTAGTTCGTCGAGGAACATCTTTTTATCTTCCGCCACCGTTCATCGGAATGTCGCTCTTGGGATTAAGTAGTAGAAAATTACTTGACAGTTTCCTGAAATAAAGAGGATTTGCTGAACTCTAAGTAAGAGTATTTTTATTTGCGTAGTTATTTTTTATTGCAAGTCCAGTTTAGAGGGAATAGGGGGGAGGATGATACTTGGCATGGTCCAGTTACAAGTCAGAACAAGTAGTGGCAATCGGATTAACGAGACTGGGTTTGTTTCCACTGTCGCTCTCAAGTGAAAGTGGAGTTTTCTTTTCTTTTTTTTTATAACATCTTCGCTTCCTGATTTCTTGCTCGTGTACCCTCCGCAAACAGTCTTCCGCGGAGCTGTGAACCAAGTCGGCTTATTCATCTTATTTGCTCGCGAGTTGAGCACGAACTAATAACTTTACTCCGGCGGATTTCGGTGGCTTCTAATAACATAAGAAAAACTCTTTGTGCACGTTTCTGCTTCATTGCTGTCTTACGAGGAGCCTCCCGTCACGAGCCTTCCTAGTTCTGCTTCTCTATTCCGGCGTATGTGTATGTGTGCGGGCGCGTGTAGTTGATCGATCGGCCAACCTCAAAGTTTATTTTAGGCTTTTTTTTTTCTTCTCCCAAACAAGGTGATTCACTTTGGAGGAAGAAAAAAAAAGCCTACTGATTCGTCGCCCGTTTTGCCCCACCTTTTTGAACATCTCTAGCCAATTGGGAGTAGAAACTTGAATGACCTCAGGCATTTAAGACTGTATCATGTTGACTGATCATCGTCATCATGAAATTTCGCATTAGACGCTGTTGTGTACATAAAGAACTTTAGTTTGACTCCTGTAGCTTTTCTAGTTGCTATGGAGACTGGTGACAAATAACCACTGATGCTGTATTGTCAACTTCCCGCAGACGGCGTACTGAAATTCTAATAACATTTTCACAGAAATATTCGGCTCAATAAACGTCTTCTCATCAAATCTTTGTACAGTACACAAAGCATTAGTATCATTCCTGTCTACAGTGATCTCTTTATCAGTCTTATTTCTCGAACTCATTATCGTCTTCCTCCAGATTGTTGGTCTAACGATCTCCATTTCCATAACAATGGAAAAGGAGCGGTAAATGCATGTTTCCGGAGAAGCCTACAAGTTAATATTTGTGCTTTATATTTAATAAATATTAACGCTTTGAAATATATATTTGGATGAATTTCTTCCAGAATGAATTTTTCAGTGAAATCTTTATTTGAGGCATGTTTCAAAACTCGTCGCTGGTACCAAGACTCAAATTTTGGTAATTTAGTGGAAGGGCTACCATCGTTCGACCAACATGTTGCCCGTCTATTTTGGCATTATTCTTATAATGCTTCCTGTTTTTCTGAAAATAAATTCAGAAATAATAATCGTTCTAAAAAAAATATTGTAGGAGAATTGATCGCATGCTTCTTAAAAACGTTTATGGGCAATGCTATCAAAAAAGTGGAAAAAATAGAAAGAAAACCATCGAGAATATTCTTATAATTTTCTGTTTAAGTTTTCGGAGAATATATTCAAAGGTAATGATCGGTCTGTAAAAATTGTTATAGGAAAATCGATGGAATGCTCCTGTAAAACATACTCGTGGACGATGGTATAAAAAAAAAGGAAAGAAACCGTTGAATTTTTTTAAAAAATACTTTGGTGATTCGAACTAGTTTTTCCAACAATGGTTTTTACACGAGACGTTTGGTGATTCAAACTAGAGTCTCCAACAATGGTTTGCGCGAGACCTACGTAAGAGATTTCCAAGTGGAATATTTATTTCAGATGCAAAATCGTAAAAAAAAAAAAATATTCAATAAAATTTAATTACAAAAAATGCAGTTTTATCTTGCCTCGGGAATGTTTAGCGTCTTTCCTGAGTTTCCGTTGTTACAAACCTTCAAATACTCATATGACTCCATTACTAAACTATTGTACTTCATGAATGGAATTCGTCTCTGCGGCTCTCCATTATTTCTGTGTGCAGTGCACTTAGGGATTTGGATGTGCAAATCTCGCGAGCCATCAGACTAGCAGATGCGTTCTATTATTAAACAATCACACACACGCACAGTGTTTTCATCCATAACGGAACTTCTCTCCCATCCAAAAGACACGATTTTCCTTGGAGGTGCAAAATCGCATTTTATCACGTAGAACAGTAAGGCTGACTGCGACTGACATACGCCGACGCCCGCTCGCTATTCATTGATGCAGCCTGAACTATTCTTTTCTGAGGAGACTCCGTTAAGAAAAGTTTCCCTGAATTCTCGCAAGCCTTTCAAATCTATCTGTTTTACCTTCCGGGCTCAATCTATTTTTGGGCACTTCGCCAACAGCTGCGTTCCTTCCTACCTCCCCGGCTTTCGCGTGGCTCGTGTATCCTCGATAAGTGAAGTCAATACGAACCGTGCGGGTAACGGTGGACCCGTAGTGTGACCGTTCGCTGCAGTATCATCCTAAGGTTTCGGGGAAGGATGTGGATGTATACAGTCTCGAGCTGCAGGTGGAAAAATGTAATGAGTGGAAAGTAAGTATGTTTATAATTCATATGACCGCCACACTCAGAAATCTTTTCCCCGATCTTTTCATGGATGGACGCATGCGCGTCAAACTCCAGTGTAACGCTATGGTGTGAGATGCTTGCAAAATTGATCACTATTACTGTAGCCTAATATAGTATCATAGCAGCAGTGTGTGTGTGTGTGTGTGTGTGAAACAGAGCAAGTCTGCCTTGATGCTATGTACATTTAGAGAGCCTCAGACTATTAATTGTTGGGAAAAATTGCGTGTGTGCATTGTCTGATATTGAGATTCATTTGGAACTCTGCCCTTTATTATTGACATTTAGTTAACGTTGCTGTTTGTCGTACGCCAGGTGATTTTTCGTGTTTGTTAGCAATGAACGTTATGATAACAGTGTAATAATGAAATTTAGAAATTTCTGTAAGAAATAAGTTAGTTATGTGTGATCTAAAAAGTCGAAGTTTGCCTTCATATTTATAGGCGATTATCAGTCGCTGAATATTATTTATAATAATGGATGGAAGAATAGGGCTGGTTATAAAAACGAAATGTAAACATACTGGTAAGGAAAGTAGCTTAGTTTAATTTTGGTTATGAAATTATCGATATATTTTATAGCACATTCCCAAAAGATCAGGAAAGAATACAAATAGATTCGAACAAATCGGTATAAAAACGGGACTTCTGAAGGTGTTGCCTTTTGATATATATATATATATATATATTGAATACATCATGAAACCAAAAGTTTTTGAATTAAAATACTTCTGTCTTGTTCAGTTCCTGTCGCCAGTTTCCTTGTCTTTTTTTAGATGAAAAGAATTTCCCAACCCTTCGTTTTCTTTGTCGGTTTTGTCCCTATTCTGTATGTAGTATAATGTCTGGACAATTCTTCCTTTTTCGTAAATCGCCTTGTTTGTCCACCGAATTACTTTTCCACCTCTAAAATACTCGTAAATCACAACTACTGCCCCAGAAAGGCAGTTCCTAAATCCCTTGTCAGTTGCTTTCATCCCATGGTCTTATATTGGACGTTGGAATCAAACGAGAAACTACCAGTAACAGATGTTTTTGTTCAATAGATCTTCCAGTCCGTCATTCAATTGTTTTAGGTTGTCTCAGCGTTCTAAGGGATGAAGAATGAATTTGTTTCTACATTGGATACAGAAATCAAGTTCACGAACCTTGAATATTTTATTGCTAGGATAACAGATAAGATCACGATGAAAAACAAAAGCAAAAACCTTCTGACGGTGAAGCATTTGCGAGAAATCTGGCATCGAAAATTTCAAAGTGATTTAATTTGTCAGACATCAAAGATTTTGGCCTCCATTAGTAAAGTCTAGTGATTGCAGCAGATAGCCGTGGTTCATGATCCCACGACTTTTATTATATTGTAAACTCCACTGGATTACATTATGTGCCGTCTTCGGACTAAATATAGTTATTTGCTCCCCCCCCCCCCCCCACTATCACCCAGCTTCTTTCTGTATCAACATCTGTAAGCTCTTTCGATTCGTTGGGAGCTTTTTATTGATTTCTGTGTTGTCGAAATCACTAGGACTTTCATCTTTATAACAAATTCATGACCTGCAGTTGTCGTGTTGTGTGTAAAACATGTTTGCTTTCGATTTCAGCAAACGTAGAATAAATTTCATTATTTTGATGCAGTACACATCGCAAGTGAGATGCAGATGGAAGCATCTCTACCTGTTTAAGTATTTCGATATATTTCATTTATATTCGATATTTTAAAATAGGTATATGCATTTATCGATTTGAAATATACCACTCGTACATCAAAATGTATGAGGTAGACTAAAAAGATTGAAGTCAGTCAGTAGTTAGCATTAAATTGCGAATAGTTGCCATTTGATATATATTTTTAATACATCATGAAACCCAAGTTTTGGAATTAAAGTACTTCTATCGTGTTACAGTCCTGTCGCCATTTCCTTTCTCTTCTTTTTTAATTGAAAAGAATTTCTCAACCCTTCGTTTTCTGTGTCGTTTTTCTTCCTCTCTTGTATGTAGAATGTACGTGTTTGTATTTTAAAGGCATCATGGTCTTTCTTTCTTTTTAGCTGCGTTAACTTCGGTCAGCATGACTTTCCCACTGAAGACCATTGTACTGTGAATGCCTCATAGCTGGGATAGAAAGAATTCACTGAAATAGGATAATTTTTCCTCTTTCTCTCTATCCGCTTTAGTGTCTCAGAAAGTAATTCCTGATACTGAGCATTTTTATTACTTAGATTTATTTTATCCCCCCCCCCTCTCTCTCTCTCTCTCTCTCTTTCTCTCGACCTATACGACATATTATCAATTTGAGACAATCCCGTCATTCAGATTACGAAGACCAGACAATAAAATACTCATACTGCATTTGTTAGACAGCGGATGCTGCTTCCTAGCTGTCCCTCTACACTCTGATCATTAAGAAAAACATAACCTTAACAACCATAGAGATTTATTATTTTCCATTTAGTCTAATGCGTAAGTAAGTGCAATTTGACTAAATACCACCAATAATCGTTGAGAGACAGTTTGTATGTGAATTGTTCAGGTCTGGAATTCTAACTCTTTTATGTTATTTTAAATCCAGAAATAGTTTCAGGAAAAACTGCATCAATTGAAAAATCTGAAAGGTAACCGTAACAGAAATCGTTATAACAGTAATCAACTTTGAACTCACTGTAATAATAAATGTCTATTAGTAAATGTTGACATTGACGAGGAAATTCAGTTATTTGTAATGCGCTAGTGTAGCTTTTGGACATTCGAGTGGATGAATCTTTGATGATCAGTACATCCATGCTGTAACTAGCTTTTGGTTTAGAGACATTATCTTCGCCGAATCTTTAAGATTCACTGGAATGACTAGTGTCATTCCGTTTGCTGCATGGTTGCATAAAAACGTTAATCCACATAATGTGGGCACCTGAAAAACCGGAAAAATATCATCGGCATTATCTTCGCCGAATCCTTAAGATTCACTGGAATGACTAACGTACTAACATCAGCGTTTTTGAGTAAAGCGGGCCCGAGTATTGAGGCAGTGCTTATCCGCTATCAACTTCGCTGGGTTGGTCAGATACTCGCCTCCAAACAGCTCTTCTGAAAAACTGAAGGAGGCTCATAGAAAAAAGAGGAGGGCAAAAGAAGCACGTTAAGAATAGCCTTAAGGCAGATAAGAGCAATTGAACATCGATTTAAACAACTGGGACTGCACTTGTTTTAGATCGGTCGAAATGGGGAAAGGCAGTGTCTACAGGATTCTCAGTATTTCGAAACCATGCAAATATGCCACAGAAAAAAGAAAAAAAAAAGAAACAGACATCAGATTGTACGTGAAATGTTTCTCGAACATTAGTGCCTCTTGGAAAATACATGCCATCATTGCGGAAGGTCATGCAGATCAAGTAGCTGTGTAATCAGTCATCTACGGAATCACAAATAAATCAATTTTGGAAGACCATTATACTCCTTCGCATTTGACTAAAACAATGAATGGTTTTAACCATCTTATTGATAAAAAAAAATCCCAGGCAAACCACGTAATCATCAGTTTGTTGATTCTATAATATCTTCGACATTATTCCCAAACTTTCCAAGGCCATGCAGCAACGCATTTTTTCTGTTGATTATAAATGTTCGCTTGCCATTTATGCAGAAACAGGTTTTTTAACAGGAAAAAATGACAGATTTCCAGGAGTTAAAAAAAAACGAGTTTAAAAAATTCCTGCAACAATACCAGCGAACTTACCATAGAAGCTCTTATACTCTCCCTCCAGTTCTCTTGAGAAATTGGACTGTAGATCTTTGCAAAAGATTCGTAACAAACCATCCATTTCTCGTTATCTTGATTTTGTATTTAGTACTGTCATGTGAATCATTTCTTTTATCGTCTTCAGTACTTAAAATTCCTAATTTTTGAAATACATTTTTAGTAACAGATTTATTTATTTAGAAATTAATACCATTCTGTATTAATTAACTATCATTTGATGTATCACTTGTTGTTACTGACTTCTTAGCGATAGTTACTAAGCAACTAAGCTTACAGCACGCGGAAAGGTATTACAGAAAAAGTTACTTGATGAGGAAGTGTCCACATCCTTATTTTGTTTGACGAGCATTAGGACAGTTTGTTAAACAGTTATGAAACATTTATTATAAAATAATATTCAGAAGAGATGTATAAGAAGAAATTCCCATTTTTTTAAAAAATTAATTCTGATCTTGGCTTTCATATCGTCTACTCAGTACATGTTGACCGCTGCAGAATACGACATCGTGTATTTTGCCTGAATCCATCGTCGTGAACTTGCAGTCTACTGTGGAACCACCTTCCAGTTATTCCTAGTATAAACATAAATGAAAGATAAAGATGGTTTGCATACAATATGCAGGAAGAAATCGTGACCGGTTCTGCAAAAGCGATCATTGTTGTTTACATCAAATTCTTTGGAATAAAATTTAGAGTTTTATTCAGAAGAGTTCGATGTGTGCAGTGGCAACTCGCATAGCTTTTTTTCTTTTTTTTTTCAAATGACAGAGAGTACGGTAAGCCAAAACTTTACAACTATTTTAGATTGTGGTGCTTACGACCCATCAGAATGAAACTGAAGTCACGGCTTTCCCTTTATATAACGTACGCTCCTAAGGTGTGCTTTAGAAATGGTATGACGAAATGCAGAATAGCTCGAAGTATGTAAGAATGACTTTAGTTATATCCTTGGCCTTTAAAGTGCAAAACTCGTTGATTGGTATGCATTTCAATCAAGCCATTAGATATATTTCTGGGGCATTAAGATCAGCACCAACTTATTGGCTTCCAGTTCTTAAGAATCCTGTACCTCTTTCGTTACGGAGATGGAGTGTTTTAGGCAACCCCTCAACATATGAGCGGGAGATGAAGGCATCTCCCGCTCAAATTCAGATGAACTGCTGCGCAAATGTCACCTGAGGTCTTCGATATCGTATTCGTATGGAACCTTCACTTGCAGGAATATATATTCTGAGTTAGATATCACTATTCCAGCATCTCAAAGACCCTCTTCGACATCTATAGCCTACACTTAAATCGAATCAAGACATGGCAGATGCAAACACTCTGCAAATGGAAATAGGCTGACTCTCCATGCTGTGAATGTGGCGATTTAGCAGACAACATATTTTTATTGATTGCCCAATATTCTCGTATCCCATAACTTATATGGACTTCTTTTTTTGATGCCAAATTCGAAGTTTTGATGTGAATTCAGAAATCATGCGGTTTAATAGTAACTTGCATTTTTTCCTCCACCTATACATACAGATCACTTTCTGTATTCGCTAAATAAATAAGTGACGTACGTTTCGTTGTAAATCCCAGATTTTGAAATAAATCTTTGTAAGTGTGAAGATCATTTGTAATAACACTTATTTAAATTAAATTAATTTAAAATATAAGCGAATTTCATATTTTAATACAGAGAAACGGTGGAATGGTTTCCAAGTAGGGAGATTTGGTATTTATAACAGAGAGAGAGAGAGAGAGGGTGTTTGTTTTAAAAAAAAAAAAATGCTGGAGGCCTCAGGGAGATGAGTCGGACCTTTCTTGTCAGAGGAAAGCGATGAACGTAATTTCCTTTAGACCACCGTTCTTTTAGAAGTACCACACTTTATTTTGCTGCTTTTGACCGTGAAGGGAGATCTTGTGTGTAAAATACCCGAAGGGCTTTTCCTTACTAGAACCTCCCCCCCCCCCCCTCTATCCTGGACGGGTTTGACATTACGACCAGGCATTTCGCCCAACGTTTATAGCCAAAGAATGTTTCGACTACCGTCTGATACGTATGACAACTGAAGGCATCCTCAAACGTTTCTGGTATTATAGTACTGTAATATTAGGAATTTTGTTTTCTGAGATATCGCAAACAGTTTCAGTAAACTTGAACGTGTCATATTTATATACTGGGGTACTCGACTGGTGTTTCTTTTGTAGGGCTAGGGGATAAAGAATATCCTTTCCCAAAGTTTCTGATAAAAGAAAAAATATAAGTGACCAGGCAACTATTTACCAAAAAAAAAAAAAACTATAAAGATAAAAGTTCCTGAACGTTTCTTTTAATAGATATAATAATATATATGAATATCTTCTTATTGTGTGAAAAATACTAAAGGTAAAGGTAAAAGTTATTCCACTGATGGAAATCGTCCCTCTGATACACATCTAAGTATTATTGAAGTTACTTAAGCAAAACTATTTTAGATTGTGGTGCTTACGACCCATCAGAATGAAACTGGAGTATGGCCTTCTCTTTAAATAACGTACGCTCCTAAGGTGTGCTTTAGAAATAGTATGATGAAATGCAGAATTAAGCGAAATTGTCATTTCTTGCGAGAAAGACAAGATTGACTAACGTTCTGACTTTTTATTGAAAAATGGTCAAGAAATTAATATTTAATGGGATTCCCATTGATATTGCAGAAGTTTCATTGGTCAGGGGTTGTTGTTCTCAGTGTGGGGTGAGAGAGAGAGAGAGAGAGAGAGAGAGGAGATTAGCATTAGATTCGAATACCTGTAGAACATACTTTTTTTTTTATGCAGAAGAGCGATGTCGACTAAAATGGAAGAAAATTTGCTCTGTGTGTTTGGAATTGAGCTGTGAAAGGATGATGATTGGTGGATGCACGTGTCTGAAGAGATTTAGAGAAAAAGTAGAGGAATACCGAATGACAATTTTGATGAACAGTGGCCTGTGGAAAATACTCGTAGCAGAAACTGGACGTCTGTGTGACGGAGTGAAGCGAATCGGCGAGACCGACAGATCATTAATCATCCTAACTGCTTTTCTGTACAATCGAGATTGTTTGAGATGTCTTGCCCGATAGGAGAACAGTTTGTGATTGGAGGGATTTGTATAATGTTAACAGTTGTTTGCATCTACCGCGAAGTTCTTGGATGCAGTTAAGTATCTTATGTATAAATATCTTCTTATTCTATAAGGTAGAGGTAAAAGTTATTCCACTGATGGAAATCGTCTCTCTGATACACATCAAAGTATTATTAAAGGTTACTTAAGCGAAATAGTCATTTTTTGCGAGAAACAGAAGATTGACTAACGTTCTGAATTCTTATTGAAGAATGGTTAAGAAATTAGTATTTAATTGGATTGGCATTGATATTGTAGAAGTTTCATTGGTCAATGTATTTCATTCTTTGCCAAATGAGAACAGAAGTATAGCGCAATCTTAGCAAATCATTGGGTTGAATCAGTTAATTGAAGAAAGATCTCCGATGTACGGATGATGAGAGCAAGTGAGAGGAGAGAATCCCAAGGCATTCCGAGATTACTTACGAAACTTTAGAGTTTACCATCTCATGTAGTTGCATAACTAGAGATAGAGAGGGGGGGTGGAACCAGCAGTCGGTTGCAAAAGATAGGAAGACGTATTATGAGATAGGAGCTTACTCAAGAGGCGTATTGCCCAATCACAATCAGATGTCTTAAGAGATATTTGAATCTCTCAAACCGCTTTATGATGATATTTATCAGAAGTCAGTACTCAATATTTGCGACTAAGAAGGTCTCATCTGGATAGAAAATCATTTTGGAAGGTTTTTCCCAGATGGTAAAAAAAGCGCGCTGTTAATATATTTTTTAATTATTTCGAAAATTATTGGCATATCGACGTTAATTGTAATACAGCGTCATTAATTATTATTTCTTCTTTGACGCCCGTACTGACGTAATAATGTTGAAAGGTTAGTAACCAGTGAATAATTTCAGATGGTCCGAACATCAGTTCAGACCGTATTTACGGCGCTTTCCAGCATTATTCCCTGTAGCTGCCGCACACATACGTAAGCGGCAGTTATATATATATATATTATATTGTTGAGTTTGCCCCACACACGAGATGTCATAAGACCTATACACAACAGTGTCACGTACGGGGAAGTGGTCGAGGAGAAAGGTTAGGTTAGGAAGGAAAAAAATCACCAAGGAAAAAAAAAAATTAGCTAGACTCCGTGAGAATTTTCGTCCAATTCCTTAAATGCATATAGGATTTCGAGATACGGTATTTTTGCCAGTGAACTCATATTCTGTATTTTAGTTTTTAAAATAGGACAGTCGAAATAAACAGTCATTTTAATATTGTATTTATTTGACTGTATCACCGTTTCTTGATGGCGAATCGTTATTAGATGGTATACAAATTCGTATTACGGCAGTGTTAATTTGTGAAAGATTTAGAAAGCCTTTGACGAATGAAATTTTCTTGAAAATGCAAAATAAAATTCCAGATAATTTCATTGGTTTAAAAATTAAAAAAAAAAAATAGAAACTATTGATTAGATCGTATGTTATATGCTGCTAAGAAAAGCTTGTTTACTGTGGCAGCTGTTTTTCTGTTATTACCGCAGTACAATCAGCTACACTGTGTCAGACTCATTAGTGGGTGGGTGTCGTTACTGCCGCCATTCACGCCATGGCAGGTGCACCATAAATAGCTCGTGCTTTGTATTCTTTGTTAATGTTCGCCCATTTAATGAGCTGTCCCAGCTGGTGTGGCTACAACCGTCTAATACCTCGATGGTTTATTGGGGTTTTTCCCTCGTGCTATGTGACGTGTAGGCCATGCTGTTCGGTGTATTCGTTGCAACCAAATGTCTATACAGTAGGCGTGCGGCCATTTTAAAACTAGAATTACCGATGACCCGAGAATTACTAATTAACCCTGACTTATTAAATGTTATTCATTTTATTCATCCTTGTTACGATTCGCTGATAATGTTAGTACTTAACGTGCAGAATCTGTAATAAGTGTTACAAAACAGCAAAAGGAGAAGCCAGAACTCATGAGAAATAAAGGCTTGAAAATGTTGCAGCAGCTTCCAATTAGTCACGAGAATTGCAGCTCGTGTATAATCAAAATCGGATTACAAAACTGGAGGTTTTTAGGGGCTTTAAAGGAAATAGCCCTGGTATCTGTGAGACATTTTTTATTCTTTGTCCATCGCAATTTTGACGATTTTTTTATCCAGGCAGTTGTAAATATAATTATTATTCTATTGTAGCATTAATAATGGACCTTTATAATTTTCCATGTAACGGCAACCCGTCACTCTTTTAATGATATGTGATTAATTGGGAAATAGAGAAGCGGCAATCATTTAATATTAAAACATTACTTACTTAGATAAAACATTATATAAGTAATTAATATAAAAACATTAGCAACTTCACAAATTACATTGATTGCGGAATTATCGTTCAAATAACCATCTTGAACTGTACCTTTTTTGTTAGCCATATTACAAAATGACGTTGTGGGAAGGAGAGTTTGGGGAATTTAGATGGGCAACTAAAGAAATAGGACTGTGATATAAGAGTATTATCTTTATTAATTCCGTGTGTTGACTGGAAAATTAATCTGTTTTGCTAGATGAAAAAAAAAAAAAAAAGGTTTACGTTAACTGAAAAGACTTATAAAAATTCCTCGCAGTAAAGCGTATTCGAACTTGGTTTTTCCAAATGAGCTCCAGTCCGATTATCCTCGAAACTGTATTATGGAGGCACTTCTTTGATCATTTTGCATGGTCGCTTGTTAATTTTGGCATAAGTTTCCGATTTCCAATAAATCTTCAATCTATTTTAGTTTATCTTGTCGGCATATACATGCATTGTTCATCGAATTGGTTTACAGTTATTTCCCATAGTTTGCAAATGAACTTTCCTAACAGGTCACACACGAATTAGTGAATGTAGTCAGCTTTAAGAAAGAATTAGATAATTGTTATGGATGTAAGAGGAGATGGGTTAGTTAATATTAACGTTTCAGTTCATTGATACATATTAGTATATACGTATCGACGAACTGGAACCTAAGTAAGCATGCAAATAAAAAGAAATAGAAAGTCCTGATAAAGGTTCTTCGCATCCTGGACAGGATTCGAAGTTGAGCTTTCCAACCACATTACATCGTGGAAACTGATTAAGATACGGAGCTATTTAAATTTTTGTATTATTTTTTTTATTATAAATGACTGTTAAACATTCTGACAAATGAGATATTGTAGGTTTATGTGTGTAAATGTATTTAGAAAAAAAAAAAAAAAAAAGGAAGACAGAAGTTAAGCCATACTTTATGAATTCTAATGAACATTCACAAGCCAAGACGTGTATATGGGGTAAGGAAGATCTTCAATTCAGTTCTATTGAATTACATCTTCCTCAGAAATAGAAAACATTTTTTGCAACTGGATGTCTGTTTTTCTTTTGAAACATAGAACCGACCCTGGACACCTCTTACGCAGTGTTAGTTGGATAGAAAGTGGCGACCATAAGAACCTGCAGTTCTCGTTGTTACTATAGTTTGACTTACGTGTCTGCTGAGAAAGCCAACGATGATAATTTATTGTTTATAATAATTTATTATTATAAACAATACATTTATTAAACAATAAACTAATTTGTTTCCCGATAAAGAATTGCAAACATTTTCTATTGCATATATTTAGAATAAATAAATTCATTCAGATGGCTAGGTAAAAATTTTATCTATTGTAAAAAATAAATAAATTTTCACAGGCCAGATATTTTAAAATGAAATTACAACACAAACCGGAAAATAATAAAATGAAATAAATAGAAAAAAGCTGATTTACTTTTTTGACGAACATGTTAAAATCCAACCAGTGATGCCATAGAGCACAGTGGCATGCCGTGTCATTATTTTGTTAAGAAAGTCTTCGGACGTGAAATGCCAACAGTTAAGGCAGTTTCAACCAAACTTGGCAAAAGAATCATCAAACGTGTCTATCCAGAAAACAACGTACATAAGTGATAGAATCATGAAAAAAAAAGATGCATTTCATGCGTGATCCTAATCCTTATCTCCTCACATGAATATCTTACGGTTCAGTACCATGGTCTTAAAGCTTGCTCGCTCTGTGACCTTAGCAATGCACATGCAACGTTGGGAACGCATCTAAAAAGTTGCAAGCATTCACATTAACCCAGAGATGTTCGGATAACAGAGAATGTTAATCGCATTCGTGAGTCGATTTTTACAACGATTAATTCGAATGAAAAAGAAAGAAAAAATCTACAGAAAAATCAATTAAGACATAGAGCCAGTGCGAAATCATTAAGAATTAAAAATCACGAGAGGAAAAACATGAATAGTAACATAAATTTTGAAAATGAGCAGATCGTAATGTCTTCTTCAGCAATAAAAAAAAAAAAGGAAAACAAATCAATTTAAACTTTTTGCATAATTATCTTACGCATAAAATAATTTGCATAATTATTGCATGCTGCGTATAGTTTTACTATACGCATAAACAAGTTTAAATTAATCTCTTTTATTTGTTAAAGGAAATATTATTGGGGAAGATTGGCTACAATTCATGTGCCTATTAATTAGCAGGAGAACAAAGCGCTGCCTTTTGGTGAATTTCGAGATGATCTCAGAATGTTCCCACAAAAAATGCCAGTGTTTCAACAATTATCAGAAAGGACTAAAATCTGTACAAAGCTTAATGAAATTCTAACTGGAAATAGAATAAGAACGGAAGCCATAACTTTCAATGATTGGAATTATTCGATCACTCATTTTTTGAAGACCCCGGTATTATTATTGTTGGGGGAGGAGGAAAGGGGGTTATTTGCAAAACGTATCTGGCGATTTTGTGATCTAGAGCCTAAAAAATTATGGGCTATATTTCTTTGAGAATCCTTAGAAATAAGTAACATTATACTAATAATGAAAGAGATCCAAATGTTTGATTGTAAATGTGGTATATCTGATAATATGCGTTTAGCACTGTTAAAAGCCAGTATTATCTTCCGGTGTGTGTGGGGGGGGGGTGTCGGAAAACAGAATAACAGAAACGTATGGCTTTTGCAGAACAGTGTCCTAACAATCGATTGTTGCAGTACTAATCGGCGGGACCTCTCAAGAACTTATTATTTATTTATTGAGTAAACTAATTTGAGATTTGCAATACAGCACGAAATAACTTCCTCTTCTGCACACGTAGCAAAACATAGTTTCTGCCAAATTGTTTACCTTATTTATTTATTTTTATTTTTTTTTTGCAAAATATATTCATCTATGATTTCTTCCTCTTTTTCACTTATTGTCTGGCTGGCTGGAATTAAAGTAGCCACCAGTCACTCATTTTGAAATACTTGATAGTCATCTGATGTCTTTTTTTTTTGTTACCATTACCATTCAAGCTATTTAATTTATGTAATTTGATCTCCTAAGATGCATCGCATCCACACTTAATTTTTGTTGTGGATGCGATGTATGTGACTGTTCACGTCGTTGCTGAGTTACCAGTCGTGACGCCCAACGCTCACCTAGGGATCAACCACTCGTGGCTGACCAAAGTGAGACCTTCTGCTGGATGTCTGTTCATGGTTAAATCATTTCTGCTACATCCTTGATACAGTACTACGAGAGCAACCGACAAGCGCGACTGTTTCCCAAATACTGGCATCTGCCCTCGGTCAAATTGGTTTACATCGCTAAGTTTCCCCATTACTGGCGAACGTTTACTAATTACGTACAGAGGATAAGTCTGCCCATGTATAGTATCCGCACGTGACGTTGATATCACGTGGTACTTCGTTATCTTTCCAAATATGTAAACCCGGAAAGGGGGGGGGGTATTCCTAATGCAAAGCTAACTCAGTGCATATACCTACTTCTGTGTATCTTTTGAACCCTTCAGTTTATTAAGTTAATAAATCCATTTTAAATATAATGAGAATCGCAAGCGTTAGTTTTTTTTAGTAACAAACGAATAATGAGACTCGCATTTAACTCTTGAGTAGACCACGGTAGAATATCAATTTTTACTTTGTTGAATCTTTTAAAGCTGTAAAATGGACTGCATTAAGCTTTATATATTTCATTTATTTCTATTTAACATGTGTATTGATTCTTTAATCATCTTTTACTTTCGTTCTTTCTGTTCTTGTGGGTATTTTACACACATTTAATACCGTATTCGTTTCAGAAGTCGGCATTTTTTGTTGTCTTTGTATTTTATTTCACTGTTTGTGGAATGTCTTTCAAGAGATGAACGTTCACTGATATGACCGAATGTCGTCATTCCAACCCAAAGACACAAATATCACGTGCACTACTGTTGCTTTAATACCGGCATTTGTGTTTCTCAGTACATCAACTCCCAGAACTTATTTCACATCACAATAATATACATTACCTAGCGCATGTGGCTGTCAAGGCAACCATTTGTCTCGTGGCTCCTTCTATCAATCATAACGAAGCCAAGAGAGTCAGTTCTTGCAAATATCGCAGACACAGGGAAGAAGAATAATGGTCCACTGTGCCTTATCTTTGATTCCATTTTCTTTATTTGCTAATAATTCATGGCGCTCTGCAGAGAACAAAATATGGGGTCTTCAAGACACCGCCTTTGTGTTCTTAAGTGTAAAATGCTATTAAAGAGTGTTAAGAGTTCGTTCGTGTTTCCTAAGGGCCTTTAATAGACTCGGATGATAAGGAAGCCTGCATTATCCGCTAATGTCATGCTTAATATTTTCTGGCCGCATTTCAGATAAAGTTTCTGTCAAAATGTTAAATGTCTAGTCACGTGTGACCATTTCAAGGAAATAGAGCCAAAGTTTTTTTTTGTCGTTAAGGAAATTGATTCGCTGTAACGTTTTTATTGTACTGGGAGAGAATTTTTTTAATGCACTAAGAATTAATTATTAATAGCAATATGTAAAAACGATTATGTTCTACATTAAAACAATGCCCATCGAAACGATGCTAATTGTTTCTTCTCCTGTGAAGAAAATATTGACTTTTATTGTTAACTGTTAACAAATTGATGTTATTACATCCTTAAGGGGGACTTCGATTTAGATACAATGCTCCTCCAGCTTGCATTCAAGTGGCAGAACTCCATCGTGATATCTGGTATTCTCTAAATTTACTCTCATATGGGGGGGGGGAATCCGAACTTGTAGGTTAGGCAAGCATGCTTCGTTAATTTGTTCCTCCCGGGCTTTTGGAATAGCTGTGAACCATCGATAGTGTTGCAGCTTAACAATCTCGTTTTGATTGGCTTTTCCTGTAGTACTTTTCCCTCTCGGGAAAATTTGACGATGCTATTCCTCAGAAGATGAGCCCCCCCCATTTCCTCGGGAGAGATGGTATGTTGCTAAAAGTAGTCAAGGTCTCAAAGAACTAATTTAAATAAAAAAAAAAACACGTTTCGTTTCACATTCCATCTGAGCCATCAATAATTTTTCCGAGTACCATTTTCAATGCAAACCTCTTTTTGTTCTGATCTTTGCTCAGCCCATTTAAACGGTTCATATAGATTGGAATCGCACCATACATTCACTGATTGAGATAAATGGCATTATCTCAATGTTTAAAGTTTAGAGAATTTAAATTCCGAGAAAGGTCTTCAGTGCGAGATTTGATTCGGCGCTGTTGTGAATAGGAGATACAATTTTTGTTGGCAGCCATTTCTTAAGGCTGACATGATATTATGCGATTGTGGTATAAAGCAGAACGGGTGTGGTAAATTGAGTTTTACGTGACTACTATTTTGTGTCTGCATTATATTACGGTTTTTTAACACCTGTAGATTTTAACACACATTCTGATGTGAGGACTTCAGGTTGGTCTGGTTTAAAAAATCATATACACACACACACACACAGAGACCAAACATTAAGTAATCCATTAATAAAGCAAAGGTTTTATTATTAGGAATACCTATGACGATGACGCCATACATAGAGATGTGACTTTCTGTGTAAAAGGAATATTATAACATTTTATCTTATTATGTACAGATATACAGTTTCTTTTTCTAAAATATAAGAAAGTAGGGCCAAATTTCTGATTAAATGACCTATTTGAAAATATTAAGAAAAAAATCATCGTTACTTCAAAATATTAAGAAAAAAAATCATCTTTACTTCAAAATATTAAGAGAGTTTCGAAATCCACAGCGTT
This sequence comes from Typopeltis vanoorti, assembly GCF_054136105.1. NCBI lineage: Eukaryota > Metazoa > Arthropoda > Arachnida > Uropygi > Thelyphonidae > Typopeltis > Typopeltis vanoorti. The sequence goes on along the minus strand of NC_143555.1, from coordinate 66,416,121 downwards.
AATTTCGCTCCTGTTATTTCATCAAAGTCAATAATTGATATGCATTACGTACGCATGGCAGTGAGAAGGAATTATTATGATAATCTCTTCATTGAGTTTCTACATGACAGAATATCAGGAAATATTGCCAGTGTTATGAAACATTAACAAGTCTTATCTGTGTTACGAAAGTTTTTATTCCGTAGTGTGAAGCTCAGCGAAGCGTGCTGATTAAAATTGCTGGAAAATCTCGAGATGTCCTCTGATACCCGGATGCGGTTTAACACACCGTCATTTCTGAGTTAGATCGAAGATTTCTCAGACTCTGCTTGATAATATGAAGAAGATAACATTCTTAGGCGAAGATAATGTAAGATACCAGCTGGCTGAATGGATAATTGCAGGAAGTATCCGACTGCGCCGCACGTCATTATCATGCTGTAGCTATGCGAGTGCTCCACCAAGTGTCTTAGTAGAGATTGCTTTTGCAAAAACATTTCTGCAGTTGTGGATCTTGTAATCATTTGGTGGTTTGCGAACAGGATTTCCTCAGCGTTGCTATGAAGATCTCGTAAAATTTGCATAAATCTTTACCTGAACTGTAATTCTCGTTTTCTTTTTCTGGAGAATGGGACAGAAGGAAAATGCATGTTACTATCGTTCACTCTATCGAAGGTGATCCTCAGTAGGTGTAAAAGGGAGTGCAATTAGCAGTATTAAAAGTGTTTCTGTGTAACGAATTTCTGCTCCAGTAGCCACTACCCGCAAATACTGCCATCAATCGAAAGAAAGAGAACTCATGGCGTCCATAACACTATGATCCCGTGTTTTCAGCGAGCTGAACAAAACCATTTCTTCGGTCAATAGCCTCCTTCGTAAACTGCATTCAATATCCCCCCCCCCCTCCCTCAATCGTTGTTTCCCGCAACCAACAATAGTATCAATGGCGACGGCACAAATAAATAAATAAAAGGTGGGGGGGGGGACCTAGGCGCTTTTATGATTGAGTGGAAATGGATATTCGATGGTGCGCTACTCACTCCTGCCAAAGCACCCCTCCATACAAGCTAAGCAACTTTGCTGGGCTCGTTAGGCATTCTCGTGCCACCGACACGTGCATTCTCACTCCATAAAGGATTGTCACCGTATCGTTTATTTCTTTTCGGTTGTCTGGGAACATCGTAACCCTCCCCCTCTTCCTCACTTCTCCGACCAACCCACTCCTCCATGGATTTCACCATTGCGGTGAGAGGAGAGATTTGTTTTCGAAATTAAGCTCTCCCAGACAACACTCGCAGATGTTGGCGCACATGACCCACCGTTCACTGTCGTTTTTACGACGACGCTAGCGATTTGGCGTGGAAATAGATATTGTCTCAACGCGCACGAGGATTACGGACTTTTTTTTTTATTTATTTATTTTTATTGATGCATGGATGAGAGGCTCTTACGGTTCTCTGATACTGTGAAATGGGCACACATACACTTGAAATTTGTTCCACCTTCTTCCTTTTCGATGTGTTGGGTGCCTTTTTGCACGTCGCTGAATTGATCTGGAGCCGTCAGTCACTGTAAGTTTCCGAAGTCTGTAATATGCACGTGGTTCCAAAGAGTAATTCAGTGGGGTGTCGCTCTTTCTATTCGTTCTTCTCAGATTTTAAGTTCAACCATAGAGCGAGTTCTTTTTCACGAAAAAAAAAAAAAACTATTGTATTAATTGAACTTTCAACAGGAATACGATGAATAATAATAAGCTATTCACTTTAGCAACAACAAAAAAATTATGGATCGTTTTCTGGGATTTTTATGAAGATCTTCGTATGTAGAGAAAGTACGAACTACCACTACCTGGTAATTTTAAGCGCGCGCTCACGCTCAACGTAACCTTGTGGCCAACAATACTGAAACTTGAGTTTGTGTTATGTTTTTAAAGTACGGTATTTGCATACAAAAATGAAAGAGCGTCTAAGTTCCATCGTTACAGTTTGCTACACATTTCCTAGCTGTGATCCGTAGAGTTCAGGATTTACTGTGTGCACTTCGCAGCTGTGCTCCTTTCGATAACGTAGCACCGTTTTCCATTATCTCACCAAATGGCCGCACCACTCGTAGATATGCCTTATGTAAGTATTCTACGAAATTCCCCGCTATGCATTTTCTGTAATGCGAATACAAGTATGAGCACGGCGTTGTTTGATACTCAGCGCTCACCTTCTAGGTTAGTAGAGCGCTGATTGCAGTGGCGTGGGGCACCCCCCCCGTCTAAACATGTCTTCCCCCAAGGAAACATTTAATTACTAATAAACTGAAATCAAGTAGAGCATAGGACGATGCAGCAAGAGGACGTTTAAAAGTCGACTAAATATATTTTGGTGTGGATTGGCCAGAGTTATTATTGGCGTCTGAGAAAAAGTGAGAAGCAGAACGTAAGAGGACAGAAAGGTGAAGCTTTAAAAGCGTGATTTAAGTCCTATTACGTGTTTGCATTCAAAGGGATGTTTAGCGTTTCCTGCTGCTTCGCCATTTCCCTAATTATTCACTGTAATCCCCGTATCGTTAAGTTACCTCCTCGGGATCTAACCAGTTCGAGGCTGAAAACATCGCGAATGTGAAAATTCTGTCACGTTTTCTCTTATTAGTATGTAAGTTACTGCTAAAGGCTTCGACAGGCCAGATATTTGTTTTCACAACCAATTATTTTACCGAATACCCACCGTCATTTCTAATAACCGCTTCCGAATTGACGAAAGCATGACCTGAACAGAGCGCCTAGTTATCAGTATGCCTGGTTGGCATACGGCTTACGATTGAAGAGGTGTGAGTTAGTTAATAGTGACCTAGATTTCAGCTTTGACCCAACTCGGGATTAATTATAACATTTATAGTCGCTCTAATGACAAGTAAATTGGCAATGGGATGTTGGGCGATGTTGATATCGCTCATATCTTTTGGTACCGTGATTTGTTATATCATATCCCCTGCAGGTATAGTTTATATTTTATTATTTTTTGAATTTTTCTACGTGCGATAACATCCATTACTCAGGTACGCGAAAGAGTTTCCTACATTCAGCACTAGGTGGCATGATTAACCGCAGGTGGTATAATACTATATTTATAAATTGCATCCGGGCACTCTGGTGGATGACGCCATAATTTTTATAAGTTTCAATTGAATATGCAGTACTTAGGTCTAGATTATTTATCTATCTGGTATTTATCTAGACTCGTATTATCAAATACGAAGTGGAACTCTGGAAACTATCATTAGCGAGAGGTGAAAAAATCACGTTCGTGTAGCGGTTTGAAGGACTGATCGAATCCCTTAGTGGCAGTCTTGCAGTGAGCATTCTTCTTGAGTTTTCCTTTTCTATTATAAATTACCATTATTGACGACCGTCATCCTTTTTAAATTCTCCTGAAAGTATGATGAGAAGAGCAAGATCCTTTTCCCTTTATTCCTCAATATATTTGTGAGAAGAAGGAACCACTTCGGCACTCGACGAGATGGTGTCGTAAATGACATCTGATTAAACCAGCCTCCTGCCTGTCGCTATTAAGGCTTTGTCGTCACGCCTGCTCAATGAGATCGTACACGAAGTAATGGGTAAAGATAAGGAGATTGGAGCAAGGGAGGACGATAGATGAAGGCGAATTAGTTTCGGAAGAAGAGAAGGGTGGGATATTTATGATTAAGAGTGACGTCACTCAGTGTAAGGAATCAACCGGAAATTAATTATCTGATGTCAGCCACTGAGATCCTACAGCCCTTTTGTAATACTTCTTCGAGTAGTATCAATTGCGGATGTGATGTTTTTTTATGCCATTCGCATATACGATACGTTAAAACCTGTGTGCCACTTGCATTAACTAAAGTGATACCACACCCGACAAAGAACATCACTTGCCACCTACATGTCAATTTGATTATGCATTTTAGTCAGTTTGTAATGAAGAAATTATGATCATTAAATCGGATTTATTTTTCCTTTCTTTTCTTTTTTAGCTGTTTTGGATTAGGAATGTGTATGATGACATTTCTTGTATGTAATGCAAACAAGGAAGAATTATAGCACATTAATTTAGCAGCTGAAGTGGAACTTGCACGCAGATTTTAAAATAAGGTTTAAAACTTACCAATTCCCGAATTTACAAAATGAAAAATTAATAAAAACATAAATTCCAATTAATTTTCAATATGATATGAAAAGTTTTATTTCGACTCAAACCCCTCCCCCCCTTTTTTTCCCTCCCTAAACTGTAAAACCACAAATTATTTTCCATCATCCTAGAGGTAATTAGCACTTTTTTTTTTTTCACCGAAGACAGAAAATTAGCAAATGCTTGTAGTTTTTTGGAAACTTGAAACCGTTTCTATTTGTGGAATTGAACAGCGAAATTATTGATTCGCGTGGATTTTGGAAACTCACTTTGGTCATGTTACGTTATCAAGGACTGCGCCCGTTAAATGTAAGTAATTATTTTTCCAGTGCTGCTAGAGATCTGAAAACAGAAACCACGCATTTTTTATTTTATTTACTCAAATTGGAGATTATTCTTTTACATTCAACATTTTTCTTTAGGGTTTTTGCGCAATATCGATTTTTTCCCCCCACGTTACTTCCTATACCTATCAGCATTTTTGGAGATATTTACATCAACTTGATTTTGATTTTCATTGCGGGGAGTGCTCTTTTAAGTCTATTTTTTTTATTGTTTCTTCTGAAACGGCAAATAAAAATTTATTGTGATTGACCTTATTTTTCCTGTCTCACAAACTGGTTTATCGAACTTCAAGTTGCTCTCTACTTCTTTCTTTTCTTCTTTCTAGTTGTTACATCTCTGCTTTTCACAAGATGGGTCGCTGAGCAAATTCACTTAACAGATATCCTTCTGAGTTTGCTCTGCGAGAGGGTTTCCTGCTTTCCTCAATGTGGAAGGCGACGCCCTGCGAATGCTGTAGACTAAACATCTGTCAGCCATCATCGCATTGCACCATAAGCAGTTAAGATTAATTGCTGTTGGTCAGCGAATCTTGGAAGATTGATGGCCCCGTCGGAATTAAAGAAGACACAGAATTAGATTTAAATCTTTTAAACAGAAAGCCTTTTGATTAATAGGTTATAATTAAAACTTTGTGAAATTTTCCGTATCGTTCTGTTAATTAGAGCAGAGAAAAATCCAATTGCGTTTACGCAATGCGACATAACTCAACTTGAACTCAGTTTGATCACGATGTTGCTGTCCTGGCAGAATTAAAAAAAGTTATACACTGCCCTGTCAAACTTATCCGCTCACTATTGACATGTTCTAATCGTTGTTGCTAACCGGACTGCTCGGTTATAGCAACGTCAGTCTGAACATGACTGCGCGTGCGAATTTTTCCATGACAGTAAAGCACCACATGCCTGGTTCTGGTTTAGAACTGTTGTGGTCTCGTATGGCGCTTCGGAATACGTTATCGGACATTCAAGAGAGAGCAAAAATATGATCAGAATGGCCCATGTTCCATTATAGCGCCGCAGCCAGATTTAAGGCCATATTCAAAATCTCCAGCAGTCATGGCTTGTATTTCAACTGTTATTGAACTTTCCCAAATTTATTTAAAATAATATATTGTATTATTGTACGTATTTCATCTCTTTACTTATCATTTTTTTAATGTAACAAAAGAACCAATATCGGCTGCGAGATAGCCAGACATGTGCACCCCCTTACATAACTTTCTAGTTACAGTTGGCGAGTAGGAAGAGCTCTAGTGCAACATTTCTTTGTCGTGCTCTCGGCACGACAAGAAACGTTCTTTTTGAACTGATGACCTTTTCTTTCAATTAGTTTTATTCGCATTTCTGATAATATAGGCGTTATCAACAGAGTACGGGTTGTAGCAGTGTAAGCGCGCGCTTCTCGTTGTCTTTTTTTTTCGAGAGTGACCTTATGCTGCACTAAAATGCTATATGCTGCTATTTTTTTCATTTAGTGCGGAATGTGATTATCAGTGATCCACTAAAGGAATGGATTGTGCATTGTTTTGCACAGTTGTCAGCGTGACATAAACACTTAAGTAGTTTGGGACAATGGGCGGGTTGGCAATTCTGCGGTGGTTGTGCGTAATGTTCCATTGCCTTAGGAATTTTGTTGAGCGGGTATTGGTTGATAAATCGGTCAGCCGACTTTGAGAATCCAGATATTACTACTGTTTATTTTACCTTGTTTTCTGTCAAGAATTAATTTACTTGAACAGCACCTGGTTCTTCTTGGAGAATGGTATCAAAAAGGACTAAATTTTTACTTGTATATTAAAAAAAAAAATGCACGACAGTGAAGTGTGGACATAAATTTATTGCCAGCATACTAATAAATTTTATTATATAAAAAATGTGTTACAAATTTTACAAATTAAATTGCAATTTTTCTTGGCAAAAGTTACAAATTTCCTAAGGGCGTACTTAAGGAATTAATGTTCAGTGCTAACAGAAAACTATGAGAAGAGACATTTCAGTATGGAATATATCCATCCTGAACAGCGATGTCACGTCGTCGTACCATGCTTAAAACCACGTGATTCACGAGTTCTTGAGGCAAACTGGCCCACTCCTCCTTCAGAACAAGGATAAGGCCTTGTTTGTTTTCGAGCAGGAATGCATCTCCCTGTTGCGTCCCAAACGTGTTCTATGGGGTTGAGATCTGGGCAGCATGCTGACCACTCGATTCGATTAATATCCTCGGGCTTCAGAAGTATCTCCACTGCTCATGTACGATATGGTGCGGCTCTGTCATCCATAAAAATTAATTCTTCGCCTACAGCACCACGGAACAATCGAACATGACGTTGAAGAACTTGTAGCTCGGTGCGTCCATTAAGCATAATGCCTCCTCCCACACCAGCACTGCCGTATCTATCCCTTTCAAGGACATCTCGCGATGGTAGGCAGTACCGTTTTCATGCCATATCAAGTGTCGTCTCGAATCGGAGGAAAACGACTCTCATCTGCAAAGAGTACATTAGCCCATTGCTGTCTTTTCCAATTTTTATGGATACAACACCACTAAAAACAACTTCTACAATGAGCAGTGAATAAAAGGAAGCAAACTACAGAACTTCGAGCGTATAGGTTACTTTTTGCCACAGTTTGTAGAGATATCCGCGTATTTGTGCATGAATGGAGCCGAGTTGCTAGCTGACGTGCCGTGGCAGGTTGATTATGTTTTTGTGTTATAACCAAAAATCTGTCTCCATGTTCCGCGGTAGAGTGAGGACGACCTCTTAGCAAACGTCTGGAACACATTCCATTGGTTTTAAACGCTGTCCAGAGCCTGGATACAAAGCTCCGTAAGATTCCAAACTCTAGCAATGTCAGTAATTCTGTGGCCTTCTTCAAGCTTTCCAATAATTTTTCCTGCATGAAATGATCTAGATGATGTGAGATGTTAGAACCCATTTGCAACTTTATTCCTTCACGAAAAGAGCTTTCTCAAACACAATTCGCTTATCGCAGCCTTTTGCCTATTATCTTGTCGAGTGCTACCACGTGACCCCCTCTGCGCGCTATTCGAATATTTGAATGTGTATCCGCTTTCTACTCGAAATCATCAGTGATACAAATTGCCAGAAGCTGTTTAGTCTGAATTTGTGGTTGTAATCTTCAGAAATAGTGTTTATACTTAGATTTTGGACACCAGTGTATTTTGCAGTCGTGATTGCAACATTAAAAGTATTTTTCATTTTGAGGTCGCAGTTTCCAATATTTCAGCGCCCTCTGTGATCTGTGTTTGATCACAAATGGTGATCAAATTAGGCGATTAAGCTTTTGGTGTATTTTACGCTGAAAGCGTAATACATACATATATTCCGGTTACGATGTTTATACGAATATGCTTTTAAGTTAGTTTGTCCACGAGGAATTCGTTTAATTAGTTTTGAGAACGCTTTAATTAACCTTGACAGTGTATTCCTTCGCATTTCTGAAGTGCTCAAAAGACGCTTTGACAACAGACCGTTCCGCCGCTGTGTCGCTAGCTAATAACGAGTAGCAAATTCCGTTTTAAACATTTCTTCGCTGTACTCCTGGTCATCCTCGCCTTGTGGCATAAACTCGGCTACCACTCAGTGCATAAGGAAACCGAATACTTGGGTGGTTAGGCTGAAAATTTCCCCATCGCATCATTTAAAATACGCTTCACCTCATGTGACTGAAAAGTGATGCTGATGTTTTTTTTTTTTTTTGTATCTCATCCATTATTGGGTATGCTCTTTAGTTGTTTAGTCGATGGTCACTCTCACTGACGGTATTTATTGCATCGTAGCATTTTTACCAGCTTACACTGCATAAGTTAAAAAAAATTTCATAACAAGGAGTTTTCGAAATCTACTTGTTATGCTGTCGAATTGAAGTCAGTTCCACGTTCAATACGACTTGTTTGTAATACAACAAACATACCAAGTTGTACGGAGGAGTTTGTTATAATGGGTGTAATGTTATGGATTAAGATACAAGAACATGGACCTTCGAATTCGGCGATTACGAAGTCCTAAGAATACTCCAGCGCTTATGTCCTTTGCCGTCTTATTTTTACAAAATTTATTTTCATTCATTTTTTTTTGAAAATAATAATAAAAAAAAACGTGTGCATGTGATCCGTATAGCAACATAATCGAAATTACGCATTCCAATTGGTTGGAAAGGCTTCGAAGTTCGATAAGGATATGTGGAAGTTTTTCAATCTGGTTTCCGACAGTGAAACCGGATAGGCTTCATTGTCTTGGAAAGCCCACGATCTGAAAGGGGCATTCCTGTCTTATTTTCTCTGAAGGTGAGGATGTTTATTTATTCCCCCCCCCCCCTGCCTTCGATATTCATTCCAATCGCTAATCAGAATCAGTTTTGAAATAGTTCTTTGAAGTGATCTTACTTTTTGGGAGTGGTTCACATTGGACCTCCTTGTGAATGCTCGATTGCGTCTGGGAAGGGAGACGCAATTTATTGCGTCTACCAAGTCTTGTTCGACTACCAAGCGGACGCAATTGGGTCCCCTCGTTTGTGAGGGTGATGTACAAAACAAAGGACATCTCTTTCCTCTACAGTATGGCGTTGTCAGTTGGATTAGCGAAGAGAGTTCAGAAACCATTCCTCATCCCACATTGTATTTTTGGTTGTCTCCTCTAATTCAGTTAGTTGCAGCAACTTACCTGATTACTGGCGATAGGAGTATGAAAATCGTGTCCCACTCTTCCTCTTTCTATAGACGTAATCCTGGCATCATATGAACATCTAGTATAGCTGTAAGAACCGGAAGATTATACAAAGATTTTAGAGCAGTTGTCATCATGAATTTGAAAAATGCTTCAGAAAAGACCTAAAAATCACCAGAATCTGTTTTTGAAATAATTCAAACCATCGAAACGGGAAACAAAAATTCTGCTGTGCATGTTTAAAGAGAGCGATGCATAATTTTTTTTTTTTCCCGTACGAGGCAACATCTCATAATCAGGTTTCGCCACAAATTGTTCGTTGCTCTTCTAACGTCTGTTTGCCGAGACCAGCAGCGTAATGCGCATAAGCAGCAAAATAATATCATGCGGTTAGTGAATTGTCCTTTACCATGTTTTCTGCGTGAATACGTGCGACAGCAGCCCAATGATCTCTACAACTCAGAATGCTCGGTTACTACAGTGATGATTCTGGAGCACTTTCATAATGACGCAGGCATTTTATTTGCATGGCCCGGGTTCACTCATCTCAACTTACAGCACACTAAGATCATTTGATACTTCAGTTTCTTCCTCATTTCTATTCGCTCGCTCTGATCCAGAACACACTTATGGTTAATGATTGGATTTTGGCATCACAAATATGAACTTGCGCTTCTTCCATAGTCATTGCCAGATTTCGTACTCAGAAAGAATATTCACGCTTTCGAAAGCCGATGGCGCAGATGATAAATTCCAGTTAGAAAAGGCCAGGGAAAAAAAAAAAAAACTTTCCGATTGTTAATGCAAGCGCCTACTAATTTTAAATTGCAACATCTGTGTTTGTCTTTAAAATTTTCACTGCCAGAAGCTCTTTGTCAATGGACAAAGTGAGAGATTTCTCTGGAACATTTGTGCATAGCAAAAGGATTTTCATATCCTCATTGATGGTCACGTCATATCCAGGCAATACTCTTGAATAACTTTCTGAAACTGAAAATCTCTCTCTCTCTCTCTCTTTCTCTCACGCACACACTACGTCTCCCATTTCGCAGACAGAAACGAGAGTGCCGTTTGTTTGGAAAGACCTTGGTTCGAATTCCGTATAGGATACGAGCTATCTTTTACTAGTCTTTCCTCTTATAACCTCGCGTTTTTCATCCTTAGAACACGCTTAAAATCACTCATTTATATGATTTTTTTTTCTTCCGAAGGTAATTGAGCCGGTCTGATATGGCAGTGGTAAGGTTTACTTCCAGCAAACTCGTAAGACTACCACTACCGGAAAACAGGCAAACCAACCAGCAGAGCACGCGCAGTTTACAGATGCATTACATTGACCTCAAAATCTTATTTGCTTCGACCGTAATTCCTGAGTCACAACCTCCAATTCTCCCTCCAAAAGTACCTTATAACGTTTACTGCATTCAGTTTTATAGAAAAAAATGGAGTGTATTTTCTCTTATTTTTTTATGAAAAGAAAAGAAAAGACAAAATTATTGATTACACTTCATACATGGATGTTTTTGTGTTTCTTTTAATTGGAATCCCGGAAGAGACAACTAACATGTATTCCGTATGTATATTAATTGTGCGTGTTCTCCGGCAGACTTGATTATATTTAGATACCAAATACGAGAGGGTATTTTTATTTTTTATTTTTTTATAAAGGAAAAGCCTCTCCCCCTCATTCGCACGAGTCCGGTTAACTCGCGATTTTCACTCAAGTCCTAAAGTTCCTTGTATCCTGGTTGAGATTTTCCCCAGGTCTTATCAATTGAAGCACATGCTTCATTCTTTAGTCTTGGATGCTGTGTGATTAAAAGAAAAATGCGGTGGCGAATCACCGATCGAGTAATATGAAATCGAACTCATACATATCTGATACAGTGCCATTCAGAAGTGCGAGCTGAAATATTGATGGCGCTGCATTCTTTTATTTTGTTTATTTTTTTGTTTTCCTGTTAAACTAATTTTACTTCACTGCAGGTGACAGGAAATGAGTTTTTTCTCTTTTTGTGCATTTAAAAATTGGATCTCTAGATGGTTATATCGTTGAGTGAACTTCGGTATGTTTTTCTGGTAAAAGCCTCTACTGTACGCTATTTCATTATTCTTAAACTATAAAAGAAAGTTTGAAAAGATTGTTGACTTCATTCGTTGAATTTTTCCATTTTTATTTTGGTTTTGCAGTTTCATTATTACCTTATGTAAGCAAATTTGTCGTAGTTTCTCTGGGAATCCGCTTTTGCTCAGCTTCGATTGTGCTCTGAGGAGCAGACAACAACAACTTGAGATGTCTGAGAAAGTTATTGAATAAAAGATATGTAAATTTAATGAGCTGCGGGCTCTGCTTTGCTACTTTAATATTCCCAACTCATTTGACGAAGGATCCAAAGATTTTGTTTAGAAATAAAATGCTTCCTTTCGAGTTGGTATTTCTCACATAGCTTGAGAGATCTAAGAGTCTCTTTCTCTCACTCGTTTTAAAACGGTTTGCAAGTTTTAATGTTCTAATTTTGTAAGTAAATTTAAACATTTTAATTAAACAACCTCATTAATGCAACCCTTTTCTTTTCATTGTGCCTTAATTTCCCATAAACTAATAGTTTTATTTGAAATCAACAATATTCATTAGGATTTAAGAATTTGTTACTGTGTTATAATTGCTTGTGAGGATCGCTGGATTTATTTGCATTTTATTGTTCTACTCCTACTAAGTGCCTTGCCTGAAAAATGATATTTAGAGTTTTAATTGCTAATCAGATCGTGTCCAGTTTTCAAAAAATGTTCATCGTAATAAGATTCGCAAGAGGAAATCGAATACATTTATTCCCGTTATCCACGTTTCTCTCTCTCTCTCTCTCTCTCTCTCTCTAAAACCTTAATTTCATGACAGAATTTATCGTGAACCAATTGCATATTATTTCAGCTTATTTCACCTTCGCAAGGAAAGAGTAATTGAGCTACCCATATCTGAAAGAAAATAAGAGAAAAGGGAACTAGAAAGAATGTCTTCGTACTTAAAATTGATTATTCTGAGCCGCTAATGGTCAGCTTGTTTGGTTGCATTTTGAAATTCAGACGACTTTCTCCAGTTTCAGCATAATTGTAAAAAATCGAAAGTCAGAAGGGGAAAATATGCAGAAATCTTTCTGAAAGATGGGGAAAAAAATTAAAAGGAAAAAAAAAACTACTAAATTTTTGTTTTTCGGCGTGTAATGCATCCGTGTGCTTTCACGGCGCTGTCTCGCGATCGAGTATTCTTCCGTCTCATAGCTTTGCCAAGTTGTAATTGTATGACGCCAACTCTACAGTTGCCATGGGAACAGATAGGTTTCTATTCGTGGATGGTCGTTAGTGCGAGGATCTCCCTTCTGGTTTTATTGTCTGCGTAGTTTGATGCACTATAGTATTAACATTTTAGTGATTTTTCTTAGATCTGAGACCGTTAACATTACGTCGTGTGGTAATCGGGGTTTTTTTACGTGAGCACCTAGCCAATTTAAAACGGTATACATTACTTGGTTATGCTAGATGAGGCATCGAAAAAGTGTCGGTAGATAGCGCCACGTGAGTATTTGTGCGTGGTTACGTTTTGGGTGACCAGCCGAATTTTCATGTTTGCCGAGAAATGTTTGCTATTGATTATTTCGTTTGATTATATGAAATAAATTATCGCAACAAATATAATTTTGGAATTGTGATTGTTTCCCAAATTACGAGCACGATTTTCCTAAACTAATATCTGAATTGGTTCTTTGTCTTGTGGGAATGCACACCTGAAGTTAGTTCTGAGGGCGTACCGCTAAGAAATCTCAGCATCCTTAATCAAATCGATTAGTAGAAATTCGTAATTTTTTCCTTGTCACGTGGCGCCATCTCGCGGTCCTTTTACTCATGCGGGTGCACATAAAACTATTTGTAATTTTCTAAAGTGGAACGGATGGACGCACAAGAAACAGCCTTTCTACATTGGAGCTGAGGTGCGGAGAATAGAAAACCCTCTGTAGAACTAAACAAGAGGTAAGCGAAGAAAAAGTTTCTTGAGCTCTTAATTGAGGAGACTGGGTTTGAAAGTCAACGAGAAAAGAAACGTCTTACCATACAAGTTAGTCGTGAATGCCAAACTGCCAAGTCAGCGGTGATAGGAATGTATTGTTTGGGACTTAGAACTTCGTCTAGTTTGGTTCAAAGTGCTTTCTGGAAATCGATCACCTGTGTTGACAATGCACTTTGTGTGCTCATGTGAGATGTGCAGTGTCAAGTTTCTTAGTGATTGGGCTATGCTTTTACTTTAGGTGGCACTAACTTTTCCGTTTTCGCTTGAAAGTATAGCCCTTCATAAACAAGTTAAACGACATTTCTGTACAGATCACCACCGAGTCCTGGGAAGGAACTAAGAAGAAAAAAAACATCAAAAGATGAAGTTTTTTTTGAGAAAACTTCGCACAGTGGGATGGGGTTAATTCTGTTTTCTTTCTTTATTAATAATTAGAAACCAGTTAGAGGTTCTCTTGCAGCACAGACGCGTCCTAAAAATAAATAAATAGCGACATCCAAATGGGTCTATGGAGTGTATTTAACAGAACTCTTGCAAAATATCTGCAAGACATAATTTCTTAAATCTATAAACTAAGTATTAGATCTGTCTTGCTAAATTCGATCCTTTGAGAAGTGGATATGAAACACTATTCAGCGGTTATCTACTTCCAGAGGATTTATACTGCGATCATGTGACCATTTGAAACGCCAGTGCTAAGTGAATACTGCTTAGGTAAATAAGATTATCAAATTCCCGGCTGGTTAATGGGATTATTTTAAAAGACGTTTCTGTCTTTTTTTCGAACCTCAAAACATTTTACGATAGCACGGTTGAAGTCATTAATTCTTCCATATTTAAGTCACAAATTTAGTTAAGAAGCAAAAAATATGTCGCTTTGTTCTGCGCTTTCATAAAATATGGCTCAGGGGTGTTTTAAACATGCCTTGTGACAGACTCGAAGCGATATTCTGGCCGACAGGTGTCAGAAAGTTGCATGGGCACACGGAACGGTGAAGTCCCTAGGTGACACTAATATGACGTGGAAGGGCAAAAATAATTTCAAACTAATGGAACTTTTAAAACACTTCCTAATAACGGAGTAAGCAGCGGAAGGATGAGAAATGTCGAGGCCGAAAATGTCGTGGCATTCGGCATTGCTCTTCTTGTAGTTCTCGAGGGCTCCAAATAAATAATTCTTTGGGAATTGCGCTGTTATTAAATTTCTTTAACCTATTTTTTTAGCGTTCGATAACAGAATAAAGCGCGCGCGCGCGCGCGCACACACACACACACACACACTTTCTTTATCTTTTAACGACGCCCAAGTGTGAAAAATCCTGCAGGCGAAATGTTTGCCTTAAAAAAAAAAAAAAAGAAAGAATAAATATATATTCTGGTGGACGATTTCTTTATTCACAGCATCACCACAATTTACATTTAGGCGCAGGCCATGAGTGTATTCGTATTCAACGGAATTAGGCGGTTGTTTTATTCTCATATTCTACTGTTTCTTAATTGTCTGGAGGAAATTTATTGCCACCTTTGTATGATGGCAGCTCCCATGAAAATCCTTATTAAGGCTCTTCGCTTCATCGACAAGACTTACGAATGCCTTTCCAGACGAATGACTATAAGGGTTTATCTTCACCGAATAGCGAAAGGAATCACCGTAACAAATTATACAAGATGTCGGTTGCCGCCGACTGTGTACTTTTGATGCGTTGATTTATTTCTTAAATTTATTTGTATATACGTATAATAGACCGAGGAAATCCTGTTTGGGGTAAAGTCCAATATAACCGAATGACTGCTGTTGTTGCTTCAAAAAATAAAAGAAATAAATAAGTAAATATCATTTGATTTTTTAACACGTTGAGCAAACGTCTTCTTAATTGGCATGTTGAAAGCTATAGTAGTTATTCTATGAAAAACGGGAACTTAACTCTAGTTTAGTGCTAAAACGTATCTCAAAAACACTAAAACTTGCAGTTTTGCATAAAAAAGTAATAAAAATTTGACGTTTCAGAGTCGTTCACTGCGATGCTGTCCCCCCCCCCCCCAACTCTTCTCATCGAGGTTGCAGAGCTTTTCCTTCTGGAATCTCAGATTTTTGCCTCCCTAAGAAACATAACTGTAGACGATAATAAAAAAAATGCGTTTCAAAAACTAGTGTGTATATTCTAAACAACAGTGCGTGCATCTAGTGCATACACTGTTGTTTAGCAGTTTTAGCATACGCGCACTGCTGACTTCATTTTGGTTAACCTAATTTTTCTATTGAAATTGTGTACTTGAAACCACGACAAAATGTTAATAGTTATCCTAAATACAAATTTTCATTAAATTCCATCAAGGTAGAAAGGATGTGTTATTATATTTTCGAATCGTTTAGCCAATAGAAACGGAATTATAACAACAACAGCAAAAAAAAAAAAAAAAAAATCTTACATGAGTCATTCTTGAATCTAGGGCTCGATAACTATAATTATTCTACCGTGTGTATCCATTCTGGCCTATCTTGGCTTAAATACATCGCGTCCATAGTCATTTCGTGACCCTAAAAAAATCATAATAAATAATAATGAAATAAAAAACCTTGGTATTGTTTTAGGCGCATGATTACATCTGCCATCCGCTTAATAGATGCTCCTCTTCCCCTCTCACCGACTCCCCCCATTCGTTTTCCGATAGACGCGCTGTTTCCGCGACCTCAAAGAACTCTGGCGAGTAATATTTTTTGCAAAAGTCTAACGAGTGGATTACTACGTGTCAACACATTTTAGAGCATGCGTTTAAGTCTGTTATTTTGTTTGTTTGTTTGTTTTGTCCTTACAGTCAGATTGAAACCAAAATTGAAACAAATTTTGACTGATTTTGAAAGTTTTGATTAAATTTTATTAAGTTCCACCCAACTAGGGGTGAAATCGTTGATATTAGTTCAAATCGTTTTGCCTAGTGTAGTCAATAAAATGGACCGATTAAAAAAAAAAAAATCAACCATATTGACATCATGTTGTGCGACTCATAAATTCCAAATTTTGTTAAATTTCATCCAATCACAGCAGAATTATTGCCATGTATAATTTCGACGCCTTTTACTCCATTATGTTTATCTGAATGTTCTGTTTAAAGCAAAAATTGGGTTGTCTTGAACCATTTTGTAAGGATTCCAGATATAACCCTTAATTTCATCCAGGGAACACACGCAATCTACAGATATAACACATTCTCATATAGTCTTATTTGATAGCCAGAACAACTGCTACTTTGCTATTTGAAGCCGTAGGATCATAACTAACTAATCCTTTCATGTCTGGTGTATACTAGTATTCTGAGCGTTTAATGAACACGTAAAAACGATTAGTTAAAGTACTTAAAACACTTAAAAAGCATTGTAAAAAAAAGCGACTTGATTTGTTTTGGCGGTAATGTGCATGGGAATCTGGAAACTGCATATATATATATTCTGCGTATTCCACGGGAAAAGGAATGTTAATAAAAATTTTATAAGTATTCGTGAATGGAATTGTCCATTAGTATTCTAGTTGGTCAGAGATTCGATAAATCGGAAATCCTGCTCTACAATTAATTAAAGCTCTGATCATGGCAGGAGGGTAACAGCAATAGCCGAGCCTCAGTTAGAACTTCATTAGCTACAGCAGTGCCATCCGTTACCCTCTCTACAGAACCAATCATTATATTTTTCAGTCGGCTTCCAATAAGCAAAGTAATGGTGTTATAGCTGACAGCAAAAATCATCTACCATTCAACAGTTTCTGCTGAAGCCAAAGTGAAATCTAATCCTTCGCTCTTCAGTGGCGGTGTTAATGCTACCAGATAGTTATATGTGTATTTATTTACTTGAATATAATCCTAGATTTTCTGCTATCTTTGATTTCTGGTAAATGAACAGCAAAATGCGAGACATCATCGCCACTCATATTCGACCATTTTTGATGAATTAATAATGCAAACATCTAATTATATTGCAGTGTATTCCCTTGTTTCAATGAAGCTGTATTTGTAATTGTTAAAAATCTCGGGACATCCTTAAGATTTATCCTGAATTAAAGATCGGTATTATTTATTGAAACTTTCGATGTACGCCATTGTGCTTGTGGAGCAATAGCGCTCTGGTGTTCGTACATCGTACTGAACTTGTTCCAGAACTTCTATCGCTACTGAAGTAAAATTTCATAAGGTTGTTATCAACCGCAAGAAGTCTTTTAGTTGCTGTGTTTCTGCTTTTTGGCAGCTGCAAAAATTCTGTTTTGTGCATCGAGATGTGCAAAATGTTACCTGTCGGTCTTTGTTTATGTTTAAACGTGTACAAAGCAATTGATAGCGGTTTCCATTTAGCAACAACCGAAGAAGAAGACATGAATGGAGCGTCTTCTAATGAGCGTTCTCCTTTCAGCTGAGCCGTGGAGCATCCGCACGAATGTTCTCTTTAAAGTAAATTATACAGGAAGTGAGAACAGGAGTTCAGCATTCATTTGTCATCCGACTGAAGGAAACGGAGCAGAGATTAGTCTCCGTTATTCGGGGAAATCGTTTTTCATTCAGCGTGGAAGAGAAGAATGGGTTGAATGTTTTAAGAGTGGCGTTCTCTTAACAGTTCTCGACGTGCGACCGTAACGCATTTCTTAATCGTGTCACAATACATTTCTTAACTCTATCGAAACACAAATTCCTTTTAACTCCCCCAGTAAAAAAGATAAAACGCCTTCTAAGCTATGTCGCAACAGAAACATCCGCTATGTAAGAGGATATATCTACAGGCCGATCTCGGACAATGTTTTAAGCATGTCTTCGAGACGTCTGGGGGACTCATAATCCTTCTTTGACCTCCATAGCGCAATCGAAAGGACGACTCGACATGTGCTCTCCGGTTGGAACGTTAGTTTGAATTTTTCTAGACTAGAAGAGCCTTGATTACGGCTTTTCAGCCTATTACGAGTTAACCGGTTTCGTACGACCATAGTGTGCTTTCTCCTGGAATCTTTTTCTGCAAAAACTCGACCAGAACACATGCATTTGACAGATAATACACTGTCCTCATGTATACAATACCAACTAACCAATCAATGAAACAAAAACCTTCTGTGCATGCTTAAATAGTATGTCGTCGAAAGGGAGAGATGAGAGAGGAAAGGAACGAATATGAGGACAAAATCAGGACATAATGAGCAGAAGAACAAAATCGTAATTTTCTTAAACAATTTCCTTTCGTCTTTCGTTACCATTTAAATTCGTGCTCGGATATCGACATCAGATTTAGGATTCTCTAATCCCCTGTGTCGTCTATCCTTCTTCACAGTTTATTTAATTTACTTAATCACAATGACGCTTGCAAACCACGGACGCTTCGAGCAAAAGACTCTTCCTTGTGACAACAGGGGGAGAAATCAAAAGAGATCGAGTTGGTGACAACACGCTGGGTATTTTAAAAGGATTAAATGTAGTAAACGTTTGAATGCTTTCTCGTAGCTGTAGGTAGCCAATTTTTTTTTTCATGCGAACCCCACCACAAAAGTTCGTAAACGTATCGTACCTTTAGTAATCTGGTTGGGCTAACAGTACGGTCTGGCACATTTCTGAAGGAACAATTTATTTATTTCTTCTTGTAGAGGAACAAAGTGTCATTTCAAGATGAAAAAAAAATTAGATATTTTAAAAATTTTAAAAATTTTAAAAATCAGTATGTTTCATATATAGCAAGTATTATCGGTATCATTGCTGTCAAAACTTATCACGCGATATTTAATAAAATGATAAAAAAATTGCCCCAAAATTCAATGCAAACTCATGTTAGCATGATGCTTGATATACACGGGGTTCAGCGAAATATTCCTCGTCTGCATTATACAACAAACATGGCCTCGTACATATCATGAATAAATTGCACATTCTCGCTAAATAAACTGAATGATGTATATTCATTCCCATCCTTTTGTTAGTTTGATTAAAACTGTATGAGAAAGAGCAAAAGGTAGTAAATTGAAGACTTTCCTGGTCATAATTCATTCAGTAATTTCTGATTGTACTTTCTCATTCCTGTTAACGGATGAGCAAATAAAAATATGAACAGCAATAATTGCGATTTGATAATACGAAAAATCCTGACTTAAACTTCTTTTAACTGTTGAATTAAACTTCAGCACGAAGTGAATGATTAAAGTGACTTAAAATTCATACATTGGACGTGTTTTTAATCTATTTCCGCATGAATGCAACTTGCCTGTAATTTTCTGTAAATTTATTCGTGACTGAGAGACACTTGATGGGAATAGTAGACAAGACAAACGAGGCCATGTTGACAGTTTATTGTTTCTACTAATGACGTGTGTTCACCTGTCAGTTTATGTTTTTTCAAGGAATAAACAAGTCCTCACAGAGCAGCACTTTCGCGTCCTCACGGAATTAATTGGTTGATTACCTTAAATTAAAAATCCATTATGAATGTCCCTCATTTTCTAGACGCGATTCGAACCAGGTCTTTCCAATCGAAGGGCAGTCATCTTGTTTTTGCGACTGCGCTACGGTGGTGATCGCAGCTGAGAGTAAGAAGATTAATGTCAATTTCTGTTAAATCTCCTCCCCTCCCCAAACAGTTACAATTTTTTCCCTCTGGTATAATTACTTATGGTAAACATCTCAGTTTTATTTCATCCTTATGTCTGTTCGATACGAATGAATAGAGTCTGATAAACAAATAAATTAAAAAAAAAGTATTGAAACTGTTCATAAAATAAAGTAAGATAAAAGCATGGGAAGGAATGGATGAATAGAGATCTTATTCTTCATTTATGTTAAACTAATATTGGCCGACCTTAGTATGGGAAACTAATTAATAAGTTGGAACAGACATCTGCGCTCTTTAAAGTGGACTAAATGCATGTATTAGTGTTATCGCCTTTGTACGAGAAACCATCGCATCGTTCGTCGAGTCTTGCATGACTAGAATGTGCTCTAATGAATTTCAGTATTCGTGAGGAAAAACATTAGAGCAAAACTTCTTGAATATTTTTTTATTTTCTTTCTTTTTATGGAAGTCCCACACAAAAAGTACAATATTCATAAAAGATTGGGAAAATAAATTTATTGCCATTTGATTTATTTACATAAGTGAAAGTTGGAACCGTTAGGAAATGTCGATGAATGCCATTCTAATGAGCAGAAGGGATGAAAGGAGAAAAAAAACTAGTTCGTTGAGTTGGAAGTTATTTGTTGTCTGAGTCGTGATAGTTTTGCCCTTTAATGGTTATGAAAATTTACGTCTTCTCAATAAAACCGTGAAGGAAGTAATGCTTCAATTTGTCAATGTAAGTTATGAAGGGATATTATTAATCCATCATTTCAAAGTTAAATATTTGAACTTTAATTAAAAGTTTTGAAATTGACCTGAGAGCATATGGCAATATAACATTCGACATCAGAGTTGCCTCGGTTAAAAGGCACTCACTCGGCTCAGGAGTTCGCCTTTTATTAGTGCTGTTTAGTAAGGTTTTACTGGCTTAACAGTTTCGAACTGTTGGTTCTCACTGCAAACGAGATAGAAACTCTGTAAATTGGCAAAAACTCCCGGTATTGAGAAAAGAGGTGTTTGTTTTATTCCGTAAGTTTTTGCTGGATCTCGGGGAGAGAATCATAATAGTCAACCTCCTAGATGGAGATGACACTTGACAGAACAGGGCAGGAGTACATTAAGAAGATAATCCGGAAAATGTTCCTTAAAGACATTCTTATAAACGTGGAAGTTAGTAAGGCTTTGGTCTTCTAGTAATCAAGGGATCATACCGCAGGCAACCAAAGTCGTGTACTGTTATCTAAAGTCATCAAGAAACATCCATGCCACAATTGAATTGAATCTAAAACATGTTCGTTGGAGAGAGCAGACTCTTTCTATCGACCAAACAGGTTGGGTAGATTTGCCTCGTATGGGTTTGGCTGCATTTAGAAAGAAACGTAATTAATTAAACTTTATAAAGCAGTTATATGTATAATCGCTTTACTTAATACGGATTGCGGTATAGTTTTAAAAAGGATAACTACCAGATAACTTAAATAAACGGGAAAATTATTTAATAGGAAATTTTCCCCATGGCGGGAAAAGGAATTGAAATATAAGTGCATGCAGACATAACAGAAAAATGAACACTGTGAATACGTATCACTGATTTGCATAGATCAGTACTCCCTGATTATACTGAAGTCAACGATGTGATTAGAAAATGGGTGACGTTTATCTTCGCCACAATGAAGATAAAGGTAATAACTCATGAGATCTGTTGAGATCACGGCGATGTAGCAATGTTTTACTTTACAGCAGTGTTTATATACTCTTTCCACGAGGAAGCTACATTTATGTAGACTAGTTTTTTTCCAAAGAACTCTGCTTAGAGGCGATAGTTTGTGCAACAAGACTACACTAGCTCATGATGTTTGCTGTTCCTCAGATTGTAGGTAAATAACCGAGGTCTTCATCCATTTTTTTTTCTCATTTTATTTTAAGAAGAAACTAAAGATATAACGCTGGCATCTACTTATGTTGGGCTGGAAAATAGTAATCTCTGACTCAATCTATATTGTATTGTACTCAATATATATTACTGAAACTGCCTACATTTTTCTTCCTTTGTGTGTGTGTGTGTGTCTTCAACGGAATTTAAACGTCCACAACGAAGAGCAAAATTCAAAATTGGATGCTGAAGTACAAGATTCTTGCTAAAAAAAAAAGAGAGAGTAAAGTCTTGCATAAAATAGTGCAGTTTCCACATGGAAATGTTATACAAGGAGGGCCGCGAAGTATTGTAATGTCGCCCTAATCGCAAAAGAATGGTCTACGTTTATTCCTGATATTGAGGGTAGTATTCCATAATGCTTCTCGTCTCATTTAATGAATTATATCTTTTTTTTTTTTTTTTATCATGTCGCAAAACTAGTACATTCGGCCGTGCTGCTCTATGCAGACTCATGATAACGTTGGTTAAATTTTCTGTTTCTTGCTTGTATTCAATTCACTTCATACTAAGGATGCCCTTAATACCCGGGCGAGAATTTTGTATCAAATACTTTTTATGATTACTTAAATTATCCGTTGTTTATTCATTTTTAAAACATGTCTGTTTACAAATATCCAGGTGACAATACGATACTTCTCTTACTTCGATAGAGGCGAATTCACTAATTACATTCAGAATTTACGTGTTTTTTTTCAGTATCATATTTAATGAAAGAATGTTTGGATTTGCTGGTCAGTCTTGTATCATAGACACCGATCTTGAAGCAAAATTCTAATTATTTTATTCTAACGAAGTCTATCTTTTTGCATATTCGGTAGTAACAGGACAATTGACAAAAAACGTGAAAAGTGTGTACTATTTCTGTGTGTGGATAACATTCTGGAAGTAGAGTAATACTTGAGATACATTAAAAATGGATGCTGAAGTGGGAGGAAACTTACAGTATTATAACGTATAGCAACTCGCTCAAAACAAGCTTCCATTGCTCTCTAAGCAAATGTCTTTCCCCTGTCTTGGGAAATTTCGAGGTGCCATGGAATTACCGTAGAAAAGATATGCAGCCGAAACTGAACATCTGCTTGAAAAGAAGCAAAGGTCATTAATTCATATAACTATACGAAATTTGCCTTTAATTTATTTCTGCCATATTACTGAAACTACCTACATTTTTCTTCCTTTTGTGTGCGTGTGCGCGCGTCTTCAACGGAATTTAAATATCCACAACGAAGAGCGAGTGTTAGTCGACTTGTTTATTTGCAGTCATGGAGAAGCCCGGGATTTACTGTGACAGAGTGTCGATTACAAAGAGAATTTCATCGCCACACGAACATTTTCTGAAAAACTCTAGAAATAAGTCATTTCCTGATATTACTGGTAGTGGATGCTTAAATCGTTGAAGAATATATGAAGGGTTGAGGAGTAGTGATGGCAGAATCTTCAAACCATTAGTGCTAGTTTTTTATTTTTATTTTTTTATCGGGGATTTTACCGAGACGGTACTTAAAGTTTGTTTTGGCCGACGCTTTGAATGATACAGTTATCATATTGTAGTCAAGAAATACGGAAGAGGTTGCGATAACGATTCGTCTACTTCCCTCTTTTATGTGTTCACCCAGGGTGAGTCATAGAGGAAACTATCGAGATGGTCATCTGTGTGTGTGTGTGTGTGTGTGTGTGTGGCTAGTGAGTCATTCTCTGCCGTACTATCACCGCCCTTCCCTTTAGGGCTACGCGGAGCTCGCACTGCCTGCAAATGGCGGACATCGATATTTATTACCGTCTATAAAAACGGAAATTGAATTACTCATGTAAAACTCTAGGCGAAGGTAGCATGTCTCGCCTCGCGCGCTGACCTGGTTGGGTGAAACTATGTCGTTGGGGTGTTGTCCTAGAACCAGTTGGCAAGAATCCAGAGGCCGCCACCTGCGAGCAACAGTTAACGCCATGTTTCAGACGATCACACTTCCCCAGCTGTTAGTGACACTTTCAGTGTCGAGTGTTGAGAGTGCGAACAGCGTACTTTAATAGACCTCAGAAATCTGTTCGGGGTGGCATTCCCCACCACCTTTTCGTTTAACCTGGCAGGTTCTGCAACACCATCTGCACATTATTTTTCCAATTAATTTTCCTGTTTCAATTTTAATACATCTACACCGCTTCGTTAATTTGATTTTCCTCTTTGACGTATTTTACGTCTTTGCTTACCACCCAGCACGACACGTGCAAATCTACTGTTTCCTGATGCTTCACTTGAATAATCGCGAGAGGAAAAATTCCGCCTCTCTACCTACACATTTCTTTCAGCCTTGTAGGTCTAGCTGGTTAGGCCTGGACGACCTTGCCCGAGGGACGATTTTTGTTGTTCATTGCAAGATAGAATGGGCCATTATTAAAGAGTTAGCTGTTGTTATGGAAGAATCATTCCCCCCTCCCCCGTTTCCTCATTCTGATCACATATCCTCGTTAAATGACGACAGAAAGAAAATTCTTCAGTCACGTGATTTACCGTAGACGGATTCTCGCAACAAAAACGAATCTACTTGGTGAATCGTGTTTATCTTTTATAGGCCCTTCTGAGATACGAAGGTATTGTGTTTCCACAATTTGAAATCTGTGGAGGAAGGAAACCGTGGAGGGAAAGGAGGTCACGACTTTTACTACATTTCAAGGTTATCAGTTCACAATTCCATTGTAAGCTGCAGTGGGTTAAAATCTAGTGGAAGATATTTCTCCCGGTGCATATGCTGATAACCTTGACATTTATCTCACCTGCTTCAGAAGCTCATCTTGTTATTCACATTTTCAGGCCCATCTTTGGCAAACTACTCGTAATTCACATAGTAAATTGTTTGAAAATTATTATTGTATGCGTACAGTATCGACATTGTCAAAATTTAATAAGTATCTGTTTAATTTGGAAAGAAAATAAATATTTGATACATTTAATTTAACCAAAAAAAAAGGATATAACTATTTATATGTGTATATAAATTTCTCTCTCGCACACGACAGGTCATAAAACTATAACAAAACTGATGTGGGGTTAAGGAGAAAGAAGGAACCTACTGATGTGTTCCGTGACGTCATGGAAGTTGTACTTCTTGAAAAACATAGTACGAGAAAGACTGCTTCCAAAGATCAGCGGAAAATGGAATGAAAGATTATGGCAATAATTATTCAGATAGGCATGAATTTGGGCAAGAAATGAATGTTGACGAACAGCTGCTTGTGCTTTTACGTAGGTGTTTGCTTGTCAGTATACTTGTCAGCTGTTCGTCAGAAAAAAGTATAGTTGCACCCATGAATGTTTCATGCATTCTAAACAGTGAGAACAGTACTGTAAGGTTTGAAAATTTAAGATTTGTCTAACATTAGAATAATGTTAACAGTTTTACAGGTGAGGGTATCGCGAAGGGAAAAGGATACCAATTTTTGGAGGTTATGGATGTGGTGCTTTTGGCCCTAGAAAGATTAAGGTCAATGCGCGAAGTGAAATTAGATCTTGATTGAAGATCTGAATATTATCAAAATCAAAAATAAGAGGAAGTGAAGTGAAATAAGACAACATCGTGTTTTATTGGAAATGGAATTCAATAGACTGTCCTCGTTGGGAAAGGAGAGAGAGAGAGAGAGAGAGAGAGAAGTGGAATCTCTGAAGATCAGAATTTGCGCCTGATCTTGCATTTGTTAGGAATACTTGACTCGTTTGAAGAGGTGTGTTCTGCATTTGACCTTTTCACAAATGAATTTGAATTTGTTGATTTCTTTTTACGGGTAAAAGACAAAGGGTAGTACAAAGTCCGGACTTTTGACTTTAATTTATTTTTTACTTTATTTATTTCATTTTTTATGTACATCCCAGCAAAACTGAAGTGCGCTTAGTACCATCTATAGAATAAGGGTTAAATAATTTATATTTGCTGCTGTAAGGGAAAAACATGGAACTTTTTCAGGATTTTCCAGTAGGCCACTAATAATAAGCAAGGTGTGATTTCATGCGCCATGCGGAATTCATCCACCCCAAAAGAAATATCCCTGCCCAAAGTGAGATTCGAACGACTTATTGACTGAGAAGCCGAAGAGGAGTCCACTCTGCCCTGCTATGAGATATGCACTTAGAACTACTTTGGCACATTTGTTGAACAACAAAGGTGTGGACAGTGGTCGGGGGTGGGGGGGTTTGTAGTTGGAGGGGCGAAGGTCATCACTTCAGTTATTCGTTCGGAATAAATATTTGCATTGCGAGAGCGAAAACAGTAATCAGGCCATCAAAAGGACGGAGATTGCCGCTCTGTTGCCAGAGCACATGACGTCCTCTGGCAACATAACAGAAAAATAATGTGCTATATGAATAGCGCATTATTTTTTGGTAATCCCGTACGCGACTTGTTCAACCTGGAGTATGTTAGCATCGTGGTTGTACAGAAAGTTGATGGGAAAGAAGAAACTACGAGTTTTAAGGCCTGTAGAATTGTACTCGTTAGGCATACTTACGCGAGGCTATTCCGAAAGGCAAGAAATAAATAAAGAAGAATCTGTTTTGTGAGTTTGAAGTTGAACTGTGAAGGGGTGTTGAAGAGCTGCTGCACGTATTTCGAAGAGAATGGGGGAATTATCGACGCAAGTTCTCATGCACAGTGACGATTGAAATATTTGTAAATAAAATGCGAGTAGCAGAAAAGAGTGAATTAGTGAAAGACAGATCGTTAATCACTTACCTTCTCTCTTTTGCACTGAGATAAGTGTTTTTAGAGAGCTCTTAGGGTCACGCTCAGCTGAATATGTGAACAATATTCGAATATTCAGTGGTTGGAGGAATTTGTAATAATTTGTTCAGAGGTGAAATGCCGCCTTCAGCGGAAGAGAAAACTTATTTCTCGTAAGTTTTGGAGCGCATTTAGACGAAGAAAGAAAGGTTGGAGGTTAGAGTTATCCAAACAGGAGAAATCTTATCTCATTTAGAGGTTTGAGTGTTGTCCAATAGGTAACAACTAGAAGAAAGGGGTTCTTTATGTGAGAAATAAGGCCGCGTTAAATTTTACTAGCATCATTGAATTCGCATTGAACAATGGCTTGAAAATCAGATTAAAATTTTGAATTGTTGCGATTGATATTCTGGAAATGTTTGGTGATTCGTATAGTGTAAGGCTTGTCACACAAGAAAGGGTAGTCCGATGTACTGTCATCATCAGAAGGATTGATAGAAAGAAGAAACAGAGTAGGTAAAAGAATAGAGCCTTGCGGAGCACCAACATTTGTTGAATGCTGGTGTACTCGCCCTGTTTTACTGGGATATTATGTGTAGTTTGAATAGTTTATACAAATAAAACTGTTGGTTCTGGTTTTGAATGTTTTTCAAGCTGATTTAAAATTTGCTCTGCATATTTCTTCATTTAACACGTTAAATGATATGAAGGCAGTGACAATACGGATTGGTACGTGGAGATTGTCTCTTTTAAATTTCTTATGTTATCGTTTAATAGGCAATAAAATCCGGGTAATTCTTAGAATACGAAATAACAATAGCGCAGATGAGCTGGTCCAAACATAAGAATCGAATGAGCACTGAAGGAGACAAAATGTGGAGGAACTTTAATTATCATAATGCTGATTGGAAAACTCTTAGTAAGGTAAAAACAACACCACTAATAGGTTTTGGGTGTGTTAAATTATTGCTTTCTTCAACAACACATTGGGTGGTAGCACACTAAAAGAAATTATTTTAGATTCGTATTCGCTAATTACCGTTATTGCCTTAACGGCCTGCAGATTTTAGAACCCTTGGAAGTAAGCCACCACAGTGCACGAGCAGCTAAAAATGATTTGGGAAATAGCAAAAGTGCATTTTCCAGGAAGCAAACCTTCCTTTAGTGATCAAAGTGAATGTTTACATTTCACTGAAACTTGACTCAATTGGACTAAGAAATTTTCTACAAACGGTCTCTTGGCATCTGCTGTTAAAGATTAACAACGTTGAACACGACTGCAAAGAATTTAAGAATGTATTACAGGAAAACGCCAATAAAATTCAGCACTTTCAATGATGGCTATAATAAAACAAATAACATAATGGTAGAGTAAATGAATTATAACCTATAAATAGCAACTAAGAGGAAGGCGTAGCATAGATGTTTACAGATTCTCGTAGGATTCTTATGCATATAAAAGAAGAGTGGTGTAATATACTACACTATTATAAAGATAAGAATCACAAATAATCAGATTTATGAATAAACCGAACGATATTCAAATATGGAAGTTTCTGTAAATGGGAAACAGACGTTGAAGAGATCGTACTTTTAAAATGGACCAGCAAAATTGAGCATAAAAAATGGAGTTGCATTCCGAGGATTGTGAGAAGCTGAAATATATCCAACGACGTATGAGTGCACGTGGACTTTGTGGATAAATTTAAGGGACGTTTTTGGTTTATTTAAAGGTAAAATGACAAGGAATAAGTGTTTTGATTATTAATACATGACATTTTAGAATAGTCGAAGGTGATGGGATATATCTCGTGCCGAGAATATCGCTGTCAGTGTTTACGGGCTTCAGAAACATTTTTCCTCAGGTTTATTTATTTTTTTATCTATTGACATAGGCTTCGTAAGAAACAACGGCTTTTTTTGAATATGATTCTATTTTACGAATACTAAGAATATTCTCTTTCATAAGTGCCTCGGTAGCGTCGAGGCCTTTGATTAAAAACTGAGTTAAAATCTCTAGGACGCTAGGTATCTTTAAAACGGCTTTTCATACGAAATCACTTTCATAAGGATGCGGTTGAGTTTTCTCCT
Source organism: Typopeltis vanoorti (assembly GCF_054136105.1). Classification (NCBI taxonomy): domain Eukaryota; kingdom Metazoa; phylum Arthropoda; class Arachnida; order Uropygi; family Thelyphonidae; genus Typopeltis; species Typopeltis vanoorti. The sequence goes on along the minus strand of NC_143555.1, from coordinate 66,387,586 downwards.
CCAATGAAGAGATAACGTGGTCCGATAATATATGCCATGACAGACTTTCGAGATAGGATTAAAATCCTATCACGACATGCGTTAGGTTTATAGATTGTATTCTTCTGGATGAGTTGTCTGCTTTGCTTGATGACCAATCCCGAGTGTCAGCGAAGAAAAATCCTCCACCTTCCTATAACACTGGCTAACTGACCTTCATTTGAAAAATACGTATGTATAGAGGTTTTAAACCCAGAAATTTAGGAAGCCAAGTTACTTAACTGGCCACCACGCTTGATATGTTACTCGATAGCTTAACATTGTTGTTGGTCTGTAATAATTGCTTGTCCTCTTCTTTTGGGTAACTGTAGCCAGCTTTATTATTCTGCTTTACCTAAAAAGACTCGTAAGTTTACTTCTGAATTTTGACGAAAAAATTTGGGATATATTCTTTGTACAATGACACGTGATATGGCTTTTTTTTCCTGTTAAAATAATGGATTATTATAGTTTTCCATTGTTTCTTGTGGTTTTTACTCTCATTGATATCTATAGATAAAACAGACTTTTACGACAAAAACTAAACTTCAGTTCCCAGTGAAAGCCAAAAGTACCACGCACTTGCAATGAAATAGGAACTCGTGCTATCCAGCTACTGTTCGACTTGCTGCACGCTGGCTCTGAAGCGTTTAAATATCAGGCTTCGAGATTTTATGTTCTGTGAAAGACTGCGTTCTTGAAATAACTTCATTGTACTTTCTCTTAGGCGATTTTCCACTCTACCAGGGTACCGATGAAGCAGACTTTTTCTTTCGTGCTTCCAAGTGTTCATTAAAGTAATGTAAGTTTACGAGTTCGTTGTTCGAATTGTATAGCATGGCTGATGAGACACCCCAAGTACCCATTATGTTCGTAGTCCAACTTATTTGTGGTTAAATGGAAGTCCCGTGCTTTTCTAGCTTTCATATGGCGTGCACTTAGGATGATTATTTGTTTTTATCTCTTCTAGTTTTTGCTGCTTGATTGTTTCTTCTCTCCAATTAAAAATTTCACTAAGTAGAATGTTTATCTGTTACGGCGATTTTTAAGGGCTGGGAAGGGCTATGAGAGCATTCATCTCATATCCATTTATTGAAAGAATTATTTATTAATATGGCTTCCAATTTCTACTTTGATATTTAGATACTTTAAAGCTTTGAGCTCATTATAATAGAAGAAATGTAGGATCCATATTAATGACAATAAAAAAAAAAGTGAAGGCTCTATTGAAGGATGATTGTCATGCATTTTATTTGACATCCAATTTTTATTGAACCGATTGAACATCATAAGACAACGTATTCTAAAGTTAGCTAATTTACTGAAGATAGATATATCGATCTTCTCCTTTGGCAAAGAGTGTATGACCTGTTTGTCGTGAATTTCTAGAACTTCTTGAAATAAACTTTTCTTTCGTTTCTCTCAAAAAAACTCATCGCATAAAATTTCATGAAACGGGTGTCTTCTTGCTATTTCTCATGTTTATATGGAATCAGTGGAATCATGCAAGAGAACGTATAGACACCTACCAAGCATGAGTCTTTAGCTCACCTATGTGACCTTGAACTGTGATAGAGAGACTGACTTCCTTGTACATCACTCCACTGTGAAGGTGACATCTCCTTATTGGCGAAGGGGAAGCTGCTGATCTATCACGAGTACTACATTAATGTAAACACAGGGGGGGGGAGTTCTTTATTGTGTTTGTTAGTGCCATCGTCTTATTCATCCTTCTGCTTCACCATAGAAATACGTTTTGCTTCCTCAGTAATTCATCTGCGCATATATAATAACAATTCGGTTGCTTCTTTGGCAATAATTTTTACTCTGAAATCTGAATGTGGTTTGGTGGATATAGCAACGATGTAATGTTTCATTTAAATCAAGAATTCTTAATTTTCATGGAGTTCTTTTTTCATAATTTCCCACCTCTCGCGCTGGTGATATATAATATACTATTTTAAATATAGACCACTTTATATTCAATATTTCCGAAGTAATATTATAAGCAGTATTCAAATCTGCTTGAGTACTAGATCAGAGTTGAGTGTTTTTGCGAGTAGGATCAAAAGTACGAGTATGCACCGGGAAGAACATAGCACACACTTTTGCCCACTTCCCCCTCCCCTCAAATGGAGAAACGTCTACAGTACTGAAGGCTTCCAAGGTTTATAGCAACTCATTAACAATATGTTCGTCATAAAATTGCTTGACGAATTTCCTGAAAGATCTGGTTTTGTGTGTAGATGTTTCTAATATTTAGTCGTTTTCCTTGTTCGTTTTGTGTGAATAATTTGCAATTTCAGGTTGTCGTGAGATTTTGCATGAAATCATCATCACTTAAAACTGGTCCAGACAGACTGGCACGTAAACACTTCTATTAAATGCTCGACCTTGGATTTACACTTATAGAGAGAACAAGGTTGACAAGAAATATCTTCAGAGTAATGGTATCTTATCTTATAATGTATTCGTGTGGTGGTGATAAAATGGTTCTTGTCAAACGCTCGAATCTTTCAATGACTTCTGTTTCTTGCTCAATTTTTTTGGTTTTTATATTCATATTGCATATATTGAAGATCGTATTATATCTTCATTGTATTTTCATCACATTATGGTCATTTTTCATATTTTAATCGTATTTTATACTTTCACTGTACTGTGATCTGCATCATTATATTCTCATTGCATTATCTTCATTTTTCCTATTAATTATGTAAGATGTATTATGATTTTCATCTCATCATACCTTCAGTGTGTTATGATCTTCATAGATTTTCACATGTCATAAAAATCATCATACGAAGATCCAAATTTTATGTTTCATTGTATTATGAAATTCATTAATAAGATGGCTATAATAAGATGATAGTCATCTTATTAATAGCCATATTTTTTATATCTTCGTCTTATATTTTCATCTTCTTATGCAAATCTTCTTATGCATCTTCTTAATGCAAATATATATATATATATATATATATATATATATATATATATATATATATATATATATATATATATATATATATATCCTCATATTTTCATCGTATATCTTCATCTTCTCGTCATTGTGTTATGCTTTTGATCATATTTTCATCCTGCTATCATTTTATTTTATATCTTCATCGTATCACGATCTTGGTCCTATCATATTGTCAGCCAGTTATTATCTTGGTGTTATCGTTTTATTTATTTTATTTTTTTTTAAATGTGCATGCTATCCACTTTTCATCGTTTTTTTTAATCTTTTATAGTTTATTATCATCTAATCTGATAATTTACTTTTTTATGTTTATGAAAATGCAAAACAATATTTATTTGACTTTTTCCTTAATCTGGAAATAGTTTTGAACAAAATTAAATTGTACAGTCTATACGAGAAAGGAAATGGAAATATCTAATCTAATAGAATATATTTTTTTATTGGTTGGAATTGTTATTTACCTCATAAAATGAGATCAGTTATGAAACTTAAGAGGGCCAAATTATTTTAATGAGATATCGATTACCGATTATGCAGGAACATAAGACTTTTTTTTTTCTATTGTAGAGTTGATTAGCCACAGCATAATAAAGCGAAAAAATAATGTTGGGGCCATATTTCTATAGGAATACTAAAAATCGTTACTTCATAAACGCCGGTGTATGAAAAGCTTTCTAAATATGGGATTTTTCAGAGAAATAGGATTCGCTAATTAACGTGCTGCTGACACAATTCTGTATGTTAAACTATCTAATAAAGTGGGTTTACAAGCATTTAAGGAGGTTAGGTATAAAGGAACGAGTCTCCATAGCTTAGTCAGTTTCGATAATGCTCTTCGATGGTGGTAAGAAACTGGGTCCGAATTCAGTCTAGGACGCGAAGCGCCTTTATCAGGACTTTTCAATCGAAGTTGAGTTAGTCAGTCTCGTACGGTGGAAGGGGGGGGGGATTACTCCTCTCGAAAACTTGGATTTTCCATCTTGCAATCAGACAAAGCAGGCAGGTGGACATACAAAGCATATTTATAGGCAAAGGACTAACCACCTTATCCTCGAATTATGGTGAGAGAATTTGAGGATTCGTGGAAGGTCGTAGGCGCTTAAGAGCCTGTTTGAACCACTGATGATGATGATGATGATATGTAGGAACAGCCAATAGAACGTTAAGACATGGTTCATTCTCCCTGCAAGAATCCATTTGGCGCTACTTTTCACTCGTTCAGAATGACAGTGGTGTATATGTGAGAGAGAGAAGGAAACACATAACTAGGAACGCTGTCATTCTGGAATCCTGTACAGTAAAACTGTGCTAGCATATCCATATTGCAATGATTATCCTCGTGTGGATAATACCTGCGTTTGATTATAGGTGAGTTATCCGTTTTCTTAGATGGTAGAGTTATTCTGCTACGAAACCTGCACTTTCCACTTCGTAAAATAAGCAAACTGGCAGAGAACTCACAAGAATCCACTTGATGTTAACTTTCACTCAGCCCCGTTATTAGACCGCGACAGACCATCGATATAAAAACGTGAAAAATAGGGTAGGATGAAAACGATTATCAAATACAGTAATAACAAATAATGCGAACAGGATAGATTTTTAGAAAGAAAATTACGGCATCTTTGAGGGCGGTAATCGCGAAAAACTTAATCTTTGGCAAATCAGTGGCTTACAGTTCCTGTTTCCACAAGGAACTTGTTATTCGTGAGGTCTCTTTTCTGGCCGTTGTTCAACACACTACAATGTTTATTTTGGTTCTTTAGCAGAATAATTTACAGTAATTTCTTTATCAGTTTCCTTCAATCACCGAATGGAGAGTGCAACGCCCTCTGTTGACAACCTATTCATGGCATTTCAGTCCATTAAGTGCCCCTTAAACTTTTACTTCTTGCTGTCAAAGACGACAGAACCCAGACAATCTCCATTATCGTCTCCCTTCCCTCTAAATCCAACCAGCTGCTTCTTGTAATCAAGAAGAAACTCCCCGGACACCTGAAGGCACCAGTGTGGCTTGCTGCTCGCATCGTTTCTTTCGCTGATATCGACCCGCAACTAGCGATCGTTGCAATTTTTCATGCCGTCACTGACGTCCGCGTAACGAGCCTATCGCAAACCAGTTACTCTGAGCTGGACATGTGCTGTCCAGCTTCCCACGTCGTTGTCGATTTAGACGCGACACTGAAAAACTCGGTGGTCGTTTTAAACTTAAAACTGATTAAATGTTTCACTTGTCCGTGCTATTAGGTTGTTCGGGATTCTTAGTTCCTTGGAGGAATCCTAGGGGGCGCCAGTAGCCAAAGCTAGAGAGCGTCATGAAGGAATTTTGTAAGGTAACGCACGATTCTGTCTGTGTTCCAATTAATAGTTGACATGTTCTGTGAGTGGGCCATTTTTTCAAAGCAATTTTTTTTCTTTCATTCTCAAATATAACTGAAGTCGATGACTGCTGTTCTATTTTTAGCTTCTGTATGCAGTTTAAATACGATATTTTCTGAAATAGTGTGTATTTACTCTGGTTACGGAGACGAACTTTGCCTAAAATAATGTGTACTGCTAAGTGGCTCCATCTATCGATAAAGTTACCAATTACTATCCTTTTTATCGATCCATAGCTTGTCTACTTTGAAAGAACAAATCGCTAGAGGTGTCGGGAGTAATTTCGGCCTCTCATCCGCGAAATGAAGTCTCGCAAACATGTTCTTTTAAAAACTTTTTATTTTGTTTTTAAAAATGCATTTTTAGTTTTTAGGATACACGCTGTAGAAGTCATCTTTCGGAAAATGATTTCGTTCACTTTCAAACTGTTACACAAAAATGAAGGATGGACAGAAGAAGAAGAAAACTGAGTTGATTAAACTTTCCAGGAAATAAAGTAGAAAGAAAGTACGAGAGGAACATTTTGCCTCGCTTGTGTCTTAAACGTTCTCTCCTGCAAAATTTTATAATGAACCTTTTTATCTTTCTCTATAATAAAATAACTTCTCTTGTTCACTGCGATATTTCTCACGTAATTCTACATGTTTCCGTCGTAGCAATCGGTTTAGCATTCAGCTCACATGTTACGTTGCCAAGAACGAAGTAGGCCAACCATTGTAGTTCAGCGTACTCGGAATGTAATTTACGCACATTCCCTCCACTCGTTCTTATAACTTAGTGGCTGAACGCGAAGTTTGAAACAAAGTATTCGAAATTTCCGGTATTTTGAATCGAAAAAGAAAATAAATCAATTAGATCTTTTAGCGCGCTACGTGAGCCGATACTCTAGTCTCCAAATTAAATAAGGCGTAGCTCTGTGGCCAGCCTTATTTCTTCCATAACACAAAGAGCATTGTAAGATGATTGCATAATCCCAGTGCAGATTTAGTTTGTTTTTCTTTTTAAGAAAAAAATAATAATAATGTGCACTAAATGCTTCAAAATGTGCATCTAACGTACTGGAAATCCTGTTTATTCCGACATTCACTAATGCTAAGCCTAGTCGTTTCAAAATTAGTGGCATTCGCTAATTACACAGTAGTTAGTATGCTTTACGGTGCAGATAATTCGAAGTCGTTGCTTACTCTTGAGAGTTTAAACTCCATTATAATTTCTTTATCCTCAGAGGTCATTTTATGGATGACCGTGTTATACCATTTGCGGACACAGAACTCCACGGTAACCTTATCACCTATTAGAGGGCGTATGCGGACGCAGCTTTTTTGCGGGCTGACAAAAAGGAGCCTCGCGAATCAAGTTGCATCCGGAAACGCTGTGGTGAGTGAATAACGTTGTCTGCATACTGAATTCATTACTTTGATGGGTTACCGAATTCCTTCCGTTGTTATCCGACGGGCTGTACTCTGTATCATTGTGCACTGTTGTCATGGGCTGCGATGCAAGTCGTGCATTTTAATTTTGGTATATAAAAAGGGAGGGGCTTTTTTTTTTTTAAGTTGAATTTGGTGAACCAGGTCTCCCATTTCTCCACTGAGAGTCGCATCTTTGCGTTTAGATTTTTGCAAAAGCCGGATGAGTTTCAAATGGTGTACCACGTGTCTTTCCCAAAACATTCTACTTGTAATAAACACTTCCCCATTTTGAGAATTATGTTCACCTTTACATGCCTGATGTTTACAATATATAACTAGGCAGTATCCAATAAAATACAATGCGAAGTTTAGTTCGCATTGTATTCGGTTTGGCGTTGCTGTTGTTTGGATTTGTGGAGAAGTCGAAGGCATTGTTAAAATAGTTGGATGCAATTTAACGCCGTTTGTTTGGAAAGTCAAAATTTTGGATTCCGTCTTCGAATTAATCAAGGTATTCAAATTTTGCATGTCATTTGTGATCGGTGTTGTTCGTTAGAATTATTATTACGTAAATAAGACGAAATGGAATGTAGGGTACTTAGATCAGCATGATAATGCACAATAGTACCAACTGATGCCATGCTTATATAAATTCTTTGTCGTATTAGTTTAGCTTATAGAGTTTTGTGTTGCGTGTAACATTAATTTCTAAATCTTTTTTTTTTTGTTTGTTTCTTCTTAACCTTGCTTTTTTACTCTTTTGATAATTGTAATTATTACGAAAGGCACAAAACTAAACGTCTATTGTTTTCTTTGACCATTCTTTTGAGAACCTCAGAAGCGGTCACGATTTTCTCTCTTATTGACCTTGTAGGGAATAACAAGGTCAGTACTTTAATGATATGTTCTTGTCTGTTTTTCCAGAAAGAACATTTATGTAACTTACTATCTAGTTGTAAACACACACACACACACATACACACACACACACACACACACACACACACGAGCTTCTCTTGGCTTTGAGTTTTACAGATCGAAAAAACAGTGGTGCTAGCCAACTTTCTTGCAGGATGTTATAAAAATTATATTTTTAATTATTGGTCGATCGGTGAAATATTAATATCTTTCTTATTTCCATCAGCTTTACTTATACGTTTGGTGAAAACAGAACAATTTGCTTCGTTCATTTGATCAAAACGAATTCAACTTATTCAACCATGTGTTTCACTTGTAACAGATTATTTATTGTGATGTCATGGCACGTGCTTTTATATTTAATTTTTGCAGTCGAGAATACGAAATAATGTCATTAAATATTATTTAAAGCCACTTATTTAACCTATTCAATATAACAGCAACCTTATTATGTTTAGTACAGTCATTTTATCACACTCGTTGAGGCTTAAAAAAAGGAACGTACGTTAAAATACAACATTAGAAGAGAAATAGCTAATTTATGTTTCTAACACACACGCACATAGAGTGTATGCAAACAAGTGATCTAAAATGATGACTATCGACTTGTTTTTTTTCCCTCTTTATCTCTAAGCCTGGGATAATTGCGATGCCTTCGTATTCATTTGTAAATGCTTGCTTGGTTGTTGAACGCTGCTGTCTTCGTATTTCTGGATCATCACGAGAGGCTCTACGTGTACGACTCCGAGAAATAACTGGCATCATTGTGTGCCAGTAAAGTCCTTTAATTGCGAATTCTTGTTGACAAAGCCGCAGTCAATTTAAAATACAAACGGATGAATATAGAGGACTTCGAATCCGACACCAAACGCATGAAATCCGAAGATGATATTAGCATTAAAAATAATATTTAGTGCAGATTGGCCTCTCCTCTCATTTGATTAGTGTATTTAGGAGCGATCAAAATGTAGATACTCTCCAATCATAAAATTATCGGCAGAATTGCGGAAGTTCAGTTTTCTCCATCAGGAGTATCGTGTTTCATTCGAACACATTTATCGTATTCAGAATTTAATCGACGACACAGAGGGGACAGAATGTTTTATTATTTATTTATTTATGTGAATTCCACCCACGAAATGTCGCAAACCTATCGTACGCGATACCGTTAAGTTGGGCTGTTTGGGATAATCCAGAAACTTAGCCTTGGAAAAACATGGAATTTCTGCAGCGGATTAAGCGCGTATATTTACTTCTATGTGTGCGTTTTTTTACCCTCTACGGGGAATAAATATAGCATTTCGATTAATATCAGCATTTTGCAGAAATAGAAATACTTGGGACCAATAAAATTATATAATATTTTCTTCTAGAAGAATGTTTTGGTTAAAAAATATTTAGGTTAAGAAAGTTTTAAGTTAAGTGATGAATTTCCGTGAATTTCTTTTTTACAATAATAAAAAAGCCTAAAGACAATTATGAAGTTATATAAAGTATAACAATCAAAGTCTTCAAAAGTATTATAAAGTATTTGTTACACGCAAGTTGTAAAATTTTGTCTCACTAAATAGCGCTAGAAATAATATATATATATATATATATATATATATATATATATATATTAAAATAAATTTTAGTGGTTATTATTCTACGCCAGACTTAAGACAAGGATTTTAACTTGGAAAATGAATAAGTTCTAGAATTTTACTCTCGTACCAGATGGTACCGAAAGCCTCTTAATTGCTTTCACACCACCTTAAAAGTACTTACAGGAATTAAATTAAAAATAGATATGAATGCAATTGTAAAAAAAAAAAAATGGAAGAAAAACAAGGTGCCGTTTTTATATGTTCAAACTTCTAGGATAGAATTGAACCTCGCATTACTGGATTACGAGTATTTATTTTTGCATGCCCAGAAAAGTCCAAGGTTGGCGATGTTTTGTAGTCTAAAAGCCAGATTACGCAATGATTATCCTGTGGCCTCCCTTCTTTGAGAGGATTGCAACTGATTACGAGGGAGAGATGACTCAAGGTGGTTTCCCGTTGCCTTCCTTGCCATAAGGATTTATGGCTGTAGCCGTGTGTGTTCACGGGACCGGTTTTCCCGTTTTGAAGGATTAAAAAAACCGGAGTTACCGGAGAAAACACCCTCCATCTCCGTATGAGACCGCTAAATCATCTTTAGGCGAAAGAGACGAGATAAAGGTTCCTGACGTCATGAACGGGAATCGAATCCTGGGCTTTCCGACTAAAGGACTTCGTTTATACTGAACGAGCTACGGAGATGCCTCGTGAAAGTTCATAATCCCGATGAACTTCGTGACGTTCTTCAAATCGAAGGAAGGAAACTTTGTGGTGTTTTTCAAGTGGCGGTTAGATTCCTTGAGTTCATATGCGGCTTATTTGCGTGTCTATCTACAAGTGGAATGAACTTGACAGAAAAGGAAAGGACGTTGGACCACTATGCGTGATGATCATTCAAAACAATCACGAGCCATAACGTACACCACATTTTTTATTTAGGAATTTATTCCACCAACTCTGCAACGAATAAATGATATTTGCATTCATTTACTCTAGCAGCGCTAACATCCTGGAAGTCTCATCGACCGCATTCTTAGCTGATGGTGGAATATTATTGCATTGCGTTCAGTGCCGTGTGGAGTCTTCGCAATGTCAGAAGTTAAACTGTGCGCAAATATAAAAATTCCTATTAAACTCGATGTAATTAACTTAATATTACCAAGAGGACTTTCAGGATGTGGATCCGCGCAGTTGTCTCTAATAGTTGAAGAGTTTCATGAAGTCGGCAACGCAGATACGAGTCGTCGTAGCGAAACATGGGGAATTGGTGTGGACCAAATAACGGAGCATCCTTAAAGTTCCATCTTGAATGTCCACATGAAAATGAGCAGGCTGTGTGCACGTTCACGATTGCAAAGTGTGTGTCGTGTTTCATACAGAAATTCTAATTACGGAATGTTATTTGGGTCACCGTACCAGCTAAAGTGCGTTTTGTAACCCCTTCCATATTCACAACCCATTTTCCCGGAGACTTCCTTGCAGATTTACGCAAAAGGACGCCTCAAAACTTGCTTCGAGTTCCTTTAATTAAATGTTATAATTAAAAATAAATTAAAAACTGTAACGCCGAACTGAAAAAACAAAAGGAATAAATAAATGTACAGTCCTAAAATAATGCTTTTAGTAAGGTCATTATTATTATTATTTGGATACCACTCGTTATTGCAACTTTGCTATTAAAATTATCCTTTTGAGATGACCCGATAAATTTACATCGAGATTCATAAATTCCTTCACATTCGTCCAGCGCGAGGAACTTTTATTGTCATTTCAAATCATTAAAAACCACCCAAACCGAATGAATTCTAATGCATATCCTGAATCCAACGTTTTATTAAATTCCATCCACAAAGCGGCTTTATTATTATTCATGGTTTCCCACTTTTTCCCATTTTGCCCCTGAAAATCGCCCAGTTAAAAAAAAAAAAAAAAAAAAAAAATGTAAGTGACTCGAGGAATTTTTGCAATGATTCCAAACACTGAATTTCAGTCATATCTGTCCAATCAAAACAATGCGTACAGACGGACCAAACGAATGAAAGAGACTACGAACTTATTTTGATAGACCTTCGTCGTATATTGATGAAGTAGCATTATACGAAGGTGTATTCGTAAAGAATCCGCAAAATATTTATTAAAGTTCACACACACTGTGAACAATACAAAAAGTGCACCGTTTCTTAAATAAAATTTCTGATTTTGAATGCATTTGACCCAGCCAAAATTTTGTGTGCTACACGAAAAGAAAAAAAAAATCGTTCTCCTTCTTGCTAGGCGATATTTAGTGACCCAAAGAGGTAACATTTCGATGAATCAGCGTCTGGATTATATGGAGGATGTTGCGGGATTTCCGTCTCCACAATTTCTGGAGTAATTTCTCAGCATGGGGACTTGCGTTGTCATACAATAATATGTTGTGATAGCAGATCTCGGCCTTTAATCCGAATCCAGCTTTGGCTTATCAGTAGCATCTTCTGTATTCAGGCTTATAATGGCGATGTGACGAATCGTGACGAAGTGATAGTTATGATTCAAGAAGACGTCGCTTCCCTCTTGTTATTGGTTTAAAAAAGAATTTTGACTGTTATGATTTTGTCTTATTTTCAACTCTTCAGGCACATTAAAACTTCTGAGTCGTTCTGAATTCTGTCCGTATTCTTGTCGGACAGCTGTTGATATTACAGAAAATAAATCTGATTATTGACTTATCCTAGCCTCCGTAGCTCAGTCGGTATAGACGGAAGCCTTTTAGTTGGAAACACCTGCATTCCATTCCCGTCCAAGACGTGAGGAACCTTTATGTGGTCTCTTTTGAAGAAAGGTGAAGGTTTTTTGTTCCCCAGAATAGGCAAACCGGTCCCGTGAACACACACACACACACTGATCTACAGTCAAAATACATTTTTAATCCCTTATTAGGAGGGCTCAACTAGTCCTAAGGGACGACATATGAATAAATAAATAAATTGACTTATCCTATGACTTCGGAGTATGGTAAGCGTTAATACTGTAAGTAGCTGTTAGTGCTACAAAAATAGAAATAAATTTATCTGGAAAGTACCAAAGCAAACCCGTCTTCCAGAATGAAGAAAAAATATTTCTCTCTCTTTCACCCCCCCCCCCCTCAGTAAAGTCCAGTTTTTCCAAATGCAGTGTACTTCTTTCCAGAAGCCTTGATGATTATAAGAAAGCCGAGATCTCAATGTATTTCAGTAACGAACTCATCCAAAAGTGTTTCGTGTTATGTAACATTCAGCATTGAGACTGGACTCACCTCACGACGTGTCTCTTTACTCTTCCAATTAAATGCAGCTTCTCGGGTGTCACATCCACCTACATTTTTATTAATGCGGTACCTAATCGTTTTCAATTAGCGCCATACCATCGCGTGTCCTTTGACCTTTTCTACTTCGTTGAATATTCCCCATTTAAATTCTAGAAATTCCAGGTGATGACGTCAGCAATGTTTGTCTTGAAATATGCCACGATTAAGTCTGTGACAGATATCGATGTGTAGCTAAAAACGAAATCCTGGCTAATCTCTGCGACAGCTGCTGTCTCTCTTAATGATTCGTGTCTTTAATCCCCTCGCATGGGCGCATAGCTGCTTAGGAGCGATTTATTATTTTTGTTGTGTTGATTCTGACCGACTTTCAATTATTTTGTGCTGTGATATGAATTATGAACAAACGAAAAACGTTTGTGAGATAAATCGTGAGTTTGGTTTCGTACATAAATTTATTATTAAACAAAAATAAATAAATACAATGCTCATCTCATGAGCGAGAATTAACAGGACAAACAGCTCGCACCTTGTCTTGTTAACAAGATTAAAATGATAAAGCACATCTAATTGAGAATGTTTTTCTTAGTGACTAATGCAGAATGAGCATTAATTATACTCATGTTTTTAATATTTTAGTTTCTAAGACTTTTCTGAAAAGTATAGATTATACCACTACTTGGTGCTACATTACATAGAGCAGGGGTGTTCAACCCGTCGATCGCGGAGCGATTTTTGGTCGATCTCTCGTGTATTCCTCCTTACTTACAAATTTAATTAAAACTGAAAACATAGTATTTTATTTATCATTATTTTGTATTATTTTTAATTCGCTTTAAGTGTATTGCTATTGTTTATTTATTTTTTGTTAAAATTGTCAAATCAGTAATTTTCTTATAAGTCCGGGTAAATGAATTAATTTGGATCAGTGGAAGTCAAACAGCGAGCCGAGTGAATACGATTATAAGCAAAGTGTAAAAACTTGATTGTAGCTTCAATATTCCAAACCACATTACATCGATTTTTTACTTAGGTTAAGTCCCATGTGAATATTGTAAAAAAATAAACTTTGTTTGTATTAGATGTTTTTGTAAATAACTCTTTTGAAGCTAACTGTATATACTGCTTTAATAAGAATATGTTAGAGTGTTAAAAACAAAGGCAATGTTTTTGTCGCCGAAGCTGTACTTGGCGGCATTAGAAAGATTGTTTCTGAAACTTGTATGTATGAGAAAGGCTTGCAGGCTCTAAGTGTAAACATCTCCGAAGTCAGTCAGAAAGAGTTCAAACAATTTTCCGATGGCTGGCAACTTACAATCAAAAGAAAGCGGAAGAGAACAAAAGGCGTACCGAACTTGAAACTTAAGATGAAAGACTCATACCGATTCTTTGGGGGTTGCCAAACTTCATGCGAGGTCTCAGAGGAGGCCTAATAAAAAGAGACTGAAGCAAGCAGAAGGGGTCCCAGTTCCAGAATTGCTGTCAGAGAGGAGGCCGCCCGGTCCAGAGTCGCCATCAGAGAGACTGCACGGATCCACGTTGCTTGAGAGAGGAGTTTCCCGCTTCCAGAAAGGAGCTTCTCGGTTCGAGACATCGCTAGAGAGAGACTACTTCTAGGCCGCAGACCAGGTTTCAAATTGCCGAAAGGAAGAGTTCCAATTGCCGGAGAAAAGTTTCCAGGCCAGGTTAATGTCAGACATTCATCAGTGTGTTGCGTTTTCATTACAATTTGATGAATCAAACGACTTCACTGATATTGCTCAGTTAATGGTATTTATTCGCATGGTATTTCAAGATTATTCAAGTAAAGAACTTTTGAAAATTATGCCATTATTGGGAAGGACTAGGGAAGAAGACATTTTTTTCGGCATTTGATGAATTTGTGAAACACAAACTTCCGCTTTTTAAACTTGTGTCTATTACTACTGATGGTGCTGTTGCAGTGATAGGTAATAAATCAGGCTTCATTTCATTATGTAAAAGCAATGACAAATATCCAGATTTTTTAACGTACCACTGTATTATTCACCAACGAGTACTGTGTAGTAAAAGATTAAACACAAAAGATGTTTTGGATATTACATTTAAAATTGTAAATTCTGTTCGATTCGCCCTGCAACGGCGGTTATTTAAATTTCAGGCAGATGATGATAGGGAACTTCTGTTGTACAATAATGTTCGCTGGCTCAGCAGAAGTCAATTTTTAGAAAGATTTCTTGTATTAATTAACGATATAAAATTTTTTCTTGATGAAAAAGGAGATATTTATCCACAATTGAGCGATAAAAGATGGTTGTTACACTTATCAATTTTAGTAGATTTCTGTACGAAATTAAGCAATTCAAATTTAGAGTTACAAGGTAGAGATAAAAATTTAATTGACATGTTAAGTTCAATAAAAACTTTCCAACCATACTTACTTTTATTAAAGAAAAATATAAATGACCGCGAATTTAGACGTCTCCCATATTTATTAAAATTTTTTGAACAAAATCAAGAAATGCTTCGCTATGATTTAAAAGAATTTATTCGTGAAATAGAATTAGTTGAGGAAGAAATAAATTCAAGATTTAAAGATTTTAATGAAACTGAAATGATTGTATCTTTTATCAATAATCCATTTCAAGAAAACTTGAACATCACAGAAATTTCAAATAAAATTAGTTGGCTGTTGGATATAAACCAAGCTGAAGTAGAACTTGAGATAATAAACATTCAGAATAGTTTACATTTAAAATCAATAAACAATGAAGTCATTTGGAAGTATGCACATGAAAATTCCCAATGTTAACTGATATTACGCGAAAAATTCTGTCGTGTTTCGGATCGACATATTTGTCAGAATCTGCTTTTTCAAATATAAAAAAGTCAATTAAGAAATTACAAATGATCATTTGGATGATTGTCTGCGATTGGCCACTTCTTCATATCAACTTGACTATGAAGTTATTGCGAGGTTCAAACAGTGCCAAATTTCACATTAACTTTTTTTTTTTAATCAACCAGCATTTCCTGTAACTTGTGAGTTTGTAATCAATCTGTTTTTTTCTAACTTTGGTTTTCCAAAATAGAGAAATATTTTATTCCAATATATTTTTTTTTGTATTAAAATAATTAAAAGTGATAAATAAATTTTTAAATACACAAATAAGTTTTTAGTTGTTTATTTGTGCGTAGTCAGATTTCAGGTTGGGGGAACGTGATCTATATTAGAGAGTAGATCGCCGAGTAACTTATATATAAGAGAGTAGATCGCCGAATAACATTTTATGGAAAAGTAGCTCGCGTAGTAAAAAAAGATTGAACACCACTGACATAGAGGTGAAATATGTTCTATAAACGATTCGTTATTTTCCCGATAGATGGCAGCACAACATGCATCATATTACTCGATTTCTTTAAGCTTGCATTTTGTTTTGTTTTTTTATGATAAACACATTTCAGGACACACATTGGTTTATTTATCGTTTATATTTTTACTGTCTATTATTATCATTTGTACTGTTCTAAATACTTGTTGCATCTATTATATACTTTCATTGGTACTCCTTCTTCAGTGTTAATAAATTTCAGTTGCGTATTTTTTGGCAGATTTGCCTGCATTGTGGGATGAGAAACCCGGTTTTCCTGGTGGAAAAATTCTTCCACCTCCATATGAGAGTAGCTAGCGCCCTTTCATTAAAAAAGCCCTGGTAATGGTTCTTCGTATCTTAGAGGGGGATTGGAACCCACGTTTTTAAAACCAGAGGTCACATTCGAAGCTGCACAGGCTCTTTATGAACTCCCTACCTTTTTTTTTTTTTTTTTTTTTTTTTTTTTTTTTTTTTTTTTTTTTGTCCCTAGAAAAGAAAAGTGAACAAAAGTTGGGAGAATTTTTCTTGCATCATTTCTTAGTGATAAATGTTTTCTTTGCTTCTTTAATTCTATTTATAACCCAACCTTCGAATACTTCGTAACACCGACATCTTCCCCCTTATTGGCAACATGCTTCTAATAATGAGCAAGCAATGGGACCTGGAACCCTTCCTCATCAAAAACACATCCCTATAAAGAGGCTGGTTCTTGGCACAATGTGGACTCGTAAAACAATTGGACAAAAACTGGACTTTAATGGTGGCCGAGTGGGATGATAAAATAAAACAAGCTGTTGACTCAATTGTCTGGAAGTTGTTGTTACTCCTCTTTATCTAATCTCTAAGCAGGTAACTCCTTCACTTATCCTCTAGCGTTTCTGGCGATATTACAGAGATAATTCATGCGGGAAAACGGAGCTTGCAGACTTACTCATTAAAGGAAGGATGCCATCATAGTTTGCTCTTGCTTGTTATATAATGCAAATTATTAAAATCAATCTCACCTTCTGTTTTCCTGGAGCATGTAAACAATGTTTAAGCCTATTTGAATATGTATTCATGATTATTCTACAACTGTAAACGGACGAAATTCTCATAAATGTTCACAGCATTAAGGTTGCTATGGCAACTGCTCTCTGTAAAGTGGTATTGTTGTAATGGCAAGATGCGTTAATTCTCTATACGTTTCACAATGAACTTCAATTCTTTTATGCTTCTTTTGTGTTTTGATTCATCAATTAGCTTTTTTCTTGTGAAACTTCAGCCATTTTATGCTTCTTTCTTATTGTTTTGAATAGTTTTAACCCATTGTGAGCGTTTTAATAGCATGCAAATGGGTTGGAGCCGAAAGAAATAACTTAAAGTTTATCATTACGTGCTAAACTGAAAATGACGTTATGGTCTTCTGTTTGCTAAAGCAACTTAATTGAGATTTCCCTGCATTATTTCATTTAGCTGTCCTGGTAGGTAAGGAACCAACTTATTCTTGATTTTAATATATCGAGGTAATTTGTTAATGCGTAGAAAGGATTTCGAATGAAAAATATTGATGGTGAAACTAAAATAATTAGTTCATTTGCATAAATTAGCATAATCATAATTATCTGCTGTGTATTCTTAACTGTTTGTTCTTTAATTCTATACCTCTGTCTTTATTTAAAACAAAGGAACAATAAATGGTCGCACTTTATGAAGAAAGTCCAGAGATTACCAGACAATATAGCAACTCCATCTTTATACTCACGCGAACAAAGAGGAAAAACAAACAAATAAAGAAAAAAAAGGCGCTGTGTTGCACAGCAAAGTGCGTGCTCTGTGCGATACAGCGCCTCCTTTATCCGAGTCAGCGGGTTTAATTGTGTTTCCGATCCCATCTCGAGATTATAGCCATTTTGCTAATGAAATGCCTTAGCCCGAGGGTGTATTCCCAGTCTTAACGAGTCGTAGAATCTCGTTGGTTGTCTCTAGACAATCAACGCGTTGCAGTGAAACGCCAAGATTGAAAGAGCAAACAAATTAGGTGCTACTTCGTGATATGCATAATTATTGTAGCCTGGGGCTGAGCAAATTGCATCGCTAATTTATATCCACCTCGCATGAAAGTGTTTTACGAGCGAGAGGATAATACACGAGGAATTCTCACCTCCACTGAAAAGAAAGACTAAAAAAGTCTTTCAAGCAAATGTGTGTGTGTGTGAGAGAGAGTTCATTTTACAGTCACTCTCACAGGACTGTAGGCTTAATCGTAGGCGTTAGCAGTTTAATGCTGAGAAGCTCTTCATCTGAGAAGACAGAAGAAATAAACTTTTATGATCAGGGTACGCATCGAGTGCTGTTTTCATTTTAGTCTTTTTTTTTCCCCCGTACTGGTTAATGTATGCTTGCTATTTTTTTCCTCTATCACTCGCTTCCTCTTTCTATTCTGTGTGTATATATACAGTATATTTCTCTATCTATCTATATCTCTATATATAGATAGATCCCATCTTTTTATCTCTCCCTCTCGTCAGTAATAGTATTCCATCTGGACTCCGGACTTCTCTGTTCTTTACCGCCATCATCCACATAATCCGGGGTTTGACATTACTACCATCGATTCGCAGAAGAGACGCGGATGTTGACAATATTCGCCACCGTAAAATCGGCATTCAGTTTCTTCCCTCCCTCCCCCCCCCACTTTAAAACAGCCGCACTTTGACCACAACAGCTGTCTGAGACGTGCCCAGGATCGCTGGAGCCGGCTCATTATCGGCAGTCACCGAGCACAGTCTTCCGACTTGGAAATGGAACGTCGGTTTCCGATACGGGAAAAGAACGACTGCAGTGGCTTTAGCTTTCGGTCGAACATCGTTGTTTCAATTTGAAGCGGAGGTAGGCCGGGAGCTGGAATTTTGAGGTCTTCGGTAACCAGATTATCGAGGAAAACGGATTTTTTGTCTTTCTACATTTTATGTCAAAAACTTCCAGTGCGGTTGAATCCATCGGACAGTCAATTAGATTAACGACCACACATCGAATACATCCTCTAAAGGAAATACGACGCCGAATATCGCCTGCGTGCACACTTGCAGAAGCGGTCGGCAGTGAAGATGCGTATTGTTCTTAGTTTCCCCCGAAGATCACTTAACATATTGTGTTTTAATTGGAAAAGAAGTTTGTGAGCAGGAAAAAAAGTAATTAATCCTGTTGTCCGTCTTAAACGGTTTAAGCTCGTTGATTTTTAAACGTCTGCTTTTGTGGTTGGCGCGATAACGAAGAAAGGCCAGAGCTAAGTCCGTGTGCTGTAGTGCAGCTGTCCGACACGCATCGCTCCGTTATATAATATGCATTTTCTTAATAACTGCTGGACTTATGCCATGCTTCCGCGCATTGCGTACAGTGCATAAGCAAAATTCATCGCCTAGAATGCATAATCGACATATTGGATAGAAAACATTAGCGGGAATTTTCAAGTCTATCTTAGTTCAGTTTCTTGCATCATCAAAGCCGATTATTGAAGGATTTTCACACGACTGCCTTTTCTAAGAGAATAATTGTATATTTTCGAGACTTGAATTGCGTGCCTTGGATATTAAGAGCATGTTACGCTCCGTTAATATTCGTGTTCTTTAAATCTATAAGAAGCAAATGACTTAATTATAGTTTCTCTGTCATTTATTTTTATTATCTTTTATTTAAAAAAAAATTCTGTCATTGGAATTACTGACTGAATGAAGGATGACGAGTCGAACTCTGGGATTAAAAAAAAAAAAAAAAAAAAGAAAAAAAAAAGTGATTTATGACACTGTAAAATTTCAACAAACTTCCGCAACACTTCCTACGACAAGAACCAACTTGT
Source organism: Typopeltis vanoorti (assembly GCF_054136105.1). Taxonomy (NCBI): domain Eukaryota; kingdom Metazoa; phylum Arthropoda; class Arachnida; order Uropygi; family Thelyphonidae; genus Typopeltis; species Typopeltis vanoorti. The sequence goes on along the minus strand of NC_143555.1, from coordinate 66,367,813 downwards.
CCAAGCGCAGATCTTTTAAGCATTCTAGGAGGAATACGAATTCTTTGCTCAGTGCGAGACCACCACTTTGCTTATTGGAGGCGTGAAGAGGCTTGAAAAATGTTCTTTGTGTAGTCTCTAAAGCAAGGAAACAGGATGAACTAACCCTTAGCTCACACACACTTACATTTGTAAAATTTCATTAAGATATCGCCATTTTCGTCCTTTACTTTTTTCCATCGAGGGTATCAGAATATAGTAGTTGGGTTCTGTGAAAATTAAACGAAAATATTTCGTCGGTAAACAATTCACCGAATGGTAATTTATGAAATAAACAGTTCATCGACTGGCAGTTCATTGAAAAAAAAATAATAAAAATTCAGCGAATATCAAAAACAGTTCGTCGAACGACAATTCGTCATAATCATAATAAAATATCGAAAAAAATTCACTGATAAGTTTAATGGTTTTATAATTCACCGAACCCTTATTTTCTTATGAAATATTTCTTTTAATGCTTTCGTTAAAATTATCTAACGTTAGCTAAAATGCAGATGACATGACCGGATGGTCTATCGAAGATTCTTTAATGTCTGTATTATTGTTCGATGCCATAATCGAGTCATTCATTCTTGGGTATCGCACATAAGTAATAAGTCGATGTCATAGAAGAGAGCCTGAGAAGTACTTCTGTAAAAATCATTATTTAACCAACTGGACTGGAAAATATTCTCCACTTATTAGTTTGTTTTCTTGCTAAAATCTAAATGCTATAGAAAAAAAAAACTGCTAATCATAAATCCACCAATGTTCGTTTTTTTGTTTTATGTTTATGAAATAAGATATTATTTATTCTCGTCATGTTAAAAAGAGAATTGTAATACTTTTTGCTACAATTAGGTTTTAAGAATATCTCTGTATCTTTAGAATCATTTCAGCATTAGCTAAAAAGTAAAGCAGATCAGTCCTATATAGGCCTTTCTTTCAAATTGTAAGCGTATGATATATTATTCGCCTTGAGTCACTGGCGGCTCGTGGCTTGAAATCGTGGGGGCGCTGCAACTTTCGAAATATACATACACACTGTAAGTACAGTGTATACGTGTTTGGATAAAATATCAAAATTATGGTAATAATTTCAAAAAAATTAAACATGAAAAAGTATTGTTTATTATCGATAAAATTATACAGTTTAGTATAATTCAAAATTACTTAAAAGCAAAATCCATTCCTTGAATTGTAATTAAAGGAATGGATTTACAATTTTTGGACATTACAATTAAATCCTTTAATTGTAATGTCCAAATATTTAAAGAGACGGAGTAAACACGATAAGCACTACGAACACTCTACTACTGGCGCAAACTGTATATAAACAACAGTGGAACTGCGTGACAGACAGTGGCATTACGCTAATAGCGCCCATCTCACTATGACGTGCTTGTGCGTATAACAATATGGCACTGTGGTAAACACAGTGCTGCAAGCGTCCTTCGCCCTCCTAAGTGCTACAAGATGGATTTTTATTATTTTTTATACAAAATAAGAGAATTGTATAGGATTGCTGATGATAAAATTCAATATTACAATCAAATAAAAATAAATTAATAAATATATTTATATAGAGAGAAAAATTGGAGGTGCTGCAGTTCCGTAGTACCTATGGACGAGCCGCCCCTGCCTTTAGTAGTGTAACTGTGTCGGGATAGCATTCCTTTGCTTTTTTTTTCCCAGGAAAATACTTATTTTGAACTGTTCTTCTCCCACAGGGTAGGATTATATCCCTCTAGGCCATGAAATAAGTGCCCCACTCATATTAACTTATTAACGAGGTTGATATATAGCATATCAACCTCGAATACGGTTAACCTCTAATACATCCTTATCGTATGTTGGTAAAATATGAAGTAAATAAGAAACTAAAACGATCGTCATTGGGCATTTAAGAACTAAAAAAAAAAAAGCCGCATGCATTGAGAGAGATGAGTTACTAGTTATCGCAAAGCGAGCCTCTTTATAACCAGAAAAGCAAAGAGCACAACAATAAAAAAAGTTTTTTTTTTTTTAATAAATCAATTAATTAAAGAATACGAGTTACAGCAGTTGATAACACGTTTCCCCTTTTTTAGTTCATTATTCAATGAATTGCAGGATGTCGCGAACTGAGTTGGATCGGTGATTTGTTGCTCGATATGTATTACTTTTTTATTTTATTTTATTAATTGCTGTTCGATGAATTTTCTGCATACCTAGCGGTGTGGATATAAGAACGAACTTGGTGTATAGCTACCTGTCTTGGCGAATATTATGTTGGTTTGTTTTTAATTTTATTTTTCTAATTATTATTGTTATTTTTGCATTTTCCGATGTAGTAATGGTGACGATGGACTTAAAACGTAATTCTCTGGACGATCAGGAAGGTGAAGGAGATAGAAATTGAGGCAACATTCACGGGTGTCTTCGCCTAACGTTCGATGAAGCCTTCTGAAGTACTTCGACTACCGCATGAGAACTGTTCAGGTCTCACGAATCTGGACTTGATCAGTTCTCATGGGGTAATCAACATGAGACACAACGTCGCATTCAGTATAGAGGGATTACATAGCAGTGAAGATATTGAAATAAATTCAACGAAATAGCAGAAACTTGGAATAAAACATACGAACTATTATTGGAATAGGATAAACACATCTCGTAAGGGGTTCAGAGTCTTATTTAAAAACATACAAATCTTGTCCAACTGGTATTCTTTTATGTTTGTATAAGTTTCACTTGACTTCAAAAGGATAATAATCGCAACTGTAAGTTATGTGCTTAATTTTTATTCTTGCAAATTATAGACGAATACAGAATAAGGTGTAAAACAAATATAGTTATGTGTAACAAGTTAACCGTGGCAGCCGAATTGGTGCGGGGTTGCATCATTGTTGCGTAACTGCAGGCAGTTGCTTGTTTCAGTTTTAATGCATGGGATTCCATTTTCATGAAAAAGAACAGCAACAGCTTTCCTCTGAGTATTTTTAGTTTAGTTTAAAGTTGCTGCATCTAAAAGAATATTACAGTTCTGGTACGTTGGTTTCTTTATTTGGCAGAACATACAAAATTCTATTTAATCTCTAAAAGATGCCTGAGAGGCATCTTTTGAAGATTAAAATACTAATACTATACTAATTTTCTACACTCCACGATGAGTGGTGAACTTACCGTTATTGTTTCGAATGAAAACTTTTATATTACTAGTTTTCTTTTTTTTAACTCTATCGAGATATTGAAACTTTTAATTTCCCTTTGAGGAAAACACTCTCCATCCAGTGACTATCGTCGCGTTAGTCTCGGCATCATGAAGAGTCCTCATCTATTTATATTTTTTTTTCAAACAAAAAAAAAAACCACTGTGGCTTCTGATCTCGTGCATTGTCTTCTTTTGTGTTTTCCTCGCGTTTAACTGATTGGCACAAAAATACTGACGATTCGTTTTAAAAAAATTCAATCTCTTCTGCTAAAGAAACTTCGAAAAAAAAAAGAAAAATTAATTTTCTTGATGCAGTCGAATATATGCATAAATCGGTTAGTTGTATTTATTGTTATGCTTTCTTTGCCGATTAGTTCAATTTCCGTTGTCTAAAATCGTAATTTTCATACATCATTTTTTAAATCTAATGTACAGTCCTCATAGTTTCTCTTATAATGTCGTTTCTGTCTATTTTTACAGTGACAGTTATCCGCCTTTCTTTTTTTTTTTTGTCTTGTTTTCAACTTCTAACAGTCCGTAAATGTGCTATATTTCGTTCCCCCCCCCTCTTTATCTGTTGGTTCTTGTTTTCACTTCAGTTTCATATCCAATTGCTTTATTGTTCTTTCTGGTACTTATAATTTCCTAACTTTCTTTTGTCTTTTCCCCTCGCCTGCTTTTATTCTTCTTTGTATTTAAAGAAAAAATTCTGTTATCTTTTGTTTGTATAACTTTTCTCCGCTAATTTGATATCGGGATTAGTTTTCTATTACTTCTTCTACAGTTCTGTGATATCTTCTGTTCCTGCTTGTAATTTTCCTAATTGTTCGTCTCTGTCGACTAATTGAAGGATTTTCTGCGAAGCTATTTTTCTTTCTTTATTAATACTTTTTTTTTTTTTTGCATTTTCTGATCTTATCTTTCTCCATGCGATTTTATCAGTTGACATTTTCAAGACGTTTGTTATTTTCTTTGTATTTTTCTCAACCTTTTTTTTCTCCTTACTCTGTTAGGCGATAATGAAATCCAACCATTCTGCGAAACTGGAAGTTTGCTTCATATGTCCAAGCAAGTTTTTACATAGCGCACCCAAAGGGGGGGGAAGCCCCCCCCCCAAAAAAAAGAAAAAACACTAGAAAATTTTCGAAAAATCTTTTCCTAATTAAAATTTATTTATTTTTATTTATGTTGTGTTGTGCCGTGTCTTCTATTTCTATACTACTTATGAATTAGCGATCATTGCAGATGCTCAGTCATTGGTCGTATGCGATACATAGTATGTATTCTCAAATCGTCTACTCCCCCCCTCCCCCAAGATCCTGAGTGCGCTACCGGCTCTCGGTAAATTTTGAGAAATGTATTCCGAATTTCCAGAGTTTCACATGATTTTTTTTTTTTTTTTTTTGAGAAAATCGCTACTAAGTATCTTTATCGTCGCAAACAGACTTTTAATCCCTTTTATGACGAGTTTTTCACGTCATAAAAGTTATTCTATTTCTTTTATTTCTGCTTTTATGTCTGTTTCCCATAATATTTGTCAGATTTTGCAATTCTTTTACTTTTCAGTTATCGATCCATCTTTTAGGCATCATAAGTATTAATTAATTATAATAATTCGCTACGATCTTTTGACATCTTTCCCTAACTCCGTCTGTCTTCTAATCAACTTAAAATTTGTTCACAGTCAGGTTTTCAAATGTATGAAAATTAATTTTAAAAATTCTATTGAATTTGGTCTAAAGTTTGAATAATTTCCATTTTGTTTTTCTTTTTTTTTTTGTGGTTTTCTGAGTCATTTGGTAAAAAAATCCTCAAAATATTTGAAAATGTTATTAGAATCGATAAAATAGTAATTAGCATGAAAAAAATTAAGAATTTCCACAGAAATGAAAAATTCTTATACCTCACGAGGATGGAAGAATTCCTCATCATTCTTGACCTGGAGATGCCGGGAGGGGGGGGGGGGGGACATAAGTCGCTTTACTATCGTCGAAACCTGTTAGATTCCGTTAGCTAACAAGTCAGTACAGATAAGTAGCACAATTTTTTTTTTTTTCATTTTTATTTGTGTTGACTAACTTTATAGGAATCTCGCAATTAAAATTACACCCATGTATGTTAATACGTGCAGACGAAATCATTCCTTCATGTCTGGAACCTTGCCAGAATAGCCAAACACACAATTTTCAACATCATTTCTGGGAACCCAACTCCCTCCCAATTGGACATCTGACATGATTTGATCTTTCTCTTTTATAACATCTTTCTTTTCTCTCTTTTTACGTCACTTGAAAAAAAAAAAAAAGGTTTACTCGAAATATCCTTTTTATGGTTTCTTCGAATCTAAAACACTCTTTTAGATGTACTGAAGTGGTGCATTCTTTGAATGAATGTATTCTTGCTGTTATTATTTTCTAACGGAAAAAGTCTGGATATTTTTCTCATGCTTTCCGCTTATTAGTTTGTCCATCTTTGATTCCACTTTTTTAAAGATTTTTAACACGCATGACATATATTATGGATAATTTAATTATCCAGTATGTGCTCTTCACTCGCTATTATGTCATCTATTATTCAATATGCATCCTTCTGATTTCTTATCGCATTACGCACAGTATTTGAGTCGACTGCCTTAGAAAGTGCAGCCGCTCAAGTATACACAGTAAATACCCCGTACTTCTCTAACCATTCTTTCTCTCTCTCTTTTTTTGTCTCGTGACTTTTTTTTTATATCTTACATTCGACCTTCACCAACGTATATTTTAGTGAACGAATTTCCATTTTTTTAAATTATTTTGGTTCCTAATTAAGGACAGTTCAGTTAGTTTGATTTATTACGTGTATTAAAGCAATAAATTGTTTATATTGCTTATCGACCAGTTAAATATCAATACATGAAGAAATTCTTCGAAGAAAACTGCATATCCAAGGCTTTTTTCTTGATGTTTAACCGGTCCCGGTTATGTCCCCATATTTGTATTCTTCACGCAAACTATCGGGCGTGTTGTTCCGATTGCAGTACATGCCAGACCGACCACTTCTTGTTTTCTCAGAGTGAAAATTCTGGCAACGTTCAGCGACTTGAAAAGTTTCGAACTTCAAAGAGTTTTGATGTACTGAAGTGGTGGGGAGATAATTGAGTTTCGAAGGCTTGTTAAACTTACTAATTTTCAACGGACAACAGCCCTCAGTCTAATCTTCATAAGTCGGAGTGCTTCTGTTTGGGTACACGCACGGTTAAAAAGTTAAGGAAACGCGTACGTGAAGTTCGGCCAACTGACAGCAGAGAGCACATTTCAACAATTAGCCGTGACGTCACAACGCGACTACAGTGGAAGGAGAGCCTCCCCTTTTTCACAGCCATATCGCTACATTTACGAGGTCATAAAAGAAGGTTGGACGTGCAACATTATGATCACTTTCCGATCATAAACAGCCTGCAAAAGCTGTTAGCTTTTTATTTAGATCTCGTAATATCGTCATCACCGACTAGCTTTTAATAAAATGTGCGGGAGGAAGCGGCACTTCCTCTTAGAAACGATTAGCGACTCTCATTTTGTTGTTCCTGGAACGATAGCGGTGCTTCTTATTGGCCACGCTATTAAGGTCACTTTTGCCATTCAGCACTTGCAGATTAGCTGATGTTATAGTGAGGGCACGTGACTTGCAATTATGTTTTCCGGTGAAATTATAAATCAGCGGATTCGCAAGAGAACTGTCAATGAACGAATCGATCTTAAATCAAAAGGAATAGCACCCGTTCCTAAGAAAATGTATTAGCACACTAAGCTGTTCCGTAGCTTAATCCAGATAAATGAACAACAAAATCATTTAAATATGGAATGGGATCTCTTTTTTTTTTTTTTTTCGTTTTTATTCAGGGTACAAAATGCCAATTCAGGTTTATTAAATGGATGAAGTAAATAATCAAATCCACGTTATTTATGAGTAATGGGTGAGAAAATATTGTTAACAAAGTGCACGCTATTCGCTCACGATTGAGCGAACCTCGGAGGCTTCACTTCTCACTGCCTTCATTAACAAGTGATTTTATATATAAAAATGTTTCTTACTTTAATGTGGTCCGTTTCGTGATAAGTACAGGAGTGATGTTAATAAAGAATACCAAACGCAAGAATATACTATTTCTGATGAACTGGCGAAGTGTCTTCCATGCTCCGTTCACGAAGTCCTTTCTCGACTCAAGCAGTTTTTCATTATGCATTTCTTCACTTTGTTACACGATAGCGAACAAATTAATCCAAACATTCACATTTTAAAGAAAACTTTTAATTTCGTAAGAAAATAAGTACGAAAATTAATCCTCAACTTTACCTAATAATTTATGTTTTCCTCTGTTCCTAATAAGTTCATTAATTCGCAGGGCATAGACTCTACCAACGTAGAACACATTCTTCTTATTTCTGCATCTATTTAAGTGTACAGCAGACAATTTCGGATTCATTTTGCTTTCCTTAACTAGTAAACGATCTTGAGTAACCGTACTTTTCCTTTTTCGCACACAGTTTTCTTTTCTGTCATGAAAAAAATGTACCTGTCTCCATAAACCTCTTTAGAATCGCATTAACAGTACCCAAACCAACACCACACTGATTGGCAATTTGTCTTTGAGTCATGGATGTGTGCGGAGAAAGAGTACATATTTTTAAGCGCTTTCTTGGAGATGTATTCATTTTATAGCTACACAAAATGAGAATAAAACACTACCAATGTCAGTTTGTTTACACTATTAAAAACGCACAACACTATTAATAAACGTCGTAGAGATGTTTAAAATATACAGCACCTAACCAAATCTAAAATTGTGAACCAAAACTGAAACCAAAAACTTGACAAGAATTCAACTTGTTCAGATTAATTTGTTCACGTTGGTAGAAATGGAAGATCTTTAAAAATTCTTGAGCTGGCTCGCGTTATCTTTTTAGTGCGATAACCCTCGCAGATGGTTTGAATCATCATCATGCTTATCTCTCGGCAGGAATTAGGAGATCGCTCTCTCTCTCTCTCTCTCTCTCTCTCTCTCTCTCTCTCTCTCTCTCTCTCTCTCTCTCACACACACACACACACACACATCATATTTTGCCTTAGTACTGCTTCTGTTATTGGTAAAATGTGGGTTGGGGATTGAGTATGGTCGTTCTGTATTAAAATCTATCTGTATTTTACTGAAAAAACATATAAAATCTGTGCAATACACAAAGGAAATTACAGTAACTCCCTTAGTGACAAAAGATGCATTTATTTCATCGGGTGGTGTATATTCTGGCGTGTCGTCAAGATGATTTATCCTTGGTATGCAATATCCTTTATAAGGCTGCGTCCAAGTGCATAACTTCCAAACAGCCTCAATACTCTGTACTTAAGTGAACCTCTAGTGAATTCTTTCTGGTTTCGATTATTTAGCATCCAAAGGTTAGCCAGATGGAGCAAATCGATACCAAAGAATTCAATAGACGTGACGTATTCTACCATATTTTCACATTCAGTTTGACAGCTGATCGCTAGAAGGCGTCACCTGCTACTGGAAGATAAAATGTTTGAGTGGTTTACATTGCAACTGCTTTATATTTGTAAGAATGTTAGCTTGATTTGACGCTCCCCAGATGCCTTATAAAATCTGATACGAAGCTTGCACTTGTGAGAATCATCAGCGAGCAAAAAATAAATAAATAAAATAAAATATAGAAATAATCACGTTTACGTTGGGCAGTGCATGAGTCAGCTGGTATTTGAATCATCATTTATACAGACAGAAATTGTATGGAGAGGGAAAGCAATAATTGGGAGGAATATTACTTCACCACCACAATTTAACTACTGCTTAGATGTTCGAAACTTAAATTAACGACTGCTCACTTTACTGTTTTTAAGATTCTCTAACGCTGTAATCTGATTTTCAAATATGTCTGTTGTGTTTCTTCAATAAAAAGCAGAAGTAACTATTTGGCAGAAAGGGAACTTAATTTAGATCGTGACATTAATGTTAATGCGTGATCAAAAGAAAGTTTCTGGATTGTATTTGAGATGCCTTTTTCGAAGTGTTTAAGAATCTCTTCGATTCATTTTGCTCTCTCTTCGTCCATACACCTAATAGAGCTCCAGTACTATACCTGATGGAGTTTCTTGAAATTTGTTATTTTGGATCTTTGTTCAACGATTCGAGATAACACAAAACATGTTATTAATGACAAGAAATACAAAACTGTCTATAGGACATAAAACCACAAACAACTCGACTGTAGCTGTTATACACATATGGATAATGAAATGTTGATAACGAATAACGTCACCATTCAAGCTACTTGAGACACACGCCTTTCTCTAACTGTATCAGGAACATTTTCATATTTGTTTATATAAGATAACGTTGTTACTTTGCTAATTAATGCTGACGCCATTCGAAGGGGTCTTCGAAACTTGATGTTCGTACTATTCTACCACCACAACAAAAAAGTTCGGAAGGTATATATGTTTTGAGCTGGACACGTATAGATCCTACGATTTATTTATGTTTTGAATCACGATGGTGTTATGAAAATCTACACTTCCTTATTTTCAGTGAATGATTTTTACCTTATGACATAACATTTCGTGCGTTACCAGATAGGCTCAGTGAGTATGCCAGAATGCAACTTTCTTTCGTTTTTTAATCCAGAATTTCACAGGGAATCTGTTATTTCTAATTTCGGTTTCTTCCTGTTACTCGTAATATGCTTACGAGTTGACAGCAGTTCGACCGAAATTAAATGCAGAACGTGTGGAAGTAGCGACGGGCATCTTAACCTTGAGTTATGGACTGCTTTTCCTGTTTCGTTCTTGATCTGTAGATGTAAGCAGAATTATGGATGCAATACATCACTTCGTTTTAGGGAGTCATTACAACACAGGTTTTGTGTAAGTGTGCTTCCCTGTGTGTGTGTGTGTAAATGTTGAACTAACAACAGACATACCGGCAGCACGAATTTTTTCCCCCACAGAAACTCGTTTTTTTTTTTTATCTCCTGCAAAAGACACGAGATAGCCGAAAACAAACGCACATGACAGAGAGACACTCATTTCTTTTCCTTAACTTCCTCGGCGTACTCTCAAAACAAAAACTGTGTGACATTTACTTTGCAGGTCTGCCTGCTTCTGGCACCGACGGGTATTATGAAAAATGCAAGCCGCCTAATGAAGTCGCATGCAGCAGTGGATTATACGCGAGTGCGCATTTTTGTTCAAAATTTGCGAGAAACTGAAAGGCTTACGGTAAAAGGGATACCTTTTTCAGAGATTTTGAATATTTAACATCTAAAATATTGCTCGCTTGAGATTGTCCAGCATTTTTATCCACGTTTTTGTTGTTTTTGTTGTTGTTGGCGTTAAAACCTACTTTATTTCTACAAATCCATCTTTTGCCCTTTTGAAGAAAAATTCATCTTGCTTATGACGGTTACATGTTACAAGAATAGAATAAAGACCAAACTCGGAGATTACTTTCCTTTTCGTTTGGGAGTTTTTCCTAATTTTTAAGAATTCTTTCATAGCGAAAGCAAGCGGGAAAGAAAGTGAACGATTTCAATTTCCTTCTCGTCTTCAAATCAGATTCAGAGAAAGTGTCTGTGGTTATGAGTTGAATTTATTCTTTCGCTCTTAATCCAGTATATTTTTGACATCTTCCTTTTCAAAAGGTGGAAGCACGAGAGGTTGGATATCACAGTAAAGACAGAACGCAATCCAATTTATCACCAGCCTTACAGTGCAAACTCTGTAATTATTTTAAATAACTAAATTCTAAATAATTAAGGAACTAAAATAATAACGATTATCTTAAGCTATTATTCGTCACTTTACTCGACGAACTTTCTTAAATTCTTCTTTCTTGATTTTATATTAACATTTGACTGTTGTACGGTGTAAATTTTCGTACAAAATGCAAGTAAAATTCGCGCAAAAGTATTCCTGTCATTCTTTCGCTTTTATTTTCTTACTGATTTTCGAATTGTCCATTTCTTTTCGGCAATGAAAAAGTACTTGAAAGGTAATATGAACTATGATTGTATTATAGAATTTTAACCGTTACTACCTCAGTCTTTCACCTTAAATATTAACATGAACTAAAATGTATCCTATTTTGATGCGTTTAGGAGTTAGCTGTTTGTATGTCTGGATTTCCTAAATAATTTCGAACGAAAAAAAAAAAAAAACGCCTTCAAGTTTTGCATTTTTATTATCTTTTGCATCCCATGAGAACAAATACCGCATAATTCTCATATTTTGCATAAAAAATAATTGGTTCATTACTATATCATTAAAAATTAGAAATGACATTATTATTGTAGTTTCACAACAGCATATGATCCACAGGCTATCCGATTTCGACTATCACTTTCACAAATCGTTTTTAAGTCTTCTTTATTCTGGATATGTTGATTAAGTTTTCGGAATTATTAAATGTTTTTACGTACAAAACTGTCGTATAAATACAGCTCAAAATAACCATAAGTAGCTGATCAACAGATATCCCTGAGATTATCAAGAATCCTGAGATGAGTTGCTCAAACCCTTTACCGTATTGTTAATTATTTGAGCAACTCATCTCAAAATTCTTGAATAGAATCTTGAGATGAGTTGCTCGATTTTTCCCGATGTCGCTAATTCTTGTGGTAAAAACGCAATATCTGGTTTATTTCTAAGAATGAAAACCATCGATAAAAATATATTAAGCGTGATTTTAATATATTTTGATGTATAAGCAATTTTTATTCATTAAATCATCTTGAGCCTCAGGAATTTTTGAATAATGATTTGATCCAGTTTTTTTCCTGCTATCGATTTGATTTTTGAGTGAACTTAAAAAAGCACGATTTTTTTTGTTAGCTATGAAGATGCTTTAAATTGTGAAATGGGAAATGAATTGGTGTCTACGAATGATTTTATTTCCGCACACGTTCTCACTTTTCCCGTATATTAATTGTCAAATCTGCCCAAGGCACGCCACAAGTTAGTGCCAAGCACACTGCTGCTTCAACATTCAATAAATAAGACGGATCGCATCACTAGCCATGACGCTTTCTTCGCCACCATAACTATTATTAATGTACATTCGCACCAACATTTGGCCTCCGCTGGTTAAGAAGTGTTCAACTCTTCACAATATATCACTCACTGCCTCACCTGTCCCTGACTGCAAGCAGTCGGGCGGCCACCTGACACAACCAACACATACGCATGCGAGATCTGGTTGAATAATGACGGTCACGTGATCTCGCAGGCAGCGGTGATGTGGTTCCATCTCTATGCCGTTTATCTATCTCCAGTAATATACTGCCTTGGATAGCGGTAAAACAGCAAAAGAATAACCTCCTCTTCTCTCTCTGCGTGTGTGTGTGTGTGTGTGATAGACACCATATGTATCAGACATGCCTCGCTAATGAATAACTGTCTGCTGGGGTGTGGGATGGGGGAGAACTTCTGATGAAGTGCAGGTCTATCGACTCCTTAGCCATCTCTTCTTGCCCTAGAGAAGAACCTTGGGTTTGCTGATGCGCCTGTTTCTTGGCATACTAAATGCAGCAGCAATCATCCGTATAATCTGCTAGAGAGGAATCCTTCGCGGTGAATATAGTATAGTTCGAGAAGCAACTGTTTTTAGTCTCCGCTGTCTGTTTTACATTTGTGATCGATTAGCTGGTTTAGCATCTGCTTTTACTTGAAGCGTATTTTTTTTATTATCTTTTTGCGAATTTTTTTTATCTTCTTGTTAACTGTTTATTACAAGACAGAAGACTTCTTTTTTTTTTCTTCTTGAAACTTCTGATGTCGACTGGATAAACTTAGTTTTTCGCAGAGAAGGGTAGGAGGGGAAGTGTCTCTTGGGATCGATGGATTAAGAAAGTGTTGATAAAAGAGTGATACGGCCTTCCACTTGCGATCAGTTATCACGCCTTCAAATCCAAACTTTTTTTTTCATTGTTCCTTCTGTCAAGTTTTTCAACTTCTGTTTTCCCCGGATGTTGGCATTGTCATTCTTTGCGACCATCACCTTAATAATTCTAAAGATTTCTTTTCTGTAGTGCATTTATGTTTATGCAGTTTGAAAGGAAACAAGCTATAGTTTTATGATTATTACTATCACATTGCCCAGGCTACGTAGATAATTCTGCTTTTTATAGCTCGGCCACCATTGTGGCTGATGATTGATGGTCATCTTTGTCCTACTGCCATTGAAAAGTGCACATACGTAGAGCTAGACTTCCATTAGGTGGCCGAGTTTCATTCTTTTTGATCACCAAGCGTGCTTTAGTCTGGACTTCTGACAACCAGTGCAACCTAACGTACTTATGGAGTTTTCTGTATATGTTGCTATTATGCCGGAACTTGATCCTGCAATGGTCATTACACTGCATGGCTTGGAGGTAATGCGGAGAAGCAGGCAACTTTCTTTATATATAGGCTGCAATACAGTATCTCAGTTGAAATCCCGAGAATTCTCTCCCAAGCACACAGTTTATTCGCAGAGTTTTCTGCCTGTCACTGTGTAACTAACTAGTTTAATGTATCCGTAAAACATGGAATTTTACTGCATATTTACAGAAAAATAAACAGCTTGCTTTAAACACAGTTTCGATATATGTTAGTAGTAGTTTGACTACTAACAGTCGTAAACTACGACTGAGTTTTTATTTAATACAGACAGTCGTCCCATAAATGACGGAGAAACTGGTTTTAAAATAACGCGACTCCGATTACGAAGAGTAATATCACAACTGTGTTCTCAGACAAAATTCAGCGATGAAGCTACCTTTATTGGGAATCACCATGCTGTTCAAAAATTCTTGGGTGTAACAGTTTTATCCATATGCTAAAGTAGTTTATATATTTAAGTTTTGATATGTTATTTTCTTATTTTCCTTAGTACATTATAAAGTGAAACTTTATAATGTGTATATTTTACGAGCGTGTTATGCTTTACGGGTTCCGAGATATTTAAATTTGGAATTCTTGTCCCTGTGTGGCCTGTGTAGCTCAGTGGATGTGGCGTTTGCATACCACGGCGCTTGGCCGCACGAAGGAAGATTTGGTTTCGAGTCTAGTCGGCGACTAGAGGAAATTTTTCTAAGCCTTTTTTCGACCGGTTCCCGAGTTAGTCGATCTCTGGCACGGGCAAGCGGGTTTTTCCTCCCGGAAACTCGGGTTTTTCGTCCTGTAAACTCAAGAAAATCGACCGTAGAACCCACATTATTTCAGACATTAAATATATTGTGTTAGAGTTAGGGACCACGAGATGGCGGCACATTTGAGCCGTCTCTCTTCACTGCGTACCGCTTAATTAGTGATAGCCTTGGGCCATCTGTCTCTGATTGGGTACCAGTGGAGATTGAACTGCCCACTCAGTCTCCAAAAGTTAGATAGGGCTAAATGGCCTCGCCTACTCCCGTATATACGGGAATAAAAAGGCGTTAGCTGATTTTTTTTTCTCATTCTTGTCCCGCTGGTTCACTTAGCATGTTTTCTTTTTTTCATAAAAGCCATATTTAACAAAATATAAGCTTAAAAGTAAATCAAGCATAGTAAATTAGTATTTATTTTAATTTTTAAGACGATGAACATTTAATTGGTATTAATATTAAGATATTTATTTGAGTTCTGAAGTCGGTTAAAATACGTCATTGAAAACGCTCCTGAACTTGTGGGTAAAAACACACGCTTCATTAAATCTCTAAAATGGTTTCTGCCAGTATCCCTTTTTTTATGGAAGCTAAGAATATGCCTTTCGTAGAGGTTAATCTGTATTTTAATATCTTATTGTTTTGGAAATGATTTACCTAGTATTACCAAATACTTCTTTTGCAGTCTTATTTGCCGTGTGTAATATCGAATGGCAATGTTGTTTAGCTTTTAAAACTCCGTTAAAACTCATGCTGAAGAAACGAGATACGTAGTGGAGAGTTAGTTCATGATAAAAGTTTCAGTTTTAGGATGAAATTAAACTGCTTTATAAATTAAAAAAAAAACCTGCCAGTTTTTAGTTTACGCTTAACGCATCAGATCTGTATATCTGTTTCTTTATCAGTAACATCTACATGATTGGTAACAACGTAACAAAACAATGCCATATGCACTGAGAAATTTAAAATTATAAAAACACATTTGATTACTTTGACATCTGAAAAGATTCTACTCTGACATCTGATCTTACTGGTTTATGAAATTTCTATAGATGAACTGAAAATAGCAAATAGATGCTGAAGGAGAGCTCATGCAAACAGATGGATGATAATCAGTACATATGCTATAGTTGCAGATTTTTCCTTTATATATAACGAACCTCTCACATGAAGCTGACATCTTCGACCATTTTTCCCTCTTTTTCATCATTTTGTAAATGCTCCAGGGTGATGGAACGTGACGAGCTGCTAATGTCGTTCATATCCTCTTCGTTGTCATGGAGATGCCGCTCTATGCCACACTACTCTCATTGATTATCACTTTGATGGAAAAGATGGCTAGTCTTTGGTGCCGAAAATTTTCTTCCATCCAGAGATAATGTTCCTAGTCCTATGACACTCTCAAGATGACGACCGAGACCTTAAACATGCGAACTTTCATATAAACCCCAAGCCGTCAAGACAGTCGAGTCATCAGTTTTACACTTTTCAAGAATGGCATTTGGAAAAGACATTTTTCATTCATACATACCTTATTTTGTGTTCTGTATGTCCGTGAGTTACGTACGATGTTCCCAATTTTCTTATAAGAATTTGAACTATACGTGAATCGAAGAAATTTTCATATGGATCTTGTTACAATCAAAGTAAAGCGCTTCGCGTAAATGGACATCCAGATCTAAGTGAAGATGTTAGATCTTGCCAACAGAAATTTCCAGTGTTAATGAAAATACGAATCGCATTATTTTTATATTTGCAACGAATACAAGAATTCCCGTTTTAGTAGTATAGTTAGTCTTTTGGCATATTTCAATAAACACTTTTGACAGTTTAGAATGGAAATATAAAATTTATATCTTTAAATTTACATAACGATCAAGTGAATGACGCTATCTGTCTCCACCACCGCTGTTTTCCACAAATATGATGCTCCCCACACGCATGATGTGTGTGCCGTTTAGAGATGAATGATAGCTTAAATATGGCCATTACCAAACTGGCCTGTCATGAAACAAGTGGGGAAAAGATTTGAAAAAAAAAAAAGGCGCATTTGACAGTAGTACTATTGTAACATTGTCATCACTCATTATTATAGCAGTTGAATCTCAATTCCTTTTTGCTTACAGAAGACAATTCGATTGTTATTTGTAACACGTGAGTTGTATATCTGTTGGAATCATTTCATTCTACACTAAAATGGCTTGTTTTAAATAACAGTGTTCCAGAATGGAACATCTTTTAGCAAACATCCGAAATACCAGTTTATGTTGAATTTCATCTCGGAGTGGAGTTGTTTTATTCGTGCTGTCAGGCGTACGGAATGATAATAAGTTCCAAGGCGTTTTGTGACACAAGCACGCAGGCGCGCGTACGCGCGCGCGCACACACACACACTCTCACTCACGACATTGTTAGTGTATTATACAAGAATGTCATTGTATGTGTGTGACATTCAATGGCAATGGATATATGTAGTATTCTTACATTCATAAGAACACTGTTGTAAAATGCATATTCTCATGAGTTTCCGATCAAATCCATATTTGTTACGTTGAAATAGTAAAACGTTTACTTTTATTACAGAAAATTATCTCAAGAAGCGAAGATTAGCTTAAAAATAATAGGAGAATTATCGAAAAGTATGTTGATCCTGATAGAATAATTTATAATTTTTCTAATTCAATAGCAGGACTCTCAGAAGAACCATAAATTCTGGTCTCCATCCGACTGGTTTCCTAGTTTCATTTACTCCCGTGTAATATCGATTTGAAGCATCAGGTTCTGCTGTTACTTTATCTGGCAATACTGGAAGTAAGCTGTTGGATTCTTTTTGAATATTTCTAAAAAAAGGTTTTCAGGAATTAAAAAAAAAAAGAGAGAGAGAGTCTTGAGTTAATGTATATGAAGTGAAACAAAATCTTTCCATTTCTCCCTTTCTTGTAGGCATGTACGAATAATATAGCTCTAGATCTGCGTTCTCTATTCTATAATTAATATCTAAAACACAACTGTAATAAATGACGGTTGCGTTGGGAAAAGGTGATGGCTACGAGATGATGCTGTTTTACTTCGCAAAGGCGTTCGACAGGATGCCGCATGGTATCCTGATACATAAATTACACAAATGAGGATGGACATAGCCGTGATGTTGATAAGAGGGTAGTTGATGGAGAGGTATCAGACAGTAGTTAATTCAGGAGCAGAGTCCCGTAGAAGACTAGTGGCGTGCCATCAGGCTCTGTTCTCGGGCCGCTACTATTTACCGTATTTTTCCTTGTATATGACGTTACTTTTTTCCTAAAATTTTCAGACCAAAAATTGGGGGTTGTCTTATACACGGGGGGGGGGGGTAACCGGTTGAGAGATCCGCGGTTGCCGTGGCGAAACTGCCGGTACTTTGTCTCTGCGAACAGGCTTCCGCCATTCATTAGCCTTTCTTAACTCTGTAGATTGACGTCATTAACGGCTGATTCTGAATAAAGCAATCAGAACTTCGAAAGCATTCATACGTCTGCAACTTGTTGGCGGGGTAAGTTAATGCATTAACAATATTTTGAGCCCACAAAAATGTCCGAAAATAAAAAACTAAAAAAAACAATTGTCATATTCTTGAATACTCAAGTTAAAAGTCATCAATAACGCAAAAGAACTTGGAAATAAAGCTTCCGAGAGACAGTTTCGACCTCCTCCCACTGAGTGTATGATTAGACAGTGGAGATGTTTAAAATATTGATTTCTTAATTTTGGGTTCGAAAAAGTAGGGTTCGTCTTATACACGGAAAAATACGGTAATTTGTACATTAACGATATAGGAAATGATCTGAGGGGAAATCTGAGATTGAGCAATAGTCAATAGAAATTTTACAGGATGATTTAAATAAACTGACAGTATGGGAAAAGAAGAATGGATTGTCGATTCACCATCTGTGTACTACCTGATGGAACTATATTCCAGAAAATTGATTAAGCCAAGGATTCGGGGTTATTGGTGGATGGAAATTGAAGTTCAGAGCGCATATTGCAAAAGTGGCTAAAACAGCACATAGGATTACCTGGCTATTGAAGAACACCCTGACATGCTGGGATAAGAGGGTATTGTTCCTGTTTATAAGGCTTTTATTAGCCCTCATCTGGATTATTGCGCACACATATATGGCTTCCTAGGGTTTTCTAGGAGATGCGGAAGAGGTGGAACAGATCCAGAGGCGAGTGACCGATATAGTGGCAGATCTGTGGGATGCTCTATATGAGGAGAGATTAAAGATTTATGGGTTACCGAGGCTGGTTGATATGTAGATAAGGGAGAGGATATGATAGAGACATTAATTGTTTAGGGGGTAGTTATAGAACCGATATGGAGAAAAGTTTTCAGTACATGACTAATTTGAAGAAAACTAAATGATCATTTCAGTAAGAGTGTGGTTAGCAAGAGTTTGAGTGCTAATTTTTTTGCTCGGAGAGTGGTGTACGGGTGGAATGGATTGCCAGTTAGTTGTGAGTGTTTTGTCGGTGAATGAGTTTGCAGCAAAATACGAGAGCTGTTGTATAGGTATCGAAGATTAATGTTGATGTTAGTGGACCTCCCGCGATGAGTCTTCAGACTTAGTGGAGCACCTATGTACAATGATAATAATTTTCATTATTAACTACTTTCTGAAAAAATTAATTGAATAAAATCATTGCAACAATAATGTCAAAATAAATAGATTCTGATACTAACAATGAAAAGAAGATACTGAACGGCTACAGTGGAAGATATTTTCCATTGTCACATCGTAGTAGTCTTTTGTATAGGTTTTGCATACGCAAAAAGTCAGAGCACGCCTTCCAGCTATGATCAACTTCTGTTGTTTGAAACAATAAATGAATAGTGTTGCAAAAATGATTGAATCGCGCTTCAGCAGCATCCATATACCACATGCAATGCTGAATAGATTTGTATGTGTTGTGTGCGGATATGCAATTTTGATTTGAAGTGCGTAAGGCAAAACAAAACGGGAAAGAAAAGTATCCTTTACTTAAGTCATAAATCTGCAGTGATAACGCTTCCTTTCGTAAGGTGGTGATTCCTTGTTGCCACAAGAACTTATGGCAGGCAAGTGGGTGGGCAGCTCAGACACGGAGAGATTTTATGGAGTGTTTTAAAAGTGCGTAAATAGTTCTTGCCGGTTGCCTAGAGTGAATAAAGAGGCAGTTTCCGTTGTTGTGTGTATTGTTGCTCTGACGTTAAGAATGTAGTTACCATGGCAACGACTGCAGTAGTAATGCCATTAAAAGAGTATAAAAACGCACTTGCAGCAGCCGGGGTGGAAGTATTTAAATGACTAGAGACCTCGCGGGTCCCTTTAACGTTCACTGCGGTGAAGATGACGAAAGAATAGATTCTTGTTTAGGTACGTCCATTCAGGAAGAGGGTGCGTGTTGTGGTTAGTCTTTGAATTTGAGCGCGTTTTCCTAAAGGACGAGATGAACGGGAAGATTTTTCCTCTCGTTGAGACGCTTCTGTTCGAAAGTCTCTTGTGCAGAATAGCGATGGAATCTACGTATACTGCGGTTTGTCTGATTATTTTTTCTGCACTCGTTCGTAATGTCGGCATAAATGCGGAATAAATATTCCGTGCAGTGCTACTAAGATATAAATTTGTGATGTAAATAACTTTATGGTCTGGAATTCACAGTCGACAACTTTATTTTACGACTGCATTAGTGTGCTGTGGGATTAATCTTTTTGCAGCATGACAATAGAAACAACAATGAAATACAACAATGATTAGCTTCATTGGAAATTAATTATTGTGATTGATTGTTGGTTCGAAATGGACAAAATATTAATATTCCAGTTATTTTACTTTCAACTTTAGAAGTTGAAACTAAAATAACTATGAACAAACACGAACTGTTGTGATTAACTAGTGAATCATTGCGATATTCTATTAATAGAATATAGCTTAAAATTCATAATAGTGTGGACAATAAAATGCTAATCATTATTTGTGATTGTACATTGCATTCACAAACCACTAGTATAATAGGTTGGTCCCTTTGTTCTAATTCTCAAATAATTGATGTGATTTTAATGGGCATTTATATTGGCTATGAAAATTTTATGTATTCGTTATTTTTCTGAATATAATAATTTTTAATTATGGATGTGAAACACGGGCACTAAATGCAAAGGAAATTAAAAAATTAAAAGCAACACAATTTAGTATGGAAAAAAAGTATGCGTGGTATCACAAGACTGGATCACAAAAGTAATATGTGGATAAGAAATTAAACCAAAATCTCTGACATGATAGGAATCGTTAAACATCTGAAGGGGCAATGGGCTAGGTATATTGGAAGACACGACGAATAAAGGAAGTACTAGATTGGATTCCATGAGAGAAAAAACGACCACGAAGCGGACTCAGATCACGGTGGATTGATGATAGCATCAGATTCGCAGGAGTGACATGGGAAAGGAGAGCCATGGACAGACAGTTTTGGAGTCATCTTGGAAAGGCCTTCATCCAGCAGTGGATTGACAATGACTGATGATACTAATGATAAGGTGTTTTAGTCTTTAAGACGAGTTTTATTGATTAATATCTAGACATTTCACGATAAAAGCAAACAAATACGGAACAGCGAATTTCTTTGATTGTTTAAATTGCAAATACACGCTTCTAAGTGTATTAGTTTTGAAATATGTTTGTTTTGCTAATTTATAGCACATTAATGATTTAAAATCATTAATGTGTCATCCAACATACGCAGCTAAAGACAAGGAGAGGGGGGGCGGGACATCGAGAAAAAAAATCCCCCCTCCAAGTGGCATAACAGAGATTTAATAATATCATTCATCTAGTGATCAGCGATTTGCATGTTAACTTTTTTCTTCAGTTAGCTCATCTCGGTTAAGTTGATATTTTCTTCCCCGACTGAATTCTTCTAAAGTTTAGATGTGGATACGCATCTAATACGTACTTCTATCACAACAACAATAGTAGCAGCCATTATCATGCACTTCGGTAAATTTCAAGTATGCAAATTAAGATCATAATAACACAGATGGCTGTGTATATATACTACAGTGGAATTCTGTAGTGCTCATTTTTAAGTCGAAAGAATTTGTTAGGAGCAATGGGCTCAAAGCGAGACCGACGTCATTTCTCGTGCGCAATCGATAATGAAATATTCCCGAGAAATTTGTGCAAATTCACTTTCCTTTATTCATTGGCAGTTTGCCATGCAATCTCCAGCCCTTCACGTTTTTCTGTGCTGCACTTTGGGGGAGGGGAGAATTCGAAGGTGGGGCGGGGGGGGCTTTATAGCAGACCGTCTGTCGAGATTCTATTTGCACAGTCTTGTGAATTGCGTTCCTGAGAACAGGCATCTGCTGTTTTGTTCCTTAGATGGTGACCGGTTAAGCATATACAAGTGCGAGTCGATTATATTCCGGTAATCCTCCAAGTCAAACAAATGTTTCGCGTGTTTGGAAATAATTAATAAATTTTCCAGTCGCTAACCTTCTTCGTGGAAACGAACGGAAAACGGACGTGCTGTGTTGGCAAAGGTCATACACGGCAAAAGAATATTTTTTTTTCCCCTTATGTAAAAGTCCTTCATCCTCAGTTTCTTTTGTTTTTTCAAGAAGAATATTCTTTTGCTTTGCATGACTTTTGCGAATGTTGGTAACTCATAATTACGACAAAAGGAGGCGCCAACCGTTCCTGTACTGCACATAAAAAGAACAACATAATTAATTGCAGACAAACTCAGGTATTTTAGTGGAGGCTTGCAAAAGCTGCCATATAAAAATATTTTAACATAAAACTTGTTACATACTTCATTAGTACTCCGAGCTCCACATTTCTTTTTTCATTTCATGAACCTGGCTTAATAACATAACACCAACCTCTTAATTTGCGTGTTATACAAATGCCAATATTAACATCTTTTGTATAAAATCTATAGTAATCGCAAGTTCACATTTGCTGAAAACAATTTCACTTTGAAATATCAAACATCCTATTAATATTCATGGTTAAGTTAAGTAAACCAAACCATTGTGGTAGAAAGAACTGGAATCCGTAGCAGTAACGTCTACAATGCAAAAATTGGCAACCAGCACACGATTCATTCACAGAATCCCCATTATTGTGAATAGTAAGGTTCTCGTCAACCATTTCTGCTCTAAAAGGGCAGTGCTATTCTTTGTTGCACGTGTTTTCCTCGTTATAGCATGTGCAGAAGCTATGTGCTGTTCCGTAGACTCTACCGCGTTTGTGCTTGTTCATAATACGATTCCGATCACGGTACTTAATTAGATACTAACTGACCCCATCGAATGGGAGTCAGTTTGGCGGAGTGGGGGTTATTAGTTCTAGATAAGCATTGTTTGTCAGATACAGGTAAGTCAATAGTATTAAATTGAATTAGAATTAGTTTTTTATGCAAATTATAAGGAATTTCATAGGAAATATTTCTTTCTACGTTATTGAAACATAAGCTTTAAAATATATGTTCGGATATCCCTGCAGATCGTATTAAGTCATAATTTCAATAACCCGAAAAACGGCATGGAATTATCTAAATATATAGACAGGCAGATACCCGTTGCGATTATATTGATACGGTGTGTGTGTGTGTGTGTGAAAGGTGTCTACTCCTCAGGGAATTTTTTTTTCTGAGGTAAAAATTCTAGCGTTATCAGCGGCAGGATTTGTTATAACAGTTATGTGATTTCTCTATAGTCATAGCTTAATTTACCTGCAGTATTTGCTTAGGCACGTTTCTTGCATCAGCCATGTCTTGTTCAGCTGCCTCGATCACTGATAGGAATATTATGGATTTTTCGCTTCAGAGTATACAGTTGGAAATTGTGTTTACTTATGAAATCAAGGTACGGGTTTAATTTTTGATAAGCACCAGAGATAAAACGAATCTGATAAATGTGGATAATACGCTAATATACTATTTATCCAAAAGTATTGAAATATTCCAGAGAGACCAAGGAAGTTCACTGAACTGGCATGTTAAGGACCGGAAATGAAATTTAAAAGTTCCGATATGTGAATTTAAATATAAATTTTGTGATTTCTTTGCATATATCGCAGAGAGATGCAGTCCTGCTTTCCAAGGTGTGTTTTCACAATGTTAAGTCTTCTGGTTATGTTTACGTTGATAAATGAAAAAAAAAAAAAAAACTTTTTCATTTTTATCAACAGAGTTGCCTAAGCGATCAACAGAGTTGTTTAAGCGATCGTAAATTGTTTGTAGATAATAAATAGTGCTGTATTTCTTAGACTGGAATTCAGCCCTTGACTTTGACTTTGTTCTATCCTGGATGATTTATGGGATCAGATGAAACGGATCAGGATTAAACAGTCTTTTTTTTTGTGCAGACTATCACTTTGAAGAAAAATGAAATATGAATAATTTCTTTCTATCCCAAATTGCGGCATTTGTCAAAAAAGAATGCTGCTATTTAAAACCAAGGGTATGGGCCGAGTGGGTGGATGGATAGCATTCCAGCTTTGCGTCCAGCAAGATGGGGGGTATGAAACCACTACTTCGCTGATTAGGAGCTTAAAGTGACTTAAAATTCCATGTTTAATCTGAATTTGCCATTTTCTTTCATTAATTCGCGTGCATGCAGCAAAAATAAATTAATATGTGATCCTGTATTGATATGCAAAGAAAGCAATCTCTTCAGAAATGACTGATTATAATGGGCTAAAACCCGTTGTTTTCTTAAAGCTGTTTACGTATACGCATCAGTTGGGGTCTTAATGAAACAATCTATGCGACACAAACACGAGAGAGAAAGAGAGCATCTCTTATGGTATCTTACGAACAAGGAACTCTGTTTGAAAGAATGTATCACCCACTTAATTATCTGCTTACGCCAATAGAGGGTGCTGTCTACAAATACGTATGAATAGTTCTCTCTGAAATCGAGTAAAGGTGAAATTTTCTTTCTTGTTGAGTGATGTCGCGTGCAACTGTAAGATCAATAGTAATTGGGTAATGGATCACGGAGCATCCTCTAAGAAACGCATCGCTAAGTTCTCTCCTTTCCTGTTGACGAAGAAAGAGAAAAGTAGAAAAATGCGAATTGCATGGCAAATAGGACCTGGGGTTAGTGAAACAAACGACTTACGGCAACTGATGTGGGTCCGCAGTTTTGATCATTACACCTTTCTGTACTCCTGAAACAAGGGGTTGTTGTTGTTCAAGGCAACAGCAGGCCTTTATCTACACCCTGAGAAAGGGAAAATATTAAGAAAAGTGGCAGAAAGGAGAGCGTTTATTTAAGTAAGTCTCATTACAAAGAAAATGTTGCATCTCGGGAGTCACCATTAAACAAACCGTAAGTCTCGTAATCAGATAACAAGTCGGTGACCTTCGTCTTCTGCGAACCTCTGCCGATCCCGCTTTTGATAATCTATGATGTTTTTAGGTATTTGTTTGAAGAAAGCAGGAAATTTTTTATGCATGCGTGTTAATGTTTTTTTTCCCCTTTCGTGGGTGGTGGACTATCTTGAGATATTTGGTAGAGTAAAAAACCGTGGATTGCGTCTATTTAAATGACCCATGGCGGCATTTACATTTCATTGTGAAGAGCGGAATCTGTTTTTGCAGCAGCCGAAAGAAATTGTAGTAGTTGTCATGGTTACCTACTGGTAGCCATGGTGATTTCCTCTACTCTGTCGCTGTAATAAACTAATATTTTTAACGAATGATTTGTAACAGATATAAGTGAAACACTGTTATAGAAACACCTCACAAATCCAGAAAAGAATTGTCTTCTGTTAAATTTTTTGTTCTCTTTGCTTCTTACATGACAGCAATCCCACCAGTCCTTTTTTTGTTGATAAAGATCGAACTATCTCTGTACTCTGTCTTCTCAATTAATTTGTGTGTTGCAGAACAGCACTAACTTCGTTTGTGTCGTGTACGCTCAGCAACAACACATGAACAAGGTGATTGATCCCTCCGATCAAGTTCTGATTGGTTCGTTGTCTTATCTTACATTGCACCAAGACCAGAGAGACTTGCGGCTGTGGGTGTTAACGCAGTTTTGTCGTAATTCCATCCTGATTAGACGTGGAGGAAAAATGTTCGGAAAGTAACAATGGTAACTAGATTTCCACTGTAACAATGGAGTATAATTGCACATTGTAGTGATGCAGTTTCATTACTGTTGATGATTGCCTGCCATAATTCTGCCACCGATAATGGATTTCGAGAGTTATCTCCATGTTCTTATTTTGTGCATTATCTAGTGAATGTCCTTTATTAATGTGTATTTTTAAGCATGGCACTCATCACGATAGAGGACAGCGGATTTACTCTAAACGTTTGGTCACGCAAATCTTTTTTTTTTCTTAACGACTATTTGTAACAGCCTTATCGTGTGTTTGCTAATTGAGTAAATATTTCTTTTTCTTGTAGAAACGTGAAGCTGGTAATCAATTATAATTCTTCATTTGATAGGCAAAATAGCACTAAAAGTTTAATTTTAATTCCATTAAAATGTTAATGCTATTTTAAAGGGGATACTTTTTTCCCCCTTTTTCTCCTTTAAAAACATTATGGAACATCTTTCGGTGCTTTTGGGTTCTCTCCTAATTCCTTCTGAATTTCACCCCAGTGATTTTGAAATTAAAACTTAGAAGATTCAGATTTTTTATAAATATATTAACTGAATATCTGGAAAGAGTTTCAAGTTTGGATTTATAGAAAAATAGATATATCAGCGAGTGATTATGTTGCTAGTAGCTGTAAAGAACCCGTGCCAAAAATACGTTGTTCTGCTTGCATATATCAGATGGCAGAAGAATAAGTGTAGATCTATGATGCCTACAAAGACAGATGACGTAATGCATTCCACCTATGTATATATACCAGGTGATAGAGTATATTACGCATGTTGTAAATAAATAATGTTAAGAAATAGACGATATTTCTGTCGTGCACTTGGTCAAGAAATAAAAAATAAATTAACAGCTATGTTTGCGGTAAAGACACTTGATTGGGCTAAAAAGGTTTCTTTGACTGACGGGGGGGGGGACGTCTCTGTATTTTTTTTTTTTTTTTTTACCTACGAAAGGTTATTCTCTAGTACAATAGTATTAATATCCTCGGTGGGCTAAGGATTAGATATCGGAAACCTAGTTTTGTGGATGATATTTTTTCAAGCAGCTGCAGACTCGAGTGAGGATGGTGGTCTTGCTCACACCGGAAATTGTGTGTGACCACTCGTTTTCGAACAAACTTAACTAATTGATTCAAAATTGCAGCACATGCACAAAAGATTTTTTTTAAAAAAACACTCTCTTTAGGAGAAGTTTACATTATCAAGCATGCAGATTTGCTATTGTGTAATATTTTATATTTTGATTGCACAAACGGAACTTATTCCCCTTCTTATATAAATATGACAATCATATTAATTGGTGAGATGAATTACATTTTTTTCATAAAGTGGATTGAATTGTTACTATCAAAATTCAATTCGAAATGAGATATTTGAATAAAAAAAACAGCATTTTTTGCATTTATTTTCAAGTGTCTATCTTTCATTTTAAATTAAGTTTTAATATGTTTGCGATAAAGTGTAGATTGAAAGAGCTCTGAATGTTAACAAGAGGAGTTTCTTGTCGTATATGCTTTGACTTGTACATTGGAAAGACCCGTGGTGAAGCTGCTGCTGGTCATTTATCATCTTCTTTCTGAAGCATCTTTGCGATTCTTTTCTTATTCTGTTCTTTTATACTTTTTTTTTCCGTTAAGAGAGCATTGGATTTATTTTGGGTAAATAATATTTACTGTTGTAGAACTTCAAAGAATGGTAACATATGCAAGAGTAGATTGGAATCATTCGACAATACCATTCAGCGAGTTGTAATAACGCACTCCAGTCTGCTTACATCACAAAAGTTCACAAGGAAAACAACCATTCTTGGTATTATCCATACTGTGACGACTGATAGAAACTGTCTTGAATATTCATTCGCGAAAAAAAAATAAATAACTGGAATAAATAAAATGCTAGATATCTAACCGTATCGGAAAACCATTAGATGCAAGGACGAAGGACTGATGATAGGATGTGGAGATAAAACAAAGAAATAAAAACAAAAGGAAAAAAAAAAACTCTGATTATTTGCATCCATTGTATCTGTCAGTCTTTGTTTTATTGCATAGGCAACCGCTTTGTGATTAATGAGACCACTGTCATCGGTATTGTTAGATTACTGGTATTATCCCGCCTGCCTTACTGTGTTATTCGCAGGTCTCTACGCGAGCACGTCTGTTTGTATGCCTGCGCTTGCTTCTTTGTTCGGCACGCGTTTGTATTTGAAACTGTTTTATTAAATTAAACTGCGCACTCTCAGTCGTTTTGAGTATTGGATGATGGGTTTGTCTTGCGCTAATATATGTACGCGGTATGCTTTTAGAATTTGTATTGTCGCTTTCGCCAAAATATAGAAAATTATTTAATAGTTTAAAATAAAGCGAAATTAAAGTACTGTAGATATAATCTCATCCGAAATTTATAATCTGCCTGAACTATAAATAAAAATGGTAAGTTTATTTAGTATCGGTTTACAGACTTTAGCCGTCCATCTTTCAAACTCGAAAGAGAGAAAATATTAATTTGGATTAAACCTTGGTGAAGTTATCGTTAGTACTCGATGTAAAGTTGTTG
This sequence comes from Typopeltis vanoorti, assembly GCF_054136105.1. Taxonomy (NCBI): domain Eukaryota; kingdom Metazoa; phylum Arthropoda; class Arachnida; order Uropygi; family Thelyphonidae; genus Typopeltis; species Typopeltis vanoorti. The sequence goes on along the minus strand of NC_143555.1, from coordinate 66,339,729 downwards.
TACACTTCAAGAGATAACTTAACGACTACAATTCAACAAGTTTTCTTTTTTTTTTTTTTTTTAATATCCTAGAACAATAACATCGCTGTAGGTTAGCTGAAAGCTTTCTTAAGATAGTCGAAGAAAATTGTGCCAGTTGCACGGATGTGATAAAACCGTGTTTGGAACATTTTTCTTTTAAATGTTTCCACTGACATATTCTCAGTTATGCGTGACTCCCGAAAGGCAACATCGCAAACAAAACTCTCACTTTAAAAAAGGGAATTCGGATGCTAATCTGGGAATAAATAGCCTCTTAGATTACACCCATAAAAGTTCGTCTTGCTTATTAAAAGAGGCTCAGGGTCGTAAGAAAACCTGAGCCGACACTTTGAATTAATGAATCCTGATAAACGAGTAGAATATCAGCTTTTCTCCAAAACACTTTTCTGGATTTTTATTTTGAGTAAGTGTTATGCGAATAAAGTAGTTCCCATTTAGTATTTAAACGTTAATACAGTCTGACGAGTCTATTTCTTTCGTTCAGTTTGTAACATAGTTGCTATTTACTGGTAAGAAAAAGAAGAAACACTTAATTTTTTGAATAAGTAATCCAAAAAATTAGTGTGTCATGATTTGCTAAGGAGGTTGTTTCGTTTCAGCTATTCAAAATATTCTAATTGCTTGTTTAAATACTTTTTTATTGTTGGTTATTTATATCCTTTCTTAATCAGTCGCATAGCATTTTATCCGGACGATGACAGTGCATTTCTCACGAAAAATATTTCCTACTTAACGAAGACTTCTTTGTATTAAGGAATTAATTGCTTTAATTCGCATAGTACGTTGATGGTCGTGCTAGCAGTCCCCACTTTAATCTCGGTTTATATAAAACTCTTGCTTCATATTCTGAAAGTTGCGAAGCCAGAATTTTAGGCTTCTTTTATTAAGTGAGGATTTTTCCATTATGTAAAGATATAAATGACTTAAGTAACAGACTTCCTTTAGCTATGCATGCTTAGTGATTGCTTCAATTAAAACAATCGCTTCGATTTAGAAAGGAAAACTGATGATTATTTAAGTAAAATCCTGTAAGATTGCTTAAGTGCCATTTGCACGCGCGCGCACACACACACACACACACACACACACACACACACACACACACACACACACACACACACACACACACACACACACACACACACGAGAGGGAGAGAGAGATGGAAGAATTTAATCCTTATTACCGTTTGTTGCAAGTTCCTCTACAAGTCACTTGTATTAGCGAACAGAGTGGATCCGAAATATGCAAATGAGTTGCACGAGTATTTGTTTCCCAGGCACAGAGAGAAATAATTATCCGCTGTCATCAACACACCGCGGCGTGTGTTTGGAGCCCTGAATGTGGCACACTTAAGGTCTGTTATCTACGTGTTCCTAGTGCGGTTTGCGCCCATTACAACCAACTTTCCATTTTTCATGACTTTAACACACGTTTGCATGTCACAGTAGTTTAAACAGTTTTCGAGTTCTTTGGGCGTAATGAGCTCCTAACTTGTCAGCGAGTCTGCACTTGGAATTGGGTTCCGTTCACCAACGTCGAAATTTACGTAACGATTGTTGCATTTGTTCACTGGTCGAAATGGTTTTGCGATGTTACATTATCATAGGCTCATCGTGGAGGAAGGGAGATGGCTTAACCGGGCAGTCAACATGCCTGTGGTATATACTTTTAAATTCATTCATATTCCTGGCATTCACAACACATTCTGCAATGCATTTCGATCACTCTCCATGATCAATCTCCTGTTCTTTCTTCGTTGCTATCAGGATTTGGAATTATTTTCTTTTTTCGATGTGTTGACGTTTATTGATGCATTTCTACTTATTTTAGAAAGTAAAGAGATTGTACTTTCCTAAACGTGTACTACTAACTTCATATATTAGCCAGAATGATAATTTTTCTAAGTAGCCAAAAATTTAAAAAGAAAACGTGCGTTTAAAGTCTGATATCAGTGCAGTTTCTAAGGACAGTTCGGATTGCCTTTGGTGTCTTACAGTATTTAATCATACTGTGTCAAAAAATACACTGGCAATCATTCTAGCCTTACATTATTTTACTGTTTTCAACTGCTTTACTGAGTTGGCCGTTGTTTGGAATCTTATTGGATTTGGATTCTCATCAACTGCACATGTAATAAAGCTGAAATGTCTTGCGCTGCCTAGAGTGGTGTCTGATAAGAATTCATTTAAATTCGAAAGGCTTTTTGTGTCAGTAAACTTTTAAAACATCATAACGAAAGGTAAAAATTTTGTCTTTTTAGCAGTTCGTTCATAAATAGCAGTTTTGTTTTCCATCATTAACAAGTGTCGGGAGCACATTCATTGTCAAACAAGGTTAATCCAAACGCTTGGCGGATTCTGTTTATTAGTGCGAATAGTGCGATGGAAAACAAATATTGGATGTATGGAGACGGGTCTTCAGGCATCCGTACAATGCCATGCATTCCGATATTCCCAGTAGAAGTGCGTGCCTGCTCTCTATCTTGCGCTTACCATTCTCACGGGGATCTTCCGGAAGCCGAAACTCTGTAACGAAGGAAATGTGGTCAGCTGACTTTTCATGAAAACTGACCACTGACCGTAACGTGTGCTAACGAACTGGAAGCAGTGTTTTACTCCAGAGGACGCTGTTGTCAGATCTAACACGAGATAAAAACAATGCAGAAGGCGAAAATGACGTGTGCCCAATTCTGGCCTAAAAATGCTTCCTTGATAACTTAGCGTTGACTTTTCGTTATCCATAACTCAAACCATCGGTAATTATTACGTTTATTACTCACCAGGGTCACTATACAGATAACCCCAAATAACTGCATAACTCAACTAGTCCAGTGTTAGCTCATTTAGATTCGAGTTTCGCCGACCTGAATAATCACTGCAATTACAGTCATGCTCTAGTTACAGTTTTCTCTATGCTTGTTGATACCTTCGTTATGATTTGTTGGATCATCTTGTCTTCAAAGTTCGTTACAGTACAGTATTTATAATTAGCTTACTGTTTGAAATTGTTTATATCGTTTAATGTCTGATTATTTTATTAATCTTATTAGAAGAATGCTCGTTTCTGTTTCATTTCTCCATCCGTTTTATAAATACATCATTCAGATGACAGATATTTATTATCCTGAAAATTAATAATTTTCGAGTATGGACATATTTTGTAATATTTTCTTCCTGTTCTTATGTGCTGAATCACTTTACATTATATCTGTCATTTCTGTATTGCTAATTTTTGCGTGAAAGTTGTATCATTATACTTAATATGCATTAAGAATTAGGAATAAATCAAGGATCAAGAAGATGGAAATGATTTAAGAAAATGGTGTAGTTTATCATATCATATTAGGACACCGAGAATTTGTTTCAAGGTGTTAAGACCTCAAAAAAGGATGAAGATTATGCTGCGAAATAAAGATTTTATTTACAGGTTACATCCTCTTAAAATTGTGGAGTACAAAAAGTGTTTGTAATCCTACCATCATAACATGCAGACGTCTGAGGATCTTTAACCTTAATATCCAGAAAGTGAGGATCCTGCAATCTGAACGAACCCTAAGATCCTAAATTCTTAATGTTGCTGGTGACGCCGCAGTACTGTTAATAGGAAATGAGTGTTCGTGGTTATTCGAATACATTAACACTCTAAAGTTTTCTGAACATTCAAAACGTCTTGGTTGTCGTCAGTCTTTTAAAAATTTGATTGCTTGAATTTCCGGTTTGTAGAATTCTGTCCTTTGAAGCTACACTTTTTCTGTATTGCGTCCTTGGAAGTCTTTACTTGGAAGCTATACTTCCAATTAAAATGCAACACATTTCGCCTGGTTATGAATTTATATATACTGTATGTTGTGTGGCGATATTTATTTATTGGAGGTCGGCGAACATTTTGACCAAATATGATCAAAATGTTCCTCGATAATCTCGTAAGCAGTGAGATCTTCGCTCTCGGTGTTCTCTCAAAATATTTACAAATTTTGTAAACTAAAAGTAGACAAAAAAAACTTCATAAACTCTAAACTTGCTTTGGGAATTTCAATGCTATCAAAACATATTTCAGTCTTATTTCTGGCAAGAAAGATGTCAACATCACTTCATATTACTTGTAATAATACCCAGATCTCTAAACATGCTCAAACTTCCAAAACTTCCTAGCACCATCATACTCCAGCAATAGCCGTCTCCTCTTCCGAAAAAAAAAACAAATTATATTCTTTTTCTGCTGAAGAAACTAGTAGAACTGCTGAGACTTAATAAATCCCAAATCTTACAGCCTTAGAATATTGCTTATACATTTGTGGTGATGCACCGAAATCCTCTCCAGCAGAAGTAATCTGATTAATCGGCGATCTTTTTCTCACAAATGCACCCCAGTCACTCTTTCATACACGATTTGTTTCTGCCTTACTCATCTTTCATAGGAATTTTCATGGATAATATTGGGCTCAACTGATGATTGATCAAAATTAATGTTCATTGCCTGTAAAACTTCGCACCTACCGAACTTTCTCATCCTTTCTTACATTCCATCTAACACTCTTCAGTAAAACAACCTCTCTCGTTGTTTTCCCAAAAACTACAGCCTTCAGCTCTTCAAGATATACTTGAATATCTTTCTTCGTTTGTCTTAATTTTTTGCCCTAACCTTAACCTCTTGCCAGCCTAGGCAGTCAAGTGGATAGCGTATCAGCTCTCCGTCCACCAAAGGGCTGTAGGTTCGCTCATCACGGAAAAGAGTGTTTGTGAATAGCCTTGGATAGTAATGACTTCCATCATCTGTTTCATCACCACTACCCTTATTGGATCGGAAGCTATTGCTTATGGGAAGTCTGAAATAGCTTGCAAATATATCAAGTTTGGCCCCTAGAGAAGGGTTCTGAATTACCTCAATACTTAACCCAGCAACGGAACAATTTACAACCTTTTTATGAGTGAAATTCACATTAAAAAAGACGAAAAAAAAACATTATGTGGTTTATATAAATATATGTAACAACAAAAATCTTATTCAATTACATTATCAACTTTCTTTCTGTATTTTTATATTTTTACGACAGTTCCACTCACAAAAGGATGGAAACCTGTAGTGCATTTGTACCCGGAGTACTTTTAGGGTTCTTTTTTCATCTTACCACACTTCTCCAAAAAGCAATTATCTCTTTATATATTTATTTTTGAATTCCTAGCCTCCATGAAATGCGCTTCTTTAAATAATGGTATTTTTATGCTTCCGAAATGATAGAAAAGTTTACCTGATGTTTATCTCCGGCATATTTATTATGTGGGAATTTATTTTGTCAAACATATTTTTATTTATTTTTTCCCGTTAGTGAGACCATTCTGTACAATAGGCATAGTATTGCCAGGATTGCTAGTTATTATTGCAAATACGAGCTCAATCACAGGCACTTAACACACGAAAAATAAGGACATCCTGAATTGAGCGCACACATACACTGGCGTATACTTTACTTATGTTCGTTTCACCACGACGAGTAAAGCGATATTTAACTGCGTACTGTTTCCAGGATGCTGGCCCATCTCATTCGGTGTCATTACCCACCATGACCGACTCATAGCGACACTGTGAAGAGGCGTTTTGTGAAAAGCATGTACTTATAATTACGAAAGACCTGTGGCGTGTCTCAGATCTGTAACCAAGCACCGGAAATGTAGAAATCTGAGAATAAAACAAACCAAAAAAAATTTAGAATATCTTTTAGACCTTCGTTTGCGAAGAAAAGGCAAAATGAAGAAGGTTGTTAGGAATTACTAATGAAACGAATTTTTATTTTATTTTTTCTCCGTAACAGCCGTATCACCATCAAACGATTACGCGACGCTGGGGCCATCCTTTCGGCAACCTTGATTTGTTTGAAATAAGAGACATCCGGTGGAGAGGGAGGTGGGGTTAATACCACACTGATGGGTATGGAAGTTATTGTCACACGTGTTTTCGTGGCTTTTCCTTTGCATTTCCGGTTTCGTTGTCCCTCCGGAAATGAAAGCGTTTCCCCCAAGTATTGGATTTTATGCCCCAACTAGAACAGGGAAGAGTTGAATTACATGAGCCATTATGGAGAGGCACGCAGATATATCGTTTGGAAGATGAAAAATGTTTTATTCATAAATTATTGGAAATTTTCATCGTGGGTGTTGAGGGTCGAGATAATGGATGCCCAGGTTAATCACAGCTACCTCTGCATGCTTAGTGAGGTGCTTTGCTTTTAAATTTGCAAAGATGGTCTGCATACTCGTGTTAGCTGGCGTGTCATATTTCGCTCAGTTGTTATACAATCGATGCATGCTTTTCTTTCTTTTTTTTGGGGAGGGCGACACTTTAAACATGATTTTAATGTAGGATCACGTGGAAAACAATAGGCACGGAGGGAATGATTTGTTACAATTTTATAAAACGATTTTAAGCTTTTCCGTTTCCTGCTACATGGCAGAAATTGCAGTGCTTTTGAGTTTTTAAAATTTTGGAAGATGCATTACATTAAGTAACGATCGACTATCATTTTAAAATGGTGGTGATCGACTTCACAGTGATCACCACCATTTTAAAGGGCAATTGGTTATTTCACTATTTTTAGATTTATATAGGACTGGTTGGAGATCTCCTCCAATCGGACCTATATAAATCCATCGCAAACGACACCAATTTCGGCAAGTTATACGTATTCTCCGTTTGGCTTATCTAATATAGCAAAACCAGATTTTTTTCTTTTTTTTTTTTTTTTGGAAATAAAACCATATAATCGTTTTCTTCGATCTCCGAAGTTAGCCTTGCTTGAACAACTTTCATTTAATATAACTGGCGAAAGGAAGTTTGTGACAAGGATTTGAGTATTTTAATAACAAAAGACCACTCGTGACAATTTACAACCATGGATCTAGCTTCTAAATTCATAACTGATAAATCAATAATGAAATTTTCATGATTAATTCGATAGGTTTATTATTTGAAAATTTTATTTCTTGTCTTAATGGTATCTGAATGTGCAACGAAATAATTTTCAAATATTTAAAATAGCTAACAATAATACACACACACACACACACTATATATATATATATTCATTTTTCTAAATTAACTGACTTAAACCCGAGAATTATAACACAATGACATTTATTTGAAAAAAAAAACGCAACATGTTTCGTCAAAAATGACTTCTTCGCCTGAAGAAGTCATTTTTGACGAAACATGTTGCGTTTTTTTCAGATAAATGTCATTGTGTTATAATTCTCGGGTTTAAGTCAGTTAATTTAGAAAAACGAACATATCCCAACCCCGAGTTAATAGTACGTTTCATATATAGTGTACCACAGATGATTTACTTGTTTATTCCATATTTTATGGCTTTGTACCTTCTCTGGGGGAGAGGGTTAGTTAAGAAACGCCGGAAATGCAGTAGTAGATAGAAAGGAGGAAGGGGGAGGGATACTAGAAAGTGAGTCACATGCCAGCTTGGACATTTCTCTTGTCAAGACTTTTCTGAGTAGTCGAAGTTATAAGCATCTAACGTTATATTATTGTGCTTTCCGATTGCAGCGTCCCGGGATTCTGACCTTCCTTCCCCCTCCTATCGGAGTAGGGGGGGGGCTGGCGTTTTCTTGTAGCGTGAAAATGGTAGTTTTCTGTTTGATCTGAGCATCAAGTCGTTACGGTAATGACGGCCGGGAGGTCGGAGGGTGGGGCGACTCTCCTCCACACACACACACACACGTGCACACATCGCGGTTGCCGCTCTATATTTAGCCCTGCTCCTGACGGTGAATCTCATTGGACTGTGGGCTTTGCGTGTTGCTCCAGCACCACCATGCGTCTAATGGTACTTATTATATCTCCGCTGCTCCTCTCTTCGAGCCTCCGAGTGTTGTACGGAGGATGTGGATGACGTGAAGGATTTTTTTAAATTTTCTTTTTTTTTCTCCTCTTCTGTTCTGTCGACTGGTGTTAGAAGAAAATGTGTCCGGCTGCACTGGCCGTCGCTGCTGCTAGTGATTCGACCGTCTCGTGATCTGCGATCCACGAGGTGCCCCACTCGGCCGCCTGTCGTTGCGGAATCACCGCTGTATGCTCAGACTTATGGAGAAATCTTCGCCCGCACACCCGAAGTGTTGTCAGGAGTCAACCGTGTATCTCGATTTTGTGAAGTGCTACGACTTTTAGGTCGAATTTGAACTTCTCTTTCTTTCCGTTATTTCTGTTCGGGTGTGCGTGCGTGTGAGTGTCGTGTGATGTTTTCTTCACCTCGTTGAGGACAGGGAATAAAGGTGTGGCTTTGCTGGGAGGGTAACGGAAGTCAAATAACTGAACGGCAGGTCATGGAGTCGTCGAGGTGGCCGTCATTGAACTTGAAGAGGATCTTCCGCCCTGCTTGCAGTATTCGGTAAGGAATTGGCATGTTCGTGGAATGTGTAGTTTGTTCGAGTTGCGTTTGGCACCGTGCCAATAGTAGGTTTGGAGCCAAATTTGTGTCACTGCAAAATTTGTACTTTAAGGCCACTATGTTATCGCTAATTCCCTTTCCGTGTTTGTTCCTTTCTTTTGTCTTTAAAATTAGATAGCCATTTCCCTGTTTCTTTTCCCATATTGTTTCTTGCTTATATGTGATGTTATTCAGATGTCTTCCACCAATCCTCGTCTACTTATCGCCTCAACTCTCGTGAAATATTCAAGTTAGCATTCTGCTGCCACTGCATCCTGTTAACTTCGCGAGGCTGTACCGATGTTTATCCCCTGTTTGATACAACGGGGATGCTGATTTTCTTTTTGAAGTTAACTCATCGAGAACTCGTTTTATGCTGCAGTTTAATTTTTTGATATTCCATTGGAATCGAGTTAGAGAGTAGCTCTTATCCGGTTAATTATGAGATAGTGTTTTTATTCTTGTTTATTTAATTTTAATTGAAGTATTTCGTTACTCACGTTTCAGTGAACTTTATTTTGGGTGATGAACATGGAAACAGCAGACTTTTCACTTACGATTTCTAAGAAGATTTTGACAAAATCTCTGGTTACGTGATCTGTGAACCTGTTGAGATTTGAGCGAGCACAAGTTTGGCTGCCTGAATTTAAAGTATTTTGAATGGACTGGAATCCAATCCTGAGAACCCACTCTGAAATTGACTAAGCATTTACTATTTCTTAATTCACATAAAAAATTAAATCAATATCTAGTTTAATCTTGTACTGCATATGCGTTAAAGAGCTTAGTAACGCATCATTTGCATTCTCTTCCATGTTATCACCGTGCCATTTCCTCCTGCGATAATTTCACCTTTATTCTACCTTTCTTTCTTTAAGATCTGCGCCACACATAAGCCTCGCGTTATTTGTGCAGTAAAACTGTCATATCCTGGAAAGAACGTCGTGATCGTTCTTTACTTGCAATATCTGAAAATGCGGTATTCTTCTCCTCGGCGGCTTATGTTATAACCTAGAAAAACAGATAAAAAAAAAAAAACGGAGCAAGGCAACTGCGAATTTGCCGAATGGTTGAAAATTGAAATGACTTAAGTTCTGAAGACGAGTTTAGAGAATATGCCTACTGTTAGCACACTAGACAAGTTTTTTATCTCTTAAAGATCAGGTCTTTAAAAATTGAAATTTCAATCGTGTGCTATTGTTTAGGATTATGCAAAGGTAGCTGTGGCTAAGAATGCACTAAAGAGGGCATATTATTTCTGTCACGTGATTTTTTTGTACATTTTTCTGATGAAGTGGAACGATCCAGAATTTCTAGAAATTGAAAATTAAAATTAGTAAATTGTGAAAAATTAGAAATCGCACAAGAAGGCAGAATTGCATAGACGTTAAACACCCAGAAAATAACAGTGCTATGGTATTAAAATGTTATATACTAGTTAGTAGTGAGTGTGTAACAGAACACATGGAGTATATCTGTAGAAAGTTTTCGAATCAAAGCTTTCTTTGGTTTAGATTACGGTAGTAGCAACTAAGACTATGAGGCCGGTGCATTATATCGGAGAAGTGCGTGTGGAACTTTGGTCAGTTTACTTGTTTACAGTTTCCCGAAGATGAAACCTTTCTATCTCTGTAAGAGACCAGCTAATTCACCTTCAATTGAAAAGCTTTTATAAAGATTTTCGCGTTTTTTTCTTCAAAGGACACTGTCGATATCGACTGATCTTTGGATGCCCATTTAACCAAAGCTTTTGATAACAAATTGTTGCCTGCCTGTAATCACTTTTCCATTGTTACATACATTGTGGATTAAAAACTCTTCACTTTGAGTATGATGTTTAATTGTTTTGAGTAATCATGGCTGTAATTTTCTCTTGAACATTCAGCCGAGGATGTTTCAGGTATTTTAACTGGTGCCCGAACGTTTTAAAAGCAGCAGTTAATTAAATTATTTTTACTTGTACATCTGTTCAGTTCTGACGGATTTAATTTGGATTTAGAGACAATAAAACGAAAGAGTTTTACGAGTATTCATTCCAGAAATCGAATTTGTCGCTAAATACTCTGCACCACAGGTCTTGTTTTAGAGGACTCAAGGGGCTGCTTTTTTGTGGTAACTGTATTTAATTTTCTACATAAGCTTAGTGTTTTCTTAAGAGGCTTACAGTTATTGCTAAAATTTAATAATTGTAGCAACGAAAAAGCCAGAATTAAGAAAAATATAAGCGTCCTCGCCCTTTCCTATATAAGCTCCCAATCGTCCTTTCACAGAACAACTCATCTGGTCACAAAGAACGCGATATTGTCAACTCGCTGCCTTATCGACTTCCATTATTTGCACAGCATACTGAATTGTCAGGTTTTCTTCCTCTTCGGCTTTCTATTGATCGTCGTGGGTTTCATAATCTGACATTCAGTTTGACTTCTCCTGTAGTGAACTCTCTCTCCTCCAGCTAAATTAAATTTACGACTGAAATTACAACAGTGCCTGCATCAGCATCTCTGAAGAAGATTAGTCACTCTGTGATTTAACGCTTGCACATATAAGCCCGAAATATTTCCATTTCTGACACACACACACACACACACACACACACACACACACACACACACACACACACACACACACACACACACACACACACACACACACGAGAGAGAGAGAGAGAGGGAGTTCTGTTTTCATGACTTGATTAGCTTTTGAAGGCGCTTTTGTTTCCAGTCGATGGCGATATCTTTGAACTTTATTATTTGATTTCGAAGTTCATACTCGTGATGGGTTGCGTAGAGAAAAGTGGTTTGGATAAAACTGGATATTCTGTAATGGAATTTCTTTTCTCTTCTTCTGAACGAATATTGCATCAGTTTTGCTTTGATTACAATATCTTTGGAGTTTACGGTTGCCTAGACAAAGAGTTAACATTATATGACCTTCCCGAAGAACATGCAGTACTTTTTTTTTTCTTACTTTCAGCGACTGAAATGTTTTAGTCTTTCCAGAATCTGCTTTTGTTTTTCCCGAAGAACTTCCTCCTAGGTGTTTTCAATCGAGGCTGTGTTAGTTTCAAGTGGCAGGTTATTCCTTTCTCGAATCCAACAAACTAACCCGACAGATTCAATTAAGACGCATAATAGAGACGTTATGAAACCTTAGTGACTTCCGTGCTAATCTTAAATAACCCACTCCTTCCTGAGAAGTGGTTTACTGAAAATCATTAGTGAGGACATTAATGAACAAAAGTGGCTTTTGTGCTATGTACATTTCACCACCATCGATTCATTAATTGCATTCCACACTTCGAACCGTAATGCTCTGAGCATTTATTTTCTGAGGAGTCCATTTTTGTTTCAGATATTTCCTCATCGCATTCGCAGTCTGAATGTAAACAACAGTCGGTTGTGTTGAAGGCGTAGTTGTGAATACTCTAGCAAAAGGGAGGTGGGGAAGTGCTTCAAATGACAGCAGTTACGGCCTTGGGATTAAGAATTGGCATTGTGACAAGTGACACAGGAGAGGCGGGTTCAGCAATACCTCCGGGTAAAGAAGACGCTTTGGTAGAATGTTATCGTTAAGGTCGTGAGAACGTGCATGTTACGTAAGCTAATGAAATCCATTGCATTAACGGAAAACATTCTTTAAGAGTGCTCCGTTTCCATTTATTAAAATACTCTTTAACGAAGTTTCGTAGAGGACCTCCCTAAATCATTGCAAAAAGAAACAACCCATTCCAAATGTCGCTCGTTCTGAGGCTTTCTTAATACGTGTGATAAATGGATTGCCTGTCTTGGACAGTCTACTGACATCTACCATTCAAGATTCTTATTTTTGATTGGAAGGGACGATATTTATTCGGAAAAGCCATGGCTTTTCGACTCCAGGTTCATACGAACATTTTTTCTTAATGCTTAGTCTCCTTTCTATACCTCTTCAATTCACAGCAGCATATCGGATTTCCTCATTTTTTTTAAACCGCTTCGGATAATGAGATTGTTTTCCTAACCGAACAAAAGTAATTTAAGAAAGTTTCTTTTGAATTTAGTTGAAGAATTAATTTCAGTTTTACCGCTTCCTGCAGGTGAGCAGCACTTTAGACCTTTCAAGGAGAGCTCCTCCATTCTGTGTCGAGAGAGAGAGCTGCACGGAGTAGATAGAAACCGCTTCGGATACAAAAGGAAGCAGTCTCTGCTTTACTTGCACGTCACCATGATTATTTATGCTACGTTTGTTCAAATGACTCTTCAGCAGCACGTCTCGAAAGTGGTCATTGAGGACATTTCTTTTTTATTTCTTGTTCGCTCTCGTTTGCATTCTCCTTCTTGTTTCTTTCATATTTCAGTTCTCTATTTTCGACAAGTCACCTTTTTTTTTTATTCTCTTAGCATCTACTTAGAGAGAAAATCAAAAATAAACAAGCTATTTTTTGTCGATCTTTGCTATTTTTTTTTTTCGATTTTCTATATTTGATCTTTCTTCGTTCATGTTCTGTATTTTCATGCTTTTACTTTTCAGTTTTGATCTTTGTCTTATCTGTATTTTTCATATATCCATAGTTTTTCCTTCCATCTTTTCTATTTTTCAGTCTGTCTTCTTTCTCTCCAGTATATTATACCAGTTTTTCCCCTTTCATGGGATCCCCATCCCCGATTTAGATATCTCTCTCTCTCTGTTTTCTGTATTATCGTTTTTTTTTTTTTAAGTCGAACGGTTTCACAAAAAAGAAGAAGAATCTGTTAGCTTTCTTTGTTCTTTCACGAGCATATAACTAAACGAATGGATTTCATTGAAATTTATTGATTTTTTTTTTCCAGTTGAAACTTTGCAAAACCTTTCAGCAGGACAAAATGACAACTTTTCTGTATAGAGACAATTGGATTATTTTAGTAGCAGAATTAGGCAAACCAAAATTATATATAAAAAAGATATTATTTATGTTCAGTGTGATGATTGTCGAAATAATTTTTATATTTGGTTTTAAGATTTTCAACTGTTCTGTTTTTCTCTTCTGTCGTTTTTCCTTTCATTGTTTTACGCGGCTGTCTAACTCCGCTTTGCTTCAGAGCCTCGAAAATAGAAAATTTTACAGCGCCCCTAGCTATAGTCGAATTTCATATAAAAGTTGTTGAACGTATGGGCTTTATGGTTTAAATGCAAACTAATTATGACAGAACTTCAATACAACAGTGTAACAGTCCTCATACCGGAATACTTATCCGAAGGCAGCTGGTCGATTGTTATAAAGGGGCGGGGATAACGATCCTGAACCACACCCATTCCATTGATTCCAAGTTCACTTACTAGGCACCTTCCTATTTGAGTATTCCAATGATTCGTTCCCTAAGATCAGATTCCCAATTTACTCCCAAAATTAGGTTTCTGATACTCCCTTATTTTTCTTAGCCGTCAAATCCAGATTGGCCTTAGACTATCCTTAATCAGTAGCTTGCACTCAAGCTTCGACAGGCTCGTTAACGGCATTCAGGCCGGTTTATGGAGTGAAATCTTGGGAAGGAGAACTCTGCCATCTCTGTATTATTATTATTATTACGTAACTCCTCCAAGGAGTTCAAAGACACATCGAGGAAGGACACCAACTGCAGCGAACCGGCATTGCCATCATCACCTCCACCAACGCCATCTACCGCCCATCACCACCCCAACAGTATTTTTTGTCTGTAAATTGCGTGTTCTCTCAAGGCCGATTTGTCTGTATGCGGATGAAAAACCATAGTTTCCGAAAATATAAATAAAAATAATAATAAAAAAAAAAACATGCCCATCTCCGTATGAGATCGGCTAACTCACCTTGAATAAACAAACAAACAAAAAATAATAATAATAAAAAATATATAAAGATTCCTCTCGTCACGACGAGAGTTGAACCTAAGCCTTTTCCAATCGAAGGGCGAAACTTAGCATTGGTCTTCTAATTGCGATACGGAGGCGCTTGATCATATTCAGTTGAAAAAGCCCTTTTATTTCAGGGAAATGATCCCCACGTTAAGCGACGAGACTCCAACCCATGTCTTTTCTGACCAAACAGCACATGCCGTGTTATCTTTCCAAATGTGCTACGATGCTCTTCAAATTAAAGTTGATTTTGGTCGCGTTCATGGGGTTGGCTGTGTCAAAGATTCATTTACAAGTAAGTTAGTGTCGCCAATTTTTTTTCACCTGAACCATTTTTTTTTGTTTCATAAGTTAGTGTTGATAATTTAAAGAATCTCTAGAGCGTTTAGCAATTAGAAAGACTTGAGTATGTTAGTGAAGATTATTTCACCGGCTGTGATGAAATTATTAAACGAGCTCCAATCTTTCACGCTTTGTTCACTTTGTAAAATGAATTTAATCCTTCGGATGTACACTGCTGAGAAATGAGTATAGGAATACGCCTTATTTTAGAATGAAACACGAAGATGTATGTTTACTCTCGTTGCACCTGGCCTATACTGCTTTTATAGGCAAACAGATATACTCCTAGAGTCTACTGTACATTTGTGCATGCGCTGTCAGTTGCACACGTGGAGAATATTTTGCTTTGAAAGAGGTGTTACTAAGATCCCAGTGATCTTTTGTTTCTTGACTGGCGAAAGATTTCATCAGCCGAAATCAAATGTTCACATCATTATCAGCTGAGTGAAATGTAAAAGTACCATTTCAGGAAAAAAAAAAAAATCACAAGCAGGCATGTTCAAGAAGCTTCTTACTAATGGATTATAATGTGTTCCTGGAAGGATGGTATAAAAATCTCGCGTCTGAAAGGGGGGGGGGAGAAATGATCAACCAGGAGTTCAAAGAGTCTACACTTTCAGTATAGTATGGCTCTACGTAGGAAAACAAGAGCTACACATGCTCAGAGTCAATTTGGGAAAGGATTAGAGTAGGGCGGCTGCACATAAGCCACACATCAACCATATGGTCTGCAAAGCATTGGAAGTCCGTCATATGATGCAGCAGTTCGGTAGGCGAGTGTGTGTGTGTGGCGGATGCCTGCAGAAAGCCTTGCGTCCGTATCCATCATCCCAACTGTAGCGTTTGGTAGTGTCAATATGGTCTGGAGCTGTTTTTCTTGGTATGGACTCATTAGCGCTTGGTATTTTCTGAGTACATTGCAACAGTTCGATGTAACATGCCGATGTCACGTAAAAGTGCCGTAAAACTGGGTTGTATTGTAAGGGGTCTATTACAACGTGCTTTGAGCATAATGATGTGGACATATTTGACAGAGTTTTGATCTCGGTTCATATAGAACTTTGAACTGAAATGGAATACTGGGTGTGGATCACGCCTTTACATCCAACAGCTGTGTGTACCTGAGGAAAAGTGGCCCAGAATATGACTTGTGGTAAACTTATACAAAATACGCCTAGAAGAGTGGAAAGTTCTATAAGAGGATCTACAAGGTATGGAGATGTGTGGGTGCAAATTTATCTTTCTCTGAAATATAAAGGTTTCTCTAATGCTTATTTTAACATTGCGCACGATCATATGAAAAACAGATATTTCTAGTAATTCGTACCATTTACTTTATTTTAATGATTTCTGCGTTTGCTTTCTACATATTAATCCCCCCCCCGCCCTATCTTAACCTATTGTGTTATCTTCATATCTCAATCTTTTCCGTATTCTCTTTAGACTTTTCATATTTGTTTCCACTGGTGGTCCTCAGGTGGTCTTCTTAATTTGATACTGTTAAATAGAACAGCACAACCATAATCAAATGAGAGTCAAGGCGTGTGGTTGTTTCGTATCCTCAATTCCACAACGCGTATACACACCGTGTATGTTTTGTTAACTATCCGTCTTTCACTGTTCCTTACATCTTTCATTGAGTTTCTTTTTTTTTTTTCAGTGTTTCCTAACAGATTTCAATTTTTGCATTTCCTGCATCCACAGACTTCTTTTTGTCTCGTTTTCCTTGCCTCGAGCGGTACATATTTAGACCGTGTCAGACATATCACTTCAGAAGCCACGCGTTCATTACTACTTGAAATAAACCTGTGCCTGAGCAACGCTCGCGTACTTCATCCTTCCTCCTATCAGACCGTAATTAACTATATTTCTTCTCTATTATTTATTTTAGTTGTAAACATCTTGAAAAGCCCAGGTTCGAAACTGCTCTGTATCTTCATTGAAGAGCAATCTAATGATCGACGGTGTGTCGTCTCACGATGGCCGCTGCTAGCAGGTAATTAATGGTCGTTATGGAGTCGTTGAATGTTTCTCTAATGGTTCTGGTTTTTCCCCTCATGTCGTAGGTGTTGAAATTGCTGTCTTGACTTATAATGGGCCGTAGCACGTGATGTGCTCGGCTATAAACATGCTAGTAAATGAATGCTGAAAATTCTACTTCACCTTTCAAGGACATTAATATTCTTTAGTTCTGAATAAAAGCAAGCGTTTTTGAACTCTTTTAAAATTATCACTCGCACGACGAAAAATTATTCGTATCCGCCCATAGATACATACGAGAATGTGTTCATCTGTAAACAGTAGTAGTGGATAGATGCATGTGTCGTATAAATGAATAGGAGAATTAAACACACAGGACAAAAAATTATGGAATGTAAACTGCATTCCTTAATATGGAGTTATATCACCGCCTGCTTTAATTACAGCTTGGACTTTTTTGGCATGCTGTCAGTATGACTCATGATGATGTCTATCAAGTTTATTCCACTCCATGCTTAAAATATACCTTAATTCTGCTGAATTTGCAGGGTGTTGGTGTTTGTCTTTACGACTCTTTTTAACACGACCCACATTTTTTGAGTAACATTTAGATCGGGTGAATTGGTTGGCCAATTAAGACGTTGAACGTCTTTCTCATGTTTTGTAAACTAACCCAGCACAATTTTCTAGTTCGATGGACACCATAGTTATCATCTTGAAACTCAGGATCCGCTATATGTAATTCTTGTTCCCAAAACTATAAAAACGGGAATACTTCATTATTTTAAGGTGTCAGATAATCCATGGATTTCATGATATTGAACAGCTCGACGAATGGGCCAAATCCAGCATTTGAAATCCAGTCTCAAAACATGATACTTGCACCTCCTTTTTTGCACAGCTCTTTGGATACATTCGGAGTTAAATGCTTATCCAGCCTTCCGCGTAACCCTGGAGCGGCTATCATTGGAATACAAGCAGAATCTAGATTCGTCCATATTATTCGTCTCCACGGATCAGTGGTCCAGTAACGATGCCGTTTTGCCCAAGCAAGGCGATTTTTATTCTGGACAGTTGTTAACTTAGGGTGTATCTGGGCAACACGACTGAAATGCCTAATCCATGCAGTTCTCTCCGTAGTTTTCGTTCTGAAATTGGTTTACTGGGTCCAGCATTGTAGTGGTGAAGCAGTTCTTGACGAGTCTGGAAACATCCAGCTGTTGCTAGTCATCCCAAACGCCTGCGATCCCGATTTGTCGTCATAGAGCTTCTATGATAACAAATCACATTTGCTGCACCAACGGTGATAGCTTCCACACTTCTTCCGCTGTAATGGACATTAGTGACTGTGGATTCAGACGCTCCAACAAACTTCGCCACTTCTTTTAAGTAATGTTCACATTCTTGGCCAAAACAATGGCATCCATTTTACTGATAACTCTCGGTAACATCACCTTTACGACCCATGGTGGTACCTGTAAAAGAGAATACAAAGTGCCACAGATGCATTAAACACACGCCTCAGACATCCACAATCATATTCTAGCAATTTTACTCTTCCTATATGTATGACTATTTACGTTCATCAACTTTAAAATTATGTACATGTTTAAATCAGCATTCCATAATTTTTGCCCGGTGTGTTTATAACACGTCCGCGCGTGGGAAAGGAGTGTCCTAGGTTCGATTCCCGTTGACGACGTGAGAAGCTTAACGATCTTCCTCTGCCATAGCCAAGTTAGCCGGTCTTGGGCGTGGACAGCAGGGTTTTTCTCCCCAGTTTATCCCGTTCATCCCGCAAGCAGGCAAAATGGCCCGTGAACACACACGGATTACAGTCATTGAATATTGCCATTAGGGGGATGCAGCAGAGGAGTGGCGTACCGGCTGTATTAATACGCCAATAACCCCTCATTAGGAGGGGATCACCCGTCCTAGGACGGACGAGAGGGATATGAAGGTGTTTAAAACAATACTGTTTCACTGTTGACCAGATTGTCAGTACGAACACCGTCGATTTTAAGTCTTAGGTTAGTTCACATTTTTTCTTTTTCCGTATACATGCTAGGATGAAAGTTCCAATACTAGTGCTATGATTCAGAAATCTTGAGAATTAGGAAACTATAGCTTTATTATGCGTGAATTATTCGATGTTTCTCATTGGTTCATTACTCACTGCGATGAGAGTTGTTTCGGTATTGCAAAATGTGCGCATTAAATTTTCTGTGAAACTTCATGAAACAGGATGGAGAGTTATGAAATGATTAAAATAGAATTTTGCGATGAATATTGGTGTTATACAATAGCATTTTCGTGTATTTAAAGGGTTACAAATAGCGGAGTTGGTTGTCAAGGCGACCCGCAATCCCATTTATCAGCCACTCGAGCATAGACGGTCAAGTGGACAAAATTTGAGGAAACATCTGACCAAATCGACTTCTCGCAATTAAGAATTTTTTTAAATGAAATATTTAAAGATGTGTTGGAGATGTTTTGAAGATTCTCACAGAAGATCAGAAAGAAAATCTATAATCATCTCCATCCATCTTAGAACTTCGCTTTCAGCATACGGCTCTGTAATTTCTTCCTGTTTACGAAACTGAACGATCCTCTGGGAACGAAATTTGAAACCATCGATACATTAAAAGAACTGAATTGTCCTCTCAAACGAAGGCTTCGCGTCTCCTTTCAGATGGTGGAAAGGTCGCTGGAATTAGCGTAGACATGCCCAAAGGAAGGGGAGGAACTAATTAGGAAGTTAGTTCACTCCCTTCCGTTTTATCACCAGTCTGAGAACTTTTGGATCGTCGTTTGTATAACGCTCCTCGTATGTTACAATGGGGCACACTAGCGTATGCAAGATCGGATTGTCAGTTTTAGAAGGCATAAAATGTTAGTTTTTCCGGACTAATTTAGCATTGGAAAAATCTTAAAATGCTAGGGACAGTGATCGAAAAAATTTCATTCTCCATTTACTGACAGGATTGCAATCCCAGATCCTTCTCCTCTCCAGGGGGAAAGAACCTAGATGATCTAACATTATTAGAAGTATGATGCTTTCAATTATTATTCAGTACTAGCTCTTACGAGGAGAGAGGGGGGTCTGGAAAAGTTCTGATACACACCTAGAACAAAAATAACATTAAAGCAACTGATAAACCACAAGAAAGAACGTACTAGTAGGATATAAGAACTTATGTTCTTATATCCTCGTATGTTCTCTGTTGTGGTTATATCAGTTGCTTTAATGTTATTTTTGTTCAAGGTATGTATCAGAACTTTCCAGAGCCGCCCCCCTCGTAACGTTTTAACTCGCATCAAAAAAGTCTTCACCTCAAGCAACCACGGAAGCTTATCCACAGGCTTTTACAAACATCCGTGGCTCACATGGGATTCGAATGCCTAGCCTTTGCTGGAAATAAGCGCGACTTTTACCTTAAAATCTGTGCTTTTATAGGTTATATTATTATTATTTTTTATTGGACTACTAATTTAGAATAGTTATGAAACTCGGTACGTAAACGCAATGTAATAATGAAAGCTCTGGTTACTATTCTGAGATGTGAATCCATTTACCTCTTCTTCTTTTGCTTTTTTTTTGTTTTCGATGCAGATCATTGTACAACCATAAGGAAAATTCTCGTTACATCAACCTTGTAAGATTTTGAAAACCCAAAAGTTATGACAACAGACCTTGCAAGGGAAAAGAGAGAGAGAAAAAAAAAAAAACTTCACGGTCCTTGTGAATGACCTTCCTTCACGAAGAGTTCTCCTCTCCCCCCCCCACACGCGCGCACACATACACACATTCAGACATCTTAAGAAATGTTTCGCGTGCACGGTGGAGTTCTAACAATGGGTTCTTTGTTCCTGCCCCACACATGCCTTTCTGCCTGATGTTGTGACGAGCAGTGGTGACATCGCCACCCTGTCACTGCACCTGTACACGTCTGCGCTCTGTCGCGCAAGTCCTCGGTATTTTTGGCATCTTCCTCGGGAAGATGGTGCTAAATGTCTCCAAGGCTCCAGGAATGGCAAAGCAGAGCGGGAGACGTTTCATAGCCGTCCTTTCTCACGGAATCCACTAGATAGCGAAGAACTCTCTTCCTTGATATGCCCTAATGGGATCTTTGCAAACTGGGAAAATAGTAATTTGATTTCTTATCTCATAAAACTTACTAAACGTTTCCCTTTTAATTTGTGAACGCACTTTCGCTAATGTGGGCCCAGATAACGCACAGATAATTCATAATTATGCTTTAGGAGATCGTAGACGCTTCCAATGAATGGTGACGTGGAGGTCGATCCCTAAGGGCGGAATACTTATTTGATTTTAGCGAGTAAGATAGCAGCTTCGAAACGCTGAATGTTCATTAATTTGAAAAAATAAAAATAAAAAAGTATGCTCCAGCAAATGAGGAGCCACAATAAACTGACGCAATCTTTTCTTCGTATTTGCGTTGTGCAACATTTGCACGTGTATCAATTGTTGACGTAAGTTCTTTTATGACTCGAGAACGGACTGCCTTTGATTGCAGAAGGTATTGCAATTCCAAATCCAAAAATCACTATTTTAAAATTTGTGTTCTGTCTCCTTCTTATTTTTATGTGTTCTTCTCTTACTCATGAAATGTAACTTATAGTACATCAGTATAATGGAGGATAAGGTTTTTTTAAATCCTTTTGATTATTGTATCTGTTATTTTTCTGTTTATTTTTTACATTCCGTGATTCTGCTCTAGATGAACATAAAACCTTTTTCAAGCCTCCAGTAAGCCGCACTGTTGGTCTCACACCTGGAAGTGAAATTCATCTCCCACAGAAAGACAAACATCAATATCCACAGCTGGATTTGAACCCGTTGGTTGGAGCAGCAAGTATTTATAAAACAGTCTTGAAATAACGCCGTTATAATTGTCAGCATATGAATAATTTCCTCTTTTCTTGTCATCGGTAGTCAGAACATAACGATTAAACAAAGGTAGAAACGACCGACTTAATTCCGATTATAAAGAGCGTAGCATTGTCTTTTTTTTTTATTGTTTCATGTTGAGGACTCTATTTCCTACGTGCACACCATTTTAAATGCAAAAATAATAGTATGTATACTTGAGCAGTTAGTAAGATTGGGAGGGTTTCTGCAAATTGTTAGAATATGAAATATAAAATGTGCTCGTTTTTTTATTCATTTAACCATTTCATTTGTTTCCAGTTCACTATTCGGCATCCCAGTGTAGCCTCTGTACCAAAAGTTGAACAAGGATACTACAGTGGTATTAAGCATTGGAACAGGCATCGCCGCTTGACCTGCAAATCCTTTCAGTGTAAAGCAAACAGTGTTGACTGTGAAAGAATGACACAAAAGTGGAAATTCTTTAGATATTCTTCTGTACAGTGTTTGCTTTTTCTAAATGACCAACAAAAAATACCGCTTGGTGTTTATTTAAGAAGTTGCAAGAAACGGGTGGCTATTCAGTCAGCGAAACAGTTATCCAGGACGACCGTCAGTGTGAACGCGTGACTTGCCGGAGAAATTCAGACAACAGTAGCGAAGAGTCCTAAGAAAAGGCGACATTTTTCACCACAGTTGAATACGAACTATGGCACAGTGAAAAAACGAGTTGTCAGACTGGAAAAAAAAAAAAATCAAATAACGTGTTTTCAACTTCTGTTAAAATATGTGCTTCATTCATTCAATTTTATGGTTTTGTGATAAAACTAGTTTTCAATTAGAAGATGTTTAGCAAACCAAACGAATGATTGTTACCGAATCTTTAAAAAAATCCAGAAAGTGTTTTTAATGGTTTCTATTTCGATAATGCCCGATTCCAACTTGATCGCACTAGACCTCATATGTAGCCGGCATCAGAAGTTTTGGAAGAAGCTTTGCCGGGAGGGTTTCAAGTTGCAAACTTTATCTCCAGAATGAAGTTCTCATCACTCAAATAACAAGAAGTGTTTTTAATCTCCACAGAAACTTTACAATCCACACTACTTTTAAATTTCACCTTAAAGAAAAGACGGTACGTCTGTTTCTTATTGAGGGCTCTATTTCCTACTTACACGTCATTTTAAATGCAAAAATAATGGTATGTATGCTTAAGCAGTTAGTAAGATTAGGAGGGTTTCTGCAAATTGTTTTAATTTTATGACAAAATGCACTAAAAATCGCCTTGTTTTGTGAAACATAGGCATGCGAAGCTTTCTCATCCTTGCTCTTACCGTCATGCATTATCGGAAAGTTAAGCAATATGCAGAAACTGTGAAATGGATTCGTTTAGATAGTTTTTGTTACAGGGTAAAGAGAACGTTATTCTCAAAATACCTTAAAAACATTTTCTAGCACTTGGCTGTGCTAGAAAATTAAACGATCCGGTGATAATGACAGGTGCAGGATTATGTGTCGTTCTCAACTGTTAGTAATACACCACCTGGTTTTCAAGTATGGATCGGCAGCCATTTTGTTCTCACCTGGGAGGAAAAGGAGGGAAAGCTAAATACAATACTCACACTCCTAATAGAAGCTAATTTGTGTTGCATCTGAGAATGGAGTCGTAGAAGAATAAAAGAAAAATCCGATAATTTGAAGTTTTTGTTGGGGAGGGAGGAGGAGGAGAAACTGGAAGCAGAGCTACGTGAAAACCAGTTGCCAAGCGAAAGAGGAAGGCTGGAAGTTTGATCCGACAATCCGTGAAAGATGTATAACCCATGCTTGTTGCTATGGAAACGATTGCATTTCTCAAGATGAAGTAACTCGCTTTTCGAGAATGGGAGGTGATTGCATTTGAATGGAAACAAGAGACTATCCCGTTATCTCTTTCCTCCCCCAACTGCTTTCACTCCCGACCGCTTATGACGAGCAAGGTGGAAAAAGTAACAGAAAAAAAAGAAAAACGCCAGAGCGTTGATGAATGACCCCGTGTTCTTTGCAGAAGTGGTGGACGATGGACTAACGATAGCATAATTTATAATTAATTGGTTCTTAGGAACTTTAAGGGTTTGTACAGCCTTAGATCTGTCACCACCCTCGCATAGTTAACGATAACGTCGCATCACTCAAGCACTTCATTTCACGTAGCGCCCCATCAGTGTCAGCATGTCCTTTGGAAAGATTTAAGCTTTCCGCCTATGCACGTGGGAATAATCTGCCATTACTCCGGTGACTTCGCGCTGGTGGCTTGATTTGATTTTAAATAAAGTGAACGTCCAGAATGATGCCGTTGAGTTGCATGTGCAGATGCTTGCTTGCTATTAACGGGAATGCTGCGAACGATATCACTAATTTAAATAAAATAAAAAAGAACTTACAATATCTTAATCCTCTTAGATCTTAACAAGGTGCAATTAATATTCATTCCGGACATTTATTCAAAGAGAGGAACGAATTAGCGACTAGCGTGCAATGGCAGCAGATGTCAAAAGGTATGATAACTTTACAGTGTGGACAAACTCACTTTAACTGCTCATTGGTTTCGTGAGGCGTCTGGAACATCAAATCCTCGTTTGTTTTCAGATGAATGCATATTAGAAGGTGTGAGGAATAAAATTTCTTAAAATTACTTTATCTTTCGAAGAGATTTATTTTCGAACCCTAACAAATTTCATCTATTCTGATGAGATGATTCATGCTCGCTCTCTCCTATCTGAAATAAATAAGATGGCATTCTAAATCGTCACCTAAATACACATCCATCCATCCAGCCTCATATCTACATTTCCATTTTTTCCAGGTTTCGTTTTTTATTTAAGATGTATATTTTATTTTAATTGATATTTATAATTCAATTCCATTAAGATATAGTTAAATGGAACACTTTTTTCCAGCACTTTTAATCCCATTCTTATATCACAAGTATCACATTTCTTTAAAAGAAATTACAAAACATGTATTTGCCTTTAAATTTTCCGAACAAAATTATTTCCAGTAAAACCGCACTCACCACCTTAGTTGCAACTTGAATAATTGTAGATAATAACATCCGCGCTACTATAGTTTGAACTTACAGCATAAATCAATAGGTGGATTTAGCAGTTTTTCGAATTCACGTTTTACGCCGTTGATCCTATAGTTATTTTACTCCTCAGGTTGCCAACCTTTCTAGTTCTCCTTAATACGGAACGTTATCTCATATAGCGAAAGTAAACGGAGCCTCGAAATAGTTATTATGGAATCTCATGTGAGAATTAACGATGTTTCATAAGATTGGTTGACTTGCTATGACAGTGGATTGGAACAATGGATTCCATATTATTAATGACGGCATTAGCTGTATGGTACTTGGTTTAGTAACATCCGTTGTATGCTGTTCCGTTTAATGTGTTGTCTTCCTAACGATTTCTGCCGTAATTACCAACGATTAGAGTCATATAAATAGTTATTTAATTACCATTAAAGCTATTAGCATTTCGACATAGTGTACTTAAAATCGAATGTCGATATGAACTTCATCTAATATCTGTCAGCTGTTTCTTTCCTTGTAAATATTGATACTATAAGCATTATGAATCGCTCGAGGGTACTCAACAGGGAGCGTTGATTGGAATGCAGAAAAGATGTGAAACGAAATACAGCAGTCTGCATTTACTGAAATGAAAGCCATTGCTGTGCAGTTGCTGCTGCTTCAAGGAATTAAGTAGGTGCACTCGCCTTTGTTGATTACACCAGCGAGTCCCGATAGACATCCAGGAGCAGGAAGATAAAGCTCCGTTACTTGCTACTTTTCATGATCAATAAGATTATCGTAAGATGACGCTGGTGTGTTAGCAGATCGCTGTAGACATTTGTTACCTCATCCCTTTGACGTCTGAATAGGTGACAAATGAGAGTAGAGCACGTAATCCCGAACGATACAGAAATGGCTAATCTACCATTAATCATCCAATGGAAGTTCTAGATGAAGGAAAATCTTCATCATTCTGTAATAGATGGTGTGTGTGTGTGTGTGTGTGTGTGTGTGTGTGTGTGTGTGTGTGTGTGTGTGTGTCGTGGCTCGCTCGTTGCTCTGGGGAGACTGTCAGTGATACGCAGCTGGCGGCTAATCAAAGAAAAATTCCTAGTTTATCCCAGTCGTGTTCGGCAGTTCGGTATTCTCATCTTCGTAGAACTACAAATGAGTCTACTATGATGCTCTCTCTCTCTCTCTCTCTCTCTCACTCATGTTTATGTGTGTGTTTCAAGCCAATGATGTCTGGAGAACTTAGGCGCCAGCGAAAAACGAAAGATAAAGAAAAGAACATTGAAAAGAGAACGAAGGAAGAGATTATCTGATATTTACCAAGCGTATCATTAATCCAATTTCCTTTTCACTTCGGAAATGTGGCGCCACCTGTTGTGGGTGCTTTTTTTGTTTGTTTGTTTTTACTTTCCGACTGAATGCCATTTACGAAGTCTTAAAGAATCAGTGCATTTCCTTTATCGACAAATTATCTTCACAAGTGTGAGTGGGGGAGGCTGAAAGTAAATATTGGAATAGAGACTACGTCCTGCCTTGCGGAGATAAAACTGCTCTGAACTGTAGCTGCTTCCGTTCATTGCAGATGTTCTCCTTTTTTTTTTGCCGCTAATGGCCCATGAAGATTATTAAACAGAAAGTCTTGCAATCAATACAGAATTGAATAGAAACTTTCCATGTTAAATGTGGTTAAACGCTGAACAAATTGAGTGGGCGCATTTTAATTGTCTGAAAATACTTTGGTGTTTGTTTTCCCTTGAAGAAACTTGAATCGAATTCTCCTTTGGCATTGTTTTGTCGGGCCCTTTTTGGAGAATGTAAACACTGTTATCAGTCTAGTTGCAGATGTTCCTCTTCCGATATGTTACTTAGCTTCATTTCCCTTCGCGAGCGTGCTCGAGGTATTCACTGTATAAATCTGATCTCCATTCGTTTCTTTCTGTCTTCGAACATGCCTTCCCTGTCCACCTAACAGCTCGCGACTTAATTGCTGCCTGAGGCTTGGACGCACGACATTTAGCTAATTATTTCGGCTGTGTTTACTTAAGCTGTGCTGATTCGTGGAGGTTATTGAACTGTCAGTGCTGTCGTAACGGATTCGCCGAGACATCTTCTGTTGCGTGTCTTTTGCCTCACTGGTAGGCGAAGATCTGCTACGCTTAGATAGCTTCTTGGAACACCCTACTTATTATTTTATGTATTTGTTCAGATGTTAATGAAGGTCGTCCTTCGATAGTCGTTAATGGGTGTTTAAGGGGAAAATGTAAAGTCGAATTTTAGTGGCGGACGAAAAAGTGTGAGGGATAAAAAGCAGGGTATCCAAAAAAAAAAAGAGTGAGGTTTAGAATTAATAGGCCCAGGATATTAACCTCAGTAACCTCTTCCTCATGTGACTTAAACCAATTTCGGAACTGCTTGTTTATTTAGACTCTTTTTCTTTTTTTTTACTTTATTTTCTCCGCAGACCCCTTCCCTCGTCAACCTTTTCGAACGCTAGTTAGCTTTTTATAACTCTCATAAAATTTAGTAGTTCATCCTTTTTTTTTTTTTCTAAATAAAGGTTTCGTTGATCTCGAGCGTCTCTTCATTACATCACTCGGGCCGCAAGAGGAGTTAACTAACTGACAGTCCCACGCACTGCAGAAATACGAAAGTAATGCCAACAAATGATGTCACCCTCTACCCACTCACTCGTCCATCCACGGTTGTCCTAAATCTTCATCGTTGAACTACTTTCCAGTTGGGAATACCTTCCTCCCCCTCCCCTCATAAGAACTGAATATAAGTTTAATTTCACTTCTTACGTTAACTTTCTTGGCACCATATTAGAAGGGAAAAAATATTCGTTGCTCACTCGTTCTTACGTGTGGTTGTGCGTGTTACAACCGATAAACATTTTTTTCCCCTTTTTTGTTCATAGCTTAGCTTGGAACTCATGAATTATGGAAGTTATGTTTTTCTTGAAGGCCATCATTATTATTATTACTTCTGCACTTTACTGAAGTTTCTTTAGCTCCAAACTTTTATTTTTACTATTACATTATTTTATTTCATTCATTTTTATAATGTTTTCAGAAGTAGAATGTCAATTGCTTAACTGCGATGTCAGCTTATAAAATAAAAACGTGCTTATGACTCTGTTTTCTGAAAGAGCTTTGGAAAAACTTGATTAAATGAAAAAAAAAAGGAATAAGACTTAAAATATATATGAATACTCGTTCAAAAAATGAGCATGGTGTCCAAGCATTTTTGGACCTTGTAGTGGCCGTTTATGAATTGCATGTTAGCATTCACAGTGAACTGTCAATGGAGAAATTGGAAGAGGAGGATGTGGAGTATTAGCAGAATCCATAAGTTAAAAAATGGTGGGTTTTGTTTAGTTGATCTAGTTAAGACCAGCTGGGCAATAACCACACATTCCTGAAAAAGGGATTCAGTTGCGCTCACTCGCGTGTCTTTATGTGTCCCCAGCTATATTTTGTTTTATACACTGAGGGGGGGGAAATCTCAGTTGGTTAGATTAGGAAGCCTACTACCTCTCCAGACTTTATTTAACATGCATTTTCTTGTTATTTTATCTTAATTAATATCCATTTAGCGTCTTAACTCAAAGAATTTTCTTCTTAAACCTAATAATGAATGCTAGAACAGCCGTGTTAATCATTTCACCATAGTCTGGAAAATTGGTTCACCTGTGCCCTCATGCGTGTGTATTGTGTTCATTTTTTCCCCACCGGGGATCTGAGTTTTCTAGAGGGCGGGGGGAGAGAAATACCAACGATTTTTTATGAGACTGACTAACCATCTCTGTTCTTGAAACTCCGTGAAATGTCCCACGCGTCTTAGACGAGATTTTTGTTTAGGTTTTTCTGACTAAAGGAAGGTCATTCTTGCGATGCTTTTATGTATACTTGTTTGTTTCATCCCCCTACAAGAAAGTTTAGCGAAGAATTTCCGTATTTCGATTGTTCTCTACTCTCATATGCAGTTCAGATTCTTAGCTCTTGCTGGCTATTTAAAAAGAGTTTGTCTCAGCAAAACTGAACGTGCCTTATGTGGCATAGACTTGGGGACCATTAAGAATCTTTTTCAGAGATTCGTCTTGCATTATTCTTACAGATTATTTGATGGCTACAGCAACACGAAATCTGACAATAATCAAAACACGCATTTGATATTTGTATGTGTTGGATTCTTCTGTTTATTTGATGGTTTCAATTACGATCATGGAGAGTAGCATTCATTCTTACTTTTATTCAACAAATAAATAATAAAAAAATAGTTCATTGCCTGTCCTTTCAGATCGTCCGTGAATTTCCTTTTATTATGATGGGTTGGTCTACAGATTATGTTTTTTGTCTTTTATGTTCTTATGTGCAAGAACTGAACGTCCTGCCGTAATTCATCCCAATCCAATCACTCAGTAATTGAATTGGGATGAATTACGAGGGGCAATAACTTACCCTAAATTCAATTTCCTTCGTAATTACACCAGCACTGCTGTTATCTTAACATCTTGGAGCACTAACATCAAGGATTGCTATACATATCCTAGTTTCAGAGTTGCTTTATTGTCGTGTAACAACACAGCTACACGCAAAAAAAGATTATAAAGAGCATGTTACAAAAACGAAGGAAACAAATATATTGAATGCGTTCAACATTTCAGAAGATATTGCCAATCGCGGACTGATATTTCCTCTTTCGATAGTTTATGTTTCTTAATGTATATAAAGTAACCGTGAGTAGACGATTGAAAGAGGGCCAGAACGGTTGAAGCCAATGAATAAGGAAACCAACTCTGAACTGTTAAGTATTTCTGCACATAATGGTATACTGTGTCGTGTGGCCTTTCAACTTATATCTTCCAGTTTGCTGTTGTCAGTAAAAATCAACTGGAATATGTATTCATCAATAGGACGCCTTCTTGATGAAAACAGAATGAAACTCAGTATATTCGTAACAGGCTTCTTTGTTTATTTTATTCTTTAAAAGTTTGACCGTTTTAAAACTGTAGCCAAGTTATATTTATTTATTTATTTCCTCATTTTTGTTTTGCGAATTATAAACATTTAAAACTGAAAACACCTACCGTAGATTGACGTTTAAATTTAAATCGGTTCATTTAAATTTCATATCGTATGAATCAAATGGATAAATTTTTAAGAATTAAGTAGCATTTATCGGAAAATTCATGAGTTTTAAGTAATATACTGCAGTGAGTTCCTTGTATTGATGAAATAGGGCGGCAATAAGACTAATCGGGTTAATAAGCCTGATTGGCCATGAATTATTACGTTTGCAATAATTTTAGAGTCGTCTGTTTAGACACGATGGAGTTCCGGCTGAGTTTTGGAACTGTTGTGTGCCGTGCATTGCATCGATGATTTCCGATCTATTGATGTAATTGAGTGTGCGAGATCCTCTATCCGAGTCATTTGCTGGTTTGCACGCTACGAGATACAAACTCGAACTGGCTAAAAACACTGAACTAGTCAACTGTGGATAAGTTTTTCTTATGTAGTAGACATTGCTTAATATTTGAATAATGTTCATAATTTTAAGTCTGATGCTGCATTTCTCAACTGTTATGTAAAGGTGTGCGGCTAGTGGGCTGTTGTATTATGGTTAGTTAATTTTAACTTTTTTTTTAAGGTTTGTTTTTAATTATTAGTAGCTTGGTTCGCTTGACTTAACACGGTTAAAAAAATAGAACTAACGTGATTTCTGTTGAGTATAGCAAATACGTTTTGCTGGCGGTTTCAGTTATTGTGTTCAATTACGTGGACTGCGGTGATGATTCCACTCAGTCCGTTGTGAATTCCGTCTTGCTAATCACCTTTCAGCGAGGGAACACAAAGGTAGATGAGCTTTTCTACTAAGCAATCGAGTGTGTCACATCCCTCCCCTTCCGAAAGAAGCCATTTTAGTGTTCTGTGATTAGTCAGAAGGGTAATTCTTTGAATGGAACATATTATTTGGTGCCTTTTGTATCGCACCGACTTCCATGCTTTTGCTTCGTTTCTGCAAAATGGCTTCGGCAATTGATCTCGTGTTCAGCGGAGTGACTTGCTGGTGAAATTAAGCAGACGTACAACTACGACAACTATAGCGGTAACGCCTCATTGCTCTGGAGTCGCAATCAGTCACTTCTTGCTAGTGTCTGGACTAGATAATCACTTCTTGGGAAGGAGAACACGCACAGTCCATTTCTTCTAACGTATTTAAGTGTTCTTCTTTTAACTCAATACAGAATTTGAGTTATTGTGCTTAATAAGTAGTTAAGATATATAAAGGTTGTAATTTATTGCTCATAGACATCGGGATGATTATGAAGGTTTCATTCAAATTGTTAAATCTTCATCGAATAAAAACGCGCGCGCACACGCGACAAATAAACTTGAGAAATTAACACCAGAATTCATCGACTTAGAAAAGGTCACTTTGTCGAAATCTTCAGCAGAATGCACCTGCTTAGAATTGATCACTTTGTCGAAATATTCAGTAGCATCTTTTCGAAGAATCTCCGTGATGGATGATATCTACGGAAAGTCTTAAATTCTATAATGGAATATTTAACACTTTCGTAAAATTCCCCGACGCTGTATGAAACCTTAGGTTATAGCTCTGTTTCCGAATTTTTCGGTTACATAATAAACTGTGGTTAATTAAGAATACGTGTAGCTGATGCATTTGCAACATCCATCGTGAAATCCTTATACAGTTTTATGCTCTTTAATAGCGAACAGTCCAGATTATAACGGACTGGTCTTAATTTTGAGCTTCATTACGCCGAAGAGCGAAGGTGTTGATGGCTACAGTTGAAGATCAGTAAAACAGTTTTAATGTTTGGAGAATTTTCCCTTCTAATTTGCGCAGAGCACGCTAGAGCGATTCATAGCGAAGGGTTAATCTCGTTACTAGTGGTTTCTATTATATAGACTCACTTTTCTGGCTGTGTAATGGCTTTTATTGATTGGCGTGTACGCTATTTTCCGCTTTGCGCATTCTAACAAAGCATTTAATATGCATTACGTTACATTTAGAGCGGGTGAACTTCATTTTCCATGTGACCCCCACTATGTATTCAGAGGCTCCGGGTCTTCGGTATCTCTGTCTTCTCATTCCCCCCCCCCCTTTTTTTTCATGTTTTTTCCCTACTTTCTACCCTCTTTCCCGGTTCAGAAAGGGAAAAAATGTGATTAAAGTAAAGGGAAGAAATGCGTGGGGGATGCGCGTCGCGCGCGGGATGATTTGGCCCCAATCCAAAGCCCGGTGTTTAAAATTAGCCCGAGGACCCGGTCGTCGCTCTCGGTGAGACTGAGATGTTGAATCCCTGTCGACATTGCGGCCTTACTCGGCTGCTTGCAACATCACCCTTAACTATGGCGAGTCGTAACAACCTCCATCTCTTTACCCCTTGCTGTGACCGCGAAGTGTAGAAGGTGTTGTCGGACGCAACCTCTAGTTTGAGAGCAACTGTGTGTTTTGTCGTCATCGTCAAGAGAAAGCGGCGAACAATGCGATGTCTTGTCTTCCCTTATGTGGCCGGTAGGTTACAGTTTTGAACTTTTCAAGAGCATTTCATCTTTTTGGGTTTCTGAGTGACAAAAGCCCCAGCGAAAGGCCGCGTAATGCTTCCTCTTATGTCGTCACATGCTCTTTTGCAGACGATTAATTGAAAGATACCTATTTAAACCTCTCTCTTAAAAGATGACGGAAAGAGGCTTGCCTGTGAATGAGAGAGAGAGAGAGAGAGAGAGAGCGAGATTTAAAGAACATCCTTATTAAGGATGTTCTTTAAATATTTTTATTATTATATTTCTCAATTGCCGAGATCGAAATCAGAATTTATTTAATTTTTTTTTATTATATTTGCTGAACAGCTGTCTTTTGAGTGGTGTGCTTTCAAAAGTATTAGGTTTTGTTCTTAAATAACACACACACACACACACACACACACACACACACACACACACACACACACACACACACACACACACACACACACACACACACAATATTTATTGACTTGAATTGTTTGGTAGCTTGCAAAACTATGAGATAGCCAGTAGTCAAAAGTTATATATACTGTGTGTGTGTGTGAGAGAGAGAGAGAGAGATTTTTTTTGTTTGGCAAGTGGATTTATTTCCATTGGATGATCTTGAGACAGCCATTGTTATATTTTAAGTTTGTTCATGATACCTGACGTTACGTCAGGCGCTCGTAGTCCAAATCAAATAAACACTTCGTGACCTATTGTTATGACAACCCTGTTTTTATATGCATATAAACAAACTTTCTGTAACGTTAGCATTCCTGCTACACTCACTCACTCATATTAAGCATCACGTATATTCAATATCAGACTAGTAACGTCATATTCGACATGCTATATCTTGAAAATACTTGAGTTTAGTTTATATCGAGTTAATATTCGATATCTGTAAATGCACTAAAGATGTCTACTTTAGAAATAATCCGAACTTACCACAACGCTTTATAGTTTCTATCGGCTGAATAGAAGCCCACTTTATTGTATTATTTTA
This sequence comes from Typopeltis vanoorti, assembly GCF_054136105.1. Taxonomy (NCBI): domain Eukaryota; kingdom Metazoa; phylum Arthropoda; class Arachnida; order Uropygi; family Thelyphonidae; genus Typopeltis; species Typopeltis vanoorti. Next base: position 66,306,584 of record NC_143555.1, on the reverse strand, counting down.
GATGTTTTCTTAAGTTTTTCTAAAATTATCAAATGCTCAATTTGTTGCAGTTTGTATGAAAGCAGTGCATGTACTGACGTGTGCTTATATTATTCTCTATAAAATGACAACAAATATACGGCTGCATAGACTTTTTTTTATTTCTTAAAGGTCAATCTTGACGTAATGAGTGTTTGTCTTGGATCTGCTTCTCAGCGAGGAAGTCTGGAAGGGAATATCATCCCAAAACACTTCCTTATATGCTGATTTCACTGACTCGAATAAGTTTCTGCAGCTTTAGAGGTAGTGCACTATTACTGGGGGACATTCTTCCGTGCATTTGCTATATGTCGCATATAACTGTTTGTGGTGTTTCTGGATGAGGTTCATTATTCCAGGTGTAGGCCATTGTACAATGTCTCCCCGTCTCCTTAACGATCAACATGCCATTTTCCGCCATCCCATAAAAGATTCCGAAGTACTTTAGCATGCATTCTTGAAAGATGTTTCTCGCTTTATTGCTGTACTGCGCATTTTATTTCATAGCTTTCACTTCGTCTATCTGAAAATTATAAGCTGTTTCCATTTATTGCCCTCTGACAAAACTGCAGGAAATCTCGATGCCGTCCCTCACTAGCTAACAAAATACACTTTACATTTTAAAGACCTTTCGATATGTTCTTGCATAAGTATTTTACATTCATGTTTTCATAACCAAACAATCCATCGTCCAAGGCATCCCCGTAATATATTTCCCGTTGAAGACTTTTGTTTTGATGGCAAGAAGACAACCGGCCATCAACAATATAGAAACAAACAATAAAAAATAAAGTCTCCATTGGATTTCTAGAATTTAAGTGATTTTTTTTAATGGTTTCATTTCCTCTTCTATATTAGAAGAGGAAATGAAATGCTTTTCGGTTCTATCTAGGATAAATCTCATTTGTGCTACTTCAATATTTAAAATTTGCCATGGTGTCACTTAATGTTTCAGTTTCTATAATTTCATATTTCTGCTGTAACTGCCTTGATCTTTCACTTTTTCGCCTGACGCTATCCAATTTTCAGTGCCCCCCCTCCTCACATTTCTCCTGTTTCCGTTTTTATAGAATATTAGTTTGAATTTTTCAAGCTTTTGCAATTTCAGACATGAGTATTAAAGCATTGCAATCTAGGCAGCAGTTAGGCCTCACTGTGAAATGCAAGGCGAGTTACTCATGAGGATTTCACTTATCATTTACTTTATTAAATTAAATGCTTATCGATAATAAATGAGGTTCCAAGTCAATTAACAGAACTTCGAAGACTTATCCATAAATTTTAAAATGAGGAAGGTCGGATGTAACTGTTTCCTCTCTTAGATACGTCAAGCTCTTTGAGGGAACTCATCTCTTTTTACCCGAGGGAAGCATCAAATTATTTTTCTCCAAGAAACACGTGCAAGTGAAAGATAACAGTAAACTGTTCGATGATAATTAGCTCAGTGAAGAACATCCCTAATTACATTATCTTAACTAATTACCAAAATTGAGTGTTAAAATCTTTTAAAAGGCGATGCGATGCTATCTTTGGTTTTGGGTTCATGGGAAGAATTTCGGATTTCTGAATTCCAAAACTAAATATTTTTTGATGTTTTAACAACTACAGAACGTGAATTTCAGTCGAAGAAAGTTTAAAAAAAAAACTAGTTTAAAATGCATATATTTTTTCCTCAGCTCGTTCTTTTCAGAATCTAATTAATCTACAGTGGTGGATATTCCTTCCTTCCTTCCTTACATCAGTCACATTATGCAAATTATCCTGTTGTTAAATATTATCCTTCCTTGCATCAGTTACACGAGTATGACGTGCTTTTCATAAACGTCCACATACCAGTAACTTGGTTTGTGATTGGAACTCTGTATATTTATATTCTTCGTAATATGTGGAATCCCACAGTCTTTCTAAATTTGCAGCATTTGAAACGCACTGTGCCCAGTATGAAGATTTTGCTTAAATTTTGAAAGAAAAAAATATTGCAATACTTTTACCGTGATCCCATTGCAGTTAAAATGTTTACTTCCTGAAATTTCTTCAGCGTTATGAACACATTGACAGTTTGACCGAATCCAAATGCTTTTACTTTGATGGAAACATGAGTTCAAGGCCGCACCACCGCCACTTCTTCCTAAAATAGAAAATTTCACCTTCCTTTTATAAGAGGGCTCCACACTATTGTAATGTGCCTTCCCTTCTTTCCTCAGAGAATGGAAACCAGGTCTTTTAGCAACATAGGAATTGCCAAGAGTTGGAAACAAGTATAGAAATGATTCCAGTGATGGGGGGAAAAAATTGCTTCGCAATAGCATTCTTGTTTGTTGATGTAACTTCATTCCACAGCATATTAACTTAGAAACGTTTATTATTATTATTATTATTAGGGTTTGTTTATTTTCAATCATATATAATTTCTTATCATTTCGCTTCATTTTGCACCTGTAAATGGCCATTGAGCCTATTTCAGGTGCAAAGTGGTTTAAAATGCAGTTTACGATTTAAAATTTAGATAAAATGACAAATCTTCGTTGAAATTCAAAATATGAAATATCATTTCATTACATTACATTCAACCAGAATCCAAATAGTAACATTACATTCAAAATCCAAACTTTTCTACAAATGTTTATAAGGTATACCACATTTTATTAAAATTCGTTCCAGAGTTGAGTTATTTTCTGCTTGCAATGGACAGAAAACGACCAGATAGACCTAGGCATTTTCCAAAACGCGAAGTCGTTTAAATGAGCAAGTTATGTGATTAACACGCAGACTCAAAACAAGCTACAAGCAGGGGTGTAGTCGAGCCGACGCCCTGGTATTTTTTTAAACTATCAAATTTTTTAAATTTATTATAATAAATTATAAGAATTATAATAATGAAACTTAAATGCATTTCCAGCTTTCGGTCAAAAAATAGTAGCTTGTCGCTCTTGTCATTTTTTTTCCCCAGAAAACAAGGCAATCTCTCTGTCATATGGCCGTCGCAATAATAATAATAATAATAATGGCGCACTTCGTGCTCTGGATTTTTGTTTCCAAGATAGCCCTGGCACTATTTCTTTTAGGACTACACCCCTGGCTACAAGCACAGAAACATTTCATAAGAAATGAAATAAAGTTACTGAAAATCAATAGACAAAAATAACAATGCAAACTTGTTAAGAAAAAATGCTCAATCCTTTTTAACTATTCGGGTTGTTAACAACTTGTTAGAGACACGTCTGAAAGCACCGATTTCCTATTTTTAAAGGTGAATGAGATGCTGAAAGAGGTTTTTTTTTAACTGGAGAAAAAGTTTTAGAAATTAAAATGCATTAAGTTAATTAAGATCTACAATGATGCAAAAAAGACAGTAGTAAGATCATTTGAAATGTTTTTTTCTTTCTATTTTTCTTCTATTGTACTAGCAATAGAAGGATATTTCGAAGAACATTTGTGATGACGTCATAACTAAAATACGGAAAATTATTAGTAATTGTTATGTAACATTTTTGTATAAAATATTTAATCTAAAAGTATGTTATTTGAAAATTAACAGTTTCTGTTATCTCTGAACGGCCGGTTCTTCACTGAATAAAATCATTATTTAAAGAGAATAGAGGAAAAAAAAGTTGTTTTTTACTTGGATTAGGTCACTAATTATATTGGCTGACGAAGTTGGCACAGCAGTAAAAAGATGGATTATACGTTAAAAGGAAGGAAATTTCGAAAGAGTTTTAGAAGAAATAGAGGGGGGGGGGAATAGATGGAGAGAGTGATAGATGCTAAGAGGTGGGGAGCATTAGTAAGGAAGAATACATTCCTTCTTTCTATAGCGCAGAGGAAGAGGTACAGGATTATTATTGGTAAGAACTTAGGCCAAATCCAAAGGATTGTGATTAAGGAAGAGTGCATCCTTTGGCTCTATTCAAAGACTGCGGATCTATATACACATATAGATCAAAAGAATGTTCTCCTCTTCAACTGTGTACCTTTACATACCCTTATCCTTCTTTCTCTTTCCTTCCCCCCATTCTTTCCTTTATTCTTATAAACCTCTTTCGAAATTTATTTCCGCAAACATATACTGCATCTTGTTTCCAAACCCCCACATTTGTAAGCCAAAATCATCAGTAAGTTACCTAGTTCAAAGTAAGATATCTCTCTCTCTCTCTCTCTCTCTCTCTCTCTCTCTCTCTCTCTCTGTGTGTGTGTGTGTGTGTGTGTGTGTGTGTGTGTTTAGTGTTTGCTGCTCGTAGATGGCCATCGGAAACTTGCATAAGAATATATATTGCTTTTCTTTTATTATTTGAATGCGAACATTTTTAAATATACGCCCAAACGCATATAATCTTAGGAACTGACTTAGCACAATGTACTTAAAAAAAGCATCAAACTTTAGGATATTTTAGATGTACAAGGACTTCATGGTTAAGCAACTTCTCCAAATAGTTTCAAGCTAAGGCACTATTAAGAAAATTTAGCTATGCAAGTTTATGGTAGTTGCCATGGTTAAATTAAGCTTAGGATGATTCCCAGTGTGCAAGTCGGTATACATTAGAAAGTGGAATTTTATCCGTTCTATTTCCTAATAAAATTGACGTTAAATACAAATATCGTACCCATTGAAATATACGCCCTACATATAGTTCGTAATTGAAATAGCAATGAATTACAATTACGAACGTATTCCAAAATGTTTTGGCTGTATTAAGTGACTACTTTTAATAGGAAACAAAAGACGTTAAGATTTTCGCGAGATAAATTGGATGTAAACCATAATCCATCTCAATCAGCCCAAAGCAAACTTTCGTGACTCTGATGGATCATCCTGTGGGTATCTTAATGAACCTTTTGCTTAATAGCCATTTACCTGGTAAGGTAAATCTGGATAATGCATAGCACAGAGCGAACTCCCATCAGTTTAATGAAGTGCTTCTTCCCAGACTTATCACTTATTTAATCACGGCTGGTATCGTCGATCAAAAACAGAAAACTGTAAAGAGGCTGTGGGAGGCATTAATTCAAAAGAGTTATAGTTTAATAGAACTAATTTTACAGAGCCAAATTTTTGTAATACGATTGCTATACGAGTATAGGTGTGTGTGTGTGTGCACGTGCGCTTATATACCAGACAGACATAAAAGTCAAATTCTTTAATCAACACATCCTTCTTTTCCGAAGCTGAAACATCTCTTTATATTTCAGAACTCAAAACTAAATCGTATCTCTGAAAGACAGACTCAATTTATTTTTGTCTGCCAGCGAACAGGCTAGTACACAGTGCCAGAATTCCCTGTTACTTCGAATATTGAAAGAAGCTGTAGAAGGAAAAAAATCGGACAATTATCTTGCTCTCAAATCCGTATACGGGCAGCAGCCAGTGTTCAAATTGCTTGATGACATGAGATGGTACTTCAAAACACTGAAGCATGAAATAAATACACGAGGTGGTGTGGGAGTATGTTGACACACACACACACTGAACATTTATTCGCTATTTCTTTGCAGCTGATTCTACTGGTGTTGGGATAACGATTGATCCAGTGCGTTATGACACAATGCCCTATCCCAGTAACAAATTACACTTTTTTCTGGAGTCTGTTATTTATTTATTCTTCTTATTATTTTTTTTTTTTGTGTGTGGCATCTGAGCACTGATCTCACATCCCGCAGTGAGAATGACTGTCATCTGAGATGCTGGGTCGAATACTCTCAGTTCTTATTCAACTTTCCTGTCGCCATAAGGTAATAAAGATACATTCATCGGCTTGGTATCTTATTCAATGTTTACACCCTACACTGTGCAGCCTTTGTTTCAATAAAGGCTTTGGAAATTTCAGCAGATAAAGGAATTTGAAGTAGTGCAGACTTCGAATTTTACTTTGGTAAAATTAAGACATTATAAATGTTTGGAATTATTGTTATTTTAATTTTTGTTTTCGTTAAGGATATGTCTGGCAGCTATTATTAGTGGTAAATGCTTTCAAACAACCTAGTAGTCATTAATAACGAATCTGGCCAATAGAAAAAGTCGTATGCTTAACTAATTATCAAGTGACGCTGCTAATAAACACCATCGGCAGAATCGAGATATTTAAGACCTATCGGGTGTCTTTTGAGCTGAAGAGGAGAGTGTTATAATGAAGGTTTCTTAGAATGTTCCTTAATGAAGAAAGATGTGCTGTCTTATCCTATGTAGGCTGCAGTACGTGCTGAGAAAGTGTTAGTGTTATATCGATATTTCCATCCAGTAAAGCTAAAGGAGATTGCAGGATTTATTTTCGATACGCAGTCTAGCCTCAACACGCCATACTGCAGTCCCAAGTTGTGTCTCCTGTTGAGAGCGAATCAATAGGAAAGGATAATCAGCCGTTCTAATACAGAGAACTACACGATTTATGACACAAAGAAACACTGTCATCAACTGTAGCCACATGCAACGTCGCCACCCCAAAACATTCGATCGGAAAAAGGGAATCTCGCTTACATGTTCTCTGCTCTCCGGATATATGGAAAATTTTCTGCTTCGGTAAAAACCCGTATGCGTGTCACTGCTGTACATCTTGTGCGACACCTCGCAGAGAGAGAGAAGAGCGCTGCCTGTCCTTGTCGGACTTCAGGCCGTTTGGGAATTGACGGTAATACCCCGAAATACTCGGTGATTTAGTGGTCGGCTTTCACGCCTTCAAAACACGTGATATTGGAGGCAAAATGAGAATCGACACCACCGCCGTAAATAGGTCGGTTTTTCTCCGTACGGGGTCATGCTTTGAACCTCAGAAATAATAATAAACAAGAGTAAAGCGACTTTTTTTCCCAACTGAAAACAAACACTGCTTTCCCCCCCACCTTCCTTTTTCATCTTCTCCTTGTAACATGACACTTCCAAAGACTTCCAACATTTCGTAATTCCTTCCGGTTCGTTCTTTATTATTTTTATTGTCGAAAAAAAAATGTCGCACATGGCCGGTAACAACAATTATTTACCACGAACAAAGTGAATTACTTGATCAAAGCCATTCACGAGGAAAGCACACTTTATTGACTATAGATTTATAGAACGGTTTAATTTTTTTTTCTTACTATTAAGAAAGTCGTAGAAAGAAAATGGACTTTATAGCACGTTATTCGAGGAACGATTTATTTGTATCGCTTGCAGAGCGTTTCATTAGTGAAATCTTTTTTTTTTTTTTTTTGTTAACATGACCCAATTACCTAATAAGTCTCTTCAAAGGATGTGCTGTTATTCAAGGTCGAATTATAATTGGATCTCGAAATTCAACTTTCGTTGCCAGCTAACAAGTTATGATACCGACCATCACTTCGCATGTTAAAGAGTTAATTTTGCTTCATCCGGAACTCGTAAAACTATTCAAACTACTAAATGCAAACGAGAATTGATAAATTTGTATTGCATTACCACCAAATTGTGATGCCAGGCTTGGGAGTTTATAATATAGTATAATATAACGAGATAAATAATATCTAATATCTTTAAAGATAAAGATATTAGCCTCACAACCAAAATCATAATCGTGAAAGCAATGGTATTCCTTGTGGTGCTGTATGGATGTGAAAGTTGGACCCTGAGAAAAAGTGAAAGAAGAAAGATAGATGCATTTGAATTATGGGTTTGGAGGCGCTTACTAAGAATACCATGGACTGCAAAGCAAACCAGTAAATCAGTGATAGACAGAATAAAACCAGATTGCTCCCTTGAAGCTATGATCATCAAGCAAAATTGTCATACTTCGGACATATTATTGCGAGCAAATGACAGTCTGGAGAAGATGATGATGCTTGCTAAAGTTGATGGAAGCAGGAAAAGAGGAAGACCAAGAATTAGATGGGCGGATGGAGTTAAAGAAGCAACTGGAGTGCGCTTGGAGGTTCTGAAAAACATGGTCAGGGACAGATCGGAATGCAGAGTGTATGTTCATGGAGTCGCCAGGAGTCGGAAACGACTCGATGGATCTTAACACACACACAACGAGATGCTTTAGTATAATGTTAACTAAAGTAGTTTTTATTATTGTTACTATCACTAATCTTATCTGGGCATGAATATGCACCCTTCTTGTAAAACATAACTGAAGAATTTATTATTATTGTTATTATTATGGAGTGATCCTTACCTAACTAGAGCGGAACGTTTAAAAACGACAAGGTATCCTCACACTTGAAACACACGGCTTTAAACACACACACTTGCATTATGATATCGTCCAGTAGCCCAGTAAAATTTATGACTTAATGGCCTTGCACGCGTAATTACACTGCTTGCAATTGGCAAAACTTCCAGCAACAGTGAATTACATAAGCAAAAAGAATATAATTTTATCGTCTATCTTTTGGACGACTGCGGAAACATGCACTGATTACTATAAGCAAACAGAATCTCTCTTAGCTGTAATGCATCTGCATTGAAGTATGATGTCAGATCCGCCTTAGGTGACAACATTATAGGAAGTGAAATTAAGTACAGGTTGGGTAATTCGGCTTTTCCTTGCATTCAAGCAATCCCTGTGTACCGAAATTCGCTACAGGTTAACAGTTGGATATTCCCCTCAGGATATTCTCCCTTCCAGAAGACGCAAAGTGCGTCTCTCTCTCTGTGCTGTTATTTTTCTAGGAAACTGAAAGTTCCTGTAATTTTGTAATTGGTTGTTGTTGTTTTCTTTTAATAATTCTTACGTAATATTTACTTTTTAACACAAATCCCTTCCACAAAAGGTTGTAAACCTGTCTTGGATTCATAACGTGAGAACGCTAAAGATTAAATAATCCCGAAACCTTGCTTTATAGAATCAAACACGGAAAACTCAGCAACTGCGGATCCAATAAGCAGGGTAATGGTCGTCTCCGTATCACACTGAGCAATAAAATTCTTCTGCCAAAACCACCTTTGATTAGAAAAGGGAGTAAAATCGAATATAAAAACGTATACTTGTTCGCCCAAATTACGGTTTGGTTAGAAAGAAAGAATATCATGACATTTTGGTATTCTTCTATCAGGGGAAATACTAACGTAAATATTTTCGCGATTTAGCAACTGAAGCGAAAGAACCTGCGGATTATTAACAAAAGCCGTTAACGATTTACTCGAGTCAGTCGGTTGCGAGTGTTTAATCCCTGGTTTTCGTAGTGAGCATTTGACATTAGTTACTGACATAATTAACTCCACTGCACATAGCTTTCTATTACTTGTTCTTAAGTGCGTTTTGCAAGTTATTCCAGAATTCTAGTTGTAGGGATTTGTTCAAATTTGGTATTTAGTCTTTGAAAAAAGAAAAAAAAAATAATTCTGATTATTAATAATTTCGCACAGGCTGGAATTGCTGAATCATTTCTGTGTCGGCTTATTATTATTTCTATGAAATAATAAGAATAATTCCCTCGTGGCGTGACGAAATTTATATTATCTTCGCTTTCCAGAGAATACTGAAAATTATACAAAAACGAAGTTCATCTATCGATATAGGAGGACGGGAGTTGCGTAGTTGTAGTGTGTTCCATGAATAGTCTCTCTCAATCTCTGTTTCTCTCTCTCTTATGCTTAGATACCTCGTTCAAAATTTTGAAGGCAACATAATAGCGAAGAGCAGTACGCATTCCTTGGTCATTGTTGAAATTGTTTGCTTTGCCAAGGCTGCGAACAGCAGACCACCTAATCGGATTATGAATGGAATATAATAGCATTTGCTCCTTTTCTACTAATAATTTTCAGCAGAAGTGGGATAATTCAGCTGTACTGTAAACGTCTTTAAAGAGAATAGATAAAATGCTACAGAAACTACATCTGTATAATTTCTCTTAATAAAAGATTTTGCCAAAATCAATATTGAAGCGTTGTGTGTACTGAGAATCCTTGAAAGAATCAACGTAAGAAATATTTTTCATTTGTAGAAGAATGGCTATTATTAGTTGACAATCCGTCTATCTTAAAATTAGGGAGTGTTTAATATGTTGTGCTGTAACTTAATCAGTGGCGGTACTTTCCTGCGCAATGAAAAAAGTGAAGGTACCCGTGTGCACTCAAGGAGGATTTTCGCCGTGAACCGAATTAGTCTGCTTCAGATTAAAGTAGGGTTTTACTTCTCGCAAAATGGAAATTCGTACTACTCAACTGCTCTAATATTTGCATCAGTTTAGTCCTGTTAGTGAATTGTGCTTTGTTGCATGCTGCTGTTTCTCGAATGGAGTTAATATCAACTTATCGTAATGAGTTATATAAGTTAAGAAAGCAGTGTTTCGCTATACGACGGTGGTTGGGAATGTAACGTATCGTATGACTAGAGTATGCCTGTACATATATAGAGGCCGTTGACTTAGCATTAGTAACCCATCATGAGCAAACCTTTTTGTTACTTGTATACGGAAAATATGACTTCTGAATTAATTCAACCTTTATCTTTGAGTTTGGTTCCCACTGATGAAATTTAAGTGTTCGTTTTTGTTTGGGAGGGTAGTTTTCGTTCTGTTGGTGGAGCAGCGGGCCTTGAGCGCTGCGATCCTTATCTGGTGCCGTGCTGAGCTGGTGCTTAGCTTGTAGTGAGTGTTTTTCTGCTGCTGCATAAAGGCTGAGGCGTGACGGGCTGAAGTTCGGCACAGTGTTAATAATGCTAACTCACCTTTCGTCGGAAGAGACCAGATAAAGGTTCCTCACGTCACGGACGGGAATCGAACCCAGGTCTTTCCGACCAAAGGGCTTCGTCTATACTGACAGCTACGGAGGCTCTGCTTTGCATTAAGGAATACAGAGACAATTGATGTGAAGTCAACGGCCTCTTATATGAGTAGCTCGTGAAAATACTTCACGTGCAAACTTTCTTTACATACACTCGTAAAGGATTAAACAGAAATATAATTTCTTGGCAAGTTTAATTTACTTTGTAACTAAGTGAAAACGTTTTCTACACACACATGCGAGGTTAATGAACTATTCACACTCATTAATGATTTTTATTATTATTAAAGTTATTAGGCATAAGTACAAATTGTTAGCTTAATATGTGTTCCCTAATGTCTTGTGATATTTTAAATCAAAATAATGCAAATTTTTGAATATTTTTTGTATTTACTTAAAAAGAATAAAAATCTATCACATGTGACTTTCTATTTTTCTGTTATTAGACCGAATTTTATGATACAAGACTAGAAACGATGTTTCCAGTTGTTTTATAATGCACCTAAGCACTTCTGTAAATGTCTCTCAGGAATACGCTTTCTGGGAAGTGAGCCGGAAATGGTATCATTAATCTGCACGGAAATTCCTTCGAGTTCTGTCTACTTACCCGACCAGCTAGATACGATGTTGACTTTTCCGTTAGTTTATTTAACAGCAAACTCATTATTAATGAACCTGGCCAGCGAGTCCATTGAAGTGCATTAAAGATGCGGTTGCAAAGGCTTTTCATTTATGTATGCAATGATTGAAAAACAAAAACAGTAAATGATTTCTCATTGACGATGGCCATTCTCGAAATTCCTTTAGGGAAGGAAAGATGAAGAGTCATGTTCTTCCTTAAGTCAAAAAATAAATAAATAACAGTTTACAGAAGCCTTATCTAAATCCATTTCTTAAGATAAAGTAACCGCTAGTAATGTTTAAATTTCCTACTTAGTATACAGCCGCGATGTGAGAAATATTTCTTTTAAACTTGATGACGTTTTAGGGTTTCTTATTATTTCTTCGATCGTATTATGACAAGAACACTTTCTTATCTCTCTCCGCTTCCTCAATTTATCGATAAAGTTTTTACCACCGCTCAATCTTGTCTTATCTTCTAGCCAAGAGATAGGAAATATTTAACATAACCATCCCATCAGTATAACCAGCACGCGTGAATATCTTGGAAATGAACTTTTCGAAATCCTGCGCTGTAACTGGATTCCGCTTTCTTAATAATAAATAAGATGCTTTCTTGAAGCTGCATTTATTGCACAAACACAACTGGATTAATATTTGCTTGCGTTCCTGCTTCGAAGAGCGTAAAGGAAGTACGGTGGAGCATAGTCCGTCTTGCCATTATCGTATTATGGTTAAGTAAAACGGACAACATTAGAAGACTTGTAACTTCGTTCAGACTTTGAATGTGTACGGTTGCTTGTTTAAACCGGCGAAGACGTTTGGTGTTCGTAATCAAATTCTTATTGCCTTGATTAATTTCGTTGTGTATAATAATATTGCGCCTCTCAAGTAATAGAAAAATTTCTCGAGGGGATTAATTCTGGAGGATTTGGTGAATGTAGTGGATATTGTATGATGTACCATGTTGAGTCTCTATTATGATTGATCGTTGTCCTTAAAAAAAAAAAAAAAAAAAAAAAACCTCAAACGATTCCTTTTCAAATAAAAATTGTTGTTCATATCCAGGAAAGCCCATGTTTTTGCATTACAAGGAATCGCGTAATTACACAGTGTCTAATTGAACACTGATGTTGTGATAATATTGTTTTCCTCCCACTAGACATGGCAAGCGAGTTGCTCATTAATTTTCAGAAGTTCAGTCAACCGGAGCTCTGGTAATCCTGTCACGGAGTCATTATTTTTCTTTTCTGTATTATCAGTTCGAAGTAAACAGGCTTTTCCCATATCCATAATTAGCTTCTTCGCTGTATTGTGGTTTCTTTATACCGTAGGTCGGCATTAGAAGTAAATAAAGTATGACGCGTGTGTGTTTGAGAGAGAGCTGCTTCCATTGTATGCATATAAGATCATCAGCTATCTCTTTCTAAGTGGCTTAAAAGTTTTTTTTTTTTCCCAGTCGCTTTTCTTACTATACCAGTAGAATAATGAAGTGTGTGTCACCTCTCTGTGAACATCTTACTACTATTTACAAGAAGAAATGAACAACACATACTGTATAGTTTAGTAGCATTTCGTCATTTAGACAATTTTGGGGAATGCTTTTCTTAAGATGGCAGTATTTCCATATATCAAGTGGTTATTTTGTCAACTATCGAACTTATTTACATATTTTGAATTCATCAAAAAATAAATAAAAATAACGTTAACGCTATTTCCTAACGGACTTGTGAAATATTTAAATAAGAAAATTATTGTAAAAAAAGTACGTTTTATAGTCGTATTCTTGTTTGATGATGCCATTTAAATCTAAAACCTAGGGCTGTTTTTATCATATACACACTCTAGATATTTTGTTTTGCTTAATTTTGCCATTAAAATGGTCCGATTGTAGCCAGGATTTAGGATCGCGAGATGGCTGCAGTCGTCTGCTGTACTCAGTGTCTTCAAAATCGTCGCTAATGATGATTTTAAATGTGTTATCATTGATGGTCAAAAGTGAAGGGCTGGTTTCTAAAAGTCAGTTGGGGCCAAAGAAGCCTTTCCGATTTCCTCTGAGGAAAAAAAAAAGATTTATTATAGAAGGATAAGAAACTTATTGTTTGCAGTCGTCTTAAAAGTTTTTTTTTTTTTTTCCCAGTCGCTTTTCTTACTATACCAGTAGAAAACTATACCAGTTGATTTATGATACACACACAAGACGTCCACGTATGGTTTCGGTTGGCATATTTTTATTGGTAAATGATTTGAATTGATATTAATAATTCAGTACTGGCTTGGTGAAATGTAATGAAATTTGAATTTTTTTTTAATGTAAATTCTATTCACAGAAAGGTTTTTTTTTTCAATCCACTTCTGATCTCCAGTAAGCAGAATGATGATCCTCACACCGATCGATGAAATTCATTTACTACCTAAAAGCATTTACAAACATTCAAGCCCATAGTGGGACTCGAACCCACAAGATATGTACATCCGATTTCCTGATGTTTGCGAATTAGGATCGTTATTAAAATTTCTCATTAAAATGTTGGTTCCTATGGAATCATTTGTAGTGTCAACATTAGGCAAAACATAATTATATAAAGAGATTATATATAAAACCAGAACGAGTAGGATTTAATAAAAACCCGCCGTAACGTAAGATATACATGCAGTCCCCCCCCCTCAGAAGTACCACTGTTCGTTAGAGTGCTCTGAATAACGTAACTTTGTTACAGAACTTATGATAGATATTCCTCTGTATAACAGAAATATCAACAATCAAAACTTATGCTTGGAATTCGTATTCTGTATAACAATTATAAGAGCGTCTAATATTAATATTCATTTGATGATGCGTGGCGTGGAGAGGAGTTTCCGTTGATACATGAATCCTGTGCTCTGGAGCGCTTCGTAAAAAGTTCAGAGTCTGAAAGAGAAAGCAAAATTAAAATATTTTGTTTATTTATATCTTTCTCTCAAATATAATTGATTTTATCTGAAAATAAATATTTATTATGCAGACATCACTAGAAAGAATCTTTTTTTACAATAATTTTTAATTAAAGGGAATCAATAAAACAGTTGGTTAACAGCCCTTCATAATAGGGGAAAGGTTTAGCATTTAAGATATACATAGAAAGCCTGGGTTTAAATTTTAACCGTGAGTGATGGGGAAACTTTTTTTTTTTTTTTTTAAAAAAAAAGGTTGGCTTAAATGCAGAATGAAGTTGAGCCAATTTCTCAAAATATTAAAGGACACGAAAAACGAGGGTCAATTTCTACAGATTGGCACTTATTTTAAACGTAATTGAGACGTTTAATTAATTTATATATCTATTTCTATCTATTTATTTAAAGTATAAATTTACGAGTCTGCCATTGTAAAACTGGCATTATAAGTCTCCAAATTATCTGCATCAGATAATTTCTTGACAATTTAAGACCGCTATTTACGAAAAGAGCATGCATGCGGCTTTTAATTTTTTGTTTATGAAACTTAATTAAATCTGCTGTTGTTGTAGATGCGAGTACAACACTAATTTAATTTCGTAGCAAGCATTTCAACTTTAAGAATTCAAAATTTGAATCCCTTTTTTATTTTTATGTGAAATCTGTGCTCCTATAAAAACGCTCTCGTTGAACCAAGACTTTGTACACGTCTTAATTTATTAGTTTAATATCAGTTTTATTTATACTTATTTTTTTTTTTACTTAGACACTAAACGTTCTGCTACAAAAATCGCTTATCTTTACGCATTAAACTAGTAAGTTGAATCTTCAGATAATTTCCTAGAATCGAAAAAATACTCAGTCGTCTCCGTAATTGAGGAATTACGAAGTAGAATACAACTTTATTCGCAAATTTTAATATCTTTTAGTTTTTAATTAGCTTCTTCACCCTTCACCGAGTTTTGTAATTCTCCATCGTCTGTTACCCAAGAAAACAATTATATTAAAAATTCTTTGTGCACATTGGATACGCAGAAACTAATTTACTAACGCATATCTATTTTTTTAAGCCACTGACAACTTAGCAAAACACGGAGAAAAGAATATCAAAATCAGAGATAATCTCTTAGCTTTACAATCCACGTCAATAAATAACACAGAAAAGATGTTAAGACAGCATATCAACACTCTACGTAATAATAAATAAAATACCAAAAAAATTGAAATTGATTCGTTTAATTCTGCCACAAATGCTTATTCTGTGCAGCTGTGGCAGAGTGCACTTTAGAAAAACAGTAAAATTAGTTGAAAGAACGAACTCAATAACGCTTGAAGCCATCTAACTCAGCCACAGCTGAATACTTTCTTAACAGTATCTCCCCCTCCAAAAAAAAAAAAAAGCTTTATTATTACAACAAATATAGAGATCCTCTTTTCTCATCCAAGAAGTGATTGCGATCATAAAGTGAATTGCAATGTCAGAAGACCGGATGCATTAAAATTAAATAGGATTTCCTTTGTTTAGGCTCTTTTTTGGATAGCATAAATGCTGACAACATGCGTATATCAAACTGACTATTTCTAATTGGATTTAGGTCTCCAATCTACAAGGAATAGTTCACGAACATGGGGAATCGTATTAGGCTCTACCTGATCATATACACAGGATATATCCGTTTTTTTTTTGTGTGTTTTTTTTTTTTACAACCAGGAATAAGCCTTTTATTTTTTTTTTTCATAACGCAACTGAAAATATGATACGATGTTATTAATACACTACCTTCTTGTCTCTAATGGATTTTTATTGTCTTTTACACAGCGACAAACTATGGAATCTTCAATAAAACTCAAATCTCTGTATTGCATAAGCGGTATCTTTCAGGTATTTTTCATTTTAATTCAATCCTTATGTAGTTGGTACGTGAATAAGATATGGAAACTAATGAGGGAAAGTGCATTTTCTTATTGTATTAAAATTCTAATACATTAGATTAGATTTTAAGGCTTTTTTTTTCTTTGAATTCAGCGAAATTTTAGGACTCACTGTATTTTTTGTATGGTGTTTTATTGACTTGGACGAAATAAAAGAAAAGACATATTCCAGTAATCTTATAAATAAAATAATTTTCTAAATGCCCTTGTCCCTCCCGCAAAGAAGAAGGAGGGACAATGATAAAGGTGGAGGTCAGTCTCCACCTTGATCATTGCTTTATCATCAAACCAAAATTGAAAGGGCAAGACGAAGTGTAGCAAAGAACTCCGAATATCAAATTTCTACAAAATTTGACAGGTCATTGAGATTCTATTTTATGTGTACTGGTGGAATCAAATGACTAAGGCCTCTGAATCGAGTAAGGTTATTATTGGCCCGAGTAAACACACACGCAGTTTGCCTGTTTTGGGATATTAAAAATCCATCCATCTCCTCATGAGACTGGTTAACTCACATTCGTGGAAAAAGCCTTTATACATTTCCTTGCATCCTTAATTCAAATCAATCCAAAATTTTCCAACTGAAGTGACTTCAGACTGATCAGTTGTTTATATGTATACAGAATCTTTTAAGTTGTACAATTCAAACGAAAATTGAAATGTCGACAATTTTTATGATCTATTCATTAAGCTGCTTTTAGGTGGTTGGATGCATTCGTTTAATAGGAACGGAAGTAATATGACATGTAATTAGCAGTTTTTTTTACCACCTTAGTTTTAAAAGCACCTCGCAATGTGTGACAAAAAAAGAGAAAAAAACATGCTCAGTGTCACGTTATTTTTAGTGACATCTCCATGTGGTTGCCGCGAGGCATGTTATTATATAAATACAGTCGGTTAGCTATTGACCAGATTCTAGACGTGATTAAAAAAAAAAAAAAAAAACGCATCCCAATTCCATTTCTTGCAAGAGAAGAGCCGAAAACCTTCCCATCATTTTATCGAACAAGTGTCTTCAGTGATGCATGAATAAATTATTTTTGATATCGGTTTTGCTGCCATCGATGATTCACTTAAATGATTCAATAATCGCTCGAGCTAATGGCTTACGTGGTCGATTTTCTGTAACGTATATGAAACTCCAACTAGCCGTTCGATCACTTCGTTCTAGATGATAGACAGCAGCACACATGTTGACGTCAGCAACTAGCATTCATTGTTTAAAAGAAGTTCTCGTGCTTGTAATTAACTGCAATAAAAATAAAAAAATCCATGCATCCTGATCGGTTTTTCCTCATTAACTTTCGCATCACATTTATATGCCACGCGAATCTGATAGGAAAACCAATAAGGAAAAACCCATTTTCTCATTGCATTTCAATATGTGAAAGCGTTTTTTAAGACTTTTTTTTTAATCTTCAACTGTAATAAAATTTTAAGGCATCAGCTGTTTCTGGTTTCGTTGATCATGACAAAAGAATTACGAGTTAACAGCTAACATTTTCGAAAGCTCGATATTACTCTTTATAGAATATATAGTAACAAAAAAAAACAATGTCTGTTCCTTCTCCCACTTTAAATAAACGCCTTACGTGTCGACATTCTGCTTATCAGTGTTTGTATTTTATTCTGTGGTTTCAATAATATTTTGTGTGTACATTGTTTATTAAAATTCATTACGAAAACGTATATTTTAAGCCACTTATTAATTAATTAAACAAATGGATCATGTCAGCATTATATAAGGAGGACTGTTTAAATTGAAATAGTACCGCAGTTCGGATCAAATTTGCCCACACATGGAGAAATGAAAACAATAAAAAAGATCGAATACCTGATAAATTAATAAGAGAAACGCATTCACCTTAATGGTTTACTTGAAGCTATTATCAAATTTTGAAACGCCTGTCATTTTCTGGAGAGATAACCCTCCCCTCCCGCATACACAGATGGGCATGTTGATGTTATTTTATTATTACAGATTTTTTCCTTTCCATCTACCTTATATTTTGCTAAGACCAAATTATTCCACTGATTTTTATTCTCGATGCATTGTATTAAAGAAGATAGCAAAAATAAAATGTAAAAGAAAGCTTCGAAACAAGGAAGTAATTAGATTAACGTCTCCATGTTTTCTTTGAGATTCTTTTTCATTATACATAGACAGACACCACATTCCTTAAATGAGCGTTAACACACCAGCAGACCGCAGGTAGGGCCACTGAAAGCGTGATATTCTAAAGCAGCGTTTTAATTTCAGAATAGGTATGAGACTTTATTTCTGCAGTGTAAAATTCGAAATATATCTATCAAACATTTTCCCCCCCTTTGTTCTTTCTTTTTACAAGATAACATCGATTTGATATCGCTTCATAAAATATTCCTAGCAAAAACTTCTCACTACGCTTTAATATAGCAGTTCGCATTATCAGAGGATGCGTTTTGGAAACAAAAGTCCATTGCCAAGTCATGGGCTGTTGTTTTTTTTTTTTAATTTATTATATTATATTATGTTGTTATTATATTTTCCAGTGTGCAGCTGTAATGTGCTTTATGTCGGCATTAGACTAAAACGAGAGGCAGTCTCGGACGATAAAATATTGCTATGCGATTATCAGTTCTCGAAAACCAGAGAGAGAGAGAAAGAGAAACCACTTAGCTGAATCGTTTCCTCTCTCACCACACTTAAAATAAAAGTTGTTGCCTTAAGTTTCCTTACCGATATGGATTCCAACACAGAATGGTTTGTATTGGCTTGGGCAGTAGGGCAACGTAGCATTTTGCTCTCTGATAAAATCTCTAGTTGGTAAGAATTTTCATTTAGGACACGAGGAAAAAACCTTTTAAGGACTAACTCACCTTCAGCTAAAATGTTGAAGGTGAGTAAGCCTGAATCCTACGGAGATGGAAAGATTTTTCCTTCAACAAAACAGTTCCTTCAAACCTTTAATTTCCTGGCTTGCATATATCACTAACGTCACTGACCACTCTAATTTTTGTACTATCCGACACACATAAAGTGAGGAACCAGGACAATTGGTTTTGAAATTGTATTCTCAAAGAGTTGCTATAGTTACAAACAGTAAACCCGAATTATCAGTATCATATATATTATATAAGGGAAACTTCGTATAAATATTCTCTTAACTGAGAAAACTGGCAAACTAAGAAAGAGAAAAAAAATCCTATTCTTGAATAAGCCACATCATTTCATGCTAATCGGCTTAATGCACGTGCATAAAAAATGCACTCTTTTATTCACTGACTAGAAAATAGCTCATATCATTAGAGTTCTTAACATTATTAGAGTGAGAGCCATATCACTGCTAATTGCAAACCAAAAAAAAAAAAAACTTTTGGAGACGGTAATGAATGTTGACTTCGTTGAGTAAGTAAAGCTAAAAACTAATTGAGAACTACTTATGTACATTCGAGCGAATAGCGTAGCAATTAAAAATGTAAGATAATAACGGGAATTCTACCAATAAAGAGCCGAGTCACCTTTGATGTGTACATAAATCTAACGGCATTCGAGCGAAAAATACAATCCAAGTAACCTCTTTGATCTCTCTCTATATACTAACTTATCCCTTGGTATAATAATAAGGAAATAATTGCTTTCAAATTAACGATCTGTTTAAAGGGTATGCATTTTTGTAAATAGTGTCTGATGTGATATTACTTGGAAGGATGAATGTATTATGTGCAGTTACGTGTGTTCCTGCTTCGTGCAATGTTTAATTAGTTGTTTTATTAATTTTTATTTGGTAATCCTGAACTTTAGTTTTGTTCTTCAACTAATATTAACGTAATTGAGTTTAGATTAAATTTCAACTTTTCTTAGTCAAGTGTTTTGAAATAATTAACATTTTAACCCCTTCATTTTTATGACATAACGACACGGGAAAAAATCATAACATGATATCCTGGTTGCCGAGTCTCTAACTTTATGGCTTGTAATTTTGATAGGTTGATTGGTTGAATATTGGCGCAAGGATAGCAAATATCATAGGTGTCATACCAAAAGGCTACAGCAGTACTCAAGGTATAAGTTTGTCCATCCGTGGTCTAAATTTTATGTAAGATCATTATTTCGTTTGTGTACTCGTTGAAGAACATCTAGAACAATAAAAATAAAATGCTTATTTAACAAAATGTCGTTTAATGCAAAATAAAGAAAAACAGCGTGTAAATACTTCTTTAATTTGAAAGAAGCGAGTGAGTGATCAGGAATTATTTTTCTAGTTACTGTTTCTAGCTAAACACTTAGCGGTAGTGTCTTTTTAGTTTTACAGTCGCTGCAAGTCTTAGGAACAAAGTGGAGCAGTGAATTTATAGGTAAAAGTTTTAAAAACTTTCTTTAAAAAAAAATCCGTTTGCACCCGTTTGCATCTTCGGTCATCGCTGGAAGAATACTCCGATCTCTAGCTGCGGTGCATAGGTGAAAGTGCATGAAAATATGGAATATTTCCATCTCGTGTTCCTAATCCTTGGTGTTATTGAGTATGCGAAATGGTGTGAGGAAAAATCCGGATTTCCAGGAGAACAACTGTATATGACTGCGCCAAAGATCGACTATCTCTAGAATTGGCTGGGGAATAAAAAGAGCTTAAAAAGTTCTGTAGTTGGCGACTAAAATCGAACATGCAAGGTCTGTTTTATGTGGGTTTTACTTCATGAACATTGCCACTAGAGTATGTAGTCACCAATCAGTTGTTGTGATGTTTTAGGATTACTTAAAAGAAAAAAAAAACAGCAAGTCTATAAGGCAGACATATCTGCCCGTTAATCTCGTATGTTGCAAACTCAGTTTTTTTTTCTCTTCTGTTGAAGGGAAACTTGAAAAAGTCTTAACATGATGCAGTCTCCGGGGAAAGGTTATGCCAAGTATAAGTATTCGGATGAACCCGCACATAGTAGAACCGAATGCATGGTCCATTGAGTATACGCATGTATACTTGCGATGCTGAATATGGCGCTTATCACTAATGTCACCGGCATAAAGGGTTCTTGCGTAAATCCGCAAGATCATCGCGAATTTTAAAAATGTGTGGTGAAACAAGACGAACAGACATGATGTTGCTACAAGGCATTTTTTTTTTAAGTATGATGACCTGAATAATTAAATGAAGCAGCTGTTGGGTGTTATTTTTTTTTTTTTAGCAGCGAAGCTAATGTTACCAAACTAAAAGGGAATGGCATACCATAAATGAATATTTGATTTGACAAGTCAGAATTATATTTAACTAATAGTTTTTCCCCTCGAGTGCTTTTATATTTGAATTCTTCCATCTAAGAGATCTTCAACTGTTTTTTTTTTTCTTTTATTTTTATTAAAGCGAAGTTCTTTCGCTTTAATGCGTTATAGATTATATCATTTAGGGGTTTTGCTATGTAGCAATTGTATAAGATACAATCTTTCATAAACTTTACGTGGTTCTGTCAAAATTTTGAGTGGTTCTGTGGATTTAGAAGTCAAAACTTCAGAAGTCATCATTAGTAAAGTTAATCAATTCAAATGTGCTCAACTGTACTCGAGCAGCAGAAGTTAGAATTTCGTTAAGCCTGGGAATATCGTTTTAAGTGATGATCTTACATTAAGGGTGTTTTAACAAAGTTCGTGCCGCTTCTGTCTGCTATTTTTGCAAAAATGGAATGCTGCAAATAAAGCAGCCTCCGTATTTGCCGGATTTAGCACCAAGGAACTTTTTTTTTTTTTTTTTTGTTCAGAAGTTAAACAGAACAAAATACGTCTTGAAAAGTCACAGGTTGACTACGCTGAGGCCAAATCGATGCAAACACCTTTTCGACAACTTCCTGAAGTCCTAAATCCTATTACATCTCTTATTCTTTATGAGGTCAGACTCTCCTCCCAATTCTTTTCTTTTTTTTTTAAAGCATAGTTTGTCTTTTCCCAGAATTTGGTTAAATGGTATTAAATTAAAAAGTCCAGTCCACTGTTCTTCCGAATAATATTCGCTGTAGGCAAGCTCTTGAATTTACTGATATGTAATTTGAGCATCGTTGTACAAATTGGTCAGAAGTCGAATGTCACGGTGTTTGAAGGATGAACATTATCATTTCATCCGAATATTCATGATGCATATTGACACAACACGCATGACAAAAGTCAGCCACAAATACTAAGATTGAGATAATTTAAAAGCCTGTTGGTTCATGGGGACACGGGACAGTAAAATCATAAGTGTCTTATTTAGTGCAAATGTAAACCTAATTTACAGTTTTTGCTCTGGAAAAATATAATCCTAACATAGTTTCAGGTTAACTGTTTCTCGTGCTGTTTTGAATAGATCACGGGAAAAAGCATTGATTTTTCTATTTATTGAAGATAAAAGTATCGCAGAAAACGTTGCTCAAATAGAAAGTCGTTAGTGGCAAGCGAATAAACGGATCTTTGCTGTCAGCATTTACTACTAATCCTAGTAATTGAATCGATAGGAATAGAATTCTTTGTTTGCTAAGACAACGAGCTTCCATAGCTCAATCAATGTCGACGATGCTTTTTGATTTGAAAAGAAACCAAAGGATTCGAACCC
This sequence comes from Typopeltis vanoorti, assembly GCF_054136105.1. Lineage (NCBI taxonomy): Eukaryota > Metazoa > Arthropoda > Arachnida > Uropygi > Thelyphonidae > Typopeltis > Typopeltis vanoorti. Next base: position 66,283,853 of record NC_143555.1, on the reverse strand, counting down.
GTTCCCCCCCAACACACACTGGGCTTATTATATATATATATATATATATATATATATATATATATATATATATATATATATATATATATATATATATATATAAAGCTTTTTTTCCTTGAGTTAGTTGGATTCATACGGAGGTGAAAAAGATTTTCCTCCCGGAAACGTGAGTTTTTGATCCCTCAAAACAAACAAACCGACCAGCAGAACACACGCAATAAAAGATCGCATCATAGTGTTGCTTCAGCCCAAGTGAACGAGGCTCCCAAATATAATTTAAAACACTTATATATAAGGTTTTTAAATAAATAAACTAAATGAAACACAAAAGTAATGGACACACATGGGGGAAACAGTGATCTTTATGATGGTTATCATTGTTTTTGGTGGATATAATCCAATAATTGCTGTTTTTCTGCTAGTTTGTATTATTTCAGCCTTTTCTGATTTACTGTATTATCCTACAAATTATATCTTAAATTATACAACAGTTGAGCAATGTCATATATGGAAAAAATGTGACATTTTAAAACAGTGGCCGAAACAAGATGCGCCTTCAGGCTACTGTTATCATTATACCACCTTTCACACGAAACATTTCATAAAGACAATTTTTGAATCGATTTTTGAAAACTTTTCAGATTGCAGAAATTTATCACATTATGAAAACCTTAGAAATTATTAATAGTTTAATAAATTTCTGAATAGGAACAAAATCCACTTATTGATATTATGATTTCATCGTTATCATCGTCGATTCCTGATATGAATTCGCAAGGGGTTTAGAGGATGCTTAAGTAGTAAAATGATTATATATTACTATGATAGTATGACACAATTAAAGTCACGTTATTAGCAGTTTTCTTCTGAATTAGTCCGCTATTTGTTGGGTCTCCAGTGTTGTAAGATCGTACATTTCGATCTTATAAAGCAATACGATCTGTAACAATCCACTTAGATTTGGTCTTCTTCTGCTAGATCTTTCTCCTTCTTTCCTGCCATCAAACATCTTTTACTTTCATGTTTTGCGAACTTTTCTCTCCTGTTCTGTTTAAGTAATTATACTACCTTAGATTAATTCTGCCTATGTCAAGTACCTTTCGAATATTTTCATTTTTAACATGATTTGGCCATTGCTTCCGTTTGTTTGCTCTCTTAATTTTTATCACAACTCTTGCGTGGTCTTTCCGAGTAGCTGAGGTTGATTTGGTTGGAAATTCGAACTCCAGCAATCGTAGGATTTTCCTGAAATTCAGTTAAAATAATTTATATTATCACGGAATGCTAATAAATGAAAAATAAAAATGGATCAATATTTATTAGGAAAATATGATTAAAATACTTAAGTATAAAGAGCTAATAAGCTTCATTTCGGCAATGAAAACATTACTTAAATTAAGGGGATATTAAATCCCGCATAGTTTTAAAACCGAATAAGAAACTCAAAGATCGGAATCAGAGAGTTTATTGCCGATTATAGTAAACTATAAAGTATCGGCGACACTAGCGTTAGCCAATGCAAGTGATCCTAGTACGTAGTACAATACTGGGCAACTCGTTGCAAAGGTGGAGGAAGTTCAGATCGCTATTCTTAGGTATTTTCCATAATGTAAAAACACATTTCCTAGGAAATGTATGCTGTTATTACATTATGGAGGGAGGTCACTACAATGTTTTCATTGCCGAAATGAAGCTTATTAGCTCTTTATACTTAAGTAACTTAATGGTTGCACCTGTTTGGAAAACTCGTTCGCAGAGTACATAAGTTCTTTTCGCTATACACTTCGGTATTAGGTCTAGCTACTCACTGATGAAGCCTCAAAAAAGGCTGAAACCGGTCTGGGTGGTGACCTCCCTCCATAATGTAATAACAGCATACATTTCCTAGGAAATGTGTTTTTACATTATGGAAAATACCTGAGAATAGCGATCTGAACTTCCTCCACCTTTGCAACGAGTTGCCCGGTATTGTACTACGTACTAGGATCACTTGCATTGGCTAACGCTAGTGTCGCCGATACTTTATAGTTTACTATAATCGGCAAGAAACTCTCTGATTCCGATCTTTGAGTTTCTTATTCGGTTTTAAAACTATGCGGGATTTAATATCCCCTTAATTTAAGTAATGATTAAAATGTTCTCACGAAATGGATTTTTTAAAATTTTTTTTAAATTTATAGTGTGCTTATTAAAATATTTTATTTCCCAGAATATACTGAGATATGCGCGCTCATTTTAAAGCCTTCTGTCCAAGTGTAAAAATATTCCTACGGGTCTTACCAGTAAGACAGTTACAAAACATATCATGATTAAGGATGTCAGTATATTGTTCAGCCTGAATTGAGATGGATATTGTGGCTGTAGATTGCGGTCAGTTTTAGTATTGCTAGTTAGCTCCGTCCCTGGTTGTGCTTGTTTGTCAATCCTTTTAGAAATTTTACAATTGTCTTTTCCCATCCATCCATCTCTATTTGATCTTATTTTTCATCTTTACGTTTTCCTAAATATTTGCGAATTTTTCTCTCTCGTTTGTTTTTCACTAAATCAACATTGGCGCTCCCTATTGAACAACATAGCACTTACACCCATACTAACGTCATTACTGGCCAACTTTACCCATATTTCTTATGGCTAAACACTGAGCAAGAGTGCTTGCGGGGGCTGACCTAATAAACTCAGTCTTACCATTGCGGACGTTCACTTGTTATTAAAGCGATAGCCAGCCAATTTCATAAACCGATCCCACGCGTACAGCCCAAGCAGTGCATCTTCGAGCACCGGCAGATTTTTTTCGTTGATGTAAGAAAGGAGTAAGAATATCCCTGAAATTGCAGGAGATTTCCGATGAATTAGACATCCATTTTTAACCCTAAGATTCCCTTTGACAAACTATAGCATCAGGGTAGTTATCTGCGAATCCCTTTCTTCTCTCCAATTCCATAACGGTCGCTTTCCAGACATTTGTTGTCTGAAACTCTTATATCTGTTGCTATATTGAGGTTGATGATGAAGATGGGATAAACTACCTTTTCGCCAGTTATGCATAAATAAATGTAAAATTATCTGAAATGGCTTTTTTTGCACATTTTGATTACAGATATCTACGGTGTAACTTATTTGGTTCTTCAAATAAAAATTATAGCATTACCGAAGACCACTTCGTTATATCAGAGTGATTATATTTGGTGTTGATTAGAATTTAAATGTTATTTTGTTTAATATTAAATTCTGCTTTTATTTACCGGGACATCTGCTGGGTTTTTTTTGAAATTATTCTAAACTCTAATTCACAATTATACTCGCACAGAATAGTCAGTGAACGTCAAAGTATGGTTCAGCCCAAATAGCTACTATAGAGTGGATGCCTAAAAGAAGTCCGTCTGTATTACTATGTCTTGGCGGTCTAGAAAAAGAATAAATAAGAAAGCTGCCTACTGCAGAAAATGCTTTGCAATCGTTGATCGAGATAATTACGCAATCTCGAAATGTTTCCATAAATTTGTCTGACTAGATTGGAAGGCACTTATTAATGTAATTAGTCATCACTTTTTTCTTTCTTGCTTTTAATAAATTGGCGTGATGACCAGCACTCCGTCGTAAGTAGAAAAGCTCTCCATTGCTGAAACTGAGTTCAGTAAATCACTGGGCTTATTATTAAATAGTTTGCTCTTCCTTTTTTTTTTTTTTTAAGTCACTACTGATGCAATTATTGCCTTGTGGAATTTCTCCTGCAGTAATGAACTGTTTAAATTCTAATGGACATTTTGTGGGAAAACTAAAACTTTTTTTCCGGATTTTATCTGATTTTTTCATCTTTCTAAATAAAAAAAGGGGGTGGAATCCTACCGATTTTAAAATCTGAATTTACATTTCATGAAATGTGACTGAAATTCTTCAGCAGTATGGACAAGTCTTCAAGCGGTGTCTCATTCTATATGAGTTATGCTCTCAAAATCAGGCACACGGAAAGGTTTTATTATTCCCTTTTCCCTTTCAAGATCTGAAGAATCTACATATAATATACTCTCACTATCGCCGTGTGCAAAGCAGGAGAAAGCGTTCGAAAGATGTAGAAAATATCATTGGAAAACAGGATGAGACAGTCTGTTAAATTGACATCCTTTCGATGAAGAATGTTCATCGTCAACTCAATTTCGTTACAATTCGCAAAGCGATTTGAATTTCTGGTTAGGTGTTGAAAAGATGAAAATTTGGTAAGTCGAGGAAACATTACTAATAAGAGCTGTTGATCCACGCAGTGGTGTGTATGTGTGTGTGTGTGGCCTATTGTAGCATGACTGCGCAACAGTGTTAAAAAAAATCTCCAAGTGGCAAGATCCATAGTTTCGGTTTTTCAAAAAGTTGTTTGGAGCGCCATCATTATAGTGAGGTTCAGCTTCACTTAATTTAGGTTAGGTTATTGGTTAAATGTGTGGAACTTGAACTTTATCTTAAATTTTGGAACGTTTACTCTTAATTTCACTTTAGCACTTCTTTGTCATTATAGTCAAAAATGATGCGAAACGATATTCATTTTGCAAGAAACATGTTTTCCGTTGACAGTTATCAGAATGTCGATGCTTTTTTATTTAAGTTGAGGCTTAAGCGGTTCGTAATAACCAGCTATGACCATAAAACCAAGCCACGTAAACAACATGGTTATGTACCTAAGGGTAAAATCAGTTATCAGTTTACTTCAATGCTTATCGGCGCCCTGAAGGTATTTTGGTTACTTTCAAGGTTGGACATTATTTGGGAGAAAAAAAAAATACACTGGTTTCTTAGTCACTAATGCAGAGGCAAGAATTTAAGTAATAGGCTGTAGCAAGAATTACACTATATAAAAAATCGCATTATATATATAAATAAAGATTTTCGTATTTCTTTCCAAGCTTAAGCAAAATGAATAAACATTCTTTGTTCGTATTGTTATTAAATTATAGGAATATATGCAAACCATCCCGGGTACTGGAATAGGTTGCCGCTGTTTTATTTCAAAACATTAATAGGAATTTATAATTGTACTGCTGAAATTGGAACTTTACGTTTAAAACCAAAACCGAAGTGTCCAAGCTAATTTTCTTACTGACTTAGATACTTCTCAATTCCTAACGTTTAATACATAATATTTAATACCACATCTGTATTAAATAAAAGTGCATGGTTAGCTGTACCAGAAATCTCCAAATCCTGCAGTATTTGCCGAACAAAGAGGCGGGACCTACGCATGTCCATTTGCGAATCTTCACCACTCTTAGTACTTAGTACTAAAGGGCACTAGAAAATCATGTTTAATTAACCACACTCCAAGATATTATATATAATAACAAAAGACGTATTATTATAAATGTCTTTATTATTATATTATATATTAGCAAGAGATGTTTGGCTCTTCATTTTCAACAACAGCTCCACCTTGAGTCACATCGAGGTGGAACAGTGGCTGACAAAATAAAATCAGACTGCGAGAAGCTCTCGCAGTCTGGAAGCCATTGAATCAGTTATTTGTTGACACAAACGAATTCACACACGCTTGCGTGCATAATCAGACAGCTAGCGATGATATTGATGAATCGGTTGTCTTAACCACTAAGAGTCCGCTTCGCTGTGAAATCTAACATGGCCAATTCTGTAAATTATCCAGGATTTAAGACAATATATGAAATAGCACGTGAAGTCAATCTTTTATTGAACATAAATGCTGTCTTGATTTTCTTACAATAATTTTATTTTTCCATTGTTAAATATCGACACGAGGACATCCTTCATCTCATTTTGTTTTCTTTCGTTTAAAGCATATTTTCATTTAATATGGTGTTGATAACAGGTGAATAGACTCTAAAGCAAAATCGGGATAGACAGTAGAAGTTTTATTTCTGAAATTTATTGTAATTATCTCGCAGTGTTATTTTTTAAATGATTATCAGAAAGTAATCCAGTTTTGGACATACTTTTAAAATTATTGATTACCGAGTTGTTCTTTTTAATTCCGTCTAACTGAAGCACTTCTTTGTGTTTTTGATTTAACTGTTCTTTTAGTAGTTTCCAGAAGGTAATTCATTTTCTTACCACACTGTTTTCTTTCATGCAGTAATATTTTGGCGTTTACTTTTTTTTTTTTTTTTGAGGTCTCTTTAAAAGTATTTCAAGTCTTGCTTGTAGATTATCGGATTTTAAAAATGTTTCGGGCTCGTGCAACGCTTTCATTGTCGTAGTTATTTCTAATTCAGCGAAATATAGTTTGTCTTACTTCAACTCCTAATTCTGTGCAGGGCACACTTCTGTTACTGTTCGTATTATGTATTTCGTTTGGTCGCTTGTCATGCCAAAAAATCTAATAAGAAATATACGTACATACGTAAAACGAAATTATCAAATAACCTAATAACGCCGTGCGTTTCCATCCACTGCACGAAACTACTTCCACTTCTCTGTTTGAAGAGATTTGTTTCGCCTGATGTATTCGCAATTTCCACCGCATGAAATAGTGGGTAGCACGAGACCATTTACGAGAACCAGTTTTTTTTTTTTTTTTCACAATATTTGCGAACCATTTTAATTATCAGATCCGTGGAACCATGTAATTTTAATCAGTCAGTTCGATATAGCAAACATTTTAATTTTTATTGAAATTTCTGATGAATAATGTAAACCTAATCATGTAGTGCTGTCATAGTAACCTGAACACCCCTTAGGGCTACATGTCAGGAGATTGATGAAGTTTCTGAAATACTTAATAAGTTAATTATATATCGGAAAACATGCACTTGTTTTGTGAGAGAACATCTACCACTAATAGTACCGTAACAGATTTAAATGTGCACTTACAGCCTGTCTAAAATTTAACCATCGATTATAATTATGTCTAAGAATAAATCGCTTTTGTAAGTTAATCAGACAGAGATATATAAACACAGAGCCGATGCATCAACAATACGTTGATCGGTAAAACTGCGGATGTGTTTCTAAGTAATTTTCCACACATTTAAGACATCGTATTGCATCATTGTTGCATAAGTATTATTTGACCGACAGTTTGGATCAGGCCTTCCTGAATTCTTTCCCAGTGTGTGGATGAAGAACCAGCAGCTTCATTTTTAACATCGGTTTATTTAAAACTGTCTAAGCTGCTGTAATCCATCCTACGAGACTGCTGACATCCCTTCTGCAACGATTAGATGTGAGCATTTATTGTCAGTTGGCGTATAAATGATGTTGTACTGCCAATAGACAAATGTAAATGTCGATAAAGGCCACGAGATGATTTTAAAAATAACGCAGCTTTGAAAACCAGTGTTCCACGCTATTTGCATAATGTATTTGGAAGATAAAGCCACTCTATTTTCTTTGTCGCCGAAAAGAGGGGGGGGGGATTGATTTTTCTTTGCCAACGTAATGTACATGGTCAGAGATGGTTTCATTAGCTAAAATGTTTTTCCCCTTTGATTTCATGTCTCATAATCTCCACGGGCTACTTCCCAACTCATATCGATTTGGCTACTTTTGCTTCGCCATTGTAGCATTAAAGTTTGAGCAGTTAGAACTTTTTTTTTTCCCCTAAAGGTAAGGAGTTGCTTTAATCTCTGTAGAAATCATTCTTGGATGGCAATCAATCATGTATAAGTTCAGGATGTCTGACTCTCCAATGTTAAAGGAAGATTGTAAGTGATAAGTGAACCATGAATCCTGTTTAAAAATGGGATTTTGCATCCCGATAAAACGGGTTTGCACGTTGTAGTGACAAATTGAAGCCTGTATAGCCACAAGAATGATTCCCCTTGGGAATTCCAAGAATGGAACTTCATATCTTACGCACTTTTAAAGAACAGCTTGGCTCCTCTCATATGAAAAGTTCGTAGATTACACATGAAGATTTTTTTTTTTTTTTTGGTGAAAACTGGACATGCATGCGAAAAGGACTTATTTAAATTAGAGCGCTGCAACATTTTGACTTCCAGTGTACCAAATTGAAAAGACATTTACGGGCACAGCATTCTTCCCAGACCGAATCACCAAACACGAACCAAAGCGGAACTAAACAACCGCCCTTAAATGTCACCTGCACGGATTTCCGCCTCTCTTTTAATTTCTTAAGATATTCGTTCTAATCAGGTCACACATTTTCCGCATTGTTGGCGATGATTTTCCTTCTCGTCGCTCGTGCCGCTGGTTACTGTCGTCTAGCACGCATAGCGGCCCTTACTCGAATACATGTTGTGCGCGCGCGCGCGTGAGTGTGTGTATGTGTGTGAGAGAGAGAGAGAGAGCCTATCGTTGTTGGCATGAACAGGTTATCGTCGCCCGCTAACCTTCACCCCATGAAACGCTGTAACTACGCTGCCATTAGTTTCGTTACTTTGTTCCCCTTCATTGCCCTTCCGAGTGGGCGGCGACAGCTGAGACAAGAGAAGGTTACTAATGGGTCTCCTCCTGCTTAGCGCTGATGGCCAAGGCAGATGCAAATGAGGCATCGCTAGACAATGTGGTTCTCTTAGGAACTTGTGTTTTGTTAAATTATTTGCTCGTTTCTTCTTCTCGTGGTGTGTAATCACTTCGGGTACACGGCTTTTCTTGAGGTCGTTTCACTTGAAAGATGGTCCCCTTGGAGTTTGCACTAACTGGTAAAAAAGGAAGAATTCCTTAATGAACTCCGGTGGCTCGTTTCTGCCACCGAAACTTCGATGATGCCTGCAACTAGTTTGGCTTATAAACAACGCATTCTGCTCGGGTTATTTCTTTATCTCAGCACGCACAAATGCAATTACTTGAAATCTGAACTTCCACTCATGTCTCCAAGTTTCTTACAAACTCTAGTATTCTTCCGCCGAAATGCTTAATATGCAAAATGCTAACAATCTAAAATCATATTTTACTTTACCTTGTTTTTATTTGTTAGGTGATAGTTGAATAGCAAGACTGTCTGTTCGTTTATTATAACATATTCAAGTTCATATCTGTACGTAATATTTGCAAAAGTTAATAACCTGACTTCCATTTATTAAAATTATACCATTTTGAACTAATTGATCTTTGGTTGTTTTATTGGAGTAGTCTGTTTCTTGCTCACTCATAGCTAAAACATATCGTTAATCATAAGTGTCTCGATATTTGGGCACATCATACTGCCCTTTCCACTTCTTATGCGTTTCCTTTACTTGCTTCGGTGTTTTTCATTCGTCTATATTTAATTATCTTCCCTTCTCTTCTCTGTCTGTAAAAAACAATCATAGGGAAAAAAATTGCGGCTAATTTAACTTCTTATATGTCATCACATGATATACGTCTAGGTGGGAAGAGTTAACAAAATACTGGAACTCTTTTTAGCGTTTTTTACTCTGTGCTCCAAATTATTATGTTCCCCATCAGGGGGCCAACAGGGGAAAAATAATAATAATCCGGCTGGCAGTTGGTAATCATTAAAGATTTACAATAAAAATGTATGGCAGATCGGAAGAGCAGAATAGAACGATGTTAATGCCATTAACGTGTATAGAAGGGTGGAGCAGGGAGGGAAACAATAACATGAACACGAATTTCTGTTTCCTCTGACGAAAAAAAAAGTGTTATGTGCCGAGATAAAAAGAATAATTTATTTTTTGTTGTTATTTTAAATATTCTAATGTTTTAATATGGCCCACTTATCACTGTGGTTCACCAATGAGAATGATCTCGAAACCTTCACTAGTTCTACTCTGTTAATAAGGACATGATTTAGAAACAGAATTTCGTAGTGGAGAGGGATAAATATCAAGGTTAATATCGCAAACGATCTATTAACCTATTCTGTTAAACTAATTTAAACTTGATGTGATTATCAGATGAGATCATTCCTCATTACACGTAACAGTAAAGCTCATGAGTTTTCTAAATCTCTCTTAATAAGATTTCATTTGTCATGCAGTGTTATAGTTTCATCTTCTTTAAAGATAACATATTAGACTTATCCCATAGTCTTTGATAAGAGTATTGAATAATTTAAAACGCCATTGATGGCATTAGAAGGAACATTGGTAGAATTGGTTCTGTAAGGGGAATCCATATGGTTTGCTACGCATTTAAGTTTCAGGGTTAAGAATATAAGCGATGAAGATACAAGTTTCAGTTAAACAATTTAAATAAGTAAAATAAAAAAGTTTGTGTCTTGATTTTAGACAACGGGAATAAATATTATGGATCTCCGAAGGAACATCAATAAAATTTGTGTTGAACTTGTTGAAAATACTTAAATACTCAAAGAAGTAAACGGCATTGCATGACATTCTCTGCAAAGCTGTATAGTTTCTGTGCAAGTTGCGATGATTTTGAAGATATTTCTGATCATAACCAGAAAATCAATCTTGGAATTTTGCAATTCACTGCGTTCAACAGTAACGGAGTATGTTTTACTTTCTGAGGAGTGGGTGATGACTGGTATGCTTCAAGGACGATCACTATTGTTGCCCCTGATGGATCGTGATTGTAGCAGCTGAACCATCCCACCATAAAAGCAAGTTTCTCTCTCTGTATTGTTTTATCTCTTAAGACGAAATACCTGGTAAGAACGTCGATCTGAAGAAGACAAAACATTACCGACATTGAAACAAACTTCACACGACAAAACATAAAAACCAGGTCTGTGAATTGTTTTAGAATTACGAGATAGCATGAAAAACTGGCAAGATATAGCTATTGATTAGATTACATTTGATTAGAAAGTGTTTTATTTCAAGACTGCGCTAAATATGACAATATTTTTTGTATAATTAGAATGAAATTATAGTAGGTATATTCAGCAGCATCATTCTATCATAATGGACATCATCAAAAAGAAAACTAGATCAACCGATGGCAGAATTGATGTTTCTTCCATTTCACTTATGGTCAATATTTTTCATATGCCATTTTTAAATAAAATTGTGTTGCATAATTCTTATTTATAAAATATATTTGAAGAATTCTGTTTTATCACATCAATAATCCAAAAAGAAAAAAAAAGACGTAATTAGAGAGTAACCCTCAACACAATCTGACGAATACGTCAGCGATACTTTACGTTATTATTATTATTATTATTATTATTATTATTATTTAATTTTTACATATCCTGTTGCTCATTTTTATTAACTTCTTAATTTTGTTCTTACTCATAATACGCCACATCTCGCTATGTATCAAAGATTGATTAACACACAATCTTCATATAGCGTTTCATTTTGTGGGTTAACGCGGTGAACTTATGTCTGGTTTGTTTTGATGAATTTTCAGGCTCTTATGTTTTTCTCATAGTTTGGATCCATTTAATATTTTTATAACAATTCCATTCGCGTTTGCATCCAGTGTAACACAGTAGTACGTACCATGGATGGATCAAACTCTGTTCAGAGACCAAACTTTCATGCCACTTCCAATCTCCAGTTATCATGTGTAAATTGTCACACTAAGCAGAGAAAATGGTTTAGTCACATTAAGCCATTTTCATTTAAGTTTATTTTATGAACGATAAAAATATAATCTCATAGTTTAAATATATATATATATATATGTCAAAAGTTTTTTACCTTGGGGATAATATATATTAACGATACCAAGTAATTTTATAAACTTTGTTTTTTTACTCCTTCTCCCAAGTAAGCAAAACATTTAAGTTTGCGCCTGAACATAGTTCAAGTCTAAAGGTAGTGCAACACCAGGGCAACTCGTTGTAAAGGTGGATAAAGATCTGATCACGATTCTTAGTATTTCCCATAATGTATACTGTTATACATTATGGGTAGAGGTCACTACCTTAACTTAGCGCAAACTTAACTGTGTTTGCTTACTTGGGAGAAGGAGTAAAAAAAAACCAAGTTTATAAAATTACTTGGTATCCTTTATATATATATATATACAGTATATATATATATATATATATATATATATATATATATATATCACTATTAATATAGATAATTGTTTTCAGTTGTTTGCTGCTAGTTTGATCTTTTATATTTTTATTTTATTTTTTCTAGCCATGAGACGAAAGTATCTTCATGGTTGCCTCCAGTGGAGTCTTGGGACTCAGGAGGGACATCCCTTCCATATGGTTGGGAGGCTGCCTTGGATAAAGAGGGGAAGACGTATTTTATCAAGTAAATATTGTTTATTTTATTTGGTTAATGCAAAATACAGTATTGCAATATTTATTTTTCAATCAGAAGCTCATTTCGAAGTCTTCTTCTTCGGGCTATTGTAACTCGAAGAAGACTGAGTGGGTTTTGTTATGCCGTACATGTACATAATAAAACAGACTGTATAATAGGTCTGCTGTACTTTGAAACAAAATAATAATCATAACATTTTTTTTTCTCTGCATATTTGACTTTCTTCATTCAGTGGTTTTTTTCAGTATCGATATTTTCCCTTTTTTATGCGCAAAAGAACCCTTCTTTGGCTGAATTACGATGCGTGCTTTATAAAATAAAGAAGAAGCGTCGTATATATTTATCATGTGTAAGCAATTTTAGGAGAACGACTCGATATTATAGCAAGGGGGAAGAGACATTTAGGAAATAACATACATAAGGTATTTGCTTTCCTTGTGGTTAATATATTTCTCAATAAATCTTACAGGAAAATGTCGATATTTTTTTGTTGTGTGTACGAAAGAGAGAGAAAGAAAGAATGAATGAAGGCGCCATTATTCTCGTTCTTGATGTGTGCAAATGCAGTCATTCTGTTATGAAACTATAATTAGATTTACCATATATACTGGAATGCAATATGCTGCTGTGAAAAAAAAAAAAAGAAAGAGAGAAAAAAAGTGCAAAAAGTCGCGAGTGACGTTTAGGGGGGGGGGAGGTATTGTTCACTGCGCCTTCACAAGGTATCAGAAGTCTTTTATATGGGAAAGAGGTGTTTGCCGTAAAACAGAACCTTGCCACCCTTATACCTAGATTTGTCCAGCGAAGTGGTAACTCTGTATCGTAAGTACTCCTTAGGGGGGCATCGCAAATAACATGGGAAAACTATACAGTGAGTTTATATGTTTGGGTTAATTGATGGAACCACTGCTTGCCACAGGACTAGTTCCATCAGTTAAAAAAAACTTGAACAAGACCCTGTTTGTCAGGGAAATCTAATTATACACAGAACTTAGCTGTAGCAGTAACTTCAAGATAACCCACGAAAATGGATTCAGTGAGGTACGGGAACGGAGCAAGGAATCGGCAACGAAACGGAAATGCGAAGAGTTTGACAATTCTATCTGTGAGTTCATACATAACGTAATTATATGGGAGATTTAAAGTGAGATTGGCCAGCTTTTGTGTAATATATTATTTAATAAAATTTAGGATATACACAAGAAGATGCCCGTGTGGTTCAGTTCGGATTTTCATCAGCTCATCTTTATTGGGGAAATTTGGCAAACCGGTTGGAATTGAAACTAATTCTTACTCTCTTGTTGGATAAATATAATGCATTTGTTATTTAGGATCGCTATTAAAATTTGTCGAGGCATTTCAATTTTGGTTTCACTTGAGCTATTCGTAATTGCAAAATTATGTTGGGCAAACAAAAACGTGTCAATTTCACATACCTGTCGGAGTTGTGTCGAAGTATCACTGCGTAATAGGATTCTTCAAATAACGTAATTTTGTCGCAGACATCATGCAGGTTCTCGCGAGAAATCGGAAATATTGTCAATCGATGATTGTACTGTAAATGGTTTGAACCTCTATTGTATATAAATATTTAACAGCATGAAAGCTTGCTTAATGCTCATTTTGTGTGATGTAGTTTATTAATTCATTGTTTATTAAAAAAACGATTTGAATGAATATTTCATAAGCAAAGTGGATATTAGATATAACATTATTTCAGAGCCGAATGTAGAAATTATGCAACTTTCGTAAGGTAAGTTGATCAGAGAGATTACGGGAATACACTCCCCAGCATTCACGAGTTGCCTTAGTGTGGATTACTTAAAAGACATAGGCGCCGCCCAAGCGTCCATATATTCGCCTTTTATTAGTCCATTTTGATAAGGTTTCACTGGCCTGACAGCTGTTTCGAACTGGTTGGTTCTCGTCGGAGACCAGGAAGAAACCTTAAGAGAACAAAAATTCCCGTTCAGTACTAAGGTTCGCTTACGAAAAATAACATTTCAGGTTCCTTATTACTGAATGGGAGTTTTTATTCTCTTAAGGTTTCTGCCTGGTCTCTGAAGAGAACCAACCAGTTTCAAACAACTGTCAGGCCAGTGAAACCTTATCAAAATGGACTAATAAAAGGCGAATATATGGACACTTGGGCGGCGCCTATGTCTTTTAAGTAGTCCACACTAAGGCGACTCGTGAATGCCGGGGAGAGTATTCCCGTAAGTCCTTTGCTCATAAAACAAGCATTTCGTAAGCAGTCCTTACGAAACTTTCATGGTTTCCACATTCGGCTTTGAAACAATTCTGAATCTAATATCCACTTTGCTTATGTAATTTTGCATCGCCGTACTGAAGTTTTTGGGCTCTTTATTTTAGCAATTAGGAATATTTTTCTCTGGGATTAATCATTTTTATTATCAAGGTGATTCGGAAAATATATTAATAATAGTCTTCCCTGGCTTGATGAATTTAACAAAATTTGGTGTATTTTTTTAAATATAATACCTAGTTACAGCGAGGGGCAGTAAGTATTAGTACCATGAGTAGGGATAAGGATTCGATAATCCAGAAACCCTGCTCCAGACTTTAGGCTGTCTAAAAAGCAGTGTGGTTGCCTCACACTGGGCGCTGAAATTAGAGAGACATCTATTAGAGAGACATTTACGAAACATCTGTGTTAAAAAAAAAAAAAAAAAAAAAAAAAAAAAAACCTAAATTGAGATCACCGGGGCGCACATTTGTTGAACCACTGGGCTACGAACTCTTTTCTTACTCGTCGGTTTAGTTTATTTTTCGGCAGTTGTAAATGTGAATCGTTCTACCTACTTTTGTCAATAAAGCGGTCTGATGAAACCCAAATCAAAAGGATCGATATCTTTTAGTGAAGATTCCAAATTTAATTAAATTCCTTCCGCCCACAACTTTTTTTTTTTTTTTAAATCGTTTCGAAATGTTTTGCCTAATTTTACCAATAAACAGTTTCGATTGAACTAGTATCGAATGGAGTCGAGAATTCTAGTAAATACCCCAAATGGTGTGTAGTTCATTAAAATTCTTTCAGCTACAACGGGGAATTGTTATTGTATTGTGTACTTGCGCACGACGAACAAAAGGAATCTAATTGGTTATTATATTTTGTGAAGCGCGCCTGATAACGTAAGCGAACAAATAGTTTTTTTTTTTTTTCTGCTGTTTTAGACAGTATTCTACTAATGGTTTACGCAACTGAATTAACAAACCACTTTAAGTTCAAAGTTGGAATAATAACAAATTGCGTAAAGAAATGAAGTATGGAAATATGGGTAGGCTGTTGACGGTTGTAGGATTTAAAGGTTGCATTTTGATTTAAACCTTCCAAGTACTATTGCATTATATTGCACTTGTCCATGTATTCTTCAGCACTTGAGATGTCCCATGTTAAGTTGAAATTGGGAAGTCTGAAAAACCAATGCTGATAGTATTGAATTGAGTAGGGATAATAACTTCGCTTATTGAAATGTGTTTGCCTGATTAGAAGGAAAGTTAGAGACTTTATTCTTGGTAGTCTGTGAAATATGGTTGAATTATAGAGTTTGATTGCAGAATTGAGTGTAAGGTGATGTTTATTTTGTGTAGTTGTAGACCGAAGTCATCTTAACAGGTAGTGTCTCAGTACAAAATCTTATTATTTAAACTTGGAAAGTAATCGTAGTCGAGTTTATTTATCGGTTCGGTAATTTTCTCATGTTATTATTTTTGTATTGCGTTGCTCACAGATATTTGTTCTTTTTATTAAATATATTATTTAAATGTCTGACTGGTTATTCTTTTGTTAGCATAAATATCTATTTAGTCTTAAATTGCAATCTGTATTGAATAAGAGCGAGATAATATTTGATTATCGTCTTGCTTATTATCACCTTGTTAGCATAAATACATATTTATGCTAACAAGGGAATAATTTTATAGCAACGACATAGTTGACTTGGCTATTGCAATGTAATAAGTATGGAATGGTAACAAATCTAATTTAGGAAAATTACCTTGATGGACCTGTGGTTTCAGTCAGGATTTCTCCATGACTGCAGGTCGTAAAGAGTCCAGCTATTCCTGCCTTGGGCTTTTCTTCTCCATTTTCTTCCAACT
Organism: Typopeltis vanoorti; assembly: GCF_054136105.1. Lineage (NCBI taxonomy): Eukaryota > Metazoa > Arthropoda > Arachnida > Uropygi > Thelyphonidae > Typopeltis > Typopeltis vanoorti. The sequence goes on along the minus strand of NC_143555.1, from coordinate 66,267,612 downwards.
TTCTTAATCATTGGGTCTTCCCACCTTAAGGCTGGTCTTCCAGGTTTCCTTTTGGTATCTCTCGGATACCAGTTTGTAACTGTCCATCTGTTGTCTCTCATTCTGGCGAGATGTCCTGCCGATCTTCATTTGCTGTTGTAGATTGCTTTTATTACGTCCGCGAGTCCAGACTTCCTGATTTCTGTGTGTCTTACGTGGTCTATTTTGTTTATATTGCATATTCTTCTTTCTATTGCACGTTGAGTTGTTATTAAGCTTTGTTCTTCTTTTTAAGTTGTGTTCCATGTTTCACTGCCATAAGTGAAATGTGACTATTGAAAAGATGGGCTCTTATGTCTATATCCATGTTTTGGTTGATAATTGTTGATTTTATTTTGTTGAAGGCTATCCAAGCAGCTCTTTTTCTCTCTCCTTGCTATTTCATTTGATATATCATTATTCATTTTTATGGACTGGCCGAGGTAGATGTATTCTTCAACTTTTTCGATGGTATGAGATTCTAGAGTGATTGTATGATCTTTACAGTATTTGTTTTTCATCCATCTTGTTTTGTCCTGGTGTATTTCCAATCCAATTTTTTTGCAGTTTTGGCTTATGTTATTCAGCATTGATTCTAGGAGTTTGGGTGAGTGAGATATTAATATCACATCATCGGCGAATAATAGGATATTTAATATTTCACCATCAATGTTTATTCCATCTTTCATGTCAATTTTTCGAATGATGCTGTCCAGAGTAGATGTGAAGAGATTAGGTGATAAGACATCACCCTGACGTACTCCTCTACTTAAGTTAATTTTAATCGGGTGATTGAAAAGGGTGATATTTGTTGTGCTTTCTTCGTAGATATCTTTTATGAGTTGGATGTATGCTTTTTCTACGCCTTGTTCTATTAAAGCTTGGAATACTGCGTTATGCTCAACAGTGTCAAATGCCTTTTTAAAATCTATAAAAAGAAGACAAAGTGGGATCTGGTATTCTCTGCATCTTTCTGTTAGCTGAGTAATAGTTTGAATGTGATCTATTGTTGAAAAGCCTTTTTTGAAACCAGCCTGTTCTTTGCAGCTATTTTCATTGATGGAGGTTTCTATTCGGTTTAGGATGATTCTGGCGAATATTTTATGTGTGTGCTAATAGACAGATAGGTCTGTAGTTACTGATGTCTTCTTTATTACCTTTTTTATGCAGAATTATGGTCTTTGATGTTTTCCATTCAATAGATACTTTCCTTAATTGTATATATCGGGTAAACCTTTCTGCTAGAGCTTTAAAGCGTATTTGTCCACCCATTTTTAATTCATCAGATTTTATACCGTCAAGTCCTGGCGATTGGTCATTTTTCATATGGTGGATAGCCATTTTTATTTCTTCAGGTAGGACAGATGGTATTTCCAGATTTTCCAAATTTTCGTCTGGTACTGGAGCTGTGATTACCTGTTTAGATGAGTAAAGGTTCTCATAAAACGATTTTACTATTTTTTCCATTTCACCTCTGTTTGTGTGTCTGTTTCTTTGATTGTCTATGAAGACTGACGGTAGTGGTTGCTTTAGATTTATTTCTTTTTCTACTTTTTTTAGGGTACTGCGGAGCCTAGCTGCTTCTGCCAATTTTGTTGTTCTATATATGTTATAGTCGTCTTTGATATTCTGCCTCAGTTGTTTACAAATAATTTTATATTCTAGTCGATCTTTCCCTGTATATCTTTCAGTATTCTTCTTTTCTTCAGTAGTTCTATTGTTCTTGCTGATAGGCGTTTCCTGGTCTTAGGAGGAAGTTCATACGAGGTTCTTTCTTTGCAGTTCATTAATTTATTGTTAAAGTTTGTTAAATCTTCATCGATGTCATTTTTTTAATTTCCAGTCGGTTTCTTCCACCTTTTTTCTAAATTCTTCTGGGTTTATCTGTTTTGAGCGTTTTTTATGGTTGGACTATGCTCGTATGCGTTCTTCATCTTTTTTATGTATTTTGAAAGTGGCTCTTATTGGACGGTGGTCTGAATGAATGTCGCAGTAAGTTTTCCCAATGACTTCGACATTTTTTATTCTTTTGCAATCTGTTAGGATGAAATCAATTTCATTTCTTGTCTCTCCATTTTATATTAGGAAAATATAAACTTATTATTTCTCTGTAGGAGTGATTACTATTACTCCTGCACAGGTCTAAATACTAAAGTAATGTCATGCACTCGACTTTTTTTTTTTTTTTTTTTTTTTTGTCATAGTGCGAGGAATTTGGAGAAAAGGAGATGCAGTGACTAAGTTTACAGATATATTATTTTTACTGTGTGCTGTAAAAATTTCAGCATGTGAGCGTTCTTGAAATTTCTTGTTTTTTTCCTTTTGTTTTTGTTTCTTAGAAAGCACCAGTTTATTATTGTAGTTACTAATGGCTGCATGTTATGAAGTATATTGATGTGATGTTTCAATTCACCAGTGTATTTAAATATCACTGAAACATACTTGTTTATTCATACAAGTACTTGATTGTTTGTATATGAAATAAAATAAATAAATAAATGTTCAAAACTTACTGTTTAACAATTTCCTTGCGTCGTTGTCCACTGGAACAACTTTTCCATACTTCGGTTTATTTTAAGCCTTTTCCACATCTTTCAAAATACTAAATTGATCTTGTGTTGTTGTTACGTTACTTTTGATATCACATTTACTTCCAACTGTACAAATGTAAGGAATATTCTTTCCGTATTGCGATTTTACAGGAGCACGTCTTCGAGAAACGGCAAATGTTTCCGCTTTTAGTTTTTATTGACCGTTTTCGTGTGCATATTCCCCAAAGCAAGTTTACATTTTCATGAATTTTACAGATATTCGTACTCCGTTCTTGGCGGAACACACTTTCTGCATATATTTGATCAACCAGCCTGTTTTCTTTTTTCTTTTTTTTACATTTGGTTTCTTTTGAACCTCATTAGTTAGTTCTTTACATTTTTCAGTGCCGTCAAATTGCTTTTGCACGCTCTCTTTGCAGTCATTTTTATGTGGCAGCTCAGATGGTGTGTTTACTTGCACCTGCTTTTGCTGAGTAGCGAAATAGGGGCTGGAAAAAAAAAAAAAAGTAGATGATTCCAGACCCTGGCCCCACCCACGTTATTATTGTGCTATAGGTTTTCAGCCTTTCGAAGGTAGGATTGCTATAAATATATATGTATACAGCTTGTGTGTTTCCTTTTTAAAAATAGAAACTTTCCATGGGAAAAGGGGGTGGAGAAGAAAAAGGAAATAAAAAGGATACAGTATATGGCATGCAAAAACATGCACGCCTTAGATATTGTACCAGATTGGCTATTATCAGGAAAGGTCGTAATATTCAAGTTATTTCTCCTCTATCATCACATACTCCCGTGAGGGAAGTCATACATGGGAGTGAAGGCAGACTGCTTGATGTGGGTTAAATTATTTCCTAATTTCTTTTTTCATATGGACTTTTGCCGCGTCTCGCTTTGAATTTTGAAATATTTAGACCCAAAAGACCATTATTGCACGCGCGCACGCACGCGCGCGCACACACACACACACACACACACACACACACACACACACACACACACACACACACACACACACACACACACACACACACACACACACACACACACACACACACACACAGAGCCTTTGAAGGGGACGCTTGTGAAAAAATAAAAAACAAACTGCTTGTAAGTTTCTTTTCATGTAACTATACTAGGTTAGCAGTGTGTGCATATATCTCCGACTGCATGAAACGCATGGTCTGCTGAATGCCATTCTTTATCACTACATCATTATAAGTGCTCCAACAGAGTGACTAGTTCCGACCACCAATCCTGGCCGGTGTTGTGTTGCAGTGGCCACATGTGGGGTCCTGACTGTTACATCTGCTGCTATAAAACATACCCTTACTAACTTCTGGTGGCCTGAACCATCATTTGACATACACTTTTGAAAGTTCAATACTTCCCAGAACTGCACCCGATTTCAGCTAAAATACACTTTCCAGTTAAGTTGGTAGAAATTGTCCTGTTTATAGGCTACACTTTTTTAGCCGATTTTTCCTGTCAAAAATACACCAAAACTCCTTTTTCGAATCTGAAATGTGTGGCTTGTAACTTGCTTTCTTGTCTGATTTTAAAGTTGTCTTTAAATGTTCACAATAAGATGCATCCCGTTATGTATAATAATGTCGTGTTATGCGTGAAATTGTACGGAGTATTACTGAAACCGCAGCTGGCTTAAAATACTCGTGGGTCCGGAAACTAATCCTCGGTTTTATTTGATCCGAAAGTATTTACCAGTTGACTGAAGGGCAGCAAGGGCAAAGACAGGGTGTTTTTTACAGGATCAATAGTTATGAAAATATAAATTGCGATATAATTTAAATATAATTTTAAATTGCGAATGATAGTTAACATTACGAAATAAATAAAAGGATGAATCCTCCGTGGCTTCGGTATCGTCCTATTTGATTTTTTCTTTTATTGCAGAAACACCCGACCGCTTTTTAAAATGAAATAATTGTTCATAGTTAGCAAATAATATTTTAAACATGCTTTTCTTCTATAATCAATGTCATATTTTACAATGTGTCATCTTCTGAAGGTTGCGTCCTTCTAGGAATGATGATCCTCCCATTAAATGCTCAGTTTCACATGAAGATATGTTTCTTGTCACTTTCTTCTGATATCCCTAAAGAAAACGAGTAGACGTGGATAGGCCTAATGTAAAGTAATCAGAACATGTCCCTAATCCTTGCTGTGTTGGTGATACGAATATCTTTTTAAAATCATACATTTATCAGTCGTTGTAGAAGACTGAAACTTTTTTTTTTTTTCCGGCATGAAACAGATTCAAACACGAGGTTATAGTAAGTTTATGTGATTATGATGGCCAGTCAGCTTTCATTTTCAAAGCCATAGGACTCGGTGATCTTGACAGATGATACAGCACCATTGCAAAGCATGTAAGAAAGAATTTTCATTATCGGAAATTACATTTATGAATGGTATCTTCTCAGCGGTCATTAAAATGTTATCCTATAATCTTGAGTTGATAAGCAATAATTTTGCAATTTTGTAACCACAAACCTAGTTACATCGGAGTAGAAATACAGACACCTTGGAGACGCATTAATAACATTATAATAACAAAGATAGTAAAATTACGAGAGGTGGTTGATTCGATAAGCTTTCTAATTTCTTCCGAAAAGTAGCTGTGGCCCAGGATCTCTAGGCAGTTCTGTCAAAGAAAAAAAATTCATATGATTTTATTAATCAAAATAAATAAATATAAAAAAATAAAATGGCTGGGTGTAGCACACCTCATAAAATGCTGCTCAAAATTTCATCATTATTACTACTGGCTGATATCAGACTATGTAGATTAATTAACAAACCTATCATGACATTAATTATACTTACATGCATCCCTGGCGTGATTGACCATTTAGCCTAATACGCTAAGGGGAAGATCAGATAAAATTTAGTCAGCGGCTAGACCCCTAGAAACAATCGTTTGTCAGCAAAACGACTATCTTTCAAAACTGCTGTGATTCGCTTAGCATTGATCCGTAAGATGACGAATGAGGAATGCTCGTTCATCAAGACAAGGTGGCGTCGCTGTTTTCAGATAGTGGAAGGGGCATTGATCAGTGTACCTGACCGTTACGTCATCCTATAAATGTTCAGTGGGACTAAGATCACATAAATTTGGTAGATTAATGAAACAGAAAGAAGCTGCTTATGTTCCTGAACTTCTCCTGTATACGGTGTGAATAATACAATATGATAATATTATAGGCTTTTTGGATATAGTCCTAAAAAATGAGTAAGCAGTTAGCATAATGAAATCTATGTATGCAACAGTGTTCATGTAAGATATTGCAGGGAAGCTGGTTGCAGAAAATGTTGCGAGAATATTGCATACCCACAGAAGTAGCCTACTCGTATAGATGCTGCTAGGTATAGATTCAGACTCGCATAGATGCTGCTTTCGCTTCAACATAGCACAACTAGAATTTGGATTCATCGAACCAATCAACCGTTTTCTAATATCAAGTGACCGTTTTGTATTCCTTTCATTGCCGTAGCTCAAGTTTTCTCTTTTGTAGCGAAAGAAGTAGTGCACCGTGGTATCGTCTACTGTTCCGACCGATAGTAGCCCAGTTATACATTCTCAGATTGCGCAGCACTGTACGGGAAAAAAAAAAAAAAAACATATTCGCAAATAAAGTGTCAGTGTTTATACAGTTATCTGTATTGAAGGCGAAGTTCTTAATATTTCATACAAGATACAATCGAATAGAAGTAGTCAGATACAAGGCCAGTTAGTGGTTCGTACCTTGGATTTCGTTGAAAAGTTTTGCTTTGCTTACATGTTGAGGAGTGAGGAAGAAAAAGAAAACGGAGATGAATATTCAGTTCGTAAGACTCGATTCCTCTCTTTAATTATAAACTAGCAAAGCCTGCTGGTCCCATGTCGTACGGAGTCGTTTTTAAATTGCAATCAATTACATAAGAGTAGTCTAAGGTGTGCGTGTGTGTGTGTGCGCGCGCGCGCGCGAGAGAGAGAGAGAGAGAGAGAGAGAGAGAGAGAGAGATTTATGCTGGCAGCTTACATGAGAAATGTTATTGAGTGGGAGATTTGTAACAAAAATGTGCTTTCTAAAGAACACATAGAAAGTCAGGGTAAACCTAAAGTGAAATGAATTTAAATTAGTACAGTTGGCCACTCCCATTTTCTCTCTCTCTCTCTCTCTCTCTCTCTCTCTCTCTCTCTCTCTCTATATATATATATATATATATTGTCATCGTGTTAAATCTAAATCAGGTACTCAAGTAAACTTATTACTCGATTGATGATTTGAATGAAAAGTTAATTAATCATTAATTACATGCTACTAGAAGATCCACTGCAGTCACTAGCATGATGGAGAGCGTGTATGTAAATTTAAAATGAACTACACAGATGTTTTATATGCATAAAAGGAATTCGTTGTTGACGTTGAAGATTTTCTCTCGTGAGAAATCAGCAAGAAAAAAAAATCAACATTTTCTGTAATAACGAAATCTATATCTATGTTTGGTTTTTGAACTGCAATACAAATTAATCCATATCCGCGAATAGAAAGATTACAACCGTGTAACACTTATCTTACTATTGAATTTGAAAAGGATTCACTCGCATTTCGCACAACCAGCTGTCGTTATGTTGCTGTTCAGCTATACGCATAATTTACACTAAGGATTAACCTTCAGCACGGTGCATAAACTAAATCTCAAACACACAGATTAAGTTGACCAAGGGGATGCGCTGTAGTTTGATGAAACACAGTTTTGAATAATGGGTTTTCATAACTTTTATGCAAGCGTTCCCAGCTGTTGCCGCCCTGATACGTACAAGGATAGGCTACGAAGCTCTACTGCAGAAAGTGCCGAAATGCATTAATGTAATTATCATAAATTGTGGCGTGCACGTCTTTACTAACAAGTACAGCTAGTCATTTGCTGTTTTATGAGTAGACCAGATGGGAGCGCAATGCGCTCTTTCTGACAAAGGAGAGTTGCATGTTCACTTCCACCTCTTCTGAATTCGTCGAAGACACTTTCTACAAGATACAGCTTTATTGTGGTTGCTGTTAGAATGCGCCATTAAAAATAACGTAATCATTATTGTTAGACCTTCTGTCAACCCATCGGGACGACCTGTATGCTCTTTAGAAACCCAAAGCTTCCGCATCTTTTAAATACTAGAACAAAGTCATTTCAAAATGAATGTTTTCTAGGAATTTCAGGTGATTCGTAACTTACGAACATAACGCGTTCATGGAAATAAATTTGTCATAGGATGGTGCGTGATTGGAATGAATTGGATGTTGTGTGTGCAAGCAGTGTGAAATGAATTCAAGAATAAGTGTAATAATTGGTGCGTGCAGTATGTGGCCTCTCTTGATGAGTCCCTGACTCCCTCAAGGTCTCTCTGAATAATAAGTTGAATGTTCTTAAGTTGGAATTTTTTTTTATTAGACTTTTTGTTACATTTTAATGTTGTAAATAACATAACATTGTAATAGCATTGTAAATAAATTTTGATTAATTAAATGCGATTTCCTTTTATGGTTCCTTCATGGAAAGAATTTTTTTTTTTCTAAGTTGGTACATCTGTCATAAGCATCGATGTGAAATTGCAGGTCATTCTATCAAGTAGTTTGTTTTATACAGATGTCTGAAGCAAAAGTGTTGCCTGTATCCCTTGAAATGGATAAAATTGAGTATCGTGCGGTTATAAAATTCTTTGTAAAAGAAGGTTTAATGCCAAAAGAAATTCATTCGAAGTTCATCAAAGTTTATGGGCACTCTTCTCCTTCGTTTTCACAATTAAGAAATGGGCTGCCGAGTTTAAGCGTGGGCGTGCCAGCCTTGAAGATGATCCACATGAAGGACGTCCAAAAAGTGTAACAACACCAGAAATCATTGATCAAGTGCACGATATGGTATTGGATGACCGGCGAGTCAAACTGCGTGAAATTGTTGAGACTATAGGCATTTCAAAAGAACGTGTAGGATATATTTTGCAAGAAGAATTGCAAATGAAAAAGCTTTGCGCAAGATGAGTGCTGCACTCGCATGAAAAATCTCTGAACAGTGCTTGGAACGTTTTAACAAGAATAAAACTGATTTGTGCGTCGATTTATTACTATGGATGAGACTTGGATTCACCACTACACACCAGAATCCAAACAACAGTCTAAACAGTGCACAGAAGCCGGTTATTCAATGCCAAAGAAGACAAAGTCGGTTTCCATCAGCAGGAAAGGTCATGGCATCGGTGTTTTGGGATGCTAAAGGCATTTTGTTTATTAATTATCTTGAAAAGGGTGAAACAATAACCGGGAATATCATTCCAATCTTTTAACCAGACTAAACGAAAACATTCGTGAGAAAAGACCCGGTTTGCAGAAGAAAAAAATCATCTTTCATCAGGACAATGCACCTGCCCACAAAGGTGTTTTGGAAATGGGAAAATTAAGGAAGCTGCATTATGAATTGTTGGAGCATCCACCCTATTCCCTAGATTTGGCTCCTCTGACTTCTATCTCTTCCCCAAACTAAAACTCTTCCTCGCTGGTCAGCGTTTTTCTTCGAATCAAGTGGTGACTGCAGCTATAGAGGGTATTTTGCAGATCTTGCTGAGAACCACTACAGGGACGGGATAATGGCGCTGGAGCATCGCTGGAATAAATGTATTAGTCTTAAGGAAGGTTATGTTGAAAAATAAAAATAATTTTGAAATTATAAATTCGTTTTTTCATTGTTAGGCCGAGAACGTTTCAGACCAACCACGTAGGATGCGAAGACCTTTTATCAGGACTTTTCATCTGAAGGTGAGTTAGCCAGTCTCATACGGAAACTCGGTTTTTTCACTCCGCAAAACGGCCAGAAGAACAGATACTATATACAAGCATAGGACTCAGCGGGAATAAGGATTAAACAACGTATTCTTAGATTTCGAACGCCTACATGATATGGGGATGAGTCTACTCATAAGAGTAAAACAGGAAAGAATATTTACATGTACCATTCTGTTTTATATGAGCCTTGAAATATGTGCACACTATTAACGTGTGGACTATATTTAGCAGTTGAAGAATATTTATTATGGCATAGATATAGGAAGGAATTATCGAACTAAACAGTTTCCGTTGCGCGTCGTAAAATATTAGTGAAATTCAAGCAACGTAGACGGGGATTCTGTGTTCGTAAATTGAATGGAGAGTCGCATTTTATTAGTCCATGTAATGTTGGCAAATATTATTGTTCATATATGTTGAAAATCGCAAGTAGAGGTTCCTCTGTATCTTATCCACTAGCATTCTTAAACGTGTGAAAAGTAGTGATCATTGTAATTTAGAGGAAAATTGAAAGTACATAAAATTTTGTAAACCGAAATATTTTGCGTTATTGCTACTTTCGTGAACAATTTTCCGAGCATGCGCAGCATGTGATACTAAATTCACTTATTTAGATATGTACGAGGTCTGCTGATGATGTTGATCTCGGCCGAATATATATATATATATATATATATATATATATATATATATATATATATATATATATATATATATATATATATATGAATAAAACAAGCTTAGACATATTCATGTTTTAATCAGGAATAAGTATATTTCTGGCAAAATGGTAGGTCCCAATCCTTATTTTAGCATAATTTATTTGCTACTCTGTTTATAGCGCTGAAACACCTTTTGAAAGGGATGAACCATTCTGAAATGCATATCTTGGAAAATATGTGTTACTGAAAAACTTCAGTTTAATCGTTAAATAAATAAACCCAATAGTTAAAGAAATCTCGCACAACCTGTATCATTATTAACCATTAATTATGATAAAGCAGAAAAGAAAAATTGAATCAGTCACTTAGATTGATAGAAGATAAGCATTGCTTCTCACTACCATTTTTTCCCCTTTTAGGTGGCGTCTGATACACTGCTGTTCAAAAGCTAAGGACGTACTGCATTTTTACTTGTATATGAAAAAAATTTCACGACTACAGCCAAATGTGGACATAAATTTATTGCTCTCATATTAGTAAATTATATTACGCAAAAAAATGCGTTATAAATTTCGTACAAATAAAATGCAATTTTTTTGGCAAAAGTTACAAATTTTCTAAGGGCGTACTTAAGGAATTAATGTACAGTGCTTACAGAAAACTATGCGAAGAGACACTTCAGTATGGAATATATCTACTCCGAACCGCGATGCGCTCTCACGATGTTATACCATGCTTAGCACCAAGTGATTCAGGAGTTCTTGAGGCATACTGACCCACTTGTTCTTTACAGCAAGGATAAGCCTTTGTTTTCTGGAGGAGAGTTTCGAGCAGCAGTGCGTCTCCCTATCTCAAAGGTGTTCTATGGAGTTGGGATCTGAGCAGCCTGCTGGCCACTCGATTCGATTAATATCCTCGGTCTCCAGAAGTATCTTCCCCTGGTCGTGTATGATGTGGTGTGGCATTGTCATCCATAAAAATGAATTCTTCGTCTACAGCACCACGGAACAATCGAACATGACGTTGAAGAATTTCGTTGCAATATCGTTCACCAGTCATAGTCCCTTTTTCCAGCACTTGTAACTTGGTACGTCCATTAAGCATAATGCCTCCCCACACCATGATCCCACAGCTGTATCTATCCCTTTCGAGAACATTCTCGCGATGATAAGCAGTTCCATTTTTATGCCAGATCAAATGTCGTCTAGAATCGGAGGAAAGACTAAAATGACTCTCATCTGTAAAGCGTACATTAGCCCATTGGTGTCTTGTCCAAATTTTATGGATACAACACCACTGAAAACGATGCCTGTACGCGAGATAAAAAAACCCGAATTTCCGGAAAAAAAGAAAACCCTGCATTCCCCCCCCCCCCCCCGTATGAGATCGACTAACTCATCTTCATATGTGAAAAGTCCATATAAAGATTCCTCTCGTGAAGATGAGAACCGAACTTAGGTCTTTTTCAATCGAAGGGCACAATGTTCCTTTGTTCTTCCAGTTGCGCTTGGAGACGCTTATATGATAGTGAAAAAAATTCAGCATCGGAAGTTTTAAAACTATTACCTCCAATTTTTAGGATCTGTTAAGTGACACTTAGAGATGTTGTAGAAGACATACTTCATACGTACGAATGATGGAATTCAGCAGGATATTAAAGATATTTGAGAGGTTGTAGGATTATTAACGAGTTTATTATTATACTTTATTGTATTATATAGATTTATTTCTTACTTCCATTAAATTTATACACTTTATTTTTTAAGCTGACTCACCGTTGTGCTCTATTTCTTAATTTAATTATGCGATTTTATGTATGAACCTCTGTGGATTGGTTGGTATTAATGAAGCTCTTTAGTTGGAAAGAAGATCTGGGTTCAAGGTTCGAATCTCTTCTAGGTCGGGAAGAGCCGATATGGCGTTTCAACTGAGGGTGAGTTCGCCGGTCAAATACGGCGCTGGAAGGGTATTCATCCCCCCCAAAAATGCAAAATCGTCCAGAAGAACCACAATTTACAACTATATCAGATAATGCAGATAGGATTAACTGCCCTTCCATGAGCAGGATCAGATTTCTAAGGAGCCAAGTTACTTGGCCATGATAGGCCTTTGAACCTAACAAGAAAGGGAAGATAGGGAATTGGGGGGGGGGGAATTTTATGTATGAATTGTATAAGCTAATTTTAATTTCAAAAGAGTTGCGCGTTACAGCATCTTTGGAGTTCATAACCTATTAATAGAGACTTGCGACCATGTTTATTATTGTTATTATTACGTGACACCTCCACAGAATTCAATAACCCATTGCAGGAGGGCACTCTACTAAGCTGGCTTAGATTTTTTTGTTCTTTATTTATTTATTTATTTATTTTTACATAATTGGGACACCCTGCTCTGGAGACCAAACATGGAATCCTTTTAAGGCACTTCAAGTCATCAATAATCAGAGCGGTAGGCAATGAACTTCCTATCAGCCAACGCCGCGCGCGCGCGCGCGCGCACACACACACACACACACACACACACACACACACACCTCTTTTAATACGTTAAAAAGAGCACCGAATCAGTGTTGTTCTGGTGTGAACTTTGAATAAGAACTATTATATCAGTCTGTTCAACATCTAAAAATATTTTGTTAAATAATTAACTGCTCATGCATTAAATTTTTTAAATAAAAAATTCGAGATTTTTCTTAGACCGATTTTAAGTTTATCTAAGCAACTGAATATCTTCTTGAATTAATTATTACAATACATAAGTTTTATTTTGGTTTTAAGTGAAGAATAGGCAATGTTTCTTAATCCTAATCATACTTATTTACATGAATGCTTGCGTGAGTTCTGTGAACTACTGAATTAAAAACCTGGGTTCTTTCCGAATAAAACAAAACTTGTCTACATTAAAGATTGACTAAATCTGGAATCGGCTGAAAACAGTCAACAAAAAGTTTTTCTAGCAACCTATAAGGTCTATTTTCCCACCGAGCTAGTGAAATGGCAGTTGCTAGAAGGCTGCAGAGTGCTGAACTTGAGTTTAATGAACGTGAATTTATCTCATTAAATGTAACACAATAGTTTAAAAAAAAAGTGAGTTTTTTTTTTTTTTTTTAAATAACTGTTCCTCCACTAAAGGTTATAAACATACAGCACATTTATACTATTAGTCGTTTATGTGTTAGATAATCCGCTCTGGGGACCAATTGGTATTTATTTCTCTTTCATTCTTCAGTCTCATATTGGACGATGGTTTTCATCCCCCCCCCACATGCGACGCCATCATTACAGCGACTCTTAAATGAGTATGGTGGAGAGTTACTGACTACTTTTTACGTCAATTTTAATCGATAGAGATATTCTTCAATGTCAAATCCAAGTAATAAAATATAATAAAATAACTGGAGCACTTTTGAAATTACAAAAAAAAAAAAAAACGTCATTTCAGCACAAGTAATTAAAAATTGAGGTTGTGTAAAGGAGGGTATAACTGTTCATCAGATGAGTGATATATTCTAGAAGATATCACAAATTGTAAAGAATTTAGGTAAGCTGAGAAAGTAGGAGATTGAAATTTAGAAGCTGCTACTTAAAATGAAACAAATAATCAGACAGTGAGTTCTAAATTGTAGGCACACCCAGCGCCGGCGGAAGCGGGCATGCAGAGCATGCGGTGCACGCGGGCGCCGCTACGAAGGGGGCGCCACCGCCGGGGCACCGTTCATAAATTCATTTTTAAGAAACAAAATTTTTATCATGAAAACAAAAAAAAAAATCTTAGAATGATCAATATTAAAATAAATATTGGCCGGATACACCGAATAAAAATTTTAAAAAATTGTATATTGCCGCCTCTTTGAGCAGCCGGCTGTTTACAATTTTGCAGCGAGAGCAAGCTAAATGCTTGCCTAAAGAATGTTGTGTCTACTACAGTCTATCTAAAGTGAAATGGTGAAGGGGTTTTTATGTGCAGAAACGAATTTTCGTACAATACATTTGTTGATAGTTAACCAATCATATGGTACGCATCTCAGTAGGCTAATGACAGTAGCGCAGTGCGGACTATTATTTCGTCTCTGTGTCGTGTTGTGTAATAATTTCTTGTGGGTATCAAATAGAAATGGAATCAAAAATTAAAAAAAACGTTATCCGGTGCACAAAATCGTAAGCATCATGCTGCAAAAGAAGCAGATGTTAAGAAACAAACTGGGGCTCTTAATAAATTTATTAAAATATTCTGATGCAGATTATAACCAGCTCGATACATCAGAAATCAGAGTTGAAGAATTGTGTACATCATGTAGTTGGCATGAAAGTACTATTGCAACTATTGAACAAGATAACAAGATGCATGATTTAAGTGAAAAATAATTAGGAGAAGATTTAGTTGTAGTTGACCACGAAACTAACACATTGTTAGTCTCTGTAAATTTAGATCTAGGTGAATGGGGAAATATTGATGAAAAATTACGAGTTGTTTTAATTGAAATGGGGCCTGTTCAAAAGAAAAATATAATATATCCCAGAAATACATATGGTCATAAATTTGGCGACACGAATTATAATTGAAAAATGGAAAACGGTGACCTCGTGCCAGGAACATGGCTCATTTATTCCGAAACTTTAAATTTTGTTTTTTACTTTTGTTGCAAACCTTTCGCACCTACCGAATCAAGTAGTCTTGTAGAAGGCTATAACGATTGGAGAAATGTAAGTACAACTTTGCATATACATGAGACTAGTTTAACTCACATGAAAAATTTCTTAAAATGGAAGTTGATAAAAATTTAAAAAACAAAACTACTTAAATTGTACATGTTTTGGTCATAAAATATTACAAAGTAAAGATTTATTGTTACAAAGAACCATATATTTACAACGTACTTAAGCTCTTACAAATTGCCTACCGGTTTCGCTAGTAACTGACCAGCTTTCTCAAGGCTTGCATAGTACAAAAAAGAGGTAAATGCAAAAAAGGTTTCAAAATACAAAGAACCGTTAGTACCTGTTAGGTAGCTAGGGTGACACGTTCGCGTGACATAACTACTCGGCATCATGAACACGCGTAATATGGTTATTTGTGTACTGTAGCTCTGTTGAACTGAGGGAGTTAATTAGATTTTTCCAGGTATCGTTCAGAATGGCCCCTTGATTTCTGTTTAGGTTACTTCCCGTACGTAGTACAACTGCCGCTTCTTTAAATACTCGATGTCTGTAATCCTCGTCTACGTAGGGCATGGAGCTGTTATTCCAGTCTGTAGCGTGGTTCGAAGTTGAAAAGTGATGTGCCAATCCTGAGGTGATCGTGCGGTCTTTCCTACATCGGACAGACTTCGAGAAGCCTGGAAATAAGACAGAAAGAACATATAGGCGATGTTAATCACAACAGAACGATCACCTCAGGATTGGCACATCACTTTTCAACTTCGAACCACGCTACAGACTGGAATAACAGCTCCATGCCCTACGTAGACGAGGATTACAGACATCGAGTATTTAAAGAAGCGGCAGTTGTACTACGTACGGGAAGTAACCTAAACAGAAATCAAGGGGCCATTCTGAACGATACCTGGAAAAATCTAATTAACTCCCTCAGTTCAACAGAGCTACAGTACACAAATAACCATATTACGCGTGTTCATGATGCCGAGTAGTTATGTCACGCGAACGTGTCACCCTAGCTACCTAACAGGTACTAACGGTTCTTTGTATTTTGAAACCTTTTTTGCATTTACCTCTTTTTTGTACTATGCAAGCCTTGAGAAAGCTGGTCAGTTACTAGCGAAACCGGTAGGCAATTTGTAAGAGCTTAAGTACGTTGTAAATATATGGTCTTTGTAACAATAAATCTTTATTTTGTAAACAAAACTACTATTGATTTAGAGACTCAATGGAAAAGAAACATTGGACGAGTGTTTTAGAACGCTTGATTGAAATTATAAAATTCCTTGGTAGCCAAAATTTAACTTTTCGCGGATCATCTGATAAATTATATGAAAGAAATAACGGCAATTTTTCTAAATTAGTCGAACTGTTTGCGAACTTTGATCCCGTTATGGAAAATCATGTTGAAAGGACCCTACAAAGAAACAATAGAGTACATTATTTGAGTAAAGACAGTCAAAATGAAATATTGGAAACTTTAATTAACGCAATCAGGGATACAATTTTATTATCAATTCAAAAATCTAAATATTATTCCATAATTTTAGACTGCACACCTGATCTAAGTAAAACAGAACATCATCATCATCATCATACGTATCAAGGATTTAGGCCTAGTATGGCCTGTTCCGGCCTTAGAAGTCATCGTTGAATCGTTTAAGAGGACGTCCTTGTTTCTTTTTCCTAATGGCTTGTACTTTAAGGCTTGTTTTGGTAATCTTTCTGTTTTCATTCTTTGAACGTGTTCCATCCATCTATGTTTATATTTTTTAATTTTTTCAATTACTGGTTCTTGGTTTAATTCTTTCATAATATCTTCGTTTCTTTTGTGATCAAATAGGGTATACTTTGCAGTTTTTCTCATAAACTTCATTTCTGCTGTTATTAATCTTTGTTTGTCTTTTTGTTTTATTGTCCAGATTTCGCTTCCATACATTAAGACCGGTGGGGCTAATGTATTGTATACTTTTAGCCTGGTTTGTTTTTGAACTAGGTTTGGTTTAAATATAGAGTTAATTACTCCTGTTATTTTTAAATATTTTGCAATTTTTATGTTTATATCTTTTTCATTTTCATAAGTGATCATACATCCTAGGTAGTTAAATGAATTCACCTGTTCTAAGATCTTGTTATCTAATACTATTTTAGTTCTTGCTGGATCTTGTCCTTTAAAGGCCATAGTTTTTGATTTTTCCGTTGATATTATCATACCATAATCTTTGGATATCTCATTTAGATTTAAAATAGCTTTCTGCAAGTTATCTTCAGAATTTGTAATTATTATTTGGTCGTCTGCAAAGAGGAGAGTGTTTAAGTTAACTGTAGGTGAAAGTTTAATTCCTTGATGTAAATTTTTACTCCATTTTATTATTATTTCATTTAAGTAGATATTAAAAAGAGTTGCTGAGAGGGGACATCCCTGGAGAGATATCAAGACCCCTTGGTGTATCTCTCTTGTATATGATAGCTCATGATTTAATCTTATTTGTATTTGATTATTTTCATATATACTTGTGACAGCTTTTAGGATATTATTTGGTATTTGTCTTTCTTTTAATATGTTAAATAATATGTTTCTTTTAACTTTGTCAAATGCTTTTTCAAAGTCAATAAATGCAATATGTGTTTCTAAATTATATTCTCTTCTTTTCTCTATTATTAATTTTAGGCAGAAGGCTGGGTCTATACATGATCGTCCTTTTCTAAATCCATTTTGTACCTCTAGAATAAAGTTTTCGGAATATTTCATTAATTTGTTATTTAAGATTCTGCTGTATATTTTGTAACATGAATTTAGTATACTGATACTTCTATAGTTTTTAGGGTCATCTCTATTACCTTTCTTAAAGATAGGAATCACAATTGCTTTTTTCCATTCTATTGGGGAGAGGGATACCAGTTGAGTAAATTTTATTTAAAAATAGTAAGAGTCTTCCTTTGAATCTTGTTCCTGCGTATTTATATAGTTCTGAACCTAGCTTATCTTCTCCAGGTGAATTTCCGTTTCTTGTTTCTTTCAGGCTGATTTCTAATTCTTCTTCAGTTATTTCCTTTTCATTTTCGTTAATTGTTTGCCAGTTGTCTTTTTTAAAATATTTGTCTGTCCACAGTTCTGTGTAGTAATTTAGAAATTCTTCTAAATTACTACACACTTCAATTCAGTGTTTAATTTTATGTTTTCTTTGGTATCTGCATTTAGGTGTTTCAAAATCTTATATACATTGGGTCTTATTTTATATAAATCATGTTCTAAATTAGAAATAAATTTATTCCATGATTCTCTGTCTTTTTCTGACTTCTCTTTTAGCTATGGCTCTTATTCTTTTATATTCTATTTCATCTTCTAATCTTTTACTGCTTAACCATTTGTGATAGGCTTCTTTTTTCTTTTTGATTATTTCTTTGATTGTATCATCCCAGATCTTCAGTTTTTTTTCTTTTATTGAATTTTTTGGTCTTTCCTAAGCTTTCATTTGCTGCTGCATTTAGTATTGTTTTTATATTAAGCCATTCTATTTCTATTTCTTCATTTTGTTTTATTTTATCTAGATACTGGTTAATTCTTTGTTCATATAGCCATTGTACATTTGTGTCATTCAATAGTCTAGTTTTATAAACAAATGTTTCAATTTTTCTTTTTGTTCTTGTTACTTGTAGCCATTTAGGTGGTAATCTTAATTTTATTTTAACAAGGAAGTGGTCACTGCTTATTTCATATCCTCTGTGAACTCTAACATCTAGTGAAAATTTTGATGTCTTTTCATTTAATATGAAGTAATCTAATATTGATTTCCATCCTCTTGCTGCCCAAGTATATTTATGTATGTCTTTATGTTTATAGAAGGAATTTATTATTTTTAGGTTATTATAAACTACAAAGTCAATCAATTTTTTACCATTTCTGTTTAGAGTGTGTTCTCCATGTATTCCTATATTATTATTAATTTTCGTGTTTCCAATTCTTGCATTTAAGTCTCCTGCTAAAATTATGTAATCATTTTTATTTATTTTATTATATATGTTTTGTAGCTGATTATAAAAATCAATATTATCCTGTTCTCTTCCTTCTTCTGGGGCATATAAACCAATGTAAAACAGAACAAATGACTATTATTATTCGCGTTGTTTGCTGTGAGAATGGAATTGTTAAGATCAGGGAAAACTTTTTAGGTTTTGCAGATATATCAGATTCCACAGGACGTGATTTATGCGCAACAATAATGGAACAACTGGAAAAATGGAACATTCCCATTGAAGACATGCTAAGTCAAGGGTATGACAATGGGACAAATATGAAAGGGAAAAATATGGGCTCCAAAATTTGCTTTTAAACAAAAATCCTCGAGCTTTTTACATGCTATGTGCTGCTCATACTCTAAATTTAATCATTAACGATTCAGCCAAAGTGAATGCAGATACAATTAGTTTCTTTGCAATTATTCAAGACATATACAATTTCTTTTCATTCTCTTACAAACGTTGGGCAATCCTTTAAAAGTTCGTAAAAAAATTAACATTGAAACAGCCATCAGATACGCGATGGGAAAGTAAAATTAATGCAATCCGCCCTATACGATATCAGTTATGAGAAATTTACGATGCATTTTTTGAAATTTTAAATAATGAAGATTTTAATAAAGAAACTCAGCATGAAGCGCTATAAATGTATTTGCTCTCTTATAACTGGGCATGACTTACTTAACAGAATAAACCCTGTGAGTAAAATGCTTCAAGACAAAAATATGAACATTACACTTGCTTTAGAATCTATCGAAAACTTAAAAATATTCTTACAAGAGTATCGATCAGATACAAATTTTAAAGAAGTTCTAAAACGGCAAAAGAACTGAGTGAAGAGGTGGACGGAGAACAAGAATTTAAAACTGGTACAGAAGTCCAACTACGAAAGAAGACACGGCAATTTGACTACAAGCATCATGACGAAACGCCACAATCGCCAGAAGATAAATTTACAGTATATCACTTCTAGACGTTGCAATGTGTTCGTTAATAGAACGTTTTAAATAACTAAAAACATATTATGACAATTTCAATTTCCTGTATAGATTACTACAAATTAATAACGAAGATTTACGAAAAAATTGTGACGATTTAGAGATTCTCTTGAAGGACGGCGACAATAAAGACGTAAATGCAATAGAACTATATGACGAGTTATGTACTTTCCGGGATATTTTTCGGAAGGATAATTTATATATTCAAAACCCTTTCGATATTCTTAATTTTATTTTGTCCAATAATTTATCTTTCCCTAACTTTTCAATTTCTTTAAGAATACTATTAACCTTACCTGTTAGTGTAGCGAGCGGTGAGCGTTCCTTTTCCAAGTTGAAATTGATTAAAAGTAGGTTTTAATTTAAAACCTACTTAAGAACAAGTATGGCACAAAAAAGGTTTGTTAGTTTGGCGTTAATAGCTATTGAAAATGATATATGTGCGGAATTAGACGTTAATACCATTATTTCTAATTTTATGAATATGCAATCAAAAACCCTAAAATTTTAATTTAAAAAAATGTCAAGTATATTTATGGAATTTAATTTATTTTCTGTTATTCTGTAAAGATGTTATTTTTTGAATACTTATATTAAACGTTCTAATTATTTCAGAATTCTTTTCTTATTTTCTCATCTATCTTGAGTTTCTTTTATTTTCCTAAAAGATAGTTCCACTTTTAAAAATTATTGAAAAATGTTTACAAGTTACTAAGAATTTAGTAACTTATAAAATGCATGAATTTTTTAAACTTTAGTTCAAATAAATTTTAACTTTAATTAAAATTCATTTTAATTTTGTTAGCGATTCGGGTCGGTGAGTAGGCTATAATCCCTGTATCATTATATTCAACGATTAAAGTGAAGTGGCTTTGTCAAAATTTGCTTTAACTTTTGAGAATTTTTTGAATATTCGGGTTTTTAACGATTATCCTGCTTAGTCAACACCCGCGGGTCGTTACATTAGCGAACCAACGTGTGGCTGTTCTGTCAAAATTTATTTAAGAAATTTCAAATAATTTAAATTTTTATTATCGTAAAAGAACAAAACAAGCCCAGATCGTTACAGGGGCACTTAGACAGACATTGCATGCGGGCGGCAAAGACCGTAGCGCCGGCTCTGGGCACACTCTTACTTTCTTTTCACTTTCCTCATATCTTACGTGAGTTTTTATTTTATGCGAGTTTTTTTTTAAGTTTTTTAGATACCATATTCTTTTACTTGCATGAAAAATTATCTGTTTATCTTTTAGTTTTAAACTCGTATGATTCGTGTTCAGTTCTGTCACACATGATGTTACAATTTCCTCGTCATCAGATTTCGTCAAGAATTCGATATATATTTATCCATAAATATTTAGTGGATAAGTTATTAGGAGCATTTGTACCAGTGGCATATTCCCTCAAAGTGTACTTTTGAATTAGTCATCCTCTTCATTTCCGGCGAGATTCTCATGATACTGTTATTTATTACATGCATCTTCGATCTGAAGTTCAACTTACAAATTAGTCCTTGATTTGGAGTCGTTCTGAATGGCAGTGTTTTACTGCGAAGTGCATTGCATCCAGTGCACTCAAGGTTTTTTTTTTTTTTTTTTTTTTCACCAGGCAGGAATATTCTTCCTATTTTAATAATAGACTTAACATTCCATTATTAACCAGTATTTGAAGGCATTTATACATCTAGTTTTCTGATATATATTTTTCAAAAAAAAAAAAAAAAAATGCAGTGGTCATCTATAACGTTTTCTTGCGGTATGCTTTACAATCAACATCTTCCTATTGTTGAATCATCCTCTACTGTGATGTGTCTATTGAAGTGGCGGCTCGTGGCTTGAAATTGTGAGGGATCTGCAACTTTCGAAATATACATACACACTGTAAGTACAGTGTATACGTGTTTGGATAAAATATCAAAATTATGGTAAAAATTAAAAAAAATAAATAAATGTGAAAAAATATTGTTTATTATCGATAAAATTATACACTTTGGTATAATTCAAAATTACTTAAAAATTACTTCAGAATACAATCCATTCCTTTAATTGTAATTAAGGAATGGATTTTGGACTAACAATTAAATCCTTTAATTTTAATGTCAAAATATTTAAAGAGACGGAGTAAACAGGATAAGCACTACGAACACTCTACTACTGGCGCAAACTGCATATAAACAACAGTGGAACTGCGTGACGGACAGTGCCGTATTACCCTAATAGCTCGCGTCTCACTATGACGTTCATATGCTTGCGCGCGTAGCAATATGACACTGTGGTAAACACAGTGCTGTTAGCGTCCTTTGCCCTCCTAAGTGCTACACGATGGATTTTTATACAAAATAAGATAATTGTATAGTATTGTTGATGATAAAATTAAATATTACCAACAAATATAAATAAATTAATAAATATATTTATACATCGAGAAAAATTGGGGGTGCTGCAGTTCCGCAGTGCCTATGCACGAGCCGCCCCTGGTCTATTGGGTAAAAAGATGATTCGTCCGTTCCAACAGCATGACTTGAGAACAGTAGTTCTTAATTTTGTTTCACTATTCACGTACCCGGTTTCCTGAAAATATTCCACATTTTTCGGGACCTTTAAATTTCCCTGTTTTTGTGATATTCTCCTGTTGTAAACGAGATGAATCTTAAAAATCGAAAGGAGAAATTAACAGCTAAAAATAGCCGGGGAATTGCTTAGAACTTCCGCTCTCCAGTCAAGAGGTTGCGGGCTCGAATCCCGCCGTGGTATGGATATTTGTGATTGTCTGTGAAAATATTAGTGGTGGTGGTCGACGGTAGATGGCGTTGGTGTAGATGAAGACAGTTGTGGTTAGTAAAATGAGTGGTGGAGATGGAGAACTGTAGGTGACCTCCCTCGATGAGCCCTTGGACTGCCTGGAGGTGTTACGTAATAATAATAATAATGTCGTTATTAACCCTCTCATGCATAAGGGCCTCATATGAGGACACAAAAAAATGATGTCCTCAGATGAGGACATCATTTTTAACATATACAAGGCACAAATTTAGCAAAATTAATGAATTCATGGTAATACTGTAAGATTAAATGGTACTGTATCATCATAATTTTTTATAAATGAATATAAAAATTCATGCATGAGAGGGTTAATATGCTCTTTCTTTGGCTCATGTAACTATTGCGCCTTACGCTGTAGTGTCGGAAATACCCAATAACCCTCACACTTTGCGAGGAATCAATAGAAAATGTTATGTGGGAAAAGGTATGCTGTTGTTGCAGAGTTTACTTAGTATACCTCACATTACAGACATACCTTGCAAAGAGGTTTCTTACTCTAAGGATGATCCAAAACCTGAGTTACATTGCTGAAGCATATTTTATATAATTATCCATGCCATCTAAATAAATGGTGCAGATAATATTTTGTTATAGTTTTTATGATGTGATGTGAGACACATTCATTTTTATCAGATAATTAGATCAAGTGACGTAATCGGTCTTATATGAATGTGAAAGGAGTTGGGTTTTTCTCCCAAATTTTTCGGATTATTCATTTTGCAAAAAGGAAAACCTACAGATATAAGAGATTGCCTTCATTTAGTCCCAATTTCATACAACTTTAAAGCGGATATTCAAAAGTAATGGAGATTTACATAAAAATTCGTAAACGTGAAAATGAAAAGCTGAATTCAAGTCCTATGCTTCCTTCATAAGAAACGTTGATGCTTTAAATTTTGATCACCCTGTTTAAGGTATTGTGGAGCTCCATCCAGTGATCCAAATGCTGCGAAATTCTGCAGGAATACATTGTGCTAAATGCGGAAGCGATATCAGAGAGAAAATAATAGTTCCCAAATTCACTAACAGAGGCGTTATAAATTCGAAATGCATGGAATTTGCGTATCACGCAATTCGGCAGGTGCCAGGAGGGTTTAAAAAGATGGACACGGAATTTTCCCCTTCATTCCACTTGTTGCTACTGTTCACAGTGATGGCACTAACCTTTCTCCAACGTGCTTTCCTCGTGAAGATGTACTACATAAACAATTGCAATGCTGTTGTTGCTGCACTCCTTAAATTTCGTCGCCTGAACAAATTTCGACGAGGTCCACAATGTCCATGTGCTCTGCGACGAATGATTAGTCGTTTTGAAGAAAAGTCATCATCGAGAGTTTACACCTGGCGGAGGTCGCAAACCAATCAGTGCACAAGTGAATGAAGTTGCTACTGTCGTTGTGGAGCAGGCCATGAATAACAGCGTTGGCATCCTGCAGATGGGACCAGTTCACGTGCTGTATCAAGACACATAGATGTGTTTTACACAACTGTCTGGAAAATTCTATGGAAGAGTCGGATTTCTACTCATTCAAGATAACCCTGACACAAGAGCTGCGCCCGCAAGACTTTGAAAGTCGACCTATATTCGTTTTAACATTCCTTGCTCGAACGAAGTTGAATGTTGCGTGGACGTGGATGAGTTTGTGAGATGAGGCTCACTATTACCTATACTACCCACACTTGTCCGGTATGAGTTACGTAAAACCCGAATGCAATCCAACAAATTCCTTTGCATTCACCCAAAGTTACTGTCTGGTGTGGGTTTACATTGGACCATTCTTCTTTGAGGGCATTCGCCAGTCGGGTCGTGTGACCTGCTCAGTTACCGTGGAGGGGTATCGCGATATGATAAACAAATTTCTTTTGCCACAGTTGTTGCAGTGCCTGTGCATGAGTTCAGTTATTTTCATGCAGGATGGGACCACACATGGTCTCTCCGTATAGGAGGTCCTTCGAGAACATTTCACGGAAGCCAGAGTGATCAGTCGTGCGTTTCCCACTGCATGGCCGCCTCGTTCACCTGATCTTGACCTCCATTGGCTTCTGGCTCTGGGGATTTCTCAAAGACAGGGTTTATCTCGATCATCCTGATAAGTTGCTAGCTCTGAAAGACAGCATAACGCAACATCAGTCGCGACCAGCTGTGTTCTACCGTCGAACATCCAAAATTCACTACCAGGGACTGGTAGTGAATTTTGGAATTATTATTTTTTTTTTTTCCCAGATATCGCTACCGCACGACGCACAATGGGTTGTGCGCGCTCCTCAAGGTCTTAAACAGGGATACTTCAATTTTGATCACCCTGTATAACAATACCACCATACCCCCACCTAGGAAGATTTTAATAAAATGTGGTATTTCGGCTGGGGTTGTTACTGGCAAGGTGATTCGAATTGTTAAATAATTTTACACCAGCTGGATGAAGTTTAATGAAATTTGGTATTTAGGATCTCTGTAAACAGTTGTCATATCTTTTTAATTGTAGTTTTATGGTGTCGTGGATAGTTATGTGTCAAAATTAGCCAAAACAAAATTACATACAGTTCTTAACAAAATTAACAGAACCAAATGTTTGTCATGAATATTTTATTTTTAAAAGTGTCTCCAAAGGCGAATATTTGATATAATTAGACATTCTGGCATGGAAATTCAGAGTCTGCACACACACACACACAATGCAAATTATTCATGCCTTAAAAACAGAAGTTGCGACTACATCACTTCATTTTTTCTTTTAATGGATTAGCTACAGTATATCTTCGGTACCTTGAGGATGGCAAATCATCATCGTTTAGACGATTACAGGTACACACCGATTTTGCAGCAACAGCTGGTCTGGCACCTCGTTTAGTCCGCACAAAATTACGAGAGCGCACTTGAAATTCCTGCAATCACTTGACAGGTCCTTTGACTACTATAGATAGCATAATTATTTACATCTGCACTCGATGGTGATCTCTTGGTTTTGAGTGATTTTCTTAGCTTATCCTATATTTAACTCTAGGCTAGGGCTTCTAATAGTAAGAGTCATCGCTCCACATTCACAAAGAACGTTAATGTTGTCGACCAGTTTCTCTTTAGTACACAAAAAATAAGGATCAGCTCAGAGTGGTGGTGCTAAGCATAAGTACAAGTCGATTTCCACTTACACTCTTATCATTTTTTTCAATAATGAAATACCTCGAGTTGGCATAATAGAGACTTATAATCACGGAGGAAAACTCAAATAAAAAACTTTATTAACGAAATTAAAGAAATAGAAGGGTGGAATCAGGCTCTGGAACCATGGGTGACAAAAATCAGTGGTGTACCTGAACAGAACCGCTATTTGGCTGTAACAGCAAAACAATGTTAAGAACTGTATGTAGTCTTATAATGTCCTGTGGCTAGCTTTCTTTTAAGGTTGCTACGACCACAAGTGAAAACATTTCCAACCAGACTGTGTTAAGAAGTCTCAATTCAAGTGGATTCTATGCAAGGAAGCTGTGATATATATCCCATTAACCGCAGACCACCTCTGAGCTAATCGAAACTGGTGCTATCTACAAGTGACTCGGAACTCTAACAAATAAGGTGGAGTTCGGTTCTCTGATGAGTCAACCATCAACATCTATATTCTAGACGTTGTTTGATGAAAAGAACGAGGAATACGGTATCATCCCTCCGAGATCAGAGAAAGGGAGCACTTATGTAGAGAAAGTATTTTTGTGTGGAGCAGAATAATGATGAACGACCGCATCCTTCATCAGAGGTCAACTCTTAAAGCTTGTGGAGAATCTTGAAAACTGGATATTCAACGACTGTAATGGGTAGCACGATCTTGCACACTTAAATCCAATCGAACATTGTGTGGGACGCGTCAAATTGCACGCTGACTGTCACCGCCTCGGCCACTTGATGAGCTGACTTCTGTTTGGTAGGAAAATGGAATTTGACGCGTCCCACACAATGTTCGATTGGATTTAAGTGTGCAAGATCGTGAATTTTAGACACCCTTATATCGTACATGGTTCATCACCGTTGGGACTGTCTGACTATTAGAGGGATATCATGCCTCCGTACTGAAGTTATGTGAGCATATTTTGTCGCCTTCTGCAATGTGACCTTTTTTTTTTTTTTGTAAATTCTTATATAACGTTATGTAATGTCCCTTATAACCTGTCCGACGTTTCTCGCTGGTTCGCCATTTTGTCGTTATTCTGGTGTACACCACCTTACCAAATTTTGTCCTGCTTCATTGCAAACAGTACAAGTCATCATTCCACATTTATTAAGAACGTTGTTAATTTTGTCGAGCAGTTTCTCTCTATACGTTAAATATATAAATCAACGTTTCATAAAGCAGGCTAACTTTTGACACACTTTGGATTTTTACGGTAGTACCACTATTCGTTAGAATTTTTGTCTACTGTAAATTAGTAGCGGCACTTTTACCAGCGAAAGCAACAGAAAGATCAAAACTTATTCTTTGAACGAATCTACTTTAACCGAATTCCTTTCGCTTCAAAGGAATATCGAAAGCAGTCTTCGATATTCCTATCTAAAAAGTACATAGTTCTAACATATGTATTGCAAGTACGGAAAAGGAAGAAGTACTTGTACTTCTTCGGCAGGAATTTATTTTTAGTGATAAAGGAAACCCAATCTGATTGAAAATTAATCATTCCTCTCCAGTACTTCATCTACTTTCAAACTTCATGATTCATCTAATCGTCCCCGTGGTTTGGCCCATGTAATTTTCGATTATATTTTATTTATTAAAGAATGTGTCCCGAATTTTCCGCTAATGTAGAAAAGCGAACTTAATTCTTTGCAGAGTTGCTTGCGCCTCTAGAAAATTAATTTCATTCTTTTAGAGGGTAAAAGGTCTCTTTTGTATAGTTTCAAATAAAAACTAAAGAATAAATCGTCTTTGCAACTCAACTAAGTAATGAAATCAAATGGTAAAGACAGTTAATCGTCCATTATGATTTTTCAAGTGCGTAATGGAGATAAGTATTATTGACAATTATTGAAGATTACATCGACTTGCCAGAAATAACCAACATCATTAGAGACTTGAGATAAATGCGACTGCCTCTGTCATGCCTTCTGTCGCGTTCCCGGTGACGGGCAATATGTGATTCCTAGCAGCACAACGATCGCGGAAACAAGGCTAACAACATCTGGGACATGTTGAGTCATTTATCTCTCAAGATGCTAATGCTTACTGCTAGCGTTAGGATAGTAGGAAAATATAATTTGTCTACAAACACTGTCATTTCGAGGGAGGGATTATAGAAGCTGTAATAAAGCTCCGCTCCTGCATTTAGTGTTATAAGTAGCTGTGACGCTAATCTCAATAATTTTTATTGTAAATAGCACGTGGAAGGCCTAATAAAACGTATGGAGATTGACTTTGTTTCTCTGGTGAACCCCGCTATCCCTTGGTATAATCTATGCAGTAACGTGTATGATTTAAATTTTTGGATGCAGGCATTGTATCTATGAAACATTCTGTTATACGTAGATCCTGGTCGCTCATGGTTCCATGAGATCACCAGCTTGTTTCGCATATATTCACAGGACATGCAAGTGCATTTGTGAGATGAAACATTTTCGACGTAGTTTAAGACAGGCTAAATATCTGTCCTGTTTTCACATTAAATTAGAAATATCGACTCTTGGCTACCATAACCGTATAGATTTCTTATGACCAGAAAATTCGGAACAGATTTCATTAATACTTCTTTGAACGAAACACTCCCTCCTGATTATGAAATTGAATACGATAGTGAAATAATGAACATGATAAAGAAGAAGACCATGTTGATTATGATCCTGATTATGCATCTGAACAAAGTGCTTCAGAAGATGAAGATGACATTGTTCACGATTCTGGTCCTGTAATAAAAGGTAAGAATGGCTATAAGTGGTCTTCTAATCCACCACCAGCAATCAGAACACCTTCTCGTAACATAGTTTTGAGAATTCCTGGGGCACAGGGTGAAGCAAAAAAAAAGTGAAAAATGAGACTGAGGCCTGGGACATTTTCTTTACAAAGGAAATGATTGATATGATTGTGAAACATACTAACGAGGAAATTTCTCATCAGAAAGTGTCATATACTGCAGATACGAAGTTCAACCGACAACATTGAAATTAGAGCCCTAATCAGATTTTTGTACATTTCCGGTCAACAAAAAGAGAACCATCTAAATACAAAAGAAATGTGGTCTCCTTTTGGTGCATCAATATATCGTGCCGTTATGAGCGAAGTGCGATTCCGATTTTTGATAAACTGTCTTTGTTTCAATGACAAAGATCTTAGGGACCGCGAGGATAAATTTGCACCTATAAGAGTTCTATGAGAGAAATTAATTTGCCACTGCACTGCATCATACACTCCTCACGAATACTGTACTATTGAAGAACAGCTCTTGTCTTTTAGGGGAAATTGTCCTTTCCATGTACATTCACAGTAAACCTGACTAATATGGAATGAAAATAGTTTGTATGTGTGATGCTAGAACATTCTACATACTCAGTTATCCCGTACATTGGGAAAGAGAATCGTGGACCAAGTCCATTGCTGCTCCCTATGCACTACATAAAAGTTCTATCTAAAGCAATCCACGGAACAAAGCGAAACATAATCATGGATAACTGGTTTATTTCTATTTCTCTAGCAGAAACGATGCTCAAAGATCATGACTTTACCATAGTAGGTACACTTAGGAAGAAAAAACCAGAAATTCCTGCATCATTTCAGCCTAATAAGAAGAAAGAAGTGCTGTTTTCGCAGTTCGCTTTTGACTGAGAAAAGACATTAGTATCATTTTGTTCAAAGAAGAGGAAGTCTGCTCATGCTATCAACAATGCACAGTGACAAGGAAGTTGATGAGGTCCCTAAGAAACCAGAAGTTATACTTTTTTATAACAACACAAAAGGTGGTGTTCACAGTTTCAAACAAATGGCTCACAACTGCACAACAAGCTGCAAAACCAGAAGATGGCCTCTGCGCTATTTTTATGGGATGCTTGATCAAGCAGGAATTAACTCACAGATAATTCTCCAGTCAGCAACTAAGAAAAAGATGATTAGGTGCCAATACTTGAACAATTTGGATCTTGCGACACCACACATGAAAAGGAGACTGGCTCAGCCACTGTCTAGAGAACTTACAAATATCATAAAGAAAGTTCTGAACATCCAAGGCGATGAAGACACCAATGCTGGTCCTGCTGAGGCTGTGGGACCTCCAGACCCAAAAGTGAAGAAACAAGCTAGATGTCAGATCTGTACATGAGCCAAGGATCGAAAAACCAAAGTCCATTGTTCAGTATGTGACATTTTTGTGTGTGCAGATCACAGGAAAGACATTTGTGATGAATGTGCTAGAAAGAATTAATGTTCTACATGGTTTATAAACTGATTTTGATGCATTTTAGTTTTTTTTAAACTTTTATTAGATTTACCAACTACAAATCATTCACATGGTAGAAAAAAATATTTTATTTTTGTGTAATATATTACTAAAGCAAGCATCAATTTTTGACACTCATTGTTTGTTTTGTGTTCATCATTTGTATTGTAAGGTATTTGTTTCTTCATGTACATTTTAACTGAAACCTAACAACACATTTGCACAAGAAAAATTAGGATATATTCATTTTTTTTTATGTTTTCGTTAGAAAGTATGGTACTTAGTAAATATCAATAAAAATTTAAAATTACAGAATATTGTATTTTATTTTTTATTTTCCCTTCCTTTTTCTCCTTTCAAAATATTGTAGTAAGTAAAATCTGTTAATAGCTTGGGCTATCTAAACACAATAACAGTTTCAGTTACCTATAGTGGAGGGGAGGAAGGGGGGGAAGAAATGTCGTGGGGTGACAATTGAGCAGTGATGGTGTCCAAAAAAGGGTGAGTAGTCCAGGGTTAAGACCCTAAGGATAACCTATGAATATGTCAAATATATACTATATGGACAAATAATCTTTTCACAGTGATAATTTACCTTTGCCAAGTGCCTTGAAACTCACTGGGCAACATTCTCCTGGTACTTAGTCCTGGTACTCCTGCTTAATGCTGAAATGTGTCGCAAGGGGACAGAAAGCATTCATTTAAAGATGAGAAGGATATCTATGATTCCTCATAATTTTTTTTGTTATAATTTCGTGTTTGTTATATTGTTTTGATAGTGAAATGCTATTTAGTAACCCTAAAATAACAAAATTTGCTACCTCTTCATACCCAAATATTTTTCTCAGCTCTGTGATGTTACGTTATCTTACAAATATTTATATTAGGCAATGTAATAGATTACATCACCTAATATAAACATTTGTAAGCAATTGTGTGGTTGCTGATGTATATGATTTATTCATTCGACAGGATTCTGTACATATCACTTAGGCATCCTGCTTAATATCCTGCTTATGCAATCTTAGTCCATAATCATAATGTTTCCCTCATGGTTGGAGATAATTTGCATGTAGATGTTGTTTAAAGATTCTGTTGGTGATTTAAGGGAATTCAAATTGAAACCTAAATCAAATTGGATAATAGAATTTCCATAATCTACTTTCTTGGCACAAACTGTGATTTTTGAGCAACATTATTGAAATGTGCCTGATTTTGATGTTAGAAACAGCAATGAAATTTTGAATCACGATTGAAAGCAAGCATCTCAAGCATGTAAGCACAGTCATTGGAAATCTTCAATTCTAGGTGCGATTTTATTCTTCAATGTAATGGTTCAATTAATAACCATATTCTGGATGATTTTTTTTTTTTTTTTTTTTTTTTTCAAATTTATTCCAGATTTATTTATTTTATTCTGTGGTGCTGCCATTGGTAGAAAAGCAGGTAGTTAATATTTTATCACAGTGGCCAACAAAGTAAATTTCATTCTTCTGCATGTAGTCTAGATTGACATACCCTTAGAGACATCTAAGATACAATGTATGCTTGAAGGAATGATTAGCGTTATCTATCCACTAACACATTGCAGGTTTCAATCCCATCTCCATGAAATTCAAACCTGCAGCCTTATGCAGGTTTGAATTTATAGAGATATGGCTTTCATCACCTGATGCCAGACTGCTTCTGGCATCAGGTGATGTTCTGTTTATTGGAGGTCCGGATGGTTTGAAAAAATCCATATCTCCAGTTTCATATCCATCCCGCATTTGTTGCAGTTTATGCGATAGAGTTCCATGTGGTATCCTGTCAAATGCCTTTTCAAAATCCAGTAGTGTCATTATGTAGTCATTCCCTTTATCCAACTCAGCTGTCAGCCTATTATAAAAAATTTATAGATTACTAAGGCATGACTACCCTTCACAAAGCCATGCTGACCCTTAGACCTGACCACAGTAATCCAGATGTGGTTTGTATCAAGGCTTTATAAAGAGGAATGATAACTCCCTTATCTCTGTTTGTTAGTGTGTGATCCCTCTATCCAAGTGTTGAAACATTTCTCCAGCATCAAT
Source organism: Typopeltis vanoorti (assembly GCF_054136105.1). Lineage (NCBI taxonomy): Eukaryota > Metazoa > Arthropoda > Arachnida > Uropygi > Thelyphonidae > Typopeltis > Typopeltis vanoorti. The sequence continues at coordinate 66,235,570 of NC_143555.1, read as the reverse complement.
CCTATAAAATCCTTTAAGTAACTTAAATGTGACACGACGATAATGCTGAATTTTGAAATATTCAGCATTATCATTGTGTAGCTATTCCCTTTATCCAACTCAGCCATCAATCTATTATAAAAAAAAGTCAATAGATTACGCACACATGACAAACTGCAACAGCTTAGTCACAGGCATTTATTGGCATTTGCCCTGCATATTCTCTTAAAATGCAAGCCAATATCCCACAGCTGTATTTGAATTCAGATCCTAAGTACCTCCAATTCATTAACCTCTATTCTCACATCAGTTCCTGTCACCTCTGCAATAACAATATCTTCACTTGGATTATATACTCTTGTAAAATGATCACTTAGGAGCTCAACATTTCATCTGATGCTGTTACTTCTACCATCTGAACTCATTCAAGTTATCCTTCCATAGTCATTCTTCTTCTTCCTACTTGCCATATAATGAAAAACTCTTTGGGATTTTCTTTTATCTGTTCAGCTAATTTATTTCTTTGCATAATCTTTTTTTTTTTTTCCTTACTGTGCTGGTTACCTTTCTTGTCTGATCCTTGTACTGTTCATGAGTTTACTGGTCACCTTTCTCTTTATATACTCTCCACAGCATTTTCTTCTTCTGCAGCTCTTTGACTATTCCCATGCACTGTGAACATCCTTCCCTTGCAGAACTTTATGTCATGGTACTGCTTCAAGCTGCCCTTTAAGTGTATCATAATCACCTACCTTATAGTTCCATATATACTACCCTTTCTTAAGTGGAATTTCCACATGTTTTGCTACCTCCCAAGTCAAGACCACATGATCACTTTCCCCAATTGGAGGAAATGTAGCCACCTTAGTTATGGACATGTCTTCTGACCCTATAACTAGATCCAACACTCTCATACCCCAAGTCCTCTCTGTCACATTCTTCTGTTTCAAGTAATTATCTCTCAATAGGTGAATTAATTTCATTACCTTCTTGCTGTGTGATCTTTCCTCCTTGTAGCCTACGTCTCTCAAGTTTAAATCTCTCATAATAATTACTTAACTTGCACTCATTGTACTAATCTGCTGATGCATATCTTCCACATCATATCCCTGTCCTATAGTAGCAACCAGTTGTATATTTTGTCATACTGGCCCCCCCAATCTTACACCAGATTGACTCAAAAGAAGTGCGATTTTGCTAACTGACTCCTAATCTTGTTGGCTGCAATGCATCTGCTATCATCATCAGCAGTATCCTGACCTCATCATCATCAGCAGTATCCTGTCTACTCTGTCATCCTTGAAAATACTCAATCCATCACATTCTGTCTCTGTAACCAGGGTTGACGGAAGCAGGCATGCGGTGCATGCTGGCGCTGCTACGAAGGGGGCACCATTCATAAGTTCATTTTTAAGAAACAAAATTTTTATCATGAAAACAAAAAAATTTAAGAATGATCAATATTAAAATAAATATTGGCTGGATACACCGAATAAAAATTTTAAAAAATTGTATATTGCCATTTCTTTGATCAGCCGGCTGTTTACAATTTTGCAGCGAGAGCAGGCTAAATGCTTGCCTAAAGAATGTTGTGTCTACTGCAGTCTATCTAAAGTGAAATGGTGAACGGTTTTTATGCAGAAACGGATTTTCGTACAAAACATTTGTTGTTAGTTAACTAGTCATATGGTACGCATCTCAGTAGGCTACTGACAGTAGTGCAGTGCTGTTAAATTTACTGTAATATTAAAAATATTACTGTAATATTAAAAACTGTAGTATAAAAAACTGTAATATTAAAAAAACGTTATCCGGTGCACAAAATCGTAAGCATCATGCTGCAAAAGAAGCAGATGTTAAGAAACAAACTGGGGCTCTTAATAAATTTATTAAAATATTCTGATGCAGATTATAACCAGCTCGATACATCAGAAATCAGAGTTGAAGAATTGTGTACATCATGTAGTTGGCATGAAAGTACTATTGCAACTATTGAACAAGATAACAAGATGCATGATTTAAGTGAAAAATAATTAGGAGAAGATTTAGTTGTAGTTGACCACGAAACTAACACATTGTTAGTCTCTGTAAATTTAGATCTAGGTGAATGGGGAAATATTGATGAAAAATTACGAGTTGTTTTAATTGAAATGGGGCCTGTTCAAAAGAAAAATATAATATATCCCAGAAATACATATGGTCATAAATTTGGCGACACGAATTATAATTGAAAAATGGAAAACGGTGACCTCGTGCCAGGAACATGGCTCATTTATTCCGAAACTTTAAATTTTGTTTTTAACTTTTGTTGCAAACCTTTCGCACCTACCGAATCAAGTAGTCTTGTAGAAGGCTATAACGATTGGAGAAATGTAAGTACAACTTTGCATATACATGAGACTAGTTTAACTCACATGAAAAATTTCTTAAAATGGAAGTTGATAAAAATTTAAAAAACAAAACTACTATTGATTTAGAGACTCAATGGAAAAGAAACATTGGACGAGTGTTTTAGAACGCTTGATTGAAATTATAAAATTCCTTGGTAGCCAAAATTTAACTTTTTTCAGATCATCTGATAAATTATATGAAAAAAATAACGGCAATTTTTCTAAATTAGTCGAACTGTTTGCGAAGTTTGATCCCATTATGGAAAATCATGTTGAAAGGACCCTACAAAGAAACAATAGGGTACACTATTTGAGTAAAGACGGTCAAAATGAAATATTGGAAACTTTAATTAATGCAGTCAGGGATACAATTTTCTTATCAATTCAAAAATCTAAATATTATTCCATAATTTTAGACTGCACACCTGATGTAAGTAAAACAGAACAAATGACCATTATGATTCGCTTTGTGTGCTGTGACAATGGAATTGTTAAGATCAGGGAAAACTTTTTAGGTTTTGCAGATATATCAGATTCCACAGGACGTGATTTATGCGCAACAATAATGGAAAAATGGAACATTCCCATTGAAGACATGCGAAGTCAAGGGTATGACAATGGGGCACATATGAAAGGAAAAAAATAAAAAAATCAGCTAATGCCTTTTTTATTCCCATATACGGGGAGTAGGCGAGGCCATTTAGCCCTATCTAACTTTTGGAGACTGAGTGGGCAGTTCAATCTCCACTGGTACCCAATCAGAGATAGATGGCCCAAGGCTATCACTAATTAAGCGGTACACAGTGAAGAGAGATGGCTCAAATGTGCCGCCATCTCGTGGTCCCTAACCCTAACAGAATATATTTAATGTCTGAAATAACATGGGTTCTACGGTCGATTTTCTTGAGTTTACGGGACGAAAAACCCGAGTTTCCGGGAGGAAAACCCACTTGCCGTGCCAGAGATCAACTAACTCGGTAACCGGTCGATAAAAGGTTTAGAAAAATTTCCCCTAGTCGTCGACTAGACTAGAAACCAAGTCTTCCTTTGTGCTGCCAAGCGCCGTGACATGCAAACGCCACATCCACTGAGCTACATAGACACTCTGAACTACACAAGGAAAAAATATGGGCTCCAAAATTTGCTTTTAAACAAAAATCCTCAAGTTTTTTACGTGCCATGTGCTGCTCATACTCTAAATTTAATCATTAACGATTCAGCCAAAGTGAATGCAGATACAATTAGTTTCTTTGCAATTATTCAAGACATATACAATTTCTTTTCATTCTCTTACAAACGTTGGGCAATCCTTTTAAAGTTCGTAAAAAAATTAACATTGAAACAGCCATCAGATACGCGATGGAAAAGTAAAATTAATGCAATCCGCCCTCTACGATATCAGTTACGAGAAATTTACGATGCACTTTTTGAAATTTTAAATAATGAAGATTATAATAAAGAAACTCAGCATGAAGCACAAACATTATGTGCTAAAATAAAGGACTACAAATTTATTTTCTCTCTTATAACTGGGTATGACATGATTATGTCATACCCATTCTGTTAAGTAAATCATATTAAGTGATTTACTTAACAGAATAAACACTGTGAGTAAAATGCTTCAAGACAAAAATATGAACATTACACTTGCTTTAAAATCTATTGAAAACTTAAAAATATTCTTACAAGAGTATCGATCAGATACAAATTTTAAAGAAGTTCTAAAACGGCAAAAGAACTGAGTGAAGAGGTGGATGGAGAACAAGAATTTAAAACTGGTACGGAAGTCCGACGACGAAAGAAGACACGGTTTTCATTACGAAACACTGCAATCGCCAGAAGATAAATTTACAGTGAATGTGTTGTATACACTTCTAGACGTTGCAATGTGTTCGTTAATAGAATGCTTTGAACAACTAAAAACATATTATGATAATTTCAATTTCTTGTATAGATTACTACAAATTAATAACGAAGATTTACAAAAAAATTTTTTGACGATTTAGAGATTCTCTTGAAGGATGGCGACAATAAAGACGTAAATGCAATGGAACTATATGACAAGTTATGTACTTTCCGGGATATTTTTCGGAAGGATAATTTAAATATTCAAAACCCTTTCGATATTCTTAATTTTATTTTGTCCAATATTTATCTTTCCCTAACTTTTCAATTGCTTTAAGAATATCATTAACCTTGCCTGTTAGTGTAGCGAGCGGTGTGCATTCCTTTTCCAAGTTGAAATTGATTAAAAGTAGGTTTTAATTTAAAACCTACTTAAGAACAACTATGTCACAAAAAAGGCTTGTTAGTTTGGCGTTAATAGCTATTGAAAATTATATATGCACGGAATTAGACGTTAATACCATTATTTCTAATTTTATGAATATGCAATCAAAAACCCTAAAATTTTAATTTAAAAAAATGTCAAGTATATTTATGGAATTTAATTTATTTTCTGTTATTCTGTAAAGATGTTATTTTTTGAATACTTATATTAAATGTTCTAATTATTTCAGAATTCTTTTCTTATTTTCTCATCTATCTTGAGTTTCTTTTATTTTCCTAAAAGATAGTTCCACTTGTAAAAATTTTTTAATAATTTTTATAAGTTACTAAGAATTTAGTAACTTGTATAATGCAAGAATTTTTAAAATTTTAGTTCAAATAAATTTTAACTTTAATTAAAATTGATTTTAATTTTGTTAGTGATTCAGGTCAGTGAGAAGGCTATAATCCCTGTATCATTATATTCAATGATTAAAGTGAGGTGGCTTTATCAAAATTTGCTTTAACTTTTGAGAATTTTTTGAATGTTCGGGTTTTTAACGATTATCCTGCTTAGTCAACATCCACGGTTCATTACATTTAGTGAACCAACGTGTGGCTGTTCTGTCAAAATTTATTTAAGAAATTTCACATAATTTAAATTTTTATTATCGTAAAAGAACCACACAAGCCCGATCGTTACAGGGGCGCTTAGATAGACATTGCCTGCGGGTGGCAAAGACCCTAGCGCCGGCTCTGTCTGTAACTATGTTATCTGCTGTTAGCCAGGTTTCATTAATGCCTATAATGTTTGATGAAGTGGCACTAACCAATGCTTAAAACTCTTCTCTCTTATTCCTGATGCTTCTAGCATTTGTATATAGAAACTGTAGCATCCTTAGGCCCTCAATCATCCTTCCATTCTAAATTGACTACCCCTATTTGATATTGTTGCCTGAGAGACTAGATTCTTGTTTTTTGTTCATTCACACACACACACACACACACACACACACACACACACACACACACACACACACACACACACACACACACACACACACCATTCCTTTCATGGGTGTCCCCTCTCTCTCTCTCTCTCTCTCTCACACAGAATCTTGTCTGCATATGCCCTATTTGCTTTAGTTTTCCTGTCTTTGCACTTCCACACTCTCAGTGAAGAAAGATCTCTCCAGATGCATAACTCGAAATCCATTTAAGTGCAGTCCATCAGCATTGTACAAATCTTTCCACCCATCAAACTTAGTCCATGGGTGCACAAACTCTACCTCATTCCTTTTGCACAACCTGTGTATTGATTAATTATTGTAATTATTATTATGTGACACTTTCAGGGAGTCCAAAGACCCATTGAGGGAGGGCACCTACTCTACAACTCTTTATGTCTGCCACTCAATTCACCAACTACAGTGAACCGCATCATCTATACCGATGCCATTTACTGGCCACCACCACTAGTATTTTTAGACAATCGCAAACATCCATGCTCATGGCGGAATTTGTACCTGCAGCCTTTTGGCTGGAGAGTGGATATGCTAACCACTCGGCCAACCAGGCCAGCAGTCTATCATAGTGTGGCAGCAGACTCACAAACTTCACTGTCTCACTCTTATTTTTCTCTTCTTCCAGCTACTCTTTCCCATCTCCTTCCTCATACAAAACTTCTCACCTCCCGTGTCATTGGTTCCAGGCAAAACAATAAATTATTTCACCTTCCCTTTCTACATGCTGAAAGCATTACTAGTATTATTTCACACCAGAGAGAAACTCTATAGCATATTATTTTTACATAATAATCTCAAACAGGTTTTTGTACTAAAAATAAATAATTTTAAAGGTGACCAAAATTCAGATTTTCTTAAAATTTCTTCATACATTTAGTTTGCACATTTTTATGAATGTGTCGATAAGGTAAGTGATGCAGTGTACAAATAGTGGTGTTATGTGAAGATGGAGGATTAAGTAGTGTAGATGGTGGGTTGTTTATGATAATTGCAGTATTCATGATTCCAAATGGATTGACTATAATTTCTTACCAGATCATTCTGCAGACTATTTTATTTATTCATATGGAGTTTCCTCACTTTTCTCCCCTGTCTCTATTGGGGCAAGTTTCGAGCCCTTCATGGGGATTAAATATTTATGACTGTAGATCCGTGTGTGTGTGTGTTTTCAAGAGGCTAGTTTGCCTGTTCTGGGGGATGAAAAACCAGAGTTTCAGGGCGAAAAAATCCGCTACCTCTGTACGAGAACTGGCTAACTCACATTTCATCGAAAGAGACCAAATAAAGGCTCCTCACGTTGTGGACAGGAATTTAACCCAGGTCTTTCCAACCAAAGGGATTTGTCTATACCGACTGAGCTACGGAGGCCCTACAGACTATTGGAAATGTTCATATTGGGATTTTTTTTTTTTTTTTTTTTGTATATTCATATTGGAAATAGTTATTCCTCCCCTCATAAACATCCAGTATATAATAATATAATTAATAACTAAAGAAATAATTAAAAACAAAATAACTGAAATTTTAATTTATTTATTAATAATGATTTTAATAATAGTGTTGCTGTACAAAGAGCATTGATCGCATCTGTTCATAAAAAAAGAAAAAGTAGCATTTGTATTTTATGCCAGATTTTTGAAGGTGAATTAGCTGGTCTCATATGGAATTTTCCTTCTGGAAACTCTAGTTCTTCATCATGCAGGACAACAAACGAACCAAAAGAATGTGTGCTGTTAACAGAGGCATGCATTGGCCTATAGCCTTGGTTGCCTTTGCTGTAATTCAAACTGTTAACAATAACAACAGGAAGCAGAGTTGATGTAGTCAACTCAGATTTGGGTCAAAGGTGATAATTATTGTATTATTTAAATTATTTTTCTTATTGTCCATGGTATCATTCATTGTTATTAAATGACAACAGATGATTGACAGTTTCCCTCAGTTGAATTTATTTTCTTCTTAACAGAGTTTAAGAAGAAAATAAATTCTCAACACAGTGTTGCTATACTGCAAGTTACAAAGCCATATATGTGTAAAGTCAGTCAGTCAAAGTTTAAAATGATTATGCTATGCAATAAATGTTATTGCCTATGCTCCTAGATTAGCATTAAATATATTTTTCATACATTTTTCCAATATCTACCCATAATTTTGTTATCTGCTACTGCACTTTCATTACAAACAATCAACATCTTTTATTCTCTTAATTCCCACAATTAAGAAAACAAATAATGAAATGATCACATTCATAAACAATAATAGCATTACATTATCATAGCCATCAAACCTAGAGCTTTTTTATTTATTTATTTTTTTTATTTTGCATTATACTGCAGACATAATTTTGTGGTACTTACTTTTGAGTTCAGAAAGGTCCAGTTGAAATGGCAAATTTTACAAGTGAAATAGTTTCCCAACTAGGCTACTTGTCAAGTTGTAGCAAGTATGATATACAGAAGCAGTCAAGTTTCTATCACAAAATGCATAATATACTACTTTTGTTCTTTTGGGCTTAAACAGAACAAAAAATTATATTCTTATTTTCATCCTAATTTTACTCAGGCATGAGCAAACAAAGGTTTTACACAGCATACCCCCCCCCCTTTTGGACCCAAACAAGGAGTTTATTTTACTGTGCATTATGGGATTATGCAATGAAATATACGAGACTGGATTTCTACCCAAAGACATTAATCACTCAATTTCCGTTCCAATTCCCGAAAAAACAAAAGCTACAAGATGTGAAGAGTTCAGGACAATCAGCCTCATCAGTCAAGTATCAAAAGTCCTCCTATACATTATACTTGAAAGAAATAAAAGAAAAATAAACATAGAAATAAATGATACACTAAGTGGCTTCAAGGAAAATGTAGGTACCAGAGAAGGTATTTTCAATGTCAGAACCATCATAGAAAGATATCTAGAAAAACAAAAAAAGATGTGTTCCTCTGCTTCATAGATTACAAAAAGGCATTCGACAATGTCCAACATGAACAATTAATTGAAATCCTTTCAAAAATAGGCATGGATGGAAAAGACATTAGGCTATTAACTAATCTTTACTGGGAACAGACTGCATCTTTGAGAATAAATAGAGAGACCTCAGAAGAATTCCCAGTTCAGAAAGGTGTGAGACAAGGCTGTGTCTTTTCTCCGATTCTCTTTAACCTATACACAGAAGAAATATTTAATAAAATTAGTAACCTCAAAGGAATCACTGTAGGGGGGCAGAAATATTAATAATCTAAGATATGCAGATGACACGGTTCTTCTAGATGAAAACAAATATGACCTCAAAACTCTTATAGATGAAACCCTCAAGTATAGCGAACAATATGGCCTCAGTTTCAACTTTAAAAAGACAAGAATCATGATAATTTCAAGAGAAAAGAAAATATCGAAAATATGCATCGGTATAAAAGGAAATAAATTAGAACAGGTGCAAAAATACACATACCTTGGACACTTGATCACAGAGAATGGCAGGACAGAAGATGAAATTAGAAAAAGGATTGAAATCGCAAGGTCAACTTTCAACAGTATGAAAAATCTACTAACATCTAGAGAATTAAATCTGAAAACAAGACTAAGAATCTCCAAATGCTACATAAGGTCTACGTTATTATATGGAGTAGAGACATGGATACTCTCCAATCTGAGTGTGAAAAAACTGGAGGCCTTTGAAATGTGGATGCTGTGAAGAATTATGAGAATATCATGGAAAGAAAAAAAGACAAACAAAGAGGTACTAGAGATGGCAGGCATCAACAGGAGCGTGATGAAAGAAATTAAAAAGAGAAAAGTCAGATATTTTGGACATATTCTGAAACATAACTGCCTACAAAGGACACTTTTCGAAGGAACTGTTGAGGGAAAGAGAAAGAGGGGAAGACAAAGACTGGAGTGGATGAAAAATATAGAAGACTGGACCTATCTCTCATATGAGGAATGCAGCAGAGAGGTGCAGAATAGGACATGGTGGAGACACATGGTAGTCAATCTCCTAGAGGGAGAAGACACCTGACAGGATTATGGGATACTGGATCAACTTTTGAAGTCAACTGCTTCTATATACAAGAAGCCTAGTCATGAAGATATTTCATATGCAAATATTTCTTTGCTCATGAGGTAAAATAAGGATGAAAATAAGAAGACAATTTTTAATCAAATATAATTTATTTTCTCTCTGACAGAAAAACTTGACAAATGGTTAGAGAAGATATTGATTTGTTGTTTATTATTTTAACGGTATAATAAAACACAGAAACTAAGTAAATAATTAATTTATTAACTTGATGCTGATATTTCGCTGGTATTATAACCAGCATCTTCAGAGCACAAAAACACTGTTTGTCACAATACACGAGACTAAAACAACATGGTGTACTTAAACAAAATTGTAGCAGCAACACAAAGACTAGAGTCCTGATTTTGGCGCCCTCTATCTGAAAAAAAAAAAAGCTATCATATATTACTAGAGTCCTAGAAAAGTGCTAGTTTTTTCTTAATATGACTGTCTCCCAGATCTTCGGCAAGTTAATACAGCCATATTTGTTGAGATTTGGGGTGTGTTTTAGGGCTTCTGTCGCCTCTAAGAACAATCTCTCTGATTTATATGGGTTTCTGTGTAGTACTTTTGTGTTTTTCCAGTTGATCCTGTGTGCAGGGGTATCCAGAGCATGGTCTGCTAGGCCCGACTTCCCATAATGATATTTCCGGACGTATCGTTTATGTTCGCTGATGCGGATATTCACAGTTCTTCCTGTTTGACCGTAGTAGGCTTGATTGCATGAGCAGGGTACTTGGTAGACTCCTAGATGTGATAAAGGAGGAATGCTGTCCTTGGGTGAGCGTATGAGGGTGGCTAATTTGCTACATGGTCTGAATGTAGTGCGTAGTTTATGTTTATTGAGAATTCTTGAGATTTTTTCGGATGTGCCTTTAATGTAAGGGATGGTGACTGTTTTGTTGTAGTTCTCTGTGGTGGATGGTGGGAGGGGTTTCTTAGGAGTGTTTAGTATTTTGTTTATTTTATGTGGATTGTAGCCGTTGGCCAAGAAGGTGTGGCGTAAGTGAGTCAGTTCAGCAGTAAGAGCCTTGTCATTGGAACAGATTGCTCTCACTCTATGGATTAGCGTTTTTAATATGCCGTATTGTTGAGAAGGATGATGGTGTGATTGTTTGTGTAAGTATCTGCCTGTATGTGTGGGTTTTCTGAAAACTGAAAATGATAAGGAACCATCTGGGAGACGTGTGATGAGTGTATCCAGGAAGGGCAGACAGTTGTTGGCTTCCAGTTCCATAGTAAAGTGGATTTTTGGATGTTGGCTATTTAAATGTGCTAAGAATGTTTTCAATGTCTCAGGGTCATGTGGCCAAATAGCAAGCACATCATCAACATAGCGTAGCCAAAGTGTTGGTTTGAGAGGGGCTGTATTGATTGCTTGTTTTTCCAGGTGTTCTATGTAAAAGTTGGCTAGGGGGGGGAAGGGGGGAGCCCATGGCTGTCCCATCAATTTGTTTGTATATTTTCCCTTTCCATGTGAAATATCCTGCATGTATTGTGAATTTGAATAGTTCAAATATATCAGGGGGGAAGTGTGACTTCAGTAGATTGAGGGTTTCTATTAGTGGTACATTTGTGAATAGTGAGGTGATGTCAAAGCTTACTATTAAGTCTGAGCTTTTTAGGATAAGGTGTTGTAAGATGCTTTTTAGGTGTGCTGAATTTTTGACAAAGGAGGGAGAATTGTTTACAATAAGTACACCATGTTGTTTTAGTCTCACGTATTGTGACAAACAGTGTTTTTGTGCTCTGAAGATGCTGGTTATAATACCAGCGAAATATCAGCATCAAGTTAATAAATTAATTATTTACTTAGTTTCTGTGTTCTATTATACCGTTAAAATAATAAACAACATGTTCGACGAACACATAAGTCTATCCACACGTTTAAAGATATTGATTTGTTTCATAAATTTTTAAATATCAAAATCATTGTTATTAGAGAACACAGAATGCTAACTATTCCTCTATAGTGCAATTAGAAGAATGACAGGACAATGCTCCTTTGACTCAAAAAGACTGGAGTTCGATCCTTTGTAATGAGAGGAGTCTTATATGTTTTTTTTTTTTTTTTAAATTTCTAATCAAAAGTGAGCTAGCCAATTCTACTACATACAAAGGGTAGTAGGATGTTTGCTGGAAACTTGGGTTTTTTCCAAGTGAGAAATGATAATTGAGATGATTCAACAAAAATCTGCAAAGGAGAATGCTATCTTTTGGATAAAAAAAAAATGGATCATCTTAGTTTCTGATATTAGACTGACCTTGCAGTAAACTACAACCCTATGAATCATATAAAAAAGGAGAGTTATTTAAAAGTTTTCATCATGAAAGGGTTCTAAAATGAAAGACTAATTAATTCTAACCTCCAAGAAATTTTAGTCTAGAAAATGAACAGAAATAATATGTCAAAATAATAGAACAAATTTTGTTCTAGAAGTGAAGATTTATTAAATCATCTTTGACATATCTGCCTTTTAATGAATGTACTTCTTCCCCTTTTCTCTTGTTCTTCCCAAAATATTCTGTATCTTATTGCTTCTATTTCTGCCTGTGTCATTAGTTCATCAACTTTTACATAATTCTTGAGCAAACTTGTGTGGTCTATGCCACAACTCCTATACTTCCTACATTACAGCCTATTGAAAACCCATTCATGTTTGTCTCTTTACATTATCAAAAATTATGGAGACCACTCAGGGTTGGCTCTACCGATGGTGCAAGACGTGCATTTGCACAGGGCGGCAAGTTTTTTTTTTTTTTGGGGGGGGGGGGGTGGCAAAGTTGGCACAAACTATATGAATAATAAGGGAGAAGGGAGGGGCGGCAAAATATGCTACTGCACGGGGCGACTATACGAAAAATAAAGAAGGGGTGGCAAAATTCCTAGGGGCGGCCCTGAGACAACTACCATGTTAGAGCTTTAGTTTAATATAAACCAAAATGAACGCTCGAAGTTTTGACCTTCATATGAAGGTCATCATCTGAAGCATACACATATTTAAATACACATACATGGGGGTGCGTTGGCAATATGTGTAATGTGTGCAACGCACACAGGCGCCAGAGATTTCAGGCGAGGAGGAAATACTTTAAAAAAAATATTATTCATTAATTCTATCAAAATAAATTACATTTTTGTTTAAATTTGAATTATATTTTATACATTGATCTTAAACAGATTATTTATAATCACTTATTTGTTATTATTCCTTAAGATCTTATTTATTATTATTATTATTCATGACACCTCCAAGGAGTCCAAAGACTCATCGCGGGAGGACACCTACAACTGTCTCAACCACTACACCGAACCTCTACTACGAATCATCTCCATCAATGCCATTTACTGCTCACCTCCACCACTACCACAACTAATATTTTTTGTCTGTAAATTGCGTGTGTTCTGAAGGGCCGATTTGTCTGTATGCGAGATGAAAAACCCCCGTTTCCGGGAGAAAAAACCCTGCTACCTCTGTATGAGATCGGCTAACTCACCTTCGATTGAAATTGTCCAGATAAAGATTCCTCCCGTCGTGATCAGAATCGAACTTAGGCCTATTCCAATCAAAGGGCACGCTACGGAGGCATTTTATTCTGATCCTAGTTCTAAGAAGTAGTTTAGCATTAACAAGTAAAAACTTGAACTTGCGTGAGTTTACTGTTTACAGGATGACGTGGGTTTGAATTTGTTTAATCTTTCATACTCGCATTTGCTCTAAATATATATAAGAAAATCTGAAGTTTTTAACTTTATTCTATATTCTGCTGTTATTAGCATAATATAGGCAACATCTTGCAATGTACCTGAATCGTCATGAGAAAAATTTAAATCATTTGAACAATTACAAAAAATGGACAGAATTAATTACATCCTTAAAAATAAAATCCTTTTATATCGGAATGCACGCACCATGTAGCTAATGATCCTGACTTTAAAATTATGCTCTCCTATTTAGGAGATAAAATTCAAAATCAAATACTCACTTTATTGGCAGCAAATATTAAAAATAACGTTTTTATAAAGTGTTTTTTTATTGTGGGGAGGGGTCTAGGGGTGGCAAATAAGTTTTGCACACAGGTGGCGGACACTACTGGCGTGTCCCTGTATATATACAAAGAAACAAGCTGCACTACAAATTCTACATGGTTTGCTAAAGCTACTGACCAACCGTTACAACAGTTATTGGCCTGACCTCTGGTGAGGGAAAAAAAACCTTTATTACATCAAAGCTAGAGTCCTATTATTATCTATTAGGTTATAAAATTAAATTGGGCTGGAGAGCAACATGTTTATATATATATATATATATCATCAGCCATTATCGATCCACTGCTGGATGGAAGGCCTTTCCATAATTACTCCAACACTCTGTCCATGGCTCTCCTTTTCCATGTCACTCCTGCAAATCTGATGATATCATCAATCCACCATGATTTAAATTGGCGTCGTGATTGTTTTTCCTCTCATGGAATCCAGTCCAGTACTTCTTTTGTCCATCGCTGATCTTGTCTTCGAGCAATATGCTCAGCTGATTGCCACTTCAGATGTTTCACTCTTCCTGTGATGTCAGAGACTTTGGTTTGATTTCTTATCCATGTATTCCTTTTGTGATCGAATCTTGTGATACCAAGCATACTTCTTTCCATACTAAATTGTGTTTTTCTTAATTTTTGAATTTCCTTTGCATTCAGTGTCCATGTTTCACAGTCAGTATAGGAAGAATACACTGGTTAAAATCCTTTATCTTCAGGCATAATGGTAGTTGGCTTTTGAATATTGAATGTAATTTCCCAAATGCTTTCCACTCAAGCATCGCACACCTTTTAATTTCATCCATGATATTTTGTTCCATTAATATCTGTTGTCCTAAGTATATGTAATGATCTACTCAATTAATTTCCTCATTATTGATTTTTATTATTTCTGGTTGGACATAACTATTGAACATAACTTGGGTCTTCTTTAGGTTTATCTTTAGGCCTGCTGTTCTGCTAGCAATTTGAAGCTCATGGATATGAGTAATTCATGTGCAGTGGAGGTAAAGATAACTATCATCTGCAAAGCTTAAATGGCTTAAATATCTTCCATTTATCTTGAGACCTTTCCCTTCCCAATCAAGAAGTTTGAATATTTTTTCTAGGCATGCTGTGAATAATTTTGGAGATATTGTGTCACCCTGTCTTATACCTTTCTGTATTCCCACAGTAGGGATGTTTCCATCGAAATGAATTGTTGTTGTGGCATTGGTGTATGCTGATTTGATGGTTCTGATGTAGGGCTCTTCCACTTGTTGGTTTCGTAATGCTTTAAGTATTGCACAAGTTTTAAGTGAATCAAAGGCTTTCTCATTCTTAGCTAATAGACTTTGTGTGCCTCTGGACCTAGCACAAAAGAACAGGCAAGCTTTCAAAGGGGGCTTTAGTACAATGGACCATATTCAAGTTGCACGGCAAATTATTGAACGGTGTAATGAATATCAGTTACCACTATGTCTTGGTTTTATTGACTCTGAGAAAGCCTTTGATATATATATATATATATATATATATATATATATATATATACACACACACACCTATGTCCAAAAAGAAACCGAACTTTTGATAGAAGATAAAACACAGGCCAATTATAATTATTCAAATCATGTACATGTATTTCAATCAATATACTCTCCCTCAGCTTCGATACAGCGTTTGGCACGGTTTAATTAATTTGTTAAATGAGTTTTTTATATCGGTTTTTGGGATACTGTTCAGGGTTGTGGTTACTGCCGCTTGAACGTTTTCAATTGTGTCGTATCGCTTTCCTTTCATTCATAAATGAAGTCGGGGGAAGAGAAAGAAGTCACAGGCTGCTAAATCAGGTGAATACGGCGAGTGATCCAACACACAAACTTGGTTATTGCTCAAAAACTGTCTCACAATGTTCGAACGATGAGATGGTGCATTACCGTGCAAAAATGACCAGCTGCCTTCATGATATTCATTCCGTACATGACGAATTCTCGCTATCAATCGCTTCAAAACTTCGAGATAAAACTCACCATTGACCATTTGGCCAGGCAGAACGAATTCTTTGTGGATTTGGAATCGTAGAAACAAATCAGCATTGTCTTTACTTCTGACTTCTCCAAGCGACTTTTTTTAGGATGCGCCTCTTCTGGTGGTCTTCAGAAGACCACCAATAATGATCGTTTCAAGGAAGTTTGAGTCCTTACGAGCGGTTTTAACGAGGTCCTTGCAGTGTTCAATTTGATACATTTTTTGGTCGTCGGTCAACTTGTGGGGAACAAATCGCCAATTCAATTTACGAAGGCCCAAACTCTCGGTCAAAATGTTGTGCACAGTTGATTTTGAAATCCCAATTCATCTTCAATCAATCTCACGGATGATTTCCGGTTTTCTTTGATGAAATCACTCACTTTTTGGATGTTAACTTCGTTCAGTCCAATTTCTGGAGGGCCCGGCTTTTCGTCGTCCTCAAGCGTCTCATGACCACTTTGAAATCGCTTAAACCACTCGTAAACTGGAGTACAGGATAAGCATTCATCACCGTATGCTTTTTGAATTATTTGATGCGTTTCAGTAAAACTTTTACCAAGCTTAACACAAAAATCAATCGTAGCTCTCTGTTCGAAACTCATTTTCCGACCGTTCGTCAAAACATACTGTCACTCTTGGCACTATAACTCGGCTTCAAATGAAACGAATGTCATAAACAGTTGACACAATACTAATGAAGGTTGCCGCTTTCGACAACAAAAAGATACAACAGGTGGCATCACTAGTTTATTCTATTTTCGAAAAGGTTCGGTTTCTTTTTGGACAGAGGATGTATATATACAGGGCGATTCAAAATTCCACGTACAAACTTTGAGGGGAGGTAGAAAACATCAAAATCAACCATATTCACATAGGAAAGCATGACCGGAAAGGTACCAACAGGGACACACAAAGATACAGAAATAATACAAGGCAGTAAGTAGTGTAAAAAAAAAAAAAAAAAGCTTTATTAGGTGTAACTGAACAGTTCAGTAGTAGTTGATACATAATATTATAAACGAGGTGCATGTCTGCCATCTCAGCATTCGTAAAACGCCGCATGTTCTTCATACAATGTCGAAAGCTTGAACGAGGAAGCCCCAATTGCTTACCTGGAGCGCTGCCATACAGCGCCACCTGTCACTTTCGGGTGGTGTTTCTGGTCATGCTTTCCTATGTGAATATGGTTGATTTGATGTTCTCTACCTCCCCTCAAAGTTTGTACATGGAATTTTGAAACACTCTGTATATATATAAACATGTTGCTCTCCAGCCCAATTTAATTTTGTAACCTAATAGATAATAATAGGACTCTAGCTTTGATGTAGTAAAGGTTTTTTTTTCCTGAGGTCAGGCCAATAATTGTTGTAATGGTTGGTCAGCAACTTTAGAAAACCATGTAGGAGGATAACTCCATCTACAACTACTAGAATTCAAATAAATATATTTCGGTAGTTACTAATTCATGAAACACAGGGATGAGGAGTTACTTAGAATGACTTCTCAAAATTGGGGAAGTTTAAGACAGTCATTTTTGTTGAAGTTCAGTCTGTGAATGTGGCTTCACAATTTTATATAATTGTTGAAGTAAAAAATAACATCTGTCGTGTAAGACTTTAGTTTTATTGCAGTGAATTTTTAGATAAGGTGTGGCCGGCCAAAACATACTTATCGGATTCATGAAGTAGAATATAATTGATGTTCTTCTAGATGAATCTGAGCTGAGTGACCCATTTGCTCATAACAAATATGTCAAGGCTGTCACTAACTCCCTGAAGCATTCCTTCAAGACATGCAATGATATGTTGTGAAGACCTACTGCCTTAATATCAAGCTTACTTAATTCCTCATATACCTCCTGATCACTCAGTGTCAAGTCTTCCTCCACAATTACCTCTCATGAGGATGAAATGCCCTGATACTTGTAATTTCTTCATTTCTTTGCCATGATAATTTCTCTCATAATCTGAATTACCCTTTCTCACCACATTTGTCACTTTTCCATCTTGTGCTTGATGCTACTGCTCATTTTTTCCCCTATCTTGATTGAATACCTCAACTATACGTTCTCTGTAGCTTTTACCAATCTATCATTTTCATCTGCTCCGATAATTATTTGTTCTTCTACTTGCTACATATTGAAAGCATCTATGATTTTCCTTAGCTTCAGTAGCTAATTTTTGCTTGAACTGCACCTTTTGCTCTCCTTACCAAGCGTCACCTTCCCGGCCTGTTCTTTGTAATTCTCTTGTAACTAATTATTACCTTTCATCTTCTGTTCTCAACCCCCCCCCCCCCATAAAACTTTTCACAGATCTCTTGCTTAATCTCTTTATTCATCCATTGTCTGTTAAATAGCTCCTTTCCTCACAGGTCTCATATAACTGGCTACAATCCAGGTGATCACCTCGTGGTCACTCTCATCAACTGAAGGAAAATTAAACACTCCATTTTAGTCACATTCTCTGATGATATGATATAATCTAAGATTCTTATTCTTCTTGTGCTCTCTACTACATATTGCATTAGATAGTCCTCCCTCAATTTTTTTGACATTCCTAGTTAACCTTCTCTCATAATCTGAATTGCCCGTTTTCCCCACACTTGTCACTTTTCCATCTTGTGCTTGGTGCTGCTGCTCATTTCTTTCCTCTCTTCAATGTTATCTACAACATTTTTTATTTTTATGCACCTTGAACTTGACTTTACCTTATGTTTACCTTCCATCTGATTTATCCTCTAGGAATACAGTTTAATATCACTTCCATCAGACATCCATTATTATTATTATTATTATTCAGGCCTCTATGGAGTCAAAAGACTCATTGTGGGAGGTCCTTCCTAAGAAACAAAAAGTCTATCAAAACTCATCGAGGGGAGGTCCCCCCCCCTAAGAAACACAAAGTCTATCATACCACTCCTTAAACTCATTGATGTTCTCGCTCTCACCACTCCATCAGGCAATGCATTCCATGGTTCAACCACCCTCCATGCAAAGAAACAACTCTGCACCCTCTTGCTCACAGTTTCCTTTTGTAACTTCCAGGGATGGCCTCTTGTCATCACTCCTTCCTACTGTTCAACCAAGCGAAAGAACTCCCCAGTGTCAACCCTGTAACCACCTCTCAACAGTTTAAAAGTCTCAATCATATCACCTCTCCTCCTCCTATCCACCAAACTCTGCAGTCCACATTCTCTCAGCCGATTCTCATAACTATCATTGTACAGTTTTCTGAAACCATCTTTGTTATCTGCCTTTGTACCCCTTCCACAGTTAATTTATCCCCTTCAAATCCTGGGGATCAAATCTAATAACAATAGTCCAAGTGTGGTCTGATCAGGGTCTTATACAAGGGAATGATAACTGTTTTATCTCTGCAGGTCAGTGTCCTTCTCATTATTGTAGCAATCCTCTGTGTTACCTTCACCACCTTTGTAATATGTCCCCTAAATATCAGTTTTCTATCAATCA
Source organism: Typopeltis vanoorti (assembly GCF_054136105.1). Lineage (NCBI taxonomy): Eukaryota > Metazoa > Arthropoda > Arachnida > Uropygi > Thelyphonidae > Typopeltis > Typopeltis vanoorti. Next base: position 66,216,325 of record NC_143555.1, on the reverse strand, counting down.
TCAACCCCAGATCTCTTGTCTCCTCTACTTCCTCCAGTATAACTCCTCTCATAGAGTATGCAGCATCCCATCAATGTTTCCCAAACCTCAAGACCTTACATTTTGCTGCATTAAACTGATACCACCATTCATTTGCCCATCTATCTAGCTTATTCAAATACTCTTGCAGGGCTGCCACATCTGCACTGTTACTAATAATCCTTCGCAGCTTTGCATCATCTGCAAACAACTGAATATCCCCTTGCAATCCACTGACAATGTCATTGATATAAAGGTTAAACAATATAGGTTCCCAGTACTGAGCCCTGTGCAACCCCACTTGAACCCTCTGCTTCTTTGAAACTACCCCACCATACACAACTCTCTGATACCTATCAGACAGCCAATCCTGAATCCATTTGACCAATCTGACATCCAGACCCATGTGCTGCAACTTAAATATCAGCTTATCATGTGGGCACTCTGTCAAATGCCTTCGTAAGTCTAAGAAAATTGCAGTATATGCCTTTCCCTCATCTAATGCTCTTGTAATTTTATCATAAAAGGGTAGCATATTGCTAAAACAAGAATGCCCCTTCACAAATCCATGTTGACTCTCAAAGATAACATTACCCTCATCTGCCCAACGCTGTATAAGGTCCTTTACTACTTTCTCCAAGATCTTATTAACTACTGATGACACACAAACTGGCCTATAATTAGACACTTCCAGTCTGCTACCACCCTTATGCAATAGCACTATCTTACCTTCCTTCCATTCCATCAGCACCTTTCCTGCAGCCAGACTTTCATTGAAAAGCCAGGTCAAAGGAGCCTCTTTTTCACATACAATTCCTGTTTAATATTGTTTGTCATCCACTTTACTCCAAATTGTGTCCTCTTGTTCACTTGTGGTATACAACTTACCCTGCTAACAAATATTCTTTCATAATTTTCCATGCACTAATGATATCCTGGCCTTCTAATTCCTCCCTCCATGAAACTTCCCCAAGTTGATATCTTAGACCATTATAATCACCTGCCTTATAATTCCACATACGTTCCCGTCTCTTTGATACTCCTGCATGTCTATTCATTTTCCAAGTCAAAACAATATGGTCACTCTCTCCAACTGGTGGGAGAGATGTCATCTCAGTTATTATCAACTCTTCTGATGCTATAACCAAATCCAAAATGCTTGAACCTCTTGTTCCCTCTATTACATGTTGCCTAAGACATTTGTCCCTCAAGAATTCTAGAAATTCCATTCCCTTATTGCTACATGCATCTTCCTCTCCCCAATTTATACTACTGTAGTTAAAATCTTCCATAACAATCATTCTTCTTGCACTTGCCAAACTGAACTGTCTAAACATTTTCCAGTCCCCACACTCTGTTCTCCTGGGTCTGTAGCAACACCTCACTAAATATCCTGTCTTTCCCACCTCTACCTCACATCATATGCTTTCAAAATCTGTTTGCCTGATTCTATTTTAGAACCAATTCACTTGATTCACTTATTTTATCTTTAAATTCCTTTTACTATTACAAATTTCAATACTTAATATTACAAGCTTTGTTAGTGAATTCAAATCCTGTCGACTGCGCCATTTTGTTGGATCCTACTTCGTCTCAATCTATACTTTGGATCCGACATTTAGTTATTACGATGTTCTTAACCTAAAAAATAGTTGCCAGTTGATTTCTAATACAAATATAGAGAAAATTTATATTTATAGACTGCACCACTCTATATCTGAATTAGTTCAAGAATTGAAGATAAATCAACCCTCAACTATTTCTCCTTAATATATATACTGGCCGAGTATATTTAACTAACTTAATTCACCCGCTTTGGTTCGAATATTTTATGAATGGTGCAGTAAAAGAGATTCAGGCAAAATACAACTTTTGATTAACAAAAACAAATAATTTTATAATCACAAATTATACACTTAAGATCAAAATACTAAACAAGTTATTATAAACACTTCAGCCTTTCTGATAATAAAGTCATGCACACTCAGACAATGGTAATTCTGTTATCTGTAATACAGTCTTCTCACAGTTCCTTTTAGCTATTTAATAAAGTTCCTTGATGATCATTCACATAAATATCTCATAGTTCTTTAAGTTTTAAATACAATAAAAATTGCAGTAATACCTCTTCACAAGCAAACACTTATAAATTTACACTTTTGCTATTTTCCGCAATAGTTACTGTTAGTATAAGGAAATTCTAGGATGAAACTCTCGCACTTCTCTGTATAGGAATATTAACGGTTGGAATAATCTTACCTATAATCTTTTTTCTTCACCTACTTATACGTAAACACTTTTTATAACTGTGAACACTTAAACAGTATACGGCACTCATTAAAAAAATTCTTCTAAGCAATAACTGAATTAATCATCATTCACAATACACATAAACAAACGTTGTTGCATAAAGTACTACTGATCACTCATGAAATAAGGCAACACACAATAATTCTTAACTTGAGGTTTTATATGCCCAGTTGTTCATTCCTCCTGCATTCAAATAATTCTTTAGGCACTATAATTCTAAACACAGCTAATGGTAAACTTCAACTTTACAGCCTCTACTACTCTAGTAACTCCGTGCTTTATTTCAAGATACTGTGTGTCCTTGACAGGTCGGCCCCGAAATTAAATCTCAACTCAAGTATTGCTAGTCTATTTAGTAGTCACTCAGCTGTCTTCCGTAGCTATAATTGTTATTCTACAACTTATTAGCTAACCGCCTCTCGACTAGTAGACTTTATTTAGTTGCTTGAGTGACTTGCCGACTCGCTATTATCGCACTGTGATTCCCAAATGCTGAATGCTCCGATTCCAACCTAATGCCAATCCTCTCCTTTCTTTCTCTCTCCTAATCTATCTAATCTCCTTAATTAATTCATAATTTCAGCGTTCATCGCTTATATATCTGTTCTTCCTGCCTAAATTGTTCTCGTGATTTCTTTCTAAAACTCTTTTCGTTAAACCTTCTCCTCACATGGTGTTCCAAAATGTGCTCGCCATGACATACGTCTCCATGACAACCAAACAAAATATAATAAAATTGAGGTATTGCATAACGCTAAACTTCTACAAATAGGAATAAATAAAGAATATTTACATTTCAATTAATGCGCAGTTAAATTATCAAATACAAGTTCTTATAATATTAACATAATAATAATTAAAATAGCTTAATAATATTTAATACAGTCTTTTCATTATTAATACATATATCTTTGATTAAATAATTAAATATTAGACAAAATTAAGGTAGTTATATGAATATTAAATTGTAAAATAAGTTGTTTACATTAAATAATATTTACAAGTCTAGCCTTTGTGATGGAAGATCATGTTGGATTCTGAACCAAATAATAATTACTCTAATCTCTACATAATCAGAATCCAATACAACTACCGTGTTATAGTAAAACTTCAGTTTAATAATCACTTGATGTTTCGACCTTCATATCAAGGTCATCATCTGGAGTATACACACACACACACACACACATATATATATATATATATATATATATACAGGGTGTTCGGGATAAATTTGACAGTTTCGTAAGGAAAAAGAAAATCTTCTTTGTATCTATTAAATTTAATGAATTGACAAAAAAACATTACAGGCAGAGTTAATTACAATACTATCAACAAGATTTACTCAAAATAACCACCATTAGCATCGATCACAGCTTCAATTCTGCTTCGGAACCTCGAACAAGCTGATGCTACAGTCTCCCTGGGAAGGGCCGCAAAAACTGTTTTAATTTTATCCATTAACTGGGCTTTTGTGTTACTGGAAGCGCGATTGGTGTCTTTTTCAACTGCGCCCCATACAAAATAATCCATGGGGTTAAGGTCTGGGGAGTTTGGAGGCCAAACATTTGGACTGGTGAAGTCGTAGAAAATTTCAGACAACCATTTTTGACTTTTCCCAGAGGTGTGGCAAGGGGCCGAATCCTGCTGCCATACATACGGCCTACCATTGGCTACCCTTGTTATCCAGGGCTTGACTACAGTTAGCAACTCCACGAACAAAGCCCGAATTCCAATGCCAGGGTTCTTCAACACCTGTTCCTGCAGATTTGCGAGGAATTCTGCTGTACGAACGCAATCAGATCGTCTGCTAGGGATCTTTCTTCTTGCTACATCCTCATAGTCACCATTGCAAGTCTCTAGTTCATGCCTGATTGTTTTTACTGTATTCAGGGAACATTGGGCAGCAGTCGTAATATCCTTATTTTGATGGCGGGCACGAATCATCATGATACAAGTTATTCTCTTCCATGATTCAGGTGGGTTCCAGCTATCCATCCTTTCTGACATCTTGTATATGAATGAAGAAGGGTCCAAACTTTTAAATGAAGAGAAGTGTGATTTAATACATGTAACTTACGGAAAAATATAATTAATTATAAATATGTCAAATTTATCCCGAACACCCTGTATATATATATTCATTTTTTAAATTACTGACTTAAACCCGAGAATTATAACACAATGACATTTATTTGAAAAAAACGCAACATGTTTCGTCAAAAATGACTTCTTCAGGCGATAAGAACATAGAAAAGATAATAAAAGACACTTAAATTAATATTGACACACTCCAAAGCTATACAATTACAAAGTCATAATATTCGACTGTAAATTACAGTTATAAGCTTGAACTACAGTCCGAGTTAATGTTCTATTGTTGTGCACCTGTGCGTGTGTGGAATCACGCGATCTCCAGTATCTAATAATAGAGTTGAAAGAGTCAGCCAAATTATAGCTAAGATTATTATTCAAATGCAAAGGGTCTAAGGTGATTTCCCTTGACTCGACAATGCGGCGCTCTATTTCATCATGGCAGACGTGTAGGTTTGAAGTCAATGTCCAATTTATTTCATGTTGGTGGCCTTCGTTGTTCGTGTTTATTGAAAGCAGGACATGGCCCGACAGAGCAGTTGCTCTGGTTCTCTTATAAGCAATGTCTCTCTGATGCTCTTCGAGACGTAGTAAGATAGATTTTTCTGTCTGCCCATAGTAAGGCTTTCCGCATTCACAAGTGACCTTGTATACACCTGGGAATTGTAGAAGGTTGTGAGGTTGTTTATAGTTCTTGAAGCGTGATATTATTTTTGGCAGAGTCGAGAAGCACGTTTTTATGTTAAACTTCATTAGAATTCTGCTCAGCTTTTTGGATAGTGTGCTGATATATGGCAAGACGATATGACCTTTGGAGTCGTCCTGTGTCTCTACGTTGTTACGTTGACGTCGGGATAATTGGTTGTTAATACTCTTTAGAGAGTAGCCATTGTTTTTAAAGGTCCATTTAAGATGTTGTTATATTCCTCATATGGGAGCATGGTACTGAGAATCTTCACAAGTTTCTCGACCACTTAAACAACTGCCATCAAGATATAAAATTGACTATGGAGATTGAAGAAAATAGTTCCATCTGCTTCCTAGATGTTAAGCTCACCAAGATGCCTGAATCAATTAAAGTCTCTATTTTTAGAAAGCCAACACACACAGACAGATATTTGCATGCATCCTCCCATCACCATCCAGCGCAAAAGTTGGGTATTATATCAACTCTAGCGAATCGTGCAAGATCTGTACTGTCAGATGAAGAAGAACTGAAAAAGGAACTACAACATCTTAAATGGACCTTTAAAAACAATGGCTACTCTCTAAAGAGTATTAACAACCAATTATCCCGACGTCAACGTAACAACGTAGAGACACAGGACGACTCCAAAGGTCATATCGTCTTGCCATATATCAGCACACTATCCAAAAAGCTGAGCAGAATTCTAATGAAGTTTAACATAAAAACGTGCTTCTCGACTCTGCCAAAAATAATATCACGCTTCAAGAACTATAAACAACCTCACAACCTTCTACAATTCCCAGGTGTATACAAGGTCACTTGTGAATGCGGAAAGCCTTACTATGGGCAGACAGAAAAATCTATCTTACTACGTCTCGAAGAGCATCAGAGAGACATTGCTTATAAGAGAACCAGAGCAACTGCTCTGTCGGGCCATGTCCTGCTTTCAATAAACACGAACAACGAAGGCCACCAACATGAAATAAATTGGACATTGACTTCAAACCTACACGTCTGCCATGATGAAATAGAGCGCCGCATTGTCGAGTCAAGGGAAATCACCTTAGACCCTTTGCATTTGAATAATAATCTTAGCTATAATTTGGCTGACTCTTTCAACTCTATTATTAGATACTGGAGATCGCGTGATTCCACACACGCACAGGTGCACAACAATAGAACATTAACTCGGACTGTAGTTCAAGCTCATAACTGTAATTTACAGTCGAATATTATGACTTTGTAATTGTATAGCTTTGGAGTGTGTCAATATTAATTTAAGTGTCTTTTATTATCTTTTCTATGTTCTTATCGCCTGAAGAAGTCATTTTTGACGAAACATGTTGCGTTTTTTTCAAATAAATGTCATTGTGTTATAATTCTCGGGTTTAAGTCAGTAATTTAAAAAATGAATATATATATATATATATATATATATATATATATATGTGTGTGTGTGTGTGTGTGTGTGTGTGTATACTCCAGATGATGACCTTGATATGAAGGTCGAAACATCAAGTGATTATTAAACTGAAGTTTTACTATAACACGGTAGTTGTATTGGATTCTGATTATGTAGAGATTAGAGTAATTATTATTTGGTTCAGAATCCAACATGATCTTCCATCACAAAGGCTAGACTTGTAAATATTATTTAATGTAAACAACTTATTTTACAATTTAATATTCATATAACTACCTTAATTTTGTCTAATATTTAATTATTTAATCAAAGATATATGTATTAATAATGAAAAGACTGTATTAAATATTATTAAGCTATTTTAATTATTATTATGTTAATATTATAAGAACTTGTATTTGATAATTTAACTGCGCATTAATTGAAATGTAAATATTCTTTATTTATTCCTATTTGTAGAAGTTTAGCGTTATGCAATACCTCAATTTTATTATATTTTGTTTGGTTGTCATGGAGACGTATGTCATGGCGAGCACATTTTGGAACACCATGTGAGGAGAAGGTTTAACGAAAAGAGTTTTAGAAAGAAATCACGAGAACAATTTAGGCAGGAAGAACAGATATATAAGCGATGAACGCTGGAATTATGAATTAATTAAGGAGATTAGATAGATTAGGAGAGAGAGAGAAAGGAGAGGATTGGCATTAGGTTGGAATCGGAGCATTCGGCATTTGGGAATCACAGTGCGATAATAGCGAGTCGGCAAGTCACTCAAGCAACTAAATAAAGTCTACTAGTCGAGAGGCGGTTAGCTAATAAGTTGTAGAATAACAATTATAGCTACGGAAGACAGCTGAGTGACTACTAAATAGACTAGCAATACTTGAGTTGAGATTTAATTTCGGGGCCGACCTGTCAAGGACACACAGTATCTTGAAATAAAGCACGGAGTTACTAGAGTAGTAGAGGCTGTAAAGTTGAAGTTTACCATTAGCTGTGTTTAGAATTATAGTGCCTAAAGAATTATTTGAATGCAGGAGGAATGAACAACTGGGCATATAAAACCTCAAGTTAAGAATTATTGTGTGTTGCCTTATTTCATGAGTGATCAGTAGTACTTTATGCAACAACGTTTGTTTATGTGTATTGTGAATGATGATTAATTCAGTTATTGCTTAGAAGAATTTTTTTAATGAGTGCCGTATACTGTTTAAGTGTTCACAGTTATAAAAAGTGTTTACGTATAAGTAGGTGAAGAAAAAAGATTATAGGTAAGATTATTCCAATTATTCCGAAATGTGCTTGTAGTGAACAATGTACAAATGTTCATGTTTCCAGCTTGGCAATTCTCTTGTATTCCTGATAATTCACATACCTCTAGAACAGCGTTTCCAAAAATTTCTGAAATTATTTAACCTGGTTATTTAGACTTTTTATTTTTTAAGCTAAATTAAGTTTAGCACTTAATTTAGCTTTATATATTCTATTATATATAATACCATGTGGGGACAGGAAGATTTTTATTTTCATTTGGAATATATTCTTCAATATTTTTTTCAGTCATATCAATAAGACTACAACATATGAAGATCCAAGAAAAGATGTGGATGATGAACCACCTCAACCAAGAGAGATAGAATTAATAAGAGATTCTCAGATGGGCTTTGGGTTTGTAGCAGGTAGTGAGAAACCTGTTATTGTAAGGTTTGTTACTGAAGGTAAGCCAGTTTGCTTCATTTTATACATATATATGAGGATAGTCTGAAATGTTATCGGCCTAACAATGAAAATACGAATTTATAATTTCAAAATTATTTTTATTTTTCAACATAATCTCACTAAAGACTAATACATTTATTCCAGCAATGCTCCAGTGCCATTATCCTGTCCCTGTAGTGGTTCTCAGTAAGATCTGCAAAATACCCTTCCACAGCTGCAATTACCTCTTGATTCAAAAATGAGGAATAGTTTTAATTTTGGGAAGAGACAGAAGTCAGAGAGAGAGAGAGAGAGAGAGAGAGAGCCAGATCTGAGGAATAGGGTGGATGTTCCAACAATTCATAGTGCATATCCCTTAATTTTCCCATTGCCAAAACACCTTTGAGGGCAAGTGCATTATCCTGATGAAAGATGATTTTTTTCTTCTGCAAACTGGGTCTTTTCTCTCAAATTTTTTCATCTAGTCTGGTTAAAAGATCGGAATAATATTTCCCGGTTATTGTTTTACCCTTTTCAAGATAATTAATAAACAAAATGCCTTTAGTATACCAAAACACCGATGCCATGACCTTGTCTTCTTTGGCTCTGAACAACCAGCTTCTGTCCACTGTTTTTGACTGCTGTTTGGATTCTGGTGTGTACTCGTGAATCCAAGTCTCATCCATAGTAATAAATCAATGCACAAAGTCAGTTTTATTCTTGTTAAAACACTCCAAGCACTGTTCAGAGATTTTCATGTGAGTGTGTTTTTGATCTGCACGGCACCCATTGTGTAGGAAACATTTTCATTTGCAATTCTTCATGCAAAATATATCCCACACATTTGTTTGAAATGCCTATTGAAAGTTTATTTTTCACTTGGTTAGAGTATAATAAATTTAGTTTAATCCTTTATCCAAAGTGTGAGCAAACAAAGTTTGCACCTGAAAGTATCTTCAGGACTGGGGTAAGGTGGTACAACACCAGGGCAACTCATTGCAAAGGTGGAGCAAGATACCAACACTCCTGTCTCAGTATCTCCTATAATGCAAAACACATCTCCTTGCGGATATGTCTAGTGTTATGCATTAAGGGAAGGGCCACTACCCAGACTAGTTTCGACCTTTATTGAGGTCTCTTCATTATAGCATTATAGGAGATTTTTGCATTTCATTGGAGATCTTTGCATTACAGGAGATACTGAGACAGGAGTGTTGGTAGCTTGCTCCACCTTTACAACGAGTTGCCCTGGTGTTGTGCCACCTTACCCCAGTCCTGAAGATACTTTCAGGCGCAAACTTTGTTTGCTCACACTTGGATAAAGGATTAAACTAAATTTATTATATTCTAACCAAGTGAAAAATAAACTTTCAACATCTTTCTCTAAATCCAGAATAATTTATTAAAAAAGGGTGGCACACCATTTGGCAACTCCTATAGGTAGAGATGACCTGCGAATGCTTCTGCCTGGTATCTCAGCTTGGGCCTGGCTCCCACTGAAGAGACCTCAATAAAGGTCGAAACTAGTCTGGGTAGTGGCCCTTTCCTTAATGCATAACATTAGACATATCTGCAAGGAGATGTGTTTTGAGACAGGAGTGTTGGTAGCTTGCTCCACCTTTGCAACGAGTTGCCCTGGTGTTGTACCACCTTACCCCAGTCCTGAAGATACTTTCAGGCGCAAACTTTGTTTGCTCACACTTGGATAAAGGATTAAACTAAATTTATTATTTGAAATGCCTAGTCTCAGCAATTTCATGCACTTTGACTCAGCAGTCATCCAATACCATATTGTGCACTGATCAATGATTTCTGGTATTGTTACACTTTTTGGACGTCCTTCACATGGATCATCTTTAAGGCTGGTACAGATGCATTTAAACTCGGCAGCCCATTTCTTAATTGTTGAAAACTAAGGAGAAGAGTGCCCATAAACTTTTATGAACTTCGAATGAATTTCTTTTACAAAGAATTTTATAATTGCATGATACTCAATTTTATCCATTTCAAGGGATACAGACAACAATTTTGCTTCAGACAGCTGTATAAACAAACTACTTGATAGAATGACTTGCAATTTCATATCGATGCTTAAGACACATATACCAACTTAGAAAAAAAAAATTTTTTGCTGATAATGTTGCCATGTATGGTTGAGGCCAAGAACTTTACAGACTGACTACTCATGTATATATATGATAAAATATGGCGAGGACCACTTTTCTCTTGTATTATTTATGAGAGAATTTTTAATTCTTCAAATAAATCTATTGTATCTACATCAGATGTTGTAAAATATCTTGTTTCCATAATATGGCTGAACATGCGCTTTATTAAGTGGTGCTGTGAGGCAGGCTGCCTCTATGCTACACCCTGTCGATGGTACTGACTGCAGAAGTCATTTTCCATGTATGGAAAATATTCCATACATGGAAAATATGACTTTAGCACCACCATATTATGAAACCAGCTAGTTCATTAAAGGTTATTGCATCCCAGAGGATATGAATCCAAGACTTTCCCACCAAGTGGCATTGCCATTATTAACTGAACTGATGGAGGTTTTCTTGTCTTATTTTGATCCTTTTACTTTTTTGCTGTTTGTTTCAAGTTTTTTTATTTTTATTTTTTAGGGGGACCAAGTGAAAACAAACTATTGCCTGGTGACCAGATACTCAAGATAAATGGAGAGGATGTAGTTAAAGCTCCTAGGGAGCATGTGATAGAATTGGTCAGGTTAGTTTGGATTTGAAAAATCTCACTTTGTAAAATAAGAATCATTTTATACTATTGTTTTTATTTATTTTTTATTGAAGTAAGAAACTGAGCACCATAGAAAAACAGTGCAGTAACAGGATATTAAAGATATTCCCATCTAATTATTTGATTGAATCATATGTGGTGGCTAAAGGAAAGATGCCTAATGCTTTTTTCTTGATTGAAACTTATCTGGTGGTGATTAGACAGTTTATTATTATTATTATTATTCAGGCCTCCATGGAGTCAAAAGACTCATCGTGGGAGGTCCTTCCTAAGAACATAAAGTCTGTCAAGACTCATCGAGGGGATTCCCCCCCCCCAAGAAACACAAAGTCTATCATACCACTACCATAACTCATTGACTCAAGTGTGGTCTGATTAGAGACTTATACAACAGAATGATAACCCTTTTATCTCTGCAGGTCAGTGTCCTTCTCATAATTGCAGCAATCCTCTGTGTTACCTTCACCACCTTTGCAGTATGTCCCTAAATTTCAGGTTTCTATCAATCATCAACCCCAGACCTCTTGTCTCCCCTACTTCCTCCAGTATAACTCCTCCCATAGAGTATGCAGCATCCCATCGATGTTTCCCAAACCTCAAGACTTTACATTTTGCTGCGTTAAACTGACAACCCCCATTCATTTGCCCATCTATCTAGCATATTCAAATCCTCTTGCAGGGCTACCACATCTGCACTATTACTAATAATCCTTCCCAGCTTCGCATCATCCGCAAACAACTGTATATCCCCTTGCAATCCACTGGCAATGTCATTGATATAAAGGTTAAATATTATAGGTCCTAGTACTGAGCCCTGTGGGACCCCACTTGTAATCCTCTGCTTCCTTGAAATTGCTCCACCATACACAACTCTCTGATACCTATCAGACAGCCAATCCTGAATCCAGTTGACCAATCTGACATCCAGACCCATGTGCTGCAACTTAAATATCAGCTTATCATGTGGCACCCTGTCAAATGCTTTTGCTAAGTCTAAGAAAATTGCAGTATATGCCTTTCCTCATCTAATGTTCTTGTAACTTTATTAAAAGGCTAGCATATTGCTAAAACAAGAATGCCTCTTTCACAAATCCATGTTGACTCTCACAGATAACATTACCCTCATCTGCCCAATGCTGTATACGGTCCCTCACTACTTTCTCCAAGATTTTAACAACTACTGATGACACAGAAACTGGTCTATAATTAGACACTTCCAGTCTGTTACCATCCTTATTCAATGGCACTATCTTGCCTTCCTTCCATTCCCTGGGCACCTTTCCCACAGCCAGACTTTCATTGAAAAGCCAGGTTAAAGGCACTGTCAGTTAGATTGAAATTTTGGAATATGCCACTTATGCAAAAAAAAAAAAAAAGGGGGGTGGGGTGGGGGATGGAGACCATATAAATAAAAGACAGTAATCAAGACCCAAATGTTTTGTTCTTGATAGAAATATATGTAAAGAAACATGTTACATAAGTGCAGTACTGTAAAACAGTATAGCAAGTGCTATTAATATGTAGCCCTGTGTCCATACAGCAAAACCTTGAGTTAATATTGTCTTCTGGAAGTGGTTTGCTATCATTTTAGAAGAGTTATTTTTATTTAAAGTAAATTGATTGTTGATTAAAGCTTTAATTTATTCACCATACATCCTTTCACAGTAATGCTTGATTTTATTAATAACTTGAGTTATTAATAAAATTAATAAAATAAAATAAAATTTGTTTCTTATTAGTATGATCATTATCATTCATACCTACAGGGAGTTAAATGACTCATTGTAAGAGGTCCTCGCAGTCAAATGCACTGCTCTTCGAATGGTACATTAAACTTGTTCTGTTTCTGTATTCAGGTAATGTATTCTCAATTGCGAGTAATACATTCCACTTCCATTCTGTCCCTCCACTCTGTGAAAAATTTCTTCTGCATTAATCTAGTACAGTCTCCTCGCCAACTTATATGCATCCTCAATCACATCACTCCTTCTCCTATCCAGCATGCTTTGATATTTGTCCTCAATCTGTCCTCTTGCTGAATGTTCCTGTGACCTTGATGATGTCTTAGGTATACTTGTATATGTCTTTTCCCAAATCTCTTCTGAAAACTCAACCAAATCTGCATACAGTAGTTCCTAATCAAGACTTTTTTTATTCACACATCATTGTCAGTATTGTTTTTTGCAGTGCAGCCTCAATTTTAAAGAACCTTTGGTCATCACCCCTGGTCCCTTATCTCTTCACTCTCTGTCAATACATCCCACTGTTGCCTTCTAAATTTCAAACTGTGCACATTGCAGCACTGAATATTAGCTTACCAATCTGCCCACATAAACAAGTCTATTCAAATCAATTTTGCTCCTCATAGATAGATAATGCAATCCAACTTAGCGTTATCTACAAAGAGCTGAATATCTGCATTTAAACTTTATTTCATATCATTAACATGAGTTAAATAATAATAGCTCTATTGCTGTCCCTTGTGGCTCACTATTTGTGAATTTACTATTCTGGGATACTTCTCCCTAGTACACAACTTGTTTATACCTGCCAAGTAGTCAATCCCACATCCAACTCATTCCTCCCAGTCTGATCTTAAATACCAACTTGTCATGTGATATCTTCGAAAAGCTTATGCAAAATCTTGATATGCTGCTGTTTGTACATCCCCCTCCCCCACTCACATCATGTCCAATATGTTTGTCCAAGACGTGCGGTTGTGCAGATTGTGTGCCACACAAGGACGCTTGAAGATAGGGATGCCATTTCACGATGGGAAATAATAATAAAAAAAAAATAATATATATATATATATAAATTTTCTTATTCTTGAATTATGTCGTACTATATAAATATCACAATTACAAATTATAGTAACGTAATAAAAATCAAATTTTAAATCAGTCAAATTATTATGAATTCTAAATAATCTAACAGCATTTTTAACTAAATACATCACCAGTTTTTTATAATTTGTTTGAAGTGAAACGTTATCAATATTACCACAGATTTTATTTCACAGAGTAAGCATCGACTCAGCAAAAATTGTATAAATATTTTCGATTGTTTATTATATTTTTAATGGAAATTGTTAGTTTAAGACAGACAGTGAATTCATACCATTGACAGGGTGTAGCAAGAGGCAACCTGCCTAACAGCTCTGCTTAATAAGGGCACTTGTTCAGTCGTATTACGGCAACATGATATTTTACAAAAATACAGCGTTTAGTTTAGCAAATAAAAAATGCACCAGTTCCCATTGACATTTAAATATGTGCTTATTATATTTTATTAATAAAAAAATTAGTCATACATACTAAAACTAAACATTTTAGAACCCACTTATTAGATACTTAAGGAAACAACCCATAAAGTATCATACGATGTGAATTTCATAAACTTTTATAGTCTATATATATATATATATATATATTAAATTATATTATGCATGAATTGTCCTACTCAAATTGCGAATCTCTGTCGCCCCCGACTTTCACCTTTTACTCCCTGCACTAAACAATACACCCTCCACAACAGAAACTATACTGCAGAAACACAAAAAACAATTAGTTTTATCATGTCACTGAATAAGGTTCACAGACATTTGCAGACTGTGTAATATATTTCTCAACAAATAGTGCAATTAGAGACAACTGGGAATATATAAACACTAACTAATAATCACATCTCCTCTGCTGTATAGCCTGGAGCAAACCACATGTTGCTAATGCAACATAAGGTTTTGCATGACATTACTCCGTCATGAACGTGTTAAAATTAAGAAATATATAGTGAATGCATTTCAGATATTATGGAAATCAGTTTAAGAGAATTAGCATTTCAATTCAATTGTCAGCTTGTTTTGTTTGGGTCATGCGATCTTTTGTTAATACCGCACCAATCATATGCACTTCTTAATAGTTGCTTTTTCTCTACTGGCCTACAATGGCGCACATCTTTCACTTCTCATTAGTAATTTGTGAAGGATTGTTCATTACATATCTCAAGTCTTAAATTACTGGTAATTTTTGCTTGATATAATGGGAAAGAAGATTACTCTATTTGGGTAGATAACTTTGGAAACTGCTCTCGAGGAGAGAAGTGATGGAGAATAGAAGCTTCTTGGTAAGTCATACCCATTTTCAGTTTTTTTTTCTGAAAACTTTAGTTTCCGAAAATCCCCGCATATATCTAGTAGCACGATTTTTTAGCTTTAAGTTTGGGGAAAAAAAAGTGCGAGTTATAGTCGAGTAAATGCGGTAATTTTTTAGCTTTCAAATTCTTAAGTATAGATTCATTGGTTAAAGACTGGATTTATAAAATGCACAAAAGAGAGCAATATAGCAGATATAGAAATAGGCAATTTCACTTGTCTTATTCAAGATAAATTATTTATATTAAGTAAAAATGTTTAGTATCTTTATAAATTTTGTTCTATTAAAAATAAATTTTTTTTTTTCATTTAAATGTACATCTAAATTCAAATAAAACAGACATTTACAATGAAATATATTTTTATTTATTATTATTATTTTGATAAGGGTATTTTGAAAAGGTACTTGGTAATAATGAAAATTAAAGAAGGGGTACACAGATATCTGAAGTTTCAGAAACACTGATCTATCCAAATATTTAGTCTGAAACATAGGTGTGTATAGTACGATGTTTGACTTCTTAAATTCAGCTTCGAATTTGGAAAGACGAAATAGCGTCTATCCAAATATGCACTTACATTTTTTTTTTCAGCGTCATTTCAATTTTTATTGTGAAACCTAGTGAGTGTATTGCATATTCTGTGTTTAAGTGACTTTGGACAGTTTTTGACTTGTTTTTGTGAATTTGGATTATTATTCATGTAAAGTAAGTATGTCTATTATATTTTTGCTAAGTTTGAAAATCAGTTTCATTGTTTCATTTTAATTAGTTATCTTATTTTGAAAACAAAATATTTTTTATCTTATGTTGGGTAGACGTCTAGAAAATAAATAATTTTCAATAAGAGATTTATTTATTTATTTGTTCTTGTTCTGGTTGGAAGACATTGGGGTTGGGGTCCTTTTACTGATTTCTTTAATAAATAATTTAAATATTCTAGAAATTTCTTAATTATTAAACAATTACCAGAATGTAAAAAATAGTAAATAAATATCGCTGAGAAATCAATCAGTGCCTAATATCTCTAAATGTTAATTTTCAAAAAAAAAATACATAAAATGTAAGCATATTTATTATTCAAAACATCTGAAAAATCAAATTCTATAGTAAAAAAAATAGTCAGTTTTGTGCCATTCACCTTAAAAATAATAGGGATTAAAAAATAAGTTTAAGGGAAAATTTTAGCAATTATTATTTATTTTGGTGGACAACTTTTAACACTCTTCTTATTTTAAAGTCTAACCAAGTATGTTAACCCCCAGATGTTGGAAAAAAAGCCAAAGAAGTTATCTGGTGCAGAAAACAGGAAAAGACAATTGCAGTGAGTACAACTGGAACACAAATTGGCTGGATCGCTGAATAAATTTTTAACTTCAGGACCACATAAAAAAATGAAGAACAGAAAGTTCTGACAAAGCAAGTACTCTGTGTAGCTCTACTACAGAAAAAGAGAGGACACAAGATAACTATGAAGAAACAAATGTTACATGCGAAAATGAAACTGGCCTGACTGGACTGTCTACAGAAGTTGCAGCAGAAGAAATATTGGATTCCGATTCAGCGAAACACGAAACTTCAAATTTTACTTTAAATTTTAATGTTAATGATCCAGGTACTTGGCCAAATCATATAACTACCAAAGTTACAGATTGTTTAGTTGAGCATTGCCTGCATCAAGTAGTTAATAAAGAATTTCCCAAAGATGAATCTGGCCACAAGTTTTCCGATTCATACTATTATTGAACTTTAGCAAATGGAAGAAAACTTTTACGAAGTTATTTAATTTATTCAGAATTGCGAAATTCGGTTTTCTGTTATTATTGCAAAATATTTGGTAGTCAAAATTCCCAACTTAATAACGAATACGGTTGTATTCGTTAGCAACATTAAATGATTAGCAACATTTCAGTCATATACTAAAAATACACGAGATAAGTTCCACGCACATTAAAAACTGTTCAAAATACAGTGAACTTAAAATGTTGTTGATTAAGAAATGGATTATTGATTGCACACAACAAAGATTATACAAAACTGAGAAAAAATATTGGCAATCTGTTATAGAATGGTTAATCTACATAATACAATATTTATCAAGACAGTGTATAGCTTTTAGAGGTTCTTCACAAAAACTGTTTGAAAAAGATAACGGCAACTTTTTAAAGTTACTAGAAACTGTCGCTGAATTTGATTCAATAATGGCAGAACACCTGCATCACATCCAAACATCACAAAAAAAGGAACATTGCTCATTATTTAGATGATAAAATACAAAATGAAATCATCCGTATAATTTCTGAAGCTATAAAACAAAAAAGTCTAGAAATGGTTAAAGAGACAAAATATTATTCATTAATTCTTGACACTACTCCGGATATAACAATTATCTATTGTTATTAGATTTGTTAACCAAAATAAAGATACAAATATAGCAGAAATTCATGAACATTTTTTGGGTTTTCAATCTGTAGAAGATACCACTGGGCAAGGACTATTTCAATTTATAAAAAAATATTTAAAATTATTGAATATTAACATTTCAGATTTATGCGGCCAAGCTTATGTTAACTGTTCAAATATGCAAGGTAAGACTGCAGAAAAAAATCCTTGAAATAAATTCAAGGGCGTTTTTTTATTCCATGTGCTACTCATTCATTAAATTTGGTAGTTAATGATGCAGCTAAGATATCCTGTGAAACTGTAAATTTTTTTGGGCTAATACAGGAATTATATAATTATTTTTCAATATCTGTGAAGCATTGGGCTATATTAAAAAAAAACAAAAACATATTCGTGTTTTAAATTTGAAACCACTTTCTGCTACTAGGTGGGAAAGTAGAGTAGAAGTAATAAAGCCATTTAAAAATAATATCACGGAAATTTACCAGGCTCTTTTTGATATTACGGAAGATGAAACTAAAGATATCAATTCTAGAGTTCAGGCAGACAACTTAATTTCAAATATTTATTCGTTTAAATTTATTTGCTCTGTTCATGTTTGGTACGAAATCTTGCAAGCAAAATAATGCAGAATCCGACATTTGATATAGAAAAAATTACAGAAAATCTTTATTATGTTATACAAGAATTAAATACTCACTGAACAGACCAATATTTTGAAAATATTATTAGAACTGCAAAAGAAGTAGCAAACGATCTTAATATTGATCCTATTTTTCCAGACATTCGCAAAAGAACAAAAACAAAAATGTTTGGTTAGGAAGCATCGGATGAGACAACGCATGATCCTAAACAAAATTTTAAAATAAATTTTTTTTTTCGCGATTTTAGACATGCCAATAACTTCAGTCAAGAAAAAGATTCATACTCTTAAAACAACATAGCGAGGACTTTAAAGTTATAAGAGACATTGGTAAATTAAAAGATTGGAGCTATGAAGATTTAATGAAACATTGTAAAGATTTGCACTTAAAACTGAGCAACAATCAAGATTCAGACAATTGATGACTATTTGAGGAATTAAAAACTTTGCAATGTTTTATTAAAAAAAGAGTCGGCTCCTCAGGATGTTTTAAATTATATATACGAAAATAAATTAACCGACACATTTCCGAATACTGCGATTGTTATGCTTATTTATTTAACATTACAAATATCCGTAGCATCAGGGGAAAGAAGTTTTTCAAAACTGAAATTAATAAAAAATTATTTGCGGTCAACAATGTCTGGAGAGCATCTAACAGATTGAAAATAATATTATGGATTCATTAGACATCAAAGATATTATTAAAAATTTTGTGGTTGCTAAAGCAAGATGGATTCTTCTTCTTCTGCAGCTTTTCCCACTTAAGTGGGGTCACTGTTGATAATGAGTCTCCTCCACACCTTCCTGTCTTGGGCTGTCACTGCATCCAAGTTCTTCATCCTCAATTCCTCTTCTACCAGCTCCCTCCATCTCTCATTTGGCCGCCCATGCTTCTGCCTTCCTTGCACATCTATCTGCATGATTCGTCCTCCCTCCTCATCACATGACCTAACCATCTTAACCTTGCCTCTTGTATTTTCGCTCCTAAGTTCGTAACTTTCATTGTTCCCCTGACATAGTCATTTCTCAGACGATCCTTTCTGGCCACACCGCACATCCACCTAAGCATTCTCATCTCTGCTACTTCCATCCTGCTGATGTTATTTTTCCTCAGGGCCACAGTTACTATAGCATATGTCATAGCTGGCCTCACTACTGTCCTATAGATTTTGCCTTTCAGATTGATCGTACCCTCTTATCGCATAACACTCCAGCCATCTCCATCCAGTTCCTCCAATATATATATATATATATATATATATATATATATATATATTCATTCTGCTGTATTTATATATCAAGGAATAAACATTTTTGAAAATTTTTATTATTAAAAATTCCTTATTAATGAATTTCAGTGATTACAATGTTCTACTACTGTTAAATAACATTTATTTTTATGTATGCGTATAAACTATTTTATACTTTTAAGAAAGTAAAATTTTTTGCAAATATTTTTCATGGAAACTAATTTTATGGGGGCGCTGAAAAAAGTTTTGCACAAGGGTGCCTCCTACCCACGGTACGGCACTGCATTTGTCACACCCTTGTAATATATATATATATATATGATTAGTACTATTAACTCGGGGTTGGGATATGTTCATTTTTCTAAATTAACTGACTTAAAACCCGAGAATTATAACACAATGACATTTATTTTAAAAAACGCAACATGTTTCGTCAAGAATGACTTCATCAGGCTATAAGAACATAGAAAGATATTAAAAGACAGGAAATTAACATTGACACACTCTAAAGCTATACAATTATAAAGCCATAATATTCGACTGTAAATTACAGTTATTATGAGCTTGAACTACAGTCCGAGTTAAAGTTGCGTTTTTTCAAATAAATGTCATTGTGTTATAATTCTCGGGTTTTAAGTCAGTTAATTTAGAAAAATTAATATATATATATATATATATATATTTATATATAACTTGGTAAAACACAATATTTTACTGTAACAAATCTATTCTGATCTCCAATCCTGGATCCTTGCTCTGATCTATCTCTCTAATACCTTACTACTCCAGACTGTTTTGTAATTGAAGACTCACTTTTGTCACCTCCTTTGCTATGAAACAGTTTTGCCCTCCACTTTTTAGCACCTTTCTCTCTCTCTCTCTCTTTTTTTTTTCATTATAATAATGAAAATTTTTTTTTATTATAAGTACTTACGATAGAATGCAGACTTTTTCTCCTGTGTGCTGGTGGTTTTCCCCTCCTTTTGTACATCCTGGAGATTGCTTTGTAGGCTGGAGGTGGATGATTCACTATCTGTTGCATCACAAACATCTTCAATAAGAGATTTCTTAACGCCTAAATTAAACAAAGTCCCTTGTCTCTTATTCATATTAAAATTTAAATCTGTAGGCATATTACTTTTAAAAAATCATGGCACTATGGTTTCGAAACAAGCACTTTCACCCTACAATACAAACTTGCAAAGAAAGTATTCAGTATTACTGGATTTGAGAACCGGATACAGACTATCTTGATCTTCAATTTCAGTGAAAAAATTTTCTTTATACTTCCTTGTTGATTGGTCACTAACATTTGCAACACAGATGTTATTTCATTCAGTTTTAAGAACAGAGGATACGCCACCCATTGTTGTAATCGGCTTGCAGGCAATTTTTATGATAAGTCATAAACAGCAGTATTCCCTTTCCTGAATTACTTCCATGTTTAAAAATACACAGCTTGGTTACTGACATCAATGAACACTTATTCACTTTCTGCAGAACACAATTTGGGAAACCCTGATCTATGCAATTATTAAAATGATTATTGACCATTCTTTAAGAGAGACAACTCTGTAATACGGAAGTTGCTTATAAGGAACAATGTTAGTTCACCATACATTACTAAAATGGCTGAAAGATTGAAATTCATATTTAAAAGATGTAACATCACAATTTTTTTTTAAATTACTCAGAAAGCCGAGGTGATCCTTTTCATCCCCCCATGAGAACAATTTGGATCTCCATTTGTACCTAGGAATATAAAAAATCTCATATTCATTTGGCCCACTACTAAACATACAAGGTATTCTAAAATTTTCAAATGGATCATCCAAGTATTTAAGATGGGAATACACCTAAAATTCAAACAACACAATAAATCACATTTGGGTTAATGTGCCATTAATAAGTGACTACAGACTAAAGTTATCCATAAAACTAAATCCAAAATTGGAAGAAGTTTCAAAGTGTTTGGAAGATTTAATTACCAAACTTGCTTTAAGTTTGTTGGCCTGTTTAGATAACATTTAGTCAAACTAAATTAATTTGTGCTGATTTTCATTGACATATCCCATTCTGATCACCAAAAATTTATGATATTATTATTATTCAGGCCTCCATGGAGTCGAAAGACTCATCGTGGGAGGTCCTTCCTAAGAACATAAAGTCTGTCAAGACTCATCGAGGGGAGATCTCCCTTAAGAAACACAAAGTCTATCATACCACTCCTTAAACTCATTGACCGTTCTCGCTCTCACCACTCCATCAGGCAATGCATTCCACGGTTCAACCACCCTCCACGCAAAGAAACCACTCCTCACCCTCTTGCTCACAGTTTCCTTTCGTAACTTCCAGGGATGGCCTCTTGTCATCACTCCTTCCCGCTGTTCAACCAATTGTAAGTAACATCATAGTTATAAGTAACCATCATAGTTAGTTGGCTGAGTGGATAGTATATCCAGTTTCTGACCGACAGGTTATGAGTTTCGGTTTCCACTGGGCATGGTTGGTTGCACTTGCCTTCAGGTAGGAGATGAATTTCATTGCCCATGTATGAGACCACCATTCTGCTTATTGGAAGCTTTACATGGTTTTAAGAAGTTCTATGTTTAGTTTCTACATCAGGGTTTCTGGATTATTTAACCTTTAGTACACCCTGAATATAATATTGAGTTGATATAGGTTTACAACCAGTGAAATATTAGCTTCTAAGTTAATAAATAGTTATTTTCTTATCCATCTGTGTTCATATCATACTGTGAAATCGATTACAACATAGGTTTACAACCTTTTTTGGGTGGGATTCACATGAAAAAATAAATAAAATATTTCTTTGATATGATCATAATTGTCTGTTAATCATGTGCATCCTGTGGTCAGTTTACTTTGTTTTGTGGAATGACAGTCCTGAGATTTAAGGAAAGGAGGAGGTGTCACCTTCATATGAGACTAGCAAATCTTTAATTTAAAACCCATTATTACTGAACTTATTAGAAATGAACTTGAGTACTTCCAACCAAAAAGGTGTTGTTATTACTGCTAACTGTGCTTTGGAAGTACCATCTACTTTAATTAATAGTGACTCTTTGAACATTTTGCCATTTCAAGCTACCTTCCTTCTTAAAGATTGATAAATATGGTTTCATTAAAAAAATCTTGTATATAAAAAATTAAGCCAAGTGCTGAGGAAGTAGGATGTGTTGGCTACTATTTAGAAGCAGCCACTTTAGTAACATTATTTTTAATGATTAAGAGCATTGTAGTTATTGTTTCTGCTATGGTATTACTCGAATGGTATTATGATAATTCTTGAATTTCAGAAACCAGTTTGAATTCAGTTTGAGTGACATTAAAATAGTAATGACAGTCAAGTAGAGTAGCTGCTTCCTCAGTGCGTGCATCTTTTTTTTTTTTTTTATTTTATTTTAATGACATTACATGAGGGAAAGGCATATACTGTCAATTTCTTAGACTTGGTGAAGGCATTTGATAGGGTGCCACATGATAAGCTGATATTTAAGTTGTAGCACATGGGTCTGGATGTCAGATTGGTCAACTGGATTCAGGATGGCTGTCTGATAGGTATCAGAGAGTTGTGTATGGTGGGGCAGTTTCAAGGAAGCAGACGGTTACAAGTGGGGTCCCACAGGGCTCAGTACTAGGACCTATAATGTTTAACCTTTATATCAATGACATTGTCAGTGGATTGCAAGGGGATATTCAGTTATTTGCAGATGATGCGAAGCTGGGAAGGATTATTAGTAATAGTGCAGATGTGGCAGCCCTGCAAGAGGATTTGAATAAGCTAGATAGATGAGCAAATGAATGGTGGTATCAGTTTAATGCAGCAAAATGTAAGGTCTTGAGGCTTGGGAAACATCGATGGGACGCTGCATACTCTATGGGAGGAGTTATACTGGAGGAAGTAGGGGAGACAAGAGATCTAGGGTTGATGATTGATAGAAACCTGAAATTTAGGGGACATATTGCAAAAGTGGCGAAGGTAACACAGGATTGCTGCAATAATGAGAAGGACACTGACCTGCAGAGATAAAACAGTTATCATTCCGTTGTATAAGACTCTGATCAGACCACACTTGGACTATTGTTCTCAGATTTGGTCCCCAGGATTTGAAGGGGATAAATTAACTGTGGAGAGGGTACAAAGGTGGATAACGAAGATAGTTTCAGGACTGTACGATGATAGTTATGAGGATTGGCTGAGAGAATGTGGACTGCAGAGTTTGGTGGATAGGAGGAGGAGAGGTAATATGATTGAGACTTTTAAACTGTTGAGAGGAGGTTACAGGGTTGACACTGGGGAGTTCTTTTGCTTGGTTGAACAGCGGGAAGGAGTGATGACAAGAGGCCATCCCTGGAAGTTACGAAAGGAAACTGTGAGCAAGAGGGTGAGGAGTGGTTTCTTTGCATGGAGGTTAGTTGAACCATGGAATGCATTGCCTGATGGTGTGGTGAGAGCGAGAAAGGTGAACGAGTTCAAGGAGTGGTATGATAGACTTTGTGTTTCTTAGGGGGGGGTGGGGACCTCCCCTCGATGAGTCTTGATAGACTTTGAGTTTCTTAGGAAGGACCCCCCCCCCCCCACGATGAGTCTTTTGACTCCATGGAGGCCTGAATAATAATAATTATTATTATTATTATTAGATGAACATATTTGTGGAGTCTAGACTTGTTGTTGGGAGTTCATGCTAACCATTATTGACACAATGCCTGTCACCTCTCTCTTTAAACTTGATCACTGACAGATAACTCACAACCACCTCTGCAACCTATTCTGCTCATTCACACCTTTTCAAGGACAAAATCTAGTTGTTACACTTTTCCCAACCATGCACTGACACAGTTCTTGAGTGTAACTCCTTGTTCTCTCTCTTATACTTGTTATGTATTGAAAGACTGAAAGATTTCTGTAGATGTTACTTTTACAAAACCTCTTTGTAGAGGTTTGTAAAAGTGACATGTATCATATACTCTTTTGTCTGCTTATTATCTCAACTCACTAACCATCAAAACTTCATTCTATTCTCATAGACAGCTTTTCATCTGAAGGTAAGTTAGCTGGTCTTACACAGGGTGGCAGTGTTTCCTTCCAGAAACTGGATTTTCATCCTGCAAAACAGTGAGAAGAACATACACAATTGTCAGATATAATAAACTGGTGTCATAGTCGTAGTCGCTTCAGCCATAATCCCAAAGAACAGCAACAAGAATAATACCGATGCAGTCACCAAAATGGTGACTGCATTTCTGTCTTCTCCACTTTGATATCCCCAAGATATCCAGGTAACTAAATCTGTGCACAGTAGTCCAGATGTGATCATATGAAAGCCTTTTAAAGCGAGATAATAACTTCTTAATCCATGCTTTTCAGTATATTTCTTAAACATCCAAGTGATGATCCTTGGAGCTTTTTTGCCAACCTTTGCAATATGTTGTTGGAAATTTCTTACACTCCATTACAGTATACAGCCTGCAGGTTTTTTCATTCCTAGGTGTATAATTTTAGATTTGGATACATTGAATTAGTATTATCCTTATCGATTATCCTTACCCAAACCATGAGTTTGTTTAGGTCGTGCAGGATTCTATACATCACCTTTATAAACTATTGCATTCCTCAGCATAGCATCATTGGCAAACAACTGGATATGCTTCTCAAATTATTTTCAGTATCATTAATATACAAACTGAATGGTAGAAGACTAGATACAGAATCCTGTTTCACATCATTGATATCTGAATTCTCTTTGATTCTACTCCACAATATATGTCTTTGATGTCTGCATAATGTTGGATGAAATATATTGGATTTTTTGAATAAAATTCTGTATTATTCTGAAATAATATTTATTATTCTATATAATAAAATTGTAAGCTGTGAAATTTATTTAAATAAATCTTTGTCTGTCCGTTAGCCATCTTTTTATCTATGTCACTAGCTTCACATCCATCTCCATTTTCTCCAACTTACATAAGTTTTCATGTGGTATCTAGCCTCCGTAGCTCAGTTGGTATAGACCAAGCCCTTTGGTCGGAAAGACTTGGGTTCGATTCCCGTCTGTGATGTGAGGAACCTTTATCTGGTCTCCTTTGATGAAAGGTGAGTTAGCTGGTCTCGTATGGAGGTAGGGAGTTTTTTCATCTGGAAACTTCGGCTTTTCGTCCCCCAGAACAGGCGCAAACCGGCCCTGTGAACACACACACACACACGGATTACAGTCAGCAATACTTAAGATGGCCCCCTCCAGCCATAGGTCTGATTCGTCAGCTATGCCAGTCCCAAGCCCGGTTAAAAATAGGAGGGACTAAGATGGTACCTCCCCGTAAAAGGGGCTCATGGCCGTTGAATCATCATATGAAATAAAAAAATGTGATATCTTTCAAATGAATCTGCAAAGTTCAGCAGTATTATAGTGAAACCACTTCCCTTTTAGCGTTAGCATGTCCGCTCTCTCCAGAGGCTGCGGGTTCGAATCCTGTCGTGGACATGGATGTTTGTGTTTGTCTGTGAAAATACTGGTAGTGGTGTTTGGTGGTAGATGGCATTGGTGTAGATGGTGGTTCATTGTAGTTAGTGGAGACAGAAAGCTGTAGAGTAAGTGCCCTCCCTTGATGAGTCTTTGGACCCCCTGGAGGTGTCATGTAATAATAATAATAATATTCTTATCCATCCATTCCTGAATTCTATCCTTGACCAACTTTTCTAATATCTTAACCACCACTTCTGAGATACTAATTGGTCTGTAATTTTCTACTCCTGTTTTAGTGCCTCCTTTATGTAATGGAAATATTTTGGCTTCTTTTCATCCATTCGGGACAGCCAGTGCTGAGACTTAAACAACTTGGTTATCGATATCTCATTTCTCTTGTACTTTCCTGTAAAATGAGAAATAATGTCTCATTATTATTATTATTGTTACACTCTCCATCGAGTCAGCAGACTCATTGTGGGAGGTTCATTCAACTGACAACATATTTTTCATATTGAATCTTAAAATCCTTAACACTCCTTGCATTAACAACACATTTCTGGTATTTCCCCCTCTTGCCTTCTACTCTTTTTATAATCTCATCTGCATTAATCCGATATAATCCTTTCACTAGCTTAAATGTCTCTATCATATCACCTCTTTTCCTCCTATCTACCAAACTCTGTAATTCACATTTTTTTCAACATCTATGCATAGCCAGCAGTCCAAACTCCTGATATTGCCTTAGTAACTTGCCCCTGGACCCTCTCTAATGTCTCCAAATCATAATGAAAACCAGGTGACCAAATTTGACACAATAGTCCCAGTCTACTATCAACTACCATTGCCAAACAGGGGGCATGCCAGTAGTGTCCGGCGCCTGTGGGCAAAACTTTAGTTGGCACCCCTATCCCCTCCCCAATAAAAAATCACTTTAAAAAACGTTTTTTTTTTTAAAGTATTCCCTCCTCTTTGGCTCCTTTACTATCCTGGCTCCTGTGTGCGTCGCACACATTGCA
Organism: Typopeltis vanoorti; assembly: GCF_054136105.1. Classification (NCBI taxonomy): domain Eukaryota; kingdom Metazoa; phylum Arthropoda; class Arachnida; order Uropygi; family Thelyphonidae; genus Typopeltis; species Typopeltis vanoorti. The sequence goes on along the minus strand of NC_143555.1, from coordinate 66,189,369 downwards.
CATATGGTCGGCGCCCCTGCTGCCAAATTTCGAATCTCATCCGCTTCTTGCAGTATGGCGCTATCAATATACGGCCTTATATTTCTGCACTCCAAAATGCACCACCTTGCACTTATTAATATTAAAACTACAATCCCATTCCTTTGTTCAAGTCAAAAGTGCTACTTATAATTCTCCCCAACTTTGCATCATCATCATCATCCAACAGCTGAAGATCCCCAGTCAATTCACATTATATATCATTTACAAACAAGTTTTTAACAGCAGGTCCAAGAACAGAACCGAACCCTAGGGCATACCACTATTTATCCTCCTTTTTTGAGACATTGCTCCATCATACACAACTTGTTGGCATCATTCAGAGAGCCAATCTCTGATCCATCTAACCATAAACTATATTTTCCCATCCTCTGCTGCTTGTACACAAACTTATCATGTGGTAGTCTATCATACACTTTTGCAAAGCCCAAGAATATCACTGTATATGATTCTCCCTTATCTAACACGCTTGTTACCTATCATAAAATGCAAGTAAATTGCTAAAACAGGACCTAACCTTTACAAATCCATGCTGACCATCATAAAGAATGCTATGTCCACATCAACCCAATCCTGTGTTCTATTCCTAACCAATCTCTCCAACATGGCTGTATTAACATCGAGACTCATTTGCTGTTATTTATGGCTGTTTATTATTTATTATCATCTTCCTAGATTATGCACATTTGCAGAATGATTATACATATCCTTCTTTCTTTACTCACAATGTAGCCTAAGAACTCTTTGTGATTTCGTTTGGCCCACTTGGCTAATATCTGTCCTCTATTATTTGGATAGTGCCTTTCACATGATGTTGGTCACTCTCTTTACCTGTGCTTTGTACTACCTGTTGGTTGTTGATCATTTGTATATCCTCCACAACATTTCTTTCTTGCTGATCCTTTTGATTATGTTACGCAAGGCTGGTGCAAAAGTATCTGACGCACCTAGGCAAAGAAAATTTAGGCCCCTATACAACGTCTTGATGCAGTAATTAGTGCATCATTTTATTCGATACTCAAATTCGATTAGTGCACCTGCCTCTAAAATTCGATTAGTGGGCCTATATACATCTTAAAAATAAATGTTACAGATTTTAAAAATTTTCTGTCTATACATTTTTATGCCTAACTATTTTAAAAAATCACTCACCAGAATGAAATAATTTAGTTATCGATTTAAAACATTTTACAAAAGTTATTTTTAATAGCATACTACACTACTTCCATGTACACTATGTATTCCAGGGTTTCCCAAACTGTATTCCGTGGAAGGTGAATAAGTGTCCTGCTAGATGTTCCTGGAATTTGTCATTTTAGTTTTCTAAGCATTTTTTATGAATAAATATTTTATAGTGGAAATATTCTGAGGAGAATAATATTCGAGAATATGTCGAAAAGCTCGGATCCAGAACGCCTAATAACATTTGTGTATCGTTAATTTTCATACATCGAAACCTTTCAATATTTGGGAAAGCGAATACAGCTGTTTATGATCGATTATAAAAATTGCCTGCAAGCGGATTATAACAATCGGTGGCATATAATATTTTTCGTACAAGCGAAGTTTTTAAGCAGCAATGTAGAGGCTGACCCTGATGCATAGAGAAGCAGTAAAATTTGCAGAAGAGGCAATAGGGCCTCTTTTACTTCTACAATAGGGGAGTTAGCCATTAAAGGCGAATTAATTCTCTTATGAAAATTTTGGAAATAAAATTTCATTTTGATGCATGCACCTACACATGTTTCGAAGGATAAAGTGTAATGAAAATATCACTACTTCAAAACTGCCACATAATATCGAAAATATGTACATAACAGTTGACTTCATAACTGCCATTTATTTCAATTTATAGGGAGTGATTGGGGGGAATAAAGAAAGTTGAAATGCAAAAACCTACAGATTATGTTTATAAAAATTATGCATTACACGATATTTACATATGATTCTCTATAAAGCAAAATTTAAAAGCGCGAACCTTCGAACTAAGGTTATGAATAAAAAAGAATATACTTCATTTGGAACAGATGGAGGCTGTATTCAATTTTAGATTCGGATTTTCATGAATTTATAAAATAATTGTTTGACAAAAATTATCTTCAATCAAATTCTGGGAGAATTTTAAAATTTATTGTTGATTAAAATAATTAGCCAAAAAATTGATAGTGACATTGATCTTCCATAGTGATACAATATGAAGTGAAGAAAATATGAAAGGATTTCTTATTTTGCGCTGGCATTAAAAACTATAATTATACTATAAAAAAAAAACAAGCAGCAAAATGAATATAACTCATAGGTATTTAGTCTGATATAACTTAGATTCCGGTTACCGAGCAAACAGCAAGCAACTGTTTCTTGCTGTAGGCAACTGAACATAGCTACTACATACGCCAAGTAATCTAGTTAAGTGTTCTTTTCAGCGTGAAGAATTATTGCCCCTTCTATTGGACATGACTTTTAAACTACACTTCTTATCCATGTTCTTTCAGCAGGTGGACAGAATATTAACCAGGTGTGCTGGACGTGTATATATGTCCAGCAAAGAAATGGTATGCTTACATACATGAATTTTATGGAATACAGGAGTTCCTGTTAGTTTTATATAGTTTTATATGTAGCAAAATCTGCCGCCCTGAAGTCTTGGTGCCCATAGGTGATTGCTTAGGTTCGTCTAATGATAAAATCGGCCCTGATGTTATGCATTCATTTAACACCTACCCGATACTTTTCCAGTATCAGACTTCAAAGCCAGGGTCAGAAGGACCGTGGATATGCAGTCTGATACTGTTTCTCTTTGCATAATGAACATACTTCCTTTGCAGTTCCTTATACCATAGGACTGCCTCCTGAGTTTGTCATAATCATCATCTTTTTATTTCCACATATATTCCTTCTTAATTGAAAATTCCACACATGCTCAGTCATCTCAGATCAAGACTGCATGATGACTCTCCATTTAGAGGCCAAGTGATACTGTGATTATTGGACAAATTCTTTGCTGTTAATACTGGATCTAGTACTCTCAAACCTAGGATAACTTCCGTCAAATGCTGGATTAAGTAATCATGTTTTAGTAGCTGCATAAATTAAATTTCTTTCTATCCCATGTGCTCTTTCCTCCTTCCAGTCTGTCCTAATGGTTAGTTTTCCCCCCCTCCCCACCCCAATAATGTTCATTCCTTCTGTGCTCATTGAGGTCAATTCGCTGATGTATGTCATCCACATCTTTTGCTCTGGCTGGCCTACAGCAGCAGCAGCAAACAATATATTTTGTCCTGTTGCCACTTATCACACACCAAATAGCTTCAGATATACTACCTCCCGAACTCTACCTTTCTGCTGAATTTCTACTTTTATCATTCACAATATCCATACCCCAGTTCTGTTCACTGTGTCCTCCTTGAAATTGTTATATTTCTAATATTCTCTTCCTGTGAAAATATCTTCCTTTCATAACTGAGTGTTCCTAATTGAAATAATAAGAGTTTTTTTTTTTTTTTTAATGGGATCAGCAGCATAAGTAACAATTATATTCTCGTTTTCGTCAAAATCAATTGAATACACTATAGAGGTATAACTGAAGAAAAATAAAAACAATATTTTGGTAAGCTTTTAAAGTACTCTAGCTATTTATTATTACTTTTTTTATTATGCTGATATCTCACTTTCTGGTTACAATGAGAAATCACTCTGCTGATTTATTTAATTGTGGTTAAATAATCAGGCAATATATGAATATACATTTTATGTAGAGTTCTAAATAATTGATAACAAGAGGATTGAATATTTAGTTGATCACTGTAATTAGATTAATATTTCAAATTTAGTGAATTTCGAGAGCAAGGATTATGAATGATATTCTGGCTGAAATGTGTGAGGAGATGGGAGTACAGTTTGTTAATGTGTGGAATGAGTTTGAGGGATGAAGTGAGCTGTATGGGAGCGATGGACTGCATTTGAGTGGTTATGGTGTGAGTTGCTTGGAGAGACTGCTGCTGGAAGGTAGAGAAGTGAATAGAGAGAATGAATCAGATCGAGAGGGGAGTGATTGGAAGAGTAGGAGAGTAAGAAAGGAGAGATTGAAGAAGTGGATATGAATGGGGAAATAAGTGGTATGAGTATCGAAAATGAGAGAATGGGTGTGCAAGAGAAGCAGCGAAACGGGGAGGCTCACGGTGGATAGGGATACACAGTGTGAGAAAGGTGGATGCTCCAAGAGGAGGTGAGAGCATGTGTAGGCAGGAAAGATATGGGATGACCAGGGATCAAGAGGAAACAGATGGAATTGAAAAGGGTTCTAAAATGAAGAAGCAGAAAGGGAAATGGCCCCAGTCCAGCATGGAGAGATCATATCGAGTGAGTGGAACTAGCTGTAGATCCAGAAATGAGCTGTTGTATTTGTATACCAATGCTAGAAGTATAAGAAACAAGTCGGATGAAATGGTTGCACTAATTGCATCTGTTCACCCAAAGATTGTCGGAATAAGTGAGACATGGTTAGATGAGGAGGACATCCTGACAGGAATAGAGAGAGATGGAAGGGTATGATAAGTTTCATGAGGATAGAAGGGGTAAAAAGGGAGGGGGAGTGCTACTGATGATAGAGAAAGAGTTATGTCCATACAAGGTAGAGATACAAGAGGGAAATAGGGTCAGTGGTTTTGAGGCAGTATGGTGTGAGATAGAGGTGAATAGAGTCAAATACTTTGTGGGATGTTGTTATAGACCTGGTAATGTGGATGGTGGTGATAGTGAAATGTATAGTCAAATTAGCCAAGCAAATAAGAAAAGGGTGATCATTATGGGTGATTTTAATTATGGCAATATAGACTGGAATGAAGAGATAGCAACTGGAAGTAAAGAAAATGAGTTTCTTGAGTTTTTGAGGGATAACCACCTCAGACAGTATGTAACAGAGGGCGCACGAGTATTAAGGGTTTTGGATTTGGTCATCTCATCAGAGGATGTAATTATAAATGAGGTGTCAAATCATCCACCAATTGGTGAAGGTGACCATGAGGTGATTATCTGGGTGGTTGCCAGCAGTGCAAGGATCCCTGTGAGAAAAGGGTATATGTGGAACTACAAGGGGGGGGGAGGATTATGAAGAGCTCAGGAGACAGCTTGTGGGTGTAGCATGGAATGGGGAGTTAGCTGGAAAAGAGATCAATGCAGCTTGGGGGATTTTCAAAAACTATCTAGTAGATGCAATGTCTAAATGTATTCCAAGCGTGAGAGGGTTAAATAAAGTAGGTGTGAGATGGATGAATAAAGAGATTAAGCATGCAATACAGAGAAAAAGGAGGCAGCATAAGAGAAGTGGAAGTAACCAATTTCATGAGGTCTACAAAGACCAGCAAGGAGGGTGACTTGGTTGGTGAGAGTAGCTAAAGAGAGGTATGAACAGCAGTTAGCTAATGAAGCCAAAAAGAATCCTAGGGAGTTCTTTCGATATGTAGCCAGCAAAAGAAAGAATGATTATGGAAGGATGACATTGATTGGAGGAAATGGTATAAAGACAGCTGTTGCAGAATGTGTGGTGGAGATACTTAATGAGTAGTTCATAAAGATCTTTCAATCTTGTGAATGTGACTTCATGAAGAGATTGATAGCAGTTGATGATGGGGGAGGAGAGACTGACTGTAAGTGAGCAAGAGGTGTTTGGAGAGTTGAGTGAACTAGATGTAAATAATTCTGTGGGACTTGATAATATATCACCGTGTATTCTGAAGGAATGTGCCAGAGAGTTGACACCTGCCTTGAGATATTTTTTTCATACGAGTCTTGAACTTGGTCAAGTTCCTAAAGAGTGGAAGGAAGGCAAGATTGTGCCACTTCATAAAGGAGGTGATCGAACTCAAGCATCAAACTATAGGCCTATCTGTGTGTCAGGTGTTGTGGTTAAGTTGTTGGAGATGCTTGTGAGAACTAGGATCCAGAGTTGGATTGACAACAAGGGTATAATCTTTGATGGACAGCATGGATTTGCTAAAGGGAGGTCATGTTTTAGTAATCTACTTACTTATTACAATAAAGTGACTGCTTCCTTGGACAGAGGAGAAGGATACACAGTAATATACTTGAATTTTGCAAAAGCTTTTGATAGCGTACCTCATGATAAGTTGACAGTCAAACTAGAGCAGATGAGGTTGGATATTAGATTAGTGCTTTGGATTGGAGACTGGCTATCTGATAGGTATCAACAAGTTGTGTATGGGGATGCGATATCTAGGAAAAGGAAAGTCACTAGTGGAGTACCTCAGGGGTCTGTTTTAGGGCCATTACTACTTAACTTGTATATTAATGATATTGGCAAAGATTTGGATGAAGATATTCAGTTGTTTGTAGATGATGCAAAGTTGGGACGAACCATAAAGAGTAGTGAAGATGTTGTGGCCTTGCAAGAAAACTTGAATAAATTGAGTGATTGGGCAAGCAAATGGGGGATGTGAGTTCAATGTTGCAAAATGTAAGGTTTTAAAATTTGGAAAACAAAGATGGGATGCAGAATTTATGCTTGGTGAGAATATATTGTTGGAGGTAGAGGAAATAAGAGATCTGGGGGTGATAGTGGATAAGGATCTAAAATTTAGGGGACACATCGCCAAAATTGTGAAGACAACACAAAGACTTCTGGGAATGATGCAGAGGACACTGACGTGTAGAAGTAGGGAGATTCTTGTTCCATTGTATAAGGCTTTGATTAGGCCACACATGGACTATTGTGCCCAGATTTGGTCATCGGGTTTTCAGAAGGATGAAAAGATGTTGGAAAGGGTCCAAAGGCAACTGACTAAGGTAGTTTCTGACCTCTGGAATGTTGAGTATGAAGAAAGATTGAGAAGATGTAATTTGCATTTGCAGAGTCTGGTGGAGAGAAGGAAGAGGGGAGATATGATAGAGACCTACAAGTTGGTAAGGGGGTTGTTATAAGATCAATGGTGGAGAAGTTCTACAGAGAATAGTGGGAGATCAGGGGAGAACCAGCGGTCATCCCTGGAAACTGTATAAAGAGGGTGTGAGTAGGGGAGTGAGAGGCAGGTTTTTTTTTGTGCAGAGTTGTGAATGATTGGAATGCCTTGCCTGAGATTGTGGTGTCTGCAAGGAGTTTGAGTGTGTTTAAGACATGGTATGATGAGATGTGTGTGTGAATAAATCCTCTTTGACTCCATGAGGTCTTGGGTAATAATAATAATAAATAATAATAATAATAATAATTGCTTTCTGTTGAATGAAAATGATGAACTGATAATATTCTATTTCGAACTACAGTTACAGCTGTTTCATTTTGGTCTAATGATTCTTGTAATAAGAGTGGTTAGTGAACTTACTACTGTACTTGTCTTGGAAACACTGTTTTGACCCTTGATGCTCCCACCAGGTTATATGCTTCTACACATCTTGAGACCTTACCCACTAGTTTCTGCGGCTCATTCCATAATTGAATCATTATTTTGGTATATGTTTATTTATTTTTTTCATCCTCTTCACTCTTCACTATATGACAGTCACTTACAAACTTTGCAACCAGTTGTGTAAAACTGGTTGCAGAGTTGCTACTTGGAGTATGATAGAATTTTTGTGCAAAAATATAACTTTCCAACCCCACTACCTTGTCTTTCTCATTATCATGCTCATTATCATTTTCTCATCATCATGTTCTACTTCTTGTACCCTGTAATATTTAAATGTCTTGCCTGCTCTACATCTTTGTGCAGGTCCCAAATTGTAGTATTCTGTTTCAAGTCTTTGATCTAAAGTGCAAAACTTTAACCACTGGTGTCCATAACCTAAGGACAAACACTAAATTCAGATGAATCAGCTCGTGGAAATTTTATAACTGAAGACTTCATGTAGAAAGTGAGTACACATTCAAATTTTTGAATCGTGCACAAAGGCAAAAGGCTGCTTTAAGTGAATTGAAGGAATAAATTGCAAACTTGGATGTCTTGTAATGTCTCAAAGACATCATCTAGATGATTTTACAAAAATAAGGATTATTGAATTCACTAAGCTTGAAGGCGGCTGCTGAATCACTGATATTGGCAGAGAGTATGTAATCTCATGTAGAATTGTATCTACACTCTGAGCAGCATTTCAAACCAATGAAATGTATTGCAGACATTTGCTAAGAGATTGCCTTCACTATACCACAGAGCATGAAGACAGATTTTTTGGTTATGACAGCAAAACGTAATTAACACCCCATGGCAGGTCAATTTGTAAGTCAGCTCTGTTCAAAAACAGGTATGCAGATATCTCAAACTGTGGCAAGACATCTGTGACAAGTTGACTTATATTCCTGAAGGCCTGTAGTATGCCTCCCTTTATCCACAACTCATTGTAGAACACATTTTTCACATTTTTGGTGGTGTTGTATCCATAACAGTTGGACAAAACACACCAGTGGACTAATGTAATATTTACAGTTGAATCATTTTAGTCTTTATTCTGATTCTAGATGTGTGAAAGTGGTACTGCTTACCATCATGAGAATGTTCTTGAAAGGAATAGATACAACAATGCTGGGATCATGGTGTGGGGAAGCATTATGTTTAATGGACACACCAAGCTACAAGTGCTGGAAAAAAGGACTATGACTGAACGATATTGCAATGAAGTTCTTCAACATCATGTTTGATGTAAGGTGAAGAATTCATTTTTATGGATGACAATGCCACACTTTATTGTACATGAGCAGTGGAGATACTTCTGGAGACCCATGATATTAATCTTGAGTTGCCAGTACACTCCCCAGATCTTAACCCCATGGAATAGATTTAGGATGCAATAGGGGATGCATTGCTGTTTGAAATTCCGCTCCAGAAAACAACTAGGCCTTTTCCTTTTGCTTCCCCAGTTTTGCATCATCTGCAAACAGTTGCATGTCACCAGCTAAACCCATCCCAATATCATTGATATACAAATTTAAAAAAATTGATCCCAAAACAGACCTCTACGGCACACTACTAATGACCTTAATGTTCTGGGATACTACACCCCCATACACACCTTGCTGATACCTATCTAAGAGCCAGTCATCTATTCCATTCACTAATCTAGCATTCAGTCCCATCTTTTCCAATCTAGTTACCAGTTTGCAGTGTGGCAGTCTATCAAAAGCATTTACAAAATCAAGATATACAACTGCATATGCATCTTCCTGGTCCACTACATAAGTTGATAAAATATGACTTCCCTTTACCAAATTCATAATGATAATCACAGCAAATGCTGCTATGTCAACTAATTTTGTATCCTAGCTCTCAGCAACTTCTCCAATGCCTTAACCACAACTCCAAATATATAGATTGGCCTATAATTTGTAGCCTTATAACTACCTTGGCGAAGTGGAACAATTTTACCTTCCTTCCACTCTTTTGCCACTTGTGTGCTATTTCGAGATTCTTGTTAAACAGGTTGACCATGGCTGATGCCAACTCCCTGGAACATTCCCTTAAGAACTGATATGTCATCAACTCCTATTGTTCATACTCTCGCCATCCTGTGAGGCCATACATTCAATAGAATCCTACCATCCATGCAAAAATATCACTTCTCACTTTCCTGCTGACTACTTCCATTTGCAGCTTTCAGGGATGGCCCCCTTATTGTTGCTCCTTCTCATTGTTTTGTTCTACCATACAAAAGATCTCCCAGAAGTTTCATTGTCTCAATCATATCACCTCATGCTCTCAGTTTATCCTCATAACTAACATTGTACAGTCTGTACCTACTCTAAGGTTAATTTATCTCCATCAAATACTGCTGACTATATATCTAAGCATAGATGTGGTCCAATCAGGGCTTTGTACAATGGAATCACCACTTTTCTATCTCTGCTGTTCAACATCCTTCTCAGTAATGTAGCGGTCCTCTGGGCCACCTGCCACCTTTGCGATATTACCTTAAACTTGGCATTTCTTTCAATATCATCTCAAGATGATTCCTTGCCTCCTCCACTTCTTCCAGCATAGTTTCACCAACAGAGTATACATCCTTCCATCCATGGATCCCAAACTTCAAGATCTTACATATAAGTCCATTAAACTGATAATCTATTTCATTCACCCAACTTGTCCAACTTATTTAAATAATCCTGCAAGGAACAACTTATCATCATTAAACTAATACTTTTCCCAGATTTACATAATCTGTAACCAACTGAATATCTGTCTTCTGTCTACAATCCACTTACAGTGTCATTGATATTAAGGTTAAACAGTGGAGGTCTGAGTACTAAGTACTGTGAAACTCCAATTATGACCTTCTCCTTCCTTGAGAGAGTGCTGCCTTGTATATTACTTTCTGGTATCTCAGACAATCTCCAATTCATTTCACTAATCTGAAGGCAATATATGCCTTTCACTCATCAGCTTCTCTTGCTACTTTATTATGAAAAGCAGTCAGATTACTGAATCAAATGCCCCTTAACAAATTCATGTTCACCCTTACTTATAATTCCACATACATTACTCTTTGACTACAGTAATAATAATATAGAAATAATAATATAAATTGATGGTGTTATCAAAGATAATATTGTTTATAATTTATTATGAAATTAAATTAAAATAAAATTTTAAAATTATGTTTGTAAGAAATATCATTTTAAATTTTTTCAAGACTTTTTTTTTTTTTTTTCAGGTCTTGCAAGTACTCTGTAAATTTGACTGTATGCCAGCCATATACGAACAATGTGAGTAAAAATTAAATTAATTTGGTGATGTTAATTTTTAACCTATTATTATCATCTGATCTCCATGGAGTCAGAGACTCATCATGTTAGGTACACACCATTGCACACAATGTGTCTACATTCACAACACACTCAGGCAATGCATTCCACTCACCAACCACTCTCCATGCAAAGAACCATCTCGTCACTCCTCTGCTCACACCCTCCTTATACAGTTTCTGGTGATGGCCTCTTGTTCTACCCCCCCCCTTCTCCCATTCTATGAAAAATCACTTCCATGTCAACCTGATAACAATCCCTGACCAGCCTATATGTCTCAATCATATCCTCCCCTTTCCTCCTATTCATGAGGCTTTGCAACTTACATTCTCTCAATCTGTCCTCGTACGCTACATTCCAAAGACCACTGTGACCACCTTTGTTAATTTTCTCTGTATCCTCTCTAACATATCCTCATCGCCATGAAAACATTGCAAACAAATCTGCACATAATAATCCATATGGAGGCTTGCTTAAGGCCTTATACAATGGCATCATAACCTCCCTATTTCTGTATGTTAGGGTCCTCCACATCATTGCCATTATCCGATGCGATGACTTCACAGTTTGTGCAATGTGGCCCCTGAATTTCAATCTTTGTCCACCATCACTCCTAGATCTCTAATCTCCTCTACTTTTCTTTAAAATTTCTCCACCAAGTGTATACTTTGCATCCCATCGTTGCTTACAAAATCTCAAAACCTTACACTTTGCAACATTGAACTGATAGTTCCACTTACCTGCCCATTCATGCAGTCTATTCAAGTCCTCTTGTGAGGCTATAACATCCACTTGACTCTGCTTTGCTCTCCCCCAATTTTGCATCATCTACAAACACTGCATATCACTAGTTTAAACCCATCCCAGTATGATTAACATACAAACTGGACAACAATGGTCCCAAAAATGACCTCTGCAGTATACCACTAGTGACCTTCCTCTTTTGGGATGCTGCACCCCCATATACAGCTTTCTGATACCGGACAGCCAGTCAGATCCAATTCAGTAAGTCTGTTATCCAATCCCATCTATTTCAGTTTATTTAACAGTTTGTGTAGCATTCTATCAAATGCTTTTGAAAAATCCAAGTACACCACTGTATATACATCTTCCTTGTCCAAGGTATTTGTCACCATGTTATAGTACTTAAATAAGTTAGTGAAACATAACTTTCCCCCCCTCTAAAAAACAATGCTTGATAACCACATAGAATACTGCTATTATCAACCCATTTCTGTATCTTACCTTCACCACAGCTCCAGATATACAGACTGTTCTATAATTTGAAGCTTCAGCCTTATCACCACCTTTATTCAGTGGAACAATTTTACCTTCTTTCCACTCCCTTGGAACTTGTGCTGGTGCAAGACTCTTATTAAACAGGCATGCCAATGCTACTGCCAATTCCTTGGATCATTCCCTTAAGATGTTTGGTGATATGTCATCAAATCCTATCACCTTATTGACATCATTATTATTATTTCCTCAAATACCTCCTGTTCACTCACAATTAAGCCATCCTCTCTTATGTCCTCTGCACATAAGTTTCTCATGATTCTATCCTGATCAGGATGAAACACCCTTATAAATTCATCACTGAATACCTCAACAATACCTTCTGCTGCAACTACTGTTCTACCATTTTCATCCATTAGCATCCTAATCCTGTTGCCTCTGAGAGGGTTGCAACTGATTACTAGGAAAATATGACACAAGGCGGTTTCTCGTTACCTTACTGTTATTACCATGGGAGTTTCTATATTTCTACTTCATTATTTCTACAGCACAGAAATAATGGTTGCCTTTGCAATAGTTGGTAAGAGAAAAGATGCTAATAATTTGATTGCTCTTTGTTGAATACAGTCCAAAATTTCTATAACCAAGAAGACAACTTTGGATATGATATATTTATACTAACAGAATCTGCAGTTAGTTATATAATTCCAAGCCAAAAGAATTTCTTTATGTTTGGAATATTATCAAATACTATGTAAAAGTTGACAGAAGGATTATTATTATTATTATTATTATTATTATTTTTTTTTTTTTTTTTTGAAAATAATAACTTAATGCTGTGAACTCTTGACTGAAGTTCAGAAAGTTCATTCTTATCCTGTTTTTAGAATGATATGTTTGGGGATTAGTCAGAGAAATTCTTGAAAATTTTTCTTTTTTGCATATTATGAAGCATATTTTGCATATTCTGAAATGAGAAGTATAAATGCAGCGCTATTATGGGAAGAAAAGCTATGAATGGATTTGTAAACATCCCATTTCTTCTTCTCTAAATGCTTCTGTAATTCTTTTCTGTTGATGTCACTTACATGATGGTGTTTATATTCAGTTCTCTTGAGGTTTCAATAACTAACTTTTCATTGTTTGCCCTGCTTCTCTGGCTAAAACTGCAGGAGTCTTGTATAATTTGGTGATACTCCAGCCTACATGATTTCTCATCGCATTTTGCTGTCATAATGTATATGCAGTTTCATCCGGTAGAGAATAAATTTGGTTGGTGAAGTCCTAGATTGCTAGCTCATCATCAATAATTCAGCATCCAAGTGAATATCTAGTAATGGATGCACCATGAGAGAGGATTGAACATTGCATCAGAAGCTCATCAGTTCTATTCAACCCTTGTAGTAGGCTATGTGATAGTCTCCTCCCACTAATCTAGTTTGATCCATAAGCATCTCCAAGACTAAAACTTAACTCTGTGAAATGTTCAGGAGTCATTTAAAAGTATTTCTTGAAATAATTTATAACAGAGTTATTATAAGTGCAATTTTATCTATAACATGAGTTTGGCTTCAGAAAAGGAATGGATGCAAGAGATGATCTGTGTTTCTTAATAAACATAGCTGAATTACTGAATTGAGAATGATTACTGTGCATGTTTCATCTGTTATGAGAAAGATTATGATAAGGTATGTGAAAAATGTAAAAACTGATTGAAATTTTCTATTACACTCAAATCTCAGTACAGCGAACTGTTAGAGACTAAAAGAATTGTTACAGTGGATGGTTTACTATATCAGATTTCCTTTAAATTAGCAGCGGTGCTACACAGTGAATGTCTATTATTTTCTTTCCATATTCTTCACTCTATTTCTCCCAAGTCTTTTTTACTGTCCTGTTTTCCAGACCACATCACAGGGTACAATGTCCTGATAACGTGTTGTGCAGTGTGCCCTGTGAAGACACTGGGAAAGCAGAATTCTAGTAGTCTACAACTAGGAGACTACTAGACTTGTTTGCTTTGGCAAGAAAAGTGGTCCTGGATGACCTGGCCAGGATCAACTAGTGGGCTCACTTGCAGTGGCCAGTGGTTTTGCAGCACATCTCTTTTCCCACAGTCGAGGAGATTTACTGTGTTGCCAATATATTGTCTGGGGTGGTAGTCCCAGTGTGTCACTTTTGAACATAGTCATTGCTTGCCACATAACAGACATCTATGCATGGCTCCTTGGTGGGTGGAGAGTTCTGGCACTGAATTCTTCCTTCTTCTGAGAAAGAGTATTTCATCCTTTCATGCAGGTGTATGCAGCGAAATTGATGGCAAGACTTCAAAGCCGAGTTGGTAAAGATTATTCAAGTGATAAAATATATATTCAGAATAAAATTAGAAAATCAGTGGATTTTAATGGAAGGGTGTGAAAGAATTGAATGAATGATAGCAGGGGGGAAAGAGTGAACAAGTGATTTAAGAGTGGCACTGTATATTGATTCCATTATTAGACTTATGGTGAATGAAGGGTTGAACAAAATGTTTTCCTGGAGGTAGGATGAGTAGGTTGATTGAAGATTTTGATATGAGTAGAAAGAGAATGAAAAGAGTGGATATCAGGAGGCTATTGCAAAGAATGAGAGATAACAATATAGTAAGAAAGGTGGTCATCATGTTGTCCAGGTAATAAGCAAAGATCACGGATACGTGTTGGCAGAGTTGTGTGAACTTGAAAAATGAATGGAACTGTATAAGAGTGATAGAATTTGAATGGATGTAATGATGTAAGTCAGCTGGAGAGGATTTTGCTGGGAGCGGGGGGGAGTAATGACAAAAGTGAACAAGAGATTTGAGGAAATAAGTAATGTAGAAAGTACTACAGTGGAGTAAGTGAGTGAGAAGAAGTACTTGTGAATGGGAAGAAAGTAGTGTGAGAGATGAGAATGGGAATACAAAATGCACAGGGAAACAGGATAGACATGGAGAGAGAGATGGTGCAAGGAGAATGGTCAACAAAGGAATTGGATTGATTGGGATGCGTGGAGAGAGAGAGAGAGGAATGACCCAAAGCATATAGGTGGTGTGATTACAGACCCTAAAATGAATTACTGTGTTTGTTTACAAATGTGAGGAGTATTATCAGCAATCATGGGGACAAAATTTTTGGAATAAGTGAAACATGGTTTGAATGAGAAGGATGATATCCTGATGG
This sequence comes from Typopeltis vanoorti, assembly GCF_054136105.1. Classification (NCBI taxonomy): domain Eukaryota; kingdom Metazoa; phylum Arthropoda; class Arachnida; order Uropygi; family Thelyphonidae; genus Typopeltis; species Typopeltis vanoorti. The sequence goes on along the minus strand of NC_143555.1, from coordinate 66,174,153 downwards.
GAATAGAGGAGATGGTTTATCATGAGCATAGTAAAGGTAACAGGAGGAAGGGGAATGTAGTTGATGATCGGGAGTTATGTCCTCCCAAAAATAAAAATATAGAATGAAAACTGTGGCAGTGGTTTCAAGGCAGTGTGAGGTGGAGATAAATAGAATGAAATGTTTAGTTGGACACTACTGTGTGATGAGGAATGTGTAGCGATAGTAATGTGACTAAGAAATATGTTGGCAAATTTGCCCAGCAATTAAAAAAGGATGTCATTATGGGTGATTTTAATTATGTTAATGCAGACTGCAGTAAAGCGATGCCACCTGAAGGCAAAGAAAATTAATTTATTGAGTTTCCTGATGCATGTTTTTGTTTATATTGATGTATCCTATTAGACTCATATTTTTCTCTTTGGCATTACTAAGAGGTGTTTTCAGGATCAAGACTCTGTTTGTAAAATAAGAAAAGCAACTTATTTTAATCATATATCTAGATCTTAAACCATTGGATCTATCTAGATCCAAAGGCTTAGGACCTTAGAACCTTAATGGGTTGGTGATGCCTTTGGATTTTCTTCAGCAGCTAAAGCTTTTTTTTTTTCCTATCATTCCTCTCAAGTTATACCTGGCAGGTCTTGGTTTTAGCATTTTTTGCCTCTGCATATTTATGAAACAGAAAAAAAAAAAAAAATGTTGCTAGTGTCGTGGCAAGAAGTAGTGGTGTGTTTGAATGGTGCTACAAAGAGTGTTTTTTTTTTCTGAATTATATTGTGTAGATTTGTATAATAGTGCTTTTGTGTGATAGGTTTTTATCTGGATTAACATGGAAGTGCTTGTTAACATTACAAAAATGGTGGCAGTAAAGAAGCGTAAGCCAGCAGCGGAGGTCTCAACTTGGAGATCAAGTTTTTTCCTGGACTTTCGTAGTGGAAAAGATGTGGCACCCAAAAATGTTTAAAGATTTATGGATGTTGGATGGAATGATAAAAAGGAAAGTATTATAGTATGTGAGAAGTGCAATGAGAGGATAGGTTGTTCCAAAAATGAGAATGGTGTTACCAGGAATAGTCAGGAAATGGATGGGAGTGCTTGCAATGTTAATAATAGAAGTGATGTGGAAGAACTTAGTCAAGAGTTACTGAAAATAAAGATTCAAGTTAAATGTATGGAGGAGGAAACTGACAAGGAAGTTAATGAGAAGCAAATATCTAAGGATGATTAGGACTGCTTTATATGGTGACTCAATTAGTAAAGGGGTAGTAAAAGATAAAGTGCACAAGACATGTTTTACTGGTGGTACAATAAAATGAATTGCTTTTGCAGATGCTTTGCATAGAAGGAAGGAATGGCCATCAGAATTAGTGGTAGTGGGGCACAAACAATTTGAATAGTAAGACAAAGAATGTGGAAAGGATTTGAAGAAGTTGTTCAGGAAGTGAAGAATAATAATGTCATTGGGGAAGTGATTTGTTGCCCAGATATGACAGTAGTGAACTGAGGAGTGCAATGATACTGAATGACAAAATGGCTGAATTGTGTCAGGCAGAGTGTGTTCAATTTGTGAATATATGGAATGAATTCAAAGGGAAGGTAGAATGGTTCAAAGTTGATGGAATGCATTTGAATGGGTTTGATGTTGGTTATTTGGAGTGATTGTTGTTTAATAAGAGTGCACAGGGTCTATATGAAATTGATACCACTAAGAGTCAGAGAAAGAGGTTGAGAAGCAAGTTGTGGAAGGACAGTAAAAGGATGGATACAAAGGTGAGGAAGTGATTATAGCAGAGCAAAGTGATTCTATGCAAAATGGTGGGGATCATAAGAATATAAATGAAATTAAGTCAGGATCGGGGAAACAGGGATGGTCAGAATGAAGAGAGAAGTGCACTATAGCAGAGAGAGTAAAGAGTTATTGTGTTGATGAGATTGCCTCAAAGAGTGGAGAATTGTTATGCATATATACTAATATATGGAGTATCAGATATAAAGGGGCTGAGTTTCTAGCATTGATTGAATCAGTATGCCCAAAGATAATTGCTATAAGTGAAACTTGGTTGACTGAGGATAATATACTGTTAGGACTTGAAATGACAGGATATAGAATTTTCCAAAAGGATAGGAAGATCAAGAGAGGAAGGGGAGTATTGGAGCTGTACTTCAGGAAGTGGATGAGATTCGGGATCTTGGAGTTGATGGTGAACAGAAATTCCAAGTGCACATCACACATGTTGCAAAAACTGCACTGCTATGATAAAAAGTACATTGACATGTAGGGATAAGGAGGTGGTGGTACATCTTTATAAGACATTGGTCAGACCACATATGAACTGTTCTGCTCAGATTTGGTCAGCTAGTTTTCATGTGATGTGGAAACATTAGAGAGGGTCCAAAGATGAATAACCAAAGTAATATCAGGACTCTGGAGTGTTGGTTATGAAGAAAGCTTGAGAGAATGTGGATTACAGAGGTTGGTGGATAGGAGGTAAAAAAGGAGATATGATAGAGACCTTCAAGTTAAGGGATTTTATCAGATTAATACAGAAGAAATTATATAAAGAGTGGATGTCAAGATGGGAAGAATGAGAGGTCAACCCTGGAAGTTGTATAAAGATGTGGCGAAGAAGGGTGTGAGGAGTAGATTGTTTACATGGAGAGTTGTTAGGGAGTGGAGTGCATTGTGAATGCAGGTAGCGAAAATAACTTCAAAGGTCATTATGATAGACATGTTGTTGGTTGAGTGGGCCTACCATGATGAGTCTGTTGACTCCATGGAGGTTACCAAATAATAATTTTATATATATATATCACTATCTACCAATAATTGTCTGGACACCCCTGTTATTTTAAGTTATGGAACTTTCCAGGTTTGTTAATAACATAACAGTGTACAGATAGTAGGAAGGAGAATTTCATCATAGCAGTTGAATACAGGTGGTATTGCAACATGACATGAACTCAGTGACTTTTACAGAGAGATGTCATTGTGAGTTGTCACATTGGTGGCATGTCCATACATACCATTGCTGCTCAATTGGAGCATCCAAAATCAACGAGTTGGCGACATGATCAACAAATGGAGATGTACTGGCATCACTAGTGCAGGAAAACATCCAAGGTGGCTACTGAAAATGACTGACAGGGACAGAGGGGTGTTAAAACTGGTAGCACAGAAAAACCAGCTACAATCGACACAGATGATCCTTGATGAGCGTTCCAGAACACCAGTAAGACAATGGTGAGCACTAATACTATATGAAAAGCACCACATCTACTGGGTTTCCATGGTAGAGCAGCAGCACACAAGCTGAGACTCACAACAACGAAATAGGTGGCTCATCTGGCCTAGTGCAAAGAGCATGTGAACTGGATAATTGACCAGTGGAAAACAGTACTCCGGAGCATTGAATCAAGTTTCTCCTGTTTCCAGTCTAATGGCAGGGTGTGCAGGCAGCCTGGTGAATGCTTGTTACCACAGTGTGTTGTACCCACAGTAAAGTTTGGTGGTGTAGGAGTAATGGTGTGGGGTGAATTAAGATGGTTTGGAGTGGGACTACTGTAGTTGTCCCTGGTTCCATGAAGGTAGCTGATTACCTTGATATTCTGAATAATTAGGAGCTACCTTCACTGTGGAGTTTTTATGAAATGGACCCATGTTACTATCAAGATGACAATTTCCCCCCTTCCCCCATGCCACAAAGCTACAGCTGTTATTATGGAATGGTATGAAGAGATGGGTGTTAAACAATTGCCCTGGCCTACAGAGTCCTGACCTCAACCCCATCAAACACGTGGGACAAATTGCAGTGCCGATTGAGGTCCAGAGAAGCATGTCCTCGATCTGTTGCTGAACTCAGTGTTGCTTTGATGGAGGAATGGAGACAAATTCCACCTGATGTCTGCTGCACATTGGGGGAAAGCCTCCCTCAAAGAGTGCAGGAGGTGATCAAAGTCATAAGTGGACATACCTGATATTAGGGTTCGTCTGCAGGTATCAATTGTAAATTGCTAAAATGTCTGGACAGTTATTGGTAGATAGTGTATATTTGACTAAAGTTTATAAGGCAGAACACTGGAATAAGTTGATAACATTTATTTTAATTAGCAACACGATGTTTCATCCTAATTACACAGAATTTCTTCAGGTGTAAATATACAAACTAGCAGACAAAACAGTAAAGATTAACAAAGGTGACATCCAGTATGTAGTTATAGAAGAGACTGATGTCTTTTAAAATATTTCTCTTTTAAAATATTTCTGATGTCTTTTAAAAGATTCCTTAGTTAGTAAAAGGTCCTAATGGTTCACTCCCATTTTTGGACCTTTTACTAAGGAATCAGGTATAAAAGTCTCTATATTTTGAAAGCCTACACATACTGACAAATATCGACATGGCTCGTCCCATCATGATAGACCTAAAAAATTCCGTATTATTTCCACACTAGGAAAAAGAGTCTGCCGACTTATCATTAACAAGTATGAACTAGTCAAAGAACTTCAACATTTAAGAAACACTTTCCTCCAAAATGGCTATAATGATCACACCATCTCCAGACTACTCAACTCATGTTTCTAATGAAGAAGGATTCATCATGCTCCCATATATTAGTTCTATTTCCATAAAACTAGCAAAAATACTTAAGGAATATAAAATCAAGGTAATATTTACTCCCCTTTATCAAATTGAGATCACTGTTTCGATCAGCACAAAAAACTCAACCTTGCCCGCATCACTATCCAGGTGTTTATTGACTGTGGTGCAATTGCCGCTCATCCTACTATGGACAGACAGACAGAAAAATCAATTGAACAACGCATTCGAGATATTGAATACCCTAGAAGTGAAGCTTTAGCTTTGTTATCACAAGTGCTCTCTGCAGCTAATCCACTTTGCCCATCTGGGTGTCATCTGTTAACTCTTTCAGAGCTGTGTGTGTGTGTGTATGTGTTTGTGTTTATGTACAGTATATATATATATATATATATATATATATATATATGTGTAGAAAGTAAAACCAGGTTTAAAATAACTTGGTATCTTTAACATATATATATATATATACACAGTGGCGGCTGGTGACAATAGAAACAGGTGGAGCTAGGGGCCAAAAACAACTTAATTTTTTTATATTTATATAGTGGGTTCTATTATTGATTTATAGTTATTATTTCTATTACAATAATGTTTAGTCAGAATCCACTGATGCATTGAGCTATTAATTTTTTAAAATTGTTAGAACGTAACATATTGTTAGAACGTAACGGGCTCAATGTATTAATAACATGAAAACTCAAAAGATTTGCAGTTGCAGGCATAGCTCAACAGACTAGAGCAATGAACCGGAAATCTAAAGACGCTGGTTCGACTCCAGCTGGCCCCCCCCGCAAAATTTTTTCATTTTCCAAGTGTTAAAACAAAAAAGTTATCATTTTTATTATTTATTTTATAAATCAATGTCAAAACTTCCGAGAAATAACGAAAAATATCTTCCCAATAAACTATTGATTTTATTCATAGTTAAAATGTATTGACGTAATAAAAATATAGACGTAATAAAAACTTAAACTTTAAAATAAATTATAACAAAAAACGACAACAATAATTAAACATACTAAAAACAATAAAACAGATCAACAACAAGAATAAATAATAAGACAATGAAAGAATCGCCCGCTATTTACGTACAAACGCAGTGCCTGGGCCTGACTAAACTGGCCCCAAGATAAGCGTTGCGCCCGGTAAACAAACACAATCGCTAGTGCACGTATTTAACAATCAAAGAATCACATGCTATATACGTACGTGAAAATACAGTAACTGGGCCAGACTAAATTGGCCCCAAGATAAGCGTTACACCTGGTAAACAAACACGATTGCTAGTGCACTTGCCTCATACATGCCCTGTGTTCTACAACTATAAAATAGGGCCAGCCGTGGCTGGCCCCGGAGACCGTACTAAGTTGCATTATACAATATTGCCACAAAATACTACAGTAATTTTTTTTTTATTAAACAATAAAACGTGTTGGAAATAGATCAAAAAATAATAATTAAAAGAAACATATTTTTTAAAAGTACAATTATTGGGCTAGTTATACAAATATAGGTGGGGCCCGGCACCTATAGACGAGCCACCCCTGTGTGTGTGTGTGTGTGTGTGTGTGTACACATATATATACACAGTGGTATCTCGCTAATCTGAACCTCTATAGTCAAACTCTCCAGTAATTCAAACTGCGATTTGAAAGAAAAAAGTTTTATTTATTACATATTATTATATTGTGTGCTATTATTTTTATTTAATAATTATTATTTTAACTATCATTATTTATTTTATTATTATTACAGTACAGTATTTTTTCATACTGTTGATTGTACAGTTATACTGTAGGTCTATTTTGATTTATTGTGTGTTCATGTTTGCCTGGGAAGCCATCAAACCTGAAGCAATTCGAGTGTCATGGAAAATACTGTGGTCTTTCTAGAATTTACCAAGATACTAGGGTGATACACAAAAAGAGGAGATTCAAAACGTGCATCATTTGGTTAAAATATAAATCCAGATGCTGAAATTTCACAAACAGATGTTACGGAATGGATTACAGGTAGAACTGAAATTGAATTCGAAATCCAATCAGACGCTGAAATTATAAATATAAATATGACACTACAGAATGAATTAGAAGACGATGCTGAAAATAAAGAACTCGAAGGAAAAACAAGTAAAACATGAAGAGGCAGTTGACAGTTTTAATATGTCTATAGAATGGGCTAAGCAGAATGATACGCCATTCCACAAAATTTATTGCTAATGCAGCTATGAGAAGAAGTATTCAAAAAAAGTTTAGCTTCCAAGAAACAAAAGAAAATCAGTGAATTTTTTTATAAAGAAATAAAAAAAAACTTTTTTGTGTTATTTTGTGAAACTTTTTTTTTGTTGTGTACAAGAAAGTGATATTTTTTATGGAAATTAAGTTATGTACTGAACTATGCAATTTTATTAAATCAGAATCCAAAACAATACAGGTACATACAGACTAAATTTTTTACTAAAATAAACTTGTGTACTGTATTATTTTTTAAGTTTTATATTACAGTATAGTAGCTTTTATTTTCTATCAGATACTTCATTTATTTACAGAATTAAATTGATGTTCCATTAGAATCTGATTATTTTTGTCATAAACACTAGTTATTGTTGTCTCTTAGGTAAAATTCGCTAATCCAAATGAGCATGGTTTTTATTAGTTCGGATCAGCGAGATCAGTGGTAGAGTGTTCGCTTTGCATGTGAAAGGCCCTGGGTTCGATCCCCGGCACCTCCACAAATCTTTTGGGTTGACAACAATGGTATTATCTTTGATGGACAGCATAGATTTGCTACAGGGAGGTCATGTTTTAGTAATTACTTATTTATTACAATAAAGTGACTGTTTCCTTGGACAGAGGAGAAGTATACACAGTAATATGCTTGGATTTTGCAAAAGCTTTTGATAGAGTGCCTCATGATAAGTTGGCAGTCAAACTAGATGGGGTTGGATATTAGATTAGTGCATTGGATTGGAGACTGGCTATCTGATAGGTATCAACAACTTGTATATGGGGGTGCGATATCCAGGAAAAGGAATGTCACTAGCGGAGTGCTTAAGGGATCTGTTTTAGGGCCATTACTGTTTAACTTGTATATTAATAATATTGGTGAAGATTTAGATGGAGATATTCAGTTGTTTGCAGATGATGCAAAGTTGCAACGAACCATAAAGAGTAGTGAAGATGTTGTGGCCTTACATGAAGACTTGAATAAATTGAGTGATTGGGCACAGAAATGGGGATGTCAGTTCAATGTTGCAAAATGTAAGGTTTTAAAATTTGGAAAACAAAGATGGGATGCAGAATTTATGCTTGGCGAGAATATATTGTTGGAGGTAGAAGAAATAAGAGATCTGGGGATGATAGTGGATAAGGATCTAAAATTTAGGGGACACATCGCCAAAATTGTGAAGACAACACAAAGGCATCTGGGAATGATGCGGAGGACACTGACGTGTAGAAGTAGGGAGATTCTTGTTCCGTTGTATAAGGCTTTGATTACGCCACACATGGACTATTGTGTCCAGATTTGGTCACCGGGTTTTCAGAAGGATGAAGAGATGCTGGATAGGGTCCAAAGGCGACTGACTAAGGTAGTTTCTGACCTCTGGAATGTTGAGTATGAGGAAAGATTGAGAAGATGTAATTTGCAGAGTCTGGTGGACAGGAGGATGAGGTGAGATATGATAGAGACCTACAAGTTGGTAAGGGGATTGTTATAGGATCAATGGTGGAGAAGTTCTACAGAGAATAGTGGGAGATCAGGGGAGAACCAGAGGTCATCCCTGGAAACTGTATAAAGAGGGTGTGAGTAGGGGAGTGAGAGGCAGGTTTTTTTTTGTGCAGAGTTGTGAATGATTGGAATGCCTTGCCTGAGATTGTGGTGTCTGCAAGGAGTTTGAGTGTGTTTAAGACACTGTATGATGAGATGTGTGTGTAATAAAAGGACCTCCCAGATGAGTCTTTGTCTCCATGAGGTCTTGGGGTAATAATAATAATAATAATATACCACTGTGTATATATATATACAAGGATGGTCTGGAAAGTTCTCAGCCCAAGAATGAAAAACGAATTTATAATTTCAAAATTATTTTTATTTTTCAGCATAATCTCCCTTAAGGCCAATACATTTATTCCAGCAATGCTTTAGTGCCATTATCCAGTCCCTGTAGTGGTAAGATCTGCAAAATACCCCTCTACAGCTGCAATCACCTCTTGATTCGAAGAAAAATGCTGACCAGCGAGGAAGAGTTTTAATTTTGGGAAGAGATAGAAGTCAGAGGGAGCTAAATCTGGGGAATAGGATGGATGTTCCAACAATTTATAGTGCAGATCACTTAATTTTCTCATTGCCAAAACACCTTTGTGGGAACGTGCATTGTCCTGATGAAGGATGATTTTTTTCCTTCTGCAAACCAGGTCTTTTCTCACGAATTTTTTCATTTAGTCTGGTTAAAAGATCAGAAAAATATTCCCCGGTTATTGTTTTACTCTTTTCAAGATAATTAATAAGCAAAATGCCTTTAGCATCCCAACACACCGATGCCATGACCTTTCCTGCTGAAGGAACCGAATGTTTTCTTTAGTTCTGAACAACCGACTTCTGTCCGTTGTTTTGTCTGCTGTTTGGACTCTGGTGTGTAACCGTAAATCCATGTCTCATCCATAGTAATAAATCGACGCACAAAATCAGTTTTGTTCTTGTTAAAACGCTTCAAGCACTGTTCAGAGATTTTCATGCGAGTGGTTTTGATCTGCTGTATGGCACCCATCTTGCGCAAAGCTTTTTCATTTGCTATTCTTCATGCAAAATATATCCTACACATTCTTTTGAAATGCCTATAGTCTCAGCAATTTCCGTACTTTGACCTGCCGGTCATCCAATACTGTATTGTGCACTTGATCAATGATTTCTGTTGTTGTTACACTTTTTGGATGTTCTTCACGGGGATCATCTTCAAAGCTGGTTCGGCCATGTTTAAACTCAGCAGCTCATTTCTTAATTGTCGAAAACGAAGGAGAAGAGTGCCCATAAACTTTTATTAACTTAGAATGAATTTATTTTGCCGTTAAACCTTCTTTTACAAAGAATTTTATAACTGCACGATACTCAATTTTATCTATATCAAGGGATACAGACAACACTTTTGCTTCAGACAGCTATATAAAACAATCTACTTGATAGGATGACTTGCAATTTCACATGAATGCTTATGACAGATATTCCAACTTAGAAAAAATCTTGCCAATAGTGTTGCCATCTATGGTCGATGCCAAGAACTTTTCAGACCACCCTCTTATATACAGCTTCCAGTTATAGATGCTGAATTTAAACAGTTTCAACATTAGTCTATTACACTTCATAAAATAAGAAGAAAAGAAACACTTATTTTAAATATGTATATTTGGAATTGAAATATGCAGCCTTTGAACCTTGGAAACTTAATGGACGTCCTTCACATGGATCATCTTCAAGGCTGGTACGGGCATGTTTAAACTCAGCCACTGGTATTCCTCAAGGTGAAATAGCAATGTTGTGACTGGTGGAGGAAAGGGAATCAAGTTACATTTTAATTTTTGCTCACCGTAGTGGTACAAATAAAATAATTTATCAGATTTTTATTCACTGTTTTGTACTCAGTATTATTATTTTCTTTTCTTTGTTTTTATGTTTCATTACTAATAATTGCTAATTATTGTCATATGGATTGTATTTGCTACACTTTTTTTTCTTTTTTAGACAACACGAAAATCTGCTCTCCTTACTGCAGCCAAGAAAGCAAAATTAAAAAACAATCCGTCAAGGGTTAGATTTGCAGAAGGAGTTGTCATTAATGGTTCTCCCTTATATTCAGTATGTTTCATTCTTATAATATGTTACATAAAATATATTAATTACCCTACTGAGCATGATGTGAGTGCATAATTCAAAATGTGAATTCAAATGTATATTGAAATACCATGAATAAAAAGCCTAAAATATTTTATATATATTTCATCTACTATATCCAGTTGGTTAGTTAACCATAAAATGTACTCATTTAATATTTGAAGCTTTAATTATTTAGGTAAGGTCTCAGGTAAGGAAATATATATGGAATTATTGGTTGATAATAATGTAAGACTTGGAAAATATTTAGAATTTTGAGAAACATTGTGAAGGAATACAATAGTACTCTAGAGCAGCGCTTCCCAAACTGTGGGCCGTTAGTTTTGTTGAGGGGAGGGGGGTGAAATAATGAAAACAAATTTAAAATCCTTTAAGACTAAGTGTGCCATGTCAAATGTGTATGTAAGATGCTAAAAATGTAATATTTGCATTTGATTTTTGCAATATTTGCTGTGTATGTTTTGTATATTAATATTATATTATAATATAATATAAATCAGCTAATGCCTTTTATTCCCTTATAGGGAGTAGGCGAGGCCTTTATACCCTATTATATAATATACAAAATTATATTTGTTATAATTTTGTATATTATATGTCTGTATTATGATTTTTTTTTTCCAATGGGGGCCATGAAATATTTTACATTTTTCCAAGGGGGGCCTTTACATCCATAAGTTTGGGAAGCACTACTCTAGAGTGACTTAAGAAATATTTTGAGTTGGCAGCGAGAAATTTGATGCTGACAGTTTGCATAATGAATAGCATAGTAGTCAGATATGGGAATATTGTTATAACAGTATTATTCAATTAAACGTAATTTCCAAGAACAGATAGTAATATCTGATGTAGTTGGTATTGCATCTTGGTTGATAGTTAAATTTGTAAACAACATGGTGATACAGTGATATACAAAATGGGATTATTATAGTCTTCCCATCCTCCTTTTCATTTTAGGTTCAGTGGCCTGCCATGACCAAGTTAATTGGCTTCTATGAAACCTGATAACTGCTTATGATATTCTGATGTTAATGGATGAAAGGGTTTGCTTGATAACTGCTGCAGAGGACATATTTGAGGTATTCAATGAGAAATTCATAGAGTTTTCATTGGAGTGAAATCAGGACAAAATGAAGTGCAGCAAATGAAATGAGAGAAAACTTACTGGTGAGCAAGCAAGAAGTATATGAGGAGTTAAGCAAGCTCAATGTCAATAAGGCAGTAGGACTTGATCACATTTTTCCCAAGTGAGCAAACAGACAAAATGTCAAGTTTGCACCTGCAATTGATGCAAGACTAGCTGATCCCACAGGTAGTGCAAGACCAAGGCAACTCGTGGTAAAGGTGGAGCAAGCTCTGATCACTAATCTTAATATTTACCCTTAATGCCAAAACACATCTCCAAGAAGGGGATGTATGATGTTTTGTATTAAAGGCAAGGGGCCACTACCCAGACTGGTTTCGACCTTTATTGAGGTCTCATCAGTGGGAGCCAGGCTAGAAATACTAAGATTTAGTAATGCAGAGCTTGTAAGTATTTTACCACAACAAGTTACCATAAGGTGTTTTAACCTTATTAAATAAAAATCTCAGGAGGATGAGACCTCAATAAAGGTCGAAACCGGTCTGGGTAGTGGCCCCTTGCCTTTAATACAAAACATCATACATCCTCTTCTTGGAGATGTGTTTTGGCATTAAGGGTAAATATTAAGATTAGTGATCAGAACTTGCTCCACCTTTACCACGAGTTGCCTTGGTCTTGCACTATCTGTGGGATCAGCTAGTCTTGCATCAATTGCAGGCGCAAACTTGACATTTTGTCTGTTTGCTCACTTGGGAAAAATGGAGTAAAACCAAGTTTAAAATTGCTTGGTATCTTTAACATAATTATACCCAAGTTAAAAATACTTTCTACAACTTGATCACATATCACCACATTTCTTAAGGGAATGTTCTAGGAAGTTGGAATCAGCTGTGGCCTACCTGTTTAACAAGAATCTTGAAACAGTCCGAGTGACAGAAGAGTGGAAGGAAGGTAAAATTGTTCCACTTCACAAAAGTGGTGATAAGGCTAAATTATAGGAGTTGTGGTTAAGGCATTGGAGAGGTTGCTGAGAGCTAAGATACAGAAATTAGTTAATAATAGCAACATTCTCTGTGATTATCATCATAGGTTTGTTAAAGGGAAGTCATGTTTTACTAACTTATTATTATTATTGAAAGTTTATTTTCCACTTGGTTAGAGTATAATAAATTTAGTTTAATCCTTTATCCAAGTGTGAGCAAACAAAGTTTGCGCCTGAAAGTATCTTCAGGACTGGGTTAAGGTGATACAACACCAGGGCAACTCGTTGCAAAGGTGGAGAAAGCTACCAACACTCCTATCTTAGTATCTCCTATAATGCAAAACACATCTCCTTGAGTGGCCCTTCCCTTAATGCATAACATTAGACATATCCGCAAGGAGATGTGTTTTGCATTATAGGAGATACTAAGATAGGAGTGTTGGTAGCTTTCTCCACCTTTGCAACGAGTTGTCCTGGTGTTGTATCACCTTAACCCAGTCCTGAAGATAGTTTCAGGTGCAAACTTTGTTTGCTCACACTTGGATAAAGGATTAAACTAAATTTATTATTATTATTATGGGCAACTCCAAGGAGTCCTTAGACTCATCGAGGGAGACCCTAAACATTATATCAAAAACAACTATTTGGCATTCACACAGTAATCTATTATACTTTGCTTTGAATTCATTTACAGTCATAGCACCCATAACAAACTCTGGCAGCTTATTCCACTCATTCACCACTCTCCAAATAAAAAACCTAGTTCTAACATCCTTGCTAACTACACTCTTGCTCAGTTTCCATGGATGGCCCCTAGTTCTCCCATCACCAGACCTGTTCTGAAAAATTTCCTCTGAATTAATCTTGTAAAAACTCTTCAGTAATTTGAATGTCTAATTCCGCCTATCAACCAATTTCTGTATCCCACAGATCTTCAACCTGTTTTCATAAGGTTCATTCCATAGACCAGCTATCATCTTGGTCACTTGCCTCTGGATCCCCTCTATCTCCTCCCCATCAAGAAGAAACCCAGGGGTCCAGATCTGGGCACATTAGTCAAGATGGGGTCTTATCAAGGCTCAATAAAGAGGTGCAATAAGTTGCTTATTTTTGCTCGTCAAAGTATTCTTCTGTAACCAAGTGATCTGATGAGCTGATTTAGCCACTTTTGCTATATGCCCCCTAAACTTCAACTCGATATCCACCAACACGCCCAAATCTCTGACTTTTTCAACCTCCTAGAGTACAGTTCCACCAGTGTGATATACTGCTGCTAATTTTTTTATCCCAAAATGCATAACCTTACACTTTGCTACATCAAACTGACATCCATTCTCATCAGCCCAGACTGCCAATCTATCCAAATCATCCTGCAAAATTTTGACATCATGTTCATTCACTATTGCTCTTCCCAACTTTGCATCATCAGCAAATAAATGAACAGTTCTTCTCAGATCCTTTCCTATATCATTAATGAACAAATTAAATAGCAGCAGTCCAAGAACAGAACCCTGCGGCACACCACTAGTAACAGGCTTTCTTTTGGACTCCACTCCTGAATAAACTACTCTCTGATATCTCTTCATCAACTACCCTCCTATCCATCTCACCAACCCTATAATCCATCCCCATGTGCTGCAGTTTAATGATTAGAATTCCATGTGGTATCCTGTCAAAGGCCTTAGCAAAGTCCAGCAGTATCACTGTAAATCCATTACTCTTATCCAGTTCAGCCATCACTGTATTATAAAACGTCAGCAAGTTACTGAGGCATGATGCACCCTTCACTAAACCATGCTCTCCTCCATACAGTATCCCATTTTCATCTATCCATTCCTGTATTTTGCTCTTGACTAATATCTCCAAAACCTTGACAGTGATTCCTGATATGCTGATCAGTCAGTAATTTGCAACAGCAGTCTTGGAACCTTCTTTATGCAATGGAACTATCTTCCCCTCTTTCTACCCAGAGCTTAGACTTAAATTAAACAATATGGTCAAGGGAACTGACAATTCCTTTGCCACTTCACGTAAGACTCGAGCTGGTATACCATCCAGTCCTACAGATGTATTTACATTAAGGTTCTGTAAAATACTATTCACCTCCATTTCATTCACTTCGATTCCTGTATCAGCCATTCATTCTCTCATTCCTGCAATATCACAGCCTGGATGATATACTCTTCCAAAGTGTTCGCTTAGTAATTCTACTATTTCTGCTATTTCTACGAATTCAGTTACCTCCCTACCATCAGCATTCCTTAGAATCATTTCGCCATATACATTTTTTCTTTTACTTGCAGCATATCGAAAGAACTGTTTGGGATTCACTTTTGCTTGCATTGCTAATTTCCTTTCATAATCTGCTTTTGCTTTTGTTACCAGACTAGTTACCCTTCTGGCCTGTGCTTTGTACTGTTCGTGTGCCTGCAGGTCACCTTTCTCCTTAAATTTCATCCACAATTGTTTCTTTTTTTGCAGCTCAAGCTTAATGGTGTTATTCATCCATTTAACTCCCACTTGATTTACTCTCTGGACTCTAGGTATGCAGTCAGCCATTACCTCCCTCAAACGCTTCTTAACCACTTCCCATACTCTATGAACATCCAGCCCTTGCAGTTTTAACATGTCATGGCACTGATTTAAGCAATCTCCTAAGCTTGCCATACTTACCAGCTCGGTAATTCCACATTACCCTGTCTTAATTGAAAATTCCACACATTTAGCCACTTCCGAGGTCAAGACCTTATGATCGCTCTCACCAACTGGTGGCAATATGGTCATATTCATAATAGTCAGTTTCCATTCTCGCTCTCTCACCACTCTATCAGGCAATGCATTCCATGGTTCAACCACCCTCCATGCAAAGAAACCACTCCTCACCCTCTTGCTCATAGTTTCCTTTTGTAACTTCCAGAGATTACCCCTTGTCATCACTCCTTCCCGCTGTTCAACCAAGCGAAAGAACTTCCCGGGTGTCAACCCTGTAACCACCTCTCAACAGTTTAAAAGTCTCAATCATATCACCTCTCCTTTTTCTATCTGCCAAACTCTGCAGTCCACATTCACCTCAGGATGATCCTCATAACTAACATCGTACAGTCTTGAAACTGTCTTTGTTATCTGCCTCTGTACCCTTTCCACATTTAATTTATCCCCTCAAATCTCAGGGACCAAATCTGAGAACAATAGTCTAAGTGTGGTCTGAACAGGGTCTTATACAACGGAATGATAATTCTTTTATCCCTGCAGATCAGCATCCTTCTCATTATTTCAGCAATCCTCTGTGTTACCTTCATCACCTTTACAATATGTCCCTTGTATTTTAGGTTTCTGTCAATCATCAACACCAGATCTCTTGTCTCCCTCTACTTTCTCCATTATATCTCCTCCAATAGAGTATGCAGCTTCACATCGATGTGCTACAAACCTCAAGACCTTACATTTTGCTGCATTAAACCGACAATCCCCATTCATTTGCCCATCTATCTAGCTTATTCAAATCCTCTTGCATGACTACCACATCTGCACTATTACTAATAACCCTTCCCAGCTTCACATCTGCAAACAATTGAATATCCCCCTGCAATCCACTGACAATGTCATTGATATAAAGGTTAAATAATATAGGTCCCAGTACTGAGCCCTGTGGGACCCCACTTGTAACCCTCTGCTTCCTTGAAACTGCCCCACCATACACAATACTCTGCTACCTATCGGACAGCTAATCCTGAATCCAGTTGACCAACCTGACATCCAAACCCATGTGCTGCAACTTAAGTATCAGCTTTTCATGTGGCACCCTGTCAAATGCCTTTGCTAAATCCAAGAAAATGGCAGTATATGCATTTCCCTCATCTTCAGCTCTTGTAACTTTATTATAAAACGCTAGCATATTACTAAAACAAGAGTACCCCTTCATAAATCCATGTTGACTCTCACTGATAACATTACCCTCATCTGCCCAATGTTGTATACAGTCCCTAACTAATTTCTCCAAGATCTTAACAACTACTGATGACACACAAACTGACCTATTAGACATTTCCAGTCTGCTACCTCCTTATGGAATGGCACTATCTTACCTTCCTTCCATTCTCTGGGCACCTTTCCCCATAGCCAGACTTTCACTGAAAAGCCATGTCAAAGGAGCTGTCAGTTCCTTAGCACATTCTCTCAAAACTTGAGGTGAACTACCATCCAGTCCCATAGCTTTACTGACATCCAGAGTACTCAGTATTTGGAACACATTCTCCTCCTGCACCTCTAAACCTCGAACGTTCTCTGTCCCTCTAGTATTAAAATTTACTCCTCCAGGATGAAATACACCAATTGTTCATTGAACAATTCCACTATGTCCTCTGCATCAGTCACTCTATTCCCATTTTTATCCCACAATGTCATTCTTCCACAATCATTTCAACTCCTACTGGCCACATAGATAAAAAATTCCCTAGGATTTTCTTTGGATCTTAGCTGCATTTCATCAGCTATCATTAATAACACTCCCCCCCCATTCTTTTCTCTCTCTTTCTCTCTCTCTCTGTCTTTCCTGAACAACACCCCTATCTTATATGCTATAATAAGGTGATGAATGTATTCGACTAGAGAGAGATGCATATATAGTATGCTTTTGACAGGCTGCCACACACCACAAGTTGGTAATTAGATTGGAGTAGATGGAATTGGATGCTAGATTACTATCGGTTAGGTGACCGGCTTTTAGATATGTATCAGCAGGTTGTGTATGGGGGGTGCAGTATTCCAGAACAGGAGGGTCACTATTAGTGTGCCATAGGGGGGTATGTTTTGGGACCGTTTTTTTTTTTTTTTTTTTAAATTAAAATTTTTATTTTTTTAATTGCTGTGTTAATCATATTAGAATGGGTTTAATTGGTGATGTGCAACTGTTTGCAGACGATGCAAAACTGGGGGAGTGATGAGTCAAGCAGATTTTTGTGGCCTTAGAGGAGCACTTGAATAGAATTTGTGTGTGTGTGTGTGCATGTATGCAGAACTGTCAGTTCAGTGTTGCAAAGTGTCTTGTCAGGTGTCCTCTCCCTCCAGGAGATCGGCTACCATGTATCTCCACTATGTTCCATTCTACACCTTTCTGCATTCCTCATATGAGAGATTCTTCTTCTATTCTTCTATATTTTTCATCCACTCCAGTCTTTGTCTTTCTTTCCTTCTCTTTCCTTAACAGTTCCGCAAAGAAGTGGCTTTCGAAGGCATTTGTGTCTATGAATATGTTCACAATAGCTGAATTTTCTCTTTTTAATTTGTCTTTCCAAGATATCCTCATAATTCTTTGCAGCATTCACATTTCAAAGGCTTCCAGTTTTTTCACACTCAGATTGGAAAGTGTCCATGTCTCTACTCCAAATAGTAATGTGGACCGTATGTAACATTTGAAGATTCTTAGTATTGTTTTCAGATTTAATTCCCTAGCCATCAGTAGAGTTTCGTATTATTGAAGGTTGACCTTCAATCCTTCTTCTAATTTCATCTTCTTTCCTTCTATTCTATGTGATCAAGTGTCTGAAGTATATATATATATATATATATAATGTTTGCACTTGTTCTAGTTTATTTCCTTTTATGTTGGTGTATATTTTTGGTATATCTATTTATATTTAGACAGGAAACTTCAGTGTTTCCTGTCTAATCCACTTCTTCTTGATCTTCTCTTCTTCTGTACTGTTTCTTCAACTGCATCTTCTATCGCCTTCGTTACTCCTTTTATTCTTAGATTTGAATTTTTTTTCTTTGTCCACACTTTTAAGTTTCTCTTCTAACACTGTTCTGTACCTTCTTCCTATTTCTGCTTCACTTATTCTTGCTGTATCTCTTTATTTCTGATGATGGGGTTTATATTTTCTTTTTAATTTCAACTTGATGTTTGCAATCACTAAAGTATGATCCAAGTCTATCCGCTCCTTGAAAAGTTCAACATTGCTGTACTGATGTTATCCATCTTCTTTTAATCAGAATCATATTGATCATGTTCTTGGTTTTCCCATCATTTGATCGCCACGTCCATTTTCTATAGTCCTTTTGTTGGAATCTTGTGTTGCAGATCATCATCTCATGGTCCACAGAAAATTCTAACATTTTTTCATCCTATTCATTTCTTTCTCCGAAACCATATTTTCCCATGACGCTCTATTCCGACTTTGGCATTCCAATCTCCTTCAATAATTAGTGCATCTTGCTTTGATATTGTTTCTATTGTCTTTGTCAGATCTTTGTAAATAAGTCAGTATTCTCACCTGTACTGCCAGATGTGGGTGTATATATATCTGGTCTATTGATATATTAAATGGTTTTGCTTGAAATCTTGTTACTATGATTCATTCATTGACTGGTTTGTATCCTAACAATGCCTCTCTAGCTCTTTTGTTAAGAACGAAGCGAACTCCTGCTTCATGTCATGCCCTGACCATATGACTTTTCATCCATTTATCTCTCCTGATGATGTCCATCACATCTCCGCCAGTCCTAATATATCACACCGATATATTATTTCCTCTTCATTTCCTCGTGAAGTAGTTCTAGTTTTCCTGACATCCAAAGTGTTCGTACATTCCATGTTCCTACTGATAGGTTCTGTTAGTTTCTGTTTCTTTTCGGTATCCCACTTTTCGATCCAACCTCAATTGCTCGATTGGTATCGTGGACCTTGTTC
Source organism: Typopeltis vanoorti (assembly GCF_054136105.1). NCBI lineage: Eukaryota > Metazoa > Arthropoda > Arachnida > Uropygi > Thelyphonidae > Typopeltis > Typopeltis vanoorti. The sequence continues at coordinate 66,154,933 of NC_143555.1, read as the reverse complement.
ATCCAGGCGATGTACGAGCCAGCATGTTTTGGCTGTTGATCGTATAGGCATCAGATAACAATCGTGTTTTTTTCTTTACAGTCAGAGCATCCTTACTCATCTGACTGACCCTCCTCCTTTATCCAGGTTTGGGACTGTCGTGAGACCCCTAAGGATTCCATGGTGGAGTTCTACTTTCTGCATATCTTAGGTTATAATATTTCTACCCCTATAATGATTCCTTTTGAGGGTACTAATTTTTTTAAATATTTCTTCCTGTGTGTAGGTTAAAGAGAATCAGAGACAAGATACATATCCTTGTCTCACACCTTTCTGAACTGGGAATTCTTTTGAGGGCTTGCTATTTATTCTCAAAGATGCAGTCTGTTTCTGGTTATTAGCTTAATCTTTTTTCCATCCATGCCTATTTTTGAAAGAATTTCAATTAATTGCTCATGTTGAACATTTTCAAATGCCTTTTTGTAATCTATGAAACAGAGAAACATATCTTTTTCTTTTTCTAAATATTTTTCTATGATGGTTCTGATGTGCTGAAAATACCTTTTTTTGTACCTACATTTTCCATAAAGCCACTTTGTTTATCATTTATTTCTGTATTTATTTTTCTTTTATTATATTTCTTTGAAGAATGACATATAAGAGAACTTTTGATACTTGACTGATGAGACTAATTGTCCTGAACTCTTTTACATCTTGTGACTTTTGGTTTTTTGGGAATTGGAGCGAAAATTGAGTGATTAATATCTTTGGGTAGAAATCCAGTCTTATATATCTTATTGCATAATTTTGTTAGGAATTTCAATCCTTCTTCATCTAGAGCCCCTCAACCATTCTGTGGTGTATGTAAAGTGTAAGGTTCTGAAATTTGTTAGGCATCAATGGGATGCAAAGTATATGCACTTCGTGGAGAAATTTTGTGTACAGATCCACGTATACCACAACTCTAAGGTTGGGTGTATGTGGATCTGTAGTTTAGAGGTAACATTGCACAAGTTGTAAAGTCATCACATCAAATTATGGCATGATGCAGAGGACCTTAACATGCAGAAATAAACAGGTAATGGTCCCACTGTATAAGACCTTAATCAAGCCTCATATGGATTATTTTGCACAAATTTGGTCCCCTAATTTTATACGCTAACAAAGATATATTAGAAAGGATCCAGAAAAGACTGATTAAAATGGTAACTGGTCTTTAGGATGTTGGGATGTGAAGACAGATGGAGGGAATATGATTTGCAAATTCTTGTGAATAGAAGGAAGGGGAGGAATTGAGACATTTAAGTTGATAAAGGGCTATTACCAGGTTAAGCTGGAAGAAATTTTTCAGAGAATGGATGAAGGGGTAGAACAAGGGGACATCCCTGAAAAACTCTGTGAGGAGGGTGTGAGCATGGGCATAAAGAGAAGGTTCATGGGGAGTGGTTGGTGAGTGGAATGCACATGACATTGTGGTGAATATGAATACATTGAATGAGTAAAGGAGTTTGATGGCTTTTTGTGTATGTAAGAGCATGTGCCTTCTGCAGCAAGTCTTTTGATTCCATGGAAGTCTGGTGTTAATAATATTTTGGCCTATTGAATGACAAATAATGTGTTTGTAAATATTCAATTACATATATTAAAAATGCTGAGATTATTATATTAGTTTGTGAAAGGATATTGGGAGGAGATAATTTTGTATATTCTGCTAAATTAGGGTAATTTTTTAGAAGAATTAATGATGTCTAAGGTTTTAGAAACATTATGTAGCAAAGAGACAATGAAGTAGGAGAGAATGTTTTTACACTAAATATGAAATGCATGACTAAAATGAATTAGATATTTACCCATATATAGCACAAAAATGGAACAAAATAACATCAAGTGAATAGAAAAAATTTCATTCAACATGTGCCTTGAAAGCTTTAAGGTTACATATGGTCATAAAATTACCAGAGATAAAAAAACATATATAATCAAAAATAAAAGTAAAAAAAAAATAGTTGGAAAGATGTAGCAGATCAGAGAAGCACTATCTCCCATAAAAGATATAAACATAAGGCATCAGACCAGCTCAAATTAGGACAATTTAATAGCACTCCACAGCTTTTTTTATAAAGCCTGTATTCACCTCTGTTATGAAAGACAGGATTTATCCAATCTGCTAGTACTTTCTTTTAAAGGTACTTCCTTTATTATTAAAATAATAAAATTTTTACTTTTATTATTTTTATTTTTTCCTTTTATTTATTTATTTTTTTTAATTCTATGAATTTATTGATCATTTATGTTATCTTACTAAAGCTTTTGTGGTGCATTGAATGAACTTTTTTTTCCCTGTTAAGATGTTATTTTGTTCAGATTTTCATACTGACAGTGCCTATGGTACATGGGAAAATTTTTACTAATAAATATTTAATTTATTTAAATCATTCATCTGTTATAATGATAATGGATGATAAATGATGAGCTAAGATGGAAAGCTGAGATCATGAACAGTATGCTGGCAGAGCTGCTTGAGGAGTAGGGAGTAGAGTTTGTGAATGTGTAAGATGCATTTGAGGGAAGGATGGAAATGTACAAAAGTGCCGGGTTATATTTAAATGGATTTCGTGTGAGTCAGTTAGAGATACTATTACTGCAAGGAGGAATGAGTGAAGTGAACGAGAGAGAGAGAGAGAGAGAGAGAGAGACAGCAGAAGAACTAAGAGGTGAAGCAAAAGATCAGGAGAGAGGAACTAGTGAGACCGAAGTGATTGTAAATGAGAATAGTAGTATTGTGCGTGATAATTATAGAATGAAAATTCAAGATGGACAGGGGGAATGGGTGGGGGAGTCAGGGTGGACAGGGCGACACAATATGAGAAGAGTGGATGTTAGAAGTAGTAGTGAATATGTGTATGATGAGGGTCAGTATGGGAATGGGATGCACAGGGCATGGCTGAGTTTGAAGAGATAGATAAGGTAAGTGGTGATAAAGGTAATTGGGAATGGTTAGGTGTAGGCAAAACCTACAAGAAGCATGGGAAGGACTGGTTATAGACCTACAAGTGAATTGCTGTGTTTATTTACAAATGCCAGGAGCATCAGAAATAAGAAAGATGAAATGGTTTTTGGACGAATAAACTCATTGAATTTATTCACCCAAAAACTGTTGGAAAAACTGAAACGTGGTTGCATAAGAGGGTGTGCTGTTCGTGATTGCAGGTGAATTAAGGTCCACACAAAGTGGAGATGTGAGACGCAGTTAGTGACAATGGTTTTGAGTCAGTATAGTGTGAGGTGGAGGTTGACAGGAAGAAATATTTAGTCAGATGCTACTATAGGCCAGAGAATGTGGAGGGTAGTGATGAAGAGATGTATAAGCGGCTTTGGTTAGTGAACAAGGGAAGAGTGATTATTATGGGTGATTTGAATTATCGCAATATAGATTGGAATGAAGAGATAGCATTTGGGAATAAGGAAATTGAATTTCTCGAGTTTTTGAGAGACAACTATCTCATGCATATGTAAAGAAGGGCACACAAGGATCGAGTTTTAGAACTGATTATTTCATCAGAGGATGTAATTGTGAGTTGGGTTTCACACTTCCTTCCAGTTTGTGAAAGTGATCATGAAGTAATCACCTGGGTTGTAGCTAGCCGTATGAAAATTTCTGTGAAAAAAGGATATATGTGGAATTACAAGGCTGGTGATTATGAAAAGCCTGGGTCTGTAGCAGCATCCAACTAAATGTGTTCTCCTGTCAACCTCCACGTTACACTACACTGCCTCATAACATTGCCACCATTTTCCTCTTCCATGTCTACCTTGTGTGGATATAATTCTCCTGCTATCATCAGCACTCTTCCCCTCTCTTCTTTCCATTTCTATTCCTGTTAGAATATCATCTTTATTCATGCATGTTTCATTTATTCCAATGATTTTGGGATGAATAAACTCAATCAGTGAAACCATTTCATCTCACTTATTTCTGATACTTCTATCATTTGTAAACAAGCACAGTAATTAATTTTTAGGTCTATAACTAGTCCTATCCAAGCCACTTTGTTAGTTGTGATTTCTCGACCATACTTGCTCGATCACCTTTATCACCACTAACCACATATATCTGCTCAGTCTCAACTTCCCCGTCCACATCACACGATACTCTATCTTCACACACACACACACACACTCACTCACTGCCACTTTCATCATCCACTCTCCAATGTCCACCCCCCCCCCCATTTCCCTGTTCCTCTGGCATTCCCGTTCTCTCTTCATCTTTCACATTACTATTGTTTCCACTGCCAAGCACTTCTGTCTCTTCAACACCACTCTCCTGATTTTTCCCTTAATTTCTTTCTTCTGATCTCTAGCACACAGTGTACTTTCCATCCAGCAACACTATCTCCAGAGCACTCACTCCAAAGACATTCAAATGCAACCCATCACGCCTGTATAATTTAATAAACTGACATCTCACTCTTTTCCCATGTTTCTGATTTATTCAAATCCTCCTGAAGAGCCATAATATCTGCACTATTAGTAATAACCCTTCCAAGATTCAAATCTTCTGCAGACGATAGATCCAGAATTGGGTTGACAATAATGGTATTATCTTTGTTGGACAGCATGGATTTGCTAAAGAGAGTTCGTGTTTTAGTAATCTACTTATTACAGTAAGGTGATAGCTGGACAAAGCAGATGGATACACAGCAGTATACTTAGATTTTGCAAAGGCTTTTGATAGATTAATTCATGGTAAGTTGATAGTCAAACGAGAGAAGATTGGTTGGATACTTGACTAGTGCATTGGATCCAAGACGATTGGTTATCAAAGAGGTATCAGCAAGTTATGTATGGGGAAGCAATATCCCAGAAGAGAAAAGTCACTAGTTGTGTGCCTCAGGGGTCTGTTTTAAGGTCATTGCTGTTTAATGTGTATGTTAATGATATTGCAAAGATTTGGATGAGGATATTCAGTTATTTGCAGATGAAAAGTTGGGATGAACTATGAGGAGTAAAGTAGATGTTGCAACCTTACAAGAAGACTTGAATAGACTGAGTGAATGGGCATTGGAGTGAGGATGAGAGTTCAATGTTGCAAAATGTAAGGCTTTAAAAATTGGGAAACAAAGATGGGATGTAGAATATAAGCTTTGTGAGGAGATATTAGTGGAGGTGGTGGAAATAAGAGATCTTAGGGTGATGGTGGATAAGGATCTAAAATTTTAAAGGACACATTGCCAATATTGTGAGGACAAAATAAATACTAGCAATGATGCAGAGGACATTGACTTGTAAAAGTTAGGAGATTCTTGTTCCATTGTATAAGGCTCTGATTAGGCCACACATGGACTACTGCACACAGATTTGGTCACCTGGTTTTCAAAATGACAAAGACGTTGGAAAGAGTCCAGAGGCAACTGACTAAGGTAGTTTCTGATCTCTGGAATGTCAAATATAAGGAAAGGTTGGGAAGTTGCAATTTACAGTGTCTGGTGGATCAGAGGAAGAGGGTTGATATGATAGAGACCTACAAGATAGTAAGGAGTTGTTATAAGATCAATGTTGAAGTGGTTTTACAGAAAATGGTGGAAGATCAAGGGAGAACCAGAGGTCATCCCTTGAAGCTGTATGAGGAGAATGTGAGTAGGTGATCAGAAGCAGGTTTTTGGCATGCAGAGTTGTGAATGATTGGAATACCTTGCTTGAGAGGGTGGTGTCTGCAGAGAATTTGAATGTATTTAAGGTACAGTATGATGAGCTGTGCATATGACAAAGGGACCTCCTAGATGAGTCCTTGACTTCATGGAGTCTTAGGATAATAATAATAATAATAATAGATTACCTTCCTATAATCCATTATTTCTCAACCTGTGGTCTGCGACGATGGGACAGGTTGTCCACAGGCAGACTTAAATTAATTAAATAAATATATATATTTTTAATTACCCAAACAAAACAAATTAAAATTGAATAAGTAAAAATTATTGAAATCAAATGGAGACTTAAAAAAATCCAACAAATAGCATCAGAATGTTCAAAGAAGGAAGCAATAAAATTATATTGTTGTTCACTTCACCCCCTCTTATTATTCGTTATTCTGCTGTTAAATTTGTAGCTGCAGAATGACGAATAATAAAAGAGGGGTGAAGTGAACAACAATATAGTTTTATTGCTTCCGCCTTCCCTTGCTGTTTTGTCAGATTGGAAGTGAACATGTGTTACCCACATTTCAACCAATTGCTGTTTGTTTATTGATTTTTATTATTGAAGGTTTCCCTCCTTCAACCAAGGCTCAGTATATCTTCAGAAGTGCTAAGTGATACTTGGACAAAGTGTGTTGTGAGTTAACCCCAGTATTTATATATTTTTTGGAAACGTTTTTTAATAATGGAAAAGTGGCTTAGAACTAAACTTTGAAAAGAAGAGCAAATGAAACAGGTGATGCTAACCCTAATTGTGATACACGTGTTGTAACTGTGAGTAAATCTGATGCTATTAAAGTGGAAGAAACAAGCAGTTCAAAGAAAAAATACAGTAGGAAATATAACATTTCATTTTTGGAATTTGGGTTTACTTGGTGTAGAGATGAAAGTGAACAGAAACCTCAATGTGTTTTGTGTTATGAAGTGTTGTCGGACGAGTGCATGAAACCTACGAAACTCCGACATCTAGAAACTGAACATTGTGATGTGAAAAATAAGCCAATTAAATTTTTTCAGCGATGCTTAGGGACATTAAATCATGGGATAGATATAATTTCAGCCATGGGTTCGATTAATAGCAAGGCACGGGAAGCATCCTATCTCTTTTAAATTTGTGCATAGTGAAAATAGGGAAACCTCATTCTGTTGGGGATAATTTGCTACTTCCAGCTATAAAATATGTGGTAAAAACTGTTTGGCAACAAGTAACTAAAAGATGTTGATTTCACACTGTCAGTCGCACAATTAATGATATGGCAGGTGACATAGAATCTCAGTTAATCGAAAGAGTTGAGAAGAGACCTTATTATATTGTGTAAGATATGCACATGATAACAACATTCATTATGATATTCTGTTTCATAGAACTTTGTCATCCCGAACAACTGGAGAAGATATATTTCACACTCTCCATAATTACATAATACACAAAAGGATCCAGTAGGAAAAATGTATGGGGTTCTGTTCGGATGAAGCTTGCATCCTAACAGGCAGGCATAGTTGAGGATTGTTTCTATGGTCACTGAAGTGGCTCCAGATATGAATCGAGTATATTGTTTCATACATAGGGAAAGGTCGGTCTCCAAAGGAAAGCCACCAGAATTTAAAACTGTGCTATACAATGCTGTAAAGGTAGTTAATTTTATTAAGGCTTGACTGCTAAATAACAGGTTATTTTCAATATTCTGCTTTTGCTTGATTCTGAAATTTGCTGGCTTTTCAGTGGCAAAGTACTAACAAGGTTATTTCAATTAAGGCACGAAGTTTTATTGTTTGTAAATGACCGTAATTCTAATTTTGCATCACTCCTTGTTGAAAAGCATGGTTATCAACACTATCCTATCTTTCAGACTTTTTTTTGAAAATAAATGAACTAAATATCTCCCTTCAGGGAAATTCTTTAGCTGTTCTTGATGCCTACGACAAAATAAAGCCAATCGAGAAAAAAAAAAACTGGTGTTGTGCATTAGTTATTTAAAAGTCAGATAATTTGTACCTTTTCCAACATTGGAGTCTTTTTTTTTTAGTGGAAAATGATTTTTTTGTTGATTCTCAGTTTCTGGAAAGGGTTTATGACCACCTCAAAACTCTGAAACAGAATTTTGAAACATATTTTCTGAATAACTTTAAGAAATTTCTGTGGGTTCGAGATCTATTTCAGGCTTATAGTCACAAGAACGACCTTTCGTTATCGAAAAAAGAACAGTTAATTGAGTTTTCAAGTGACAGTGGTTTGGCTCGATTCTGGATCTCGCCTACAGTGAGAAGTGAATTTTCCAAATTATCTGAAAAAGCACTGAAAATCATCATGCAGTTTCCTACAACCCATCTTTGTGATTAAGGATTTCATCACTCCTTCAAATAAAAACAAAATACAGAAATCGTCTTAGTGTGTGTGCCGATCTTCGACTGAACTTGATCAATATTGAGCCAGATATCCAGCAACTCTGCAAAGGCTGAGAAGCTGAACCATCTCATTAAAAGTAAGTAGTAACATAGTTTTTTGATATTATTTATTTGGACAGTTTCCGATTATTCTTGTTACTGGCTTTGGAATTAATCCATTTCCAAAATCTGGGATGAAACGAAAGTTACCCAATGTGACGTCACAGTGAAGCTGGTGAGGCGGATAGCTGCCTGCATCCCATTTAGCGAAGTTCCATATCTCGTATGTTCGCTTGAGGGAATATGCGGCCAAGCACACCGAATCTGTCGCAGGTAGACACCAACATCCATACGATCATGGATTGTACAGAAACACACATCACAATGTAACGAATACAAATAGCACACAGGATAGATATAAATAAAACCACCACACAATTAATGGATCTGCCAGATTTACAATGACCACTGTTGTGCCTCTGGATAAAACGGGATGGATATAATTAAAACCACCAGCATAACACGATTAGTACAAATCACATGCGTACAGTGCATACGGTCACTTGCGAGAAAATGTGCCCGACCACATGGCTGGCACTTTGCGACTGACATCATGGGTTGGACTGTTTATAGATATCGGGAATGACCTCACATAACAGGATGTCTTAAATTTTTTTTGCTGGTCATGGAAAACTTTTCAGGGAAATAAGGCGATTCGTATTGGCCAAAAGTGTGGGGGGGGGGGGATGGAGGGGCATTAATTGCTTTGGGATGTTCTGAGTGAAATTTTTGGGTATATATAGGGGATGGTTTGGACAGGACAAGAGATGTCATCCATGATGGAATTCATGGATGTCAAGTTTGTATTCAGTATTATGATGAATGCAGTAAGATAAGAACAACCTTTTTCCCTCGTGTCACAACACACTTAGTGAATGGACCAGTTTACATGTCACAAGTCGAATCAGAGAGTGTGTGAAGATAAAAGTTGTTATGGGGTATGAGTATGGCCAGATGAATGGGGGATAACATATAAAATATAAAAGTTGGTGTGGGTAGTTGAATGGAGGTATCAGCTGGACGCCGCTGACATTCCCCATTCATTTGCCCATGGAACCAACAGTGCTAAAAATGTTGTCGTGGGGTGAGCTTAATGAGTGTGGGCAGATGAATGGGGGTAACATACAAAATATAAAAGTTGTTGTGGGTAGATGAATGGGGATATCAGTGGGACGGCGCTGTTATACCCATTCATTTGCCCACAGCAAATCGGAAACTGATACCTTTATTTGTTTAATAAAAATTAAAACTTTGTTCAGTGATGACACACTTTTAATCATTTATTTCCAACTTAATTATGTTTCCATATGTATTTGTAAATGTTTATGTATATGTAAAATGTTGTATATGTAAATGTAATATGTATATGTTGTAAATGTATATGTAAATGTTGGCCACAAACATTTAAAAAAAAACATAACTTGTCCTTAGAATTGTTTTAGGCATTTTACTGGTCCTTGTGCTTAGAAAGGTTGAGAAACGCTGCTATAATCCAATGACAATATCATTGACATAAAGGTTGAATATTCATCAGTTCCAGTACTTAATCCTGTGGCACCCCACTTGTAATCAGTTTGCTCCCTGATACTGCTCCCCCATATACAACTATCTAACTCTCTGATATCAAAAAGTCAGTTTTCAATCTAATCCAATCTACTGGCCAGATATATAAATGCTGCAACTATGTTATCACTAAATTGTCAACGTGCCATCTGGTACCCCATCAAATGTCTTTTTAAAATCCAGAAAAAAATGAGAGTCTTTGCCTATATTTGTCATCCTTATCCACTTTTCTTGTTTCTTTTTTCTAAATGGTTACCAGATTACTAAAATAAGAATGCTTATAAAATATCCATACTGGTCTTAATAAATATTACCCTCATCTGCCTAATTCTGTATGCAGGCGCTGACCAATTTTTCCCAAAATCTTAACAACTACAGAAGAAATGCATACCATATCTTAGTATACATTGATATTTCCATTCTTCCATCACCCTTATGCAATAGGACATCTTATCCACCTTCTGCTCTTTAGTGGAAGAAGGATAAGACAATGCAATACTTAATACATGTGCCCTGCATTTGCTATTCCTGATTAAAATATTTATAACATGCTTAAAAATATAAAAGAGCAACATGTCTTTTTTCAAACGAAAACTTGTTTCCTAATTGACTTTTCTACAGGAGTGATTGTCATGTATCTAAACTTAATAATGCAGCTTTGTCATGTTGATCAGTAATTGTCTGAGTAAGCAAGCAATTACTTTTTTTTATTAAAATGGTAATTAATTTCTGATAAAAATTTATAACGTAAAAATAAGTTATTACATACTGCTATTTTTAATATGTATATATATCTTGATTTTTATCCTTACTATTAACATTTTTTTCAATGAATAAATTAATACATGCATTTTTAGCCTTCTCCATTGGAGTCTTGCGTTCCTTTTATGCCAAATGTCCTAAAAGTATTTCTGGAAAATGGCCAAACCAAATCTTTCAAATATGATAGCACCACTACTGTACAGGTAAATTAAATAACATATTCTTTTCATTTATTGCACCAGTACAATCAGTTCTTACTATAGCAAACTCACAGGGCTATAGGAATTAGAATTGTATTTGTGTAGCTTTGATATAGACTTTCAGTAGTTTGTTATAGTGAGAAATAACCATATCTTAGTTTACTAAAATACCAGGTATAAAATGCTGAAATATATATTAATTTTTTTAATTTATAAAATACAGTGTATTTCCTTTTATTGTTGTTTTATGTTTTCTAATAAAACCAGATTTTCCTTATTAAAGAAATGTTATATGAAATTAAATAATAAATATTATTACTATTTTATTAACCATCCAACTGGCCATTCATCTATCTGTTTATTGCACATTGGCAGATGCTGTATGGTCACTCTGTTGCTCAGTGATGTGCCACACCAATCCTCGCCAGATGGTCCTGTTGTGTGCTTTTCTGTAGGCTTCAATTCTCTGAAGATCAGTCATTCCAGACACACCATCCATCCATCCATCCATCTCACTGAGGGTCCACCCCGTCCTTTTTTTTCAGAAACTTTACCTTCTGTTACTGTTTTGAGAAGTCCTGCAATCCTTTCAATGTATCCAAAGTATTTCAACTTTCTTCTGTCAATATCCTTAAGGAACCTTAAAGATTTCCTATCTAACCTTCCCATCCGTCCCCCCTAATGAGGTGCTCCTCTGTTGTGTCCCCTAAGGGCAATATTCATGACTGAATTTTTGTGTGTCTTCACAGGGCTGGTTTGTCATTCTTTGGGGATGAAAAACCCAAGTTGCTGGTGAAAAAAAAAAAACCCTCCCTAGATAAGGTAACTCATTTTCCATCGAAAGAGACCAGATAAAGCTTACTCATGTCACTGATGGGAATTGAACCCAGTTTTTTCTGCTCAAAGGGGCTTTGTCTATATCGACTGAGCTATGGACTCTCTTAAAGATTTACCGACCCTTTTTTGAGTACCCATCCATTTGTCTACCTTTTGGCATATGATATCCTAAACAGCCTTCTGCAACACCACATCTCAAAAACATTCCGTATCCTTTTCCTATCAGACTTCTTTAGGTTTCAATCTTGCATCCATTAAGTTGCTATTAGAAATACAGCTACATTCAGCATCCTCAACTTTATTCTTGTGGAGATAGATCCATCCTTCCAGATTTTAGACAAGTCTATGACTGTTGTTTAGCCTTCAAAATTAAGATGACTAATATAGATTACTCTATTAATCATTAATTTTGTATCCAGGTCATTTCAGTGGTATCTCTAATGGTATTTCAGTTTCAGTTTCATGTGTGGCCTAATGAAGGCATTATAAATGGAACCAAAATCTCCTTACTTCTACAAGTCGATGACACTTCGATGTCATTGCCAGAATTTATTTTGTTCTCACAATTATTATTATTATTATTACGGGCAACTCCAAGGAGTCCTTAGACTCATCAAGGGAGGCCCCCCCCTAAACATCATGTCAAGAACAACTATTCAACATCCACAGTATCTATCATACTTTGCCTTGAACTCATTCACACTCATGGCACCCACAACAGACTCTGGCAGCTTATTCCACTCATTCACCACACTCCAAGTAAAAAACCTAGTTATAACACCCTTGCTAACCACATTATTGCCTAGCTTCCATGGATTCCCCCCTAGTCCTCCCACCACCAGCCCTGTTCTGAAAAATATCCTCTGAATTAATCTTGTAGAAACCCTTCAGTAATTTGAATGTCTCAATCATATCGCCCCTTTTCCGCCTATCAACCAATTTCTGCAGCTCACAAATCTTTCAACCTGTTCTCATAAGGTTCATTCCATAGACCTGCTATCATTTTGGTCACTCGCTCCCTCTGGATTCTCTCCACCTCCTTCCCATCTAAAAGAAATCCTGCCGCCCAGATCTGGGCACAGTAGTCAAGATGGGGTCTTATCAAGGCTCGATACAGAGGAACAGTAACTTGCTTGTCTCTGCTCGTCAAAGTATTCTTCAGTAACCAAGTGATTTGATGAGCTGATTTAGCCACGTTTGCAATGTGCCCCCTAAAGTTCAACTCCCTATCCACCAACACTCCCAAATCCCTGGCCTCGTCAATCTCCTGGGGTACAGTGCCAAAATATTGGCAGTGTGTCATTTAAATTTTAGATCCTTATCCACCATCACCCCAAGATCTCTTATTTCCTCCACTTCCACTAATATATCCTCAGGAAGTGCATATTGTACATCCCATCTTTGTTTCCCAATTTTTAAAACCTTACATTTTGCAACACTGAACTTTCATCCCCACTCCAATGTCCATTCACTTAGTCTATTCAAGTCTTCTTGTAAGGTTGCAGCATCTACTTTACTCATCATAGTTTCCCAACTTTGCATCATCTGCAAACAACTGAATATCCCCATCCAAATCTTCCCCAATATTATTAACATACAGGTTAAACAGTAGTGGCCCAAAAAGAGACCCCTGAGGCACAGCACTAGTGACTTTCCTCTTCCGTAATATTACTTCCCTATACACAACTTGCTGATACCTGTCAGATAGCCAATCTTGGATCAAATGCACTAGTCTAATATCCAACCAATCCACTCTAGTTTGACTATCAACTTATCATGCTACAGCATGATAAGTTGATAGTCAAACCTTTGCAAAGTATACTACTGTGTATCCATCTCCTTTGTCCATGAAGCTGTCATCTTATTTTAATCAGTAAGTAGATTACTAAAACATGACCTTCCTTTATCAAATCCATGCTGTCCAACTTAAGAACATTCAACTTATTATTATTATTATTATTATTATTATTATTATTAAGAGAGAGAGAGAGAGAGAGAGAGACCTCTAGGGAGTCAGAGACTCATCAAGGGAGGCCACATTCTACACACCAGCTATCATACTTATTCTTGAATTCATTCACACTGCTTGCACTCACAACATCCAATGGCAATCTATTCCAATCACATATCACCCTCTGAGTGAACAATCTAGCCCTGACACCCTTCTTGGTGGCCTTCATTCTCAGCTTCCAAGGATGCCCTCTCGTCCTTTCCCCACCCTCCATAAATTGAAAAATTCCATCAATTGAAATCCTCTGTTGACCCTTTCAGAAGTTTGTAAGGCTCAATCATATCACTCCCTGTCTTCATAATCAGTATTCCACAATCCTGATGTTGTTTTAACACTCTCCTTTGTACTCTTTCCAATATATCAGATCACAATGGAAACCAGGAGACCAGACCTGCTCACAATAGTCCAAGTGAGGCTTATCAAGACCTAATCAATTAGGTCTTGTAAAGAGGCAAAATAACATCCTTAACAAATATGTCTTAAAATGTCCTAGAAATGTCAATCTTCTCCAAACCTTTTCACTGCTTGTTTTTCAAAAGTGGGTTGTTGAAGGCTGGAAGATCAGTTGGGTTAAGAGTAGCAGAATCCATATTGCTGGTTACTAATTTGCAGATGGGTTTTCAGTTGGTGAGGAGGTTGACTGTTGATCAATTTCTTCATGGTATTTGAGAAAACTGAAGTAAAGATAGTTGCATGTTAGTAGGCTCACTGTCATCACCTTTTGAATGTATCAAATTTAGGCTTGTTTTAATGCAATAGAGTAGATGCTAATAAAGTAGGAAAAAGTGAAGAGGTGATATAGGATTGTTTGCTCTTAAGCACACATTTTTATCACAAGTTGGCAATATTATCAAGACAAGATTACTCATTGGTTATTTAGGATTTTTCTGATTTCTTTTTTTGATGAAACTTTAGTAGTGGGAGCAGCTCTTGATAAAGTTGAGGGTACTTTGCTTTGGAAATCTATGCAAGAATTGGAAGAGAAGAGTTTTGCAAGTAAGTTAGCCTTGTCTTCTCTTGCTTTGCTGGCATCTATTACAATGATACCACTTGGATGTGAGAGTAGCAGAAACATGAATGAATGGACAAAAAATTGACACATAATGGTCTTGGCAAGAAACCAGAAGGATTGAACCATAGGATAGAGTTACAGTACAGCATTTGGTCTGTTTTTTTTTTTTTTTTTTTTTAAGCTGTTGAATGTTGCAGCATAGGTTGAATAAGACTTGCAGCATGGAGTCAAAAGACTCATTGCTGAAGGTTTCACTCTTGCACACACACACACACACACACACACACACACACACACACACACACACACACACACACACACACACACAGTTCTTCATACTGTGATTTAAATGCATTCACTGTCTCTGCAATCACCAACACTTTCAGGCAACACATTCAATCACCTAGTACACTCAAAGTGAAAAACCTACTCCTCTCACTCAATGTGTTAAGGCTTGAGTGCTTGGAGGACATCATGTTGGAGGTTTAATGGAATATTTACAGCACTAGGAAATAATTAAAAAGAAAGGCTATTTATAGTGATTTCAGAATTAAAGAAAATAATCGGTTCCTCCCCCTTTCCTTGGCCATCGCTTCAGAAGGATTTCTGAAATGCCATCATCATCTCCTAATCCTTGCTTTTAAGCCACACTGGAAACTTGCTATCCTTATCTCTTCTACCAAAGATCAGTTTCCCTCTCTCTCAGTACCTGGAGTGTATAAAGTCAAACCTGTTCCTGCAAATTAGCTTACTTAGGACAGACAGGCAGATCAGCAACTTCTTCTAAACTAAACTTCTTCTAAACTATCTGTTTAGAAGAACACAAATCGTACCTCTGCAATCACGACTATGGTCAATCAATCTGGCCTTGCAGACCATGTATTGGATACAACTCATAGGATCTCCTGGAAAAAAACCCACTATGCTCTACCATGGTACATTTAAAAAGGAAAGACTGTTTTTAAAATCTACAGTGGCACTCAGAAATTAACTTCAATAAATATGGATGCATAAAACTTCCCAAAATTTGGGAAACTATAATTGTCAGAGGTCCCACTTTACATCCTAGGCTGCTTACAAATGCTCATAGAGGCCACATCACCCAGATAGGACTTTAGAGATACCCATTTGTTTCATTTTAGTATTGTGTTACAAGAATTATTTGTAATTCTTGAAGATGTCTTATTGGAACAAAATATTGGAAGCATTAAAATTAGTTTTTAATCCTTTCTTAGTGCTGTAAATATTACATATTCCATTAAACCTCCAATATGATCTATTCCTTACTCTTGCTCAGGGATGACCTCTTGAACTGTTATACGGCTTTCGAGGATGACATCTTGTTCTCTCCCCATTCAATCCCCCCCCCAGTCTATGAAAAACCTCATCCATGTTAATTCAGTAATAACCCCAGTAAGTGCCACAGAGAATACATGCCCCCCCCCTCCTTCTGTCCACTAGACTCTGCGATTTCCATTCCTTCACTCTATCCTCATATTCATCATTCAAGAAATCACTCTAGTCAGTCATCTCTGAATTCCCAGGAGTGGTGTAATAAGCAGACGACTTCAAATTAGCAGCAGTCCTGTGGATTGATGCTATAAATTAGAGAAGAATGGCAGAGATTGTAAAACATGACAGAGAGCCATAGTTCATTGCATGCTGTCAGAGATGAGGTACAGGAGCAGATGACCATCCTGAGCCAAATGCTGTCAGCCAAGAACAGGAAGATGCAGCATTCAGAGGCATATGAGATCACCAAAACTGGACATTTGATGAATAGAAAAATGTCACTGGTCTGACCAGTCTTGGTTTGTACTGTATCATGCTGATGCATGCCAGAACCAGAATATGGTGGCAACAACATGACCCTTCTTTATCAAGTTGGGTGTATAATGGTGTAGGAATTAGGTTTCGCTCTGATACAGTTGAATGCCACTTGAATGACACAGCCTTTCTTAACATCAACTCTGATCAAGTTCAACCATTTAAAGCTGCAGTTTATCCAATGTCAAATGGATATTTCCAGAAAGACAATGCACCACACCACAAATGTGTTGAAGTGGTTTGAGGCACATGACAGCAAGTTTGCTTTACTTCAGTGGCCAGCTCATCCCCCAGAGATAGAGCCTCTCTGGGATGAGGTAGAACAAACAGTTCACAGCAACAGCAGTTTGCCACCATCTGATCTGTAACAATTCGGCAATGGCATTGTGACAGTATGACAAACATCTCAGAGAAAGTTTTGGACAAGTAGTTGAATCAGTGCCACAGAGAATACAGGCTATTCTTAAGGCAAAAGGGTCGCACTTGTTATTAAATGTTATTCCTAATAAACTGACACCTCAGTGTATACTTTGCAAGGAACAGCATTGGTTTACTAATTGAATATTGTCTGAGCAATTTGCTCATATTTTATAATGATGTAACAGCCGAGTTGGATGAAGGGAAGGATGGACTATGATACTGTTAGAATTTGCTAAAGCATTTGATAGGATATCATATGAAAAGCTGTTGCATACACTAGAGAATATACATTTGGAATAAACTTGGATAAGCAGATGGCTAATGGATAGGTATCAGAAAGTGATATATGGTGTGTGTGTGTGTGTGGGAGGGGATCTTCCAGATTTAAGGGGGCCAGTGGTATACCCCCCCCATGGATCAATCTTTGGACCCTTGTTGTTTATTCTATACATTAATGATATTGGGAAAGACCTGAAAGATGTTCAATTGTTTGTTGCTGATACAAGGTTAGGAAGTCTGCCAATCTAGGACTACTGATATACAGCACTCACAGAATGATCTGAATAAGCTGAAATTTTGAGTAAATGATAATGGCTGCCAGTTAAATGTTAATAAATTGTTACGTAGCAAAAATGATAGAGACCTACAAGTTGTTAAGGGGTTGTTATAGGATCAATGCTGGAGAGGTTCTACAGAAAGTAGTGGGAGATCAGGGGAGAACTAGAGGTCATCCCTGGAAGGTGTATAAGGAGGGTGTGAGTAGCATTTTTTTCATGCAGAGTTGTGAATGATTGGAATGCCTTGCCTGAGAGTATGGTGTCTGCAGAGAATTTGAGTGTGTTTAAAGCACAGTATGATGAGCTGTGTGTTTGATAAAAGGACCTCCTAGATGAGTCGTTGACTCCATGAGATCTTGGGTAATAATAATAATAATAATAATAAATACCGTATTTGCTGGCATATAAGACACACTTTTTTCTTTGAAAATAGATCTGAAAAACATGGTGCGTCTTATATGCTGATACTCAGTTTTTTATTATGTACTTTCATTTCTGGAAATTTTCTCTGTTCTGAGTTACGCAATTTCTTTCTTGCTTGCTTGCGGTGTGCGAGAGCATTCCAGTTATGTAGAGTTCAGTGGATGTGCATGCGCTGTCATCGATGATCACAGCTGTTAAATCACAGATATGCTATTAAATTTTCTCTAAATTTCTTGGCAAATTATGGCTGAAAAACGTCAGCATTATTGCATACAAGTTACGTTGCGTATGCTAAAGAACATGGAAACAGGGCTGCAGAGAGGCATTTCGGGCCACCCCAACTGAGATAATGATAAGAACTTGGCGGAATCAGGAAGAGGATCTAAAAAAAGCAACTTACAGTAAACATAACCTGAAAAGGGATTTTCAGTGTCTACGAAAATGATTATTCATCAAGCGAAAGCGATAACCACTAACAGAGGGATTGCCAACTTTACTGGATCAACATCATGGTGTTCAAGATCCATGAAGAGAAATCAGCTATATATACAGACTAAAACAAAAGATGCCAGCTGAATATGTAGAAAAAATTATTGAATTTCATTATGTAAATTCATTATAATATTCAGTAATAAAGTTTTTTTTCCTAAAAAATGTGTACAAAAAAGGGGTGCATCTTATAGGCCAGTGCATCTTATATGCCGGCAAATACGGTAATAATAATAATAATAAAAATGTAAATACTGCTTGGAGGATGATTGTGATGCTGAAATAAACATTGACATTTAAGGATAAGGAAGTATTTAGCCTCTTTGTGAGGCCTTGGTACAACCACATCTGGACTACTGTGTACAAATATGGTCTCCTGGCTTCCAAGGGGATTAATAAGCTGTGAAAAGAACAAAGATGGTATTGGGACTATGGAATGTAGCTTATGGACAGATTGAGAGTATGCAGACAGCAAATACTGGTAAATAGGAGAAAGGGGAAGGGGGATATGATATAGCCCTATAAACTACTGAAAGGATGTTACAGAATATCAGTTGATTTTCTGTAACATTTTCCCTTAATATCGAAAATTTTTCATTATTAAGAGAAGATGGAGAAAGGACAAGGGACATTCATGGAAGTGAAGTTTGTAATAAGTTTAAGAAAGGATAAGAGCTAGATTTTTCTCTCAAAAAGCAGTGAGTGAGTGGAACAGTTAGCCTGTTGAATTGGTGAGTACATCTAGTGTGAATGAGTTTAAGAGAAGGTATGACAGCTGGTGCGAGTAATGTATGCCTTTCTCAATAAGTCCTTGACTCTTCAGAGGTCTCTGATTATGATGGAAAATATCAGTAGAAAAATATGACTTTTGATAAAATTCCCAGCCTTTTGTACAATGTTTATGTGTGTTATCACTCCACAAAATTATATGAGCACTATTTGTTTTATTAGTTATGATCTTATAATGCAACATATTATGTTATATTTCAGGATGTCCTAAATTCCCTCCAAGAGAAACTCTCTGTAAAATGTTTGGATCACTTTAGTTTAGTGGTGGAACACATTAAAGTTGCTCATAGAAACCGACTAACTCTTCTAGATCCCAAGGATACTTTATCAAAAGTAAGTCCTTTTTATAAATTATATTCCTTGTTTTGATTACTGCAACAAGAGGTAGGCTATTGAAACTGTTCCTTGAATCAGCTGTCTAGTGTTTATAACAATAGCAAATGTTCATTCTTTTGTAACAGGTGTGCATAGGATGACTAGAAAATAACAAAATGCAACTATTGTGGCATAAATAGTAGCTTAATTGATGCAGATATATTTACATTCATATCTGCATGTATAAATTATTTTTTCCAAGTAGTCACATGAAAACAGACTTTTTTGTAAGAGCATGATATCAGTGAACTGATATCAATATCCTAAAATTCTGAGCCTTTTTATGATCCATTGCAAATATTACACTGAATATTGTAAATCTGTTACAACAAAGATGCTTCTTAATGGGCCAATCAGATGATAATAATTCTGATAATCAAGACTTATATGTCAATTATTCATAATGATATTATTATTATTGTATGGGAACCTTCATGGAGTCCAAAGACTCATTGAAGGAAACCTAAGCTAACCACACAATCTATTATACCCTCTCCTTGCAACCATTAACAGAAAAAGTACTAACAAATGACTCTTTCAACCCATTCCATTCATTCACAACTCTCCAAGCGAAAAATCTAAAAAAACTTTTTATCTTCTCCTATTCCGGTGGAATCTATCCTGCAGCCTGGAAATTTAGCCTATATTCAACCATACCTAACAAAGTGACAAATCTATATCATCAAATTATTATTATGAACACCAGACCTCTGGAGTCAAAAGCCTCATAGCAGGAGGTACATACTATGACATATGAACTACATGAAACTGTTTTAAACTCATTTGCTATATCCACATTCACCACACTCTCAGGCAATGCATTTCACTATCCAACTACTCTCCATGTAAGAACTTCTCCTCACTTCTTTGCTCATCCTTCTTATAGTTTCCAAGGATGGCACTTATTTTACCTCCTTATCCCCATTCTGTGAAAAATTTTTTACACATTAACCTGGTAATAACAACACTTGACCAAATTATGTCTCAATTGTATCCATTTCCTCCTCCTATTCACTAGGCTCTGCACCTTCAGTCTGTCTTCATATTCCACATTCTAAAGACCAGTTGCTACCGTAGTTGATCTTTGGACCCTTTCTAATATATACTCATCATCATCATCATGAAAGTTAATTGACCAAAATAATCCATATGAGGGCTGATCAAGGCCTTATACAGTAGAACCAAAACCTCTTCATTTCTGCATGCCAAGGTCTTCTGCATCATTGCCATAATAATCTTCACAACTTGTGCAGTTGTGAACTCTGAACTTCAGGTCCTTGGCCAGCACCACTCTTAGCTTTCTCATCTCTTCTACCTCCTTCAAAATTCCACCAATTGTATACTCTCCCCCACCCCCATTGCTGCCTACTACTACTAAATTTCAGAACTTTGCAAGAATTGGCAATGCTACAAATATAAACTTTTCATGTTCTGTTCATATCCATTCATATAATCTGTTCACGTTCTCCTGTAAGGTCACAACATCTGCTTGACATCTCATTGTTCTCCTCAATTTCATCATCTACAAACAGTTGTATATCTCCAATTAAATCCATCCCAACCAATATTATCAGTATACAAGTTAAACAACAGTAGTACCGAAACAGTCCCCTTGAGGTACAAAACTAGTGACTCTCCCCTATCAGGATAACTCATCCCCCCCCCCCCATAAACTAGTTACTTCACTCATACATCTATGTTTTCTACCAATTCAGCTCCTCTTATAAAGAGTCACTACATCAGCACCAATTTTTAGGAGCACTTGCAAATAAATCCATACACAATTTTATGATTCATTTTGTCTGTCTGTGTATTCATCATTATGCAAATTATTCCAGCAGATAGACTGGATAGATTTTGCTCAGATTGGTTTTGGAATCGATATAGAAATTTATCAAACTATTCCAAGTTTTGTTTATTATGTACCATTTGCTGGTGCACAAAGGGGACAAGCCATACTGAAATTATATATTGCAATAACTTCATTCAGGCTAGAGAGAGAGAATATCATGAATTTGGGTTTTAGGATGTGCACAGGTTGTCCAGTGATATTAACTGGTTTTTTTTGGCAAAATTTGGGGGAATCGTTTAAACTAATATTAATAAAATAAAATAATTTAAATATAAATAATAAATCAATCAAATAAAATTTAAATAAAATTATTTAAGCTGATATTAATAAAACCAGGCGTAAGCAAATACCATTTGCTTACGCTTGTAATCGCCGAACTTTATATAGTTTCTATATTCGGCATGAAACTCTTTGAGTTTCTTATTCGGCTAAGAAACAATATAGGATGTAATATCCCTTAACTTAAGTAAGTTCATGTCGCTGAATTGAAGCCTTTGGCTCTTCATATAATTAGTAATATCATCAATGTTGTTTTCAAAGAGTCCGTAAGATTTACTGTAAAGAAAAGCACATGAAAACCACTGCTTTGATTGTGGCTAGCTGCACTGGTATTGTGGCAAAGATTATCCATTAACTCTACTGGATTGGAGATATTATTATCATCATCATCATCATCCATGGAGTCAAGAGACTTATCATGGGAGATCCCACTCTCTCTCTCTCTCTCTCTCTCTCTCTCTCTCACACACACACACACACACACACACACACACACACACACACACACACACACACACACACACACAAAGCTGATCATATCCTTGATTTAAATTCATTCACTGTCTCTGCACTCACCACACTTTCAGGATTAAGGCAATGCATTCCAATCACCCACCACTCTCCATGCAAAAAATCTACTCCTCATCCTCTTTCTCATACCCTCCTTATACAGCTTCCAGGAATGGCCTCTTGTCTCTCCCTTTCTTCAGACATTCTATGAAAAATCTCATCCTGGTAATTACCCCTTATCAATGTATATGTCTTGATCATGTCTCCCTCCCCTCCCATTCCTTCTATCCACTAGGCTCTGAAATTTTCACTGTCTCAATCTCTCCTCATGTTCCACATCCAGAGCAAGAAATTGTCTCAAACCCCTTCCCCCCCCTGGTGGAAGGAACCTCTCAGTGATGATACTGGCCCTTTTCATTCTTCCTCTTTTCTTTGCTTTTCTTCATGTATTCTTCATTCTACTTCTCCTGAGTTTTTTTACTATCCTATCTTCCAGACTACCATCACTAGGATCCAGTACCTTGCTGCTGTGTTGCATGCAGTGCAACCCATGGACATCTGGAAAGGCAGATCCTGGTAGTCTTGCAAGACCAATTCAAATCCAAAATCAGGTCCTGGATGGCCTGGCCAGGATCAGCTGGCTGGTGGGCTTGCCTACAAGGGTCATGAGTGTTGCAGTAAATCTCCTTCTCCCATGGTCTGGGGACAGGGCCCAAGGGTTGCTGTGGTGCTTGTATAGTGTCCAGTTTAACCCCAGTGTTCCATGCCTGGTAGTCTTGATAGTCATTGCTTGCCATATAGTTGATGCCCATGTGTGGCTCTATGGTGAGTGGGGAGCTCTGTTTCTGAACAAAAACCACTTGAGCATGAATCTTTCATCCTCAATCATTTTGGGGATCTTACAAAATCCCAACCAAGTATTGATAATACTGATACACCTTTCAATAACAGAAGCAAAAAACAGATGATATGTGATGCAAGTACAAATATACCAGTTTTTCTAATAATCTGTGCAACAGGTGAAAAACTAATAGGGAAAATGCCATCCTTCATCATTCAAAAGAGTAGAAAGACTGGCAGGCTCTCCCAAAACAGTTGAGAAACTACATTTTGGCAATAGTTCATGACATGTCCTTGTAGAAACAACATCTCAACAACATTCCAAAAAAACTACTCATAGCCATATCAATGGATAAAATGTCAATAACAGTCACACCCCAACACTCATTTTCTGTAGAGGAGTGATCTCAGAATGGGATCTCCTAAATGTTCCTGATGAGGAGATATGTTTAGAATTGAAAGATCGGGGGTGACAGGTATGAAGCGCATCCTGATCTGTAGGAATGGTCACCTGGTTTTAACCAGAAACATCATTCCTCCAACATCTATTAAGGCAGCATATCACAGTCCTGTTAAAGTGCATCCCTAATCCATTAAGATGCTTCAAATTCCAAAATGTCAAATTTTAAAATGTTACACTTTGCTACGTTAAACTGATATTCCTACACCTTTGTCTATTCAGACAGTCTGCTCTAGTCCCCTTGCAAGGCCTACAACATCTGCTCTACTTCTCATAACTCTTCTCAACTTTGCATCATCTGCAAACATCTGTATATCACCCTTTATACCCTGTATATCACCCTAAACATCTGTATATCACATGAACCATAAAGAGTAGTGAAGATGTTGTGGCCTTGCAAGAAGACTTAAATAAATTGAGTGATTGGGCACAGAAATGGGGATGTGAATTCAATGGGATGTGGAATTTATGCTTGTTGAGAATATATTGTTGGAGGCAGAGGAAATAAGAGATCTGGGGATGATAGTGGATAAGGATCTAAAATTTAGGGGACACATCGCCAAAATTGTGAAGACAACACAAAGGCTTCTGGGAATGATGCGGAGGACACTCACGTGTAGAAGTAGGGAGATTCTTGTTCCATTGTATAAGGCTTTGATTAGGCCACACATGGACTATTGTGCCCAGATTTGGTCACCGGGTTTTCAGAAGGATTAAGAGATGTTGGAAAAGGTCCAGAGGCGACTGACTAAGGTAGTTTCTGACCTCTGGAATGTTGAGTATGAGGAAAGATTGAGAAGATGTAATTTGCAGAGTCTGGTGGAGAGAAGGAAGAGGGGAGATATGATAGAGACCTACAAGTTGGTAAGGGGGTTGTTATAAGATCAATGGTGGAGAAGTTCTACAGAGAATAGTGAGAGATCAGGGGAGAACCAGAGGTTATTCTGGAAACTGTATAAAGAGGGTGTGAGTAGGGGAGTGAGAGGCAGGTTTTTTTCATGCAGAGTTGTGAATGATTGGAATGCCTTGCCTGAGAGTGTGGTGTCTGCAAGGAGTTTGAGTGTGTTTAAGACACAGTATGATGAGATGTGTGTGCGATAAAAGGACCTCCCAGATGAGTCTTTGACTCCATGAGGTCTTGGGGTAATAATAATAATAATAATAATAGCCCCCAAAACAGACCCTGAGGCACATCACTAATGACTTTCCTCTTCTGAGACATCACCCCTCCCCCCCCCACACACACAACCTGCTGTTACTTACCAGATAACCAGTCTCCAATCCAATGCACTAATCTGCTATCCAACCCACTTGTTCCAGTTGTCATGTAGCAATTTATCAAAAGCCTTTGCAAAATCTAAATATGCTACTGTATATGCATCCCCCTTGTCCAATGTATCTGTCATCTTGTTATAATAAGTAAGCAGATTGTTAAACACAATCTTCCTTTAAAACTCATGCTATGCATTAAAGAGAATTGTGCTGCTTTCAACCCAGTTCTGAGTCCTTGTCCTCACTGGTTTCTCCAACTCCTTGACCATAACTTCCTATAATTCAAAGTGTTAGTCTTTTCACCTCCCTTTTATGAAGCGGAATGATTTTGTCCTCTTTCTACTCCTTTGGAATTTGGGTTAATCTAAGATTAACGTTAGAAAGGTAAGATAAAGCTGTTGGTAACTCCCTCAAAACGTGAGTGGTAATATACCATCAGGTCCCATGGCCTTGCTGACATCAAGTTTATTAAATTCCTCATATACCTCCTGCTCCTAATCACTAGCAGGGATTCACCCCCCCCATTCCTGCTGCTCCCAAGTTATGCATTATGTTACAATCACAAGGAGGGAATACTTTAATGAACTGCTCATTTAACACCTCTACTATATCCTTCTCAGTGTTTATCATTTTCCCATTATCACTGACCAACATTATTCTTCCTTCTACTGGCCGCATATCTAAAAAACTTTTTCTAGGATTTCTTTTAGCCTCATTTGCTAACTGCTGTTCACACTGCACTTTTGCTACCCTTATCAAGTGAATCACCTTCCTTGCTTGCTCTTTGTACTCCTCAAGTAACTGATTATTGCCACTCATCTTGTGCTGCCTTTACAATGCCTTTTTCTTCAAGATTGCATGCTTCACCTCTTCAGTCATCTATTTTATGCCTACCTTATTTATTCTCCCGTCCTTTGGAATATACTCGGTCATTGCTTCTGCCAGATAGTTCCTAATTAGAGAGCAAGCAGCATTGATTTCCTTCCCATCCAACTCTTCATTTCATGCTATCACTGCAAGCTGCCTCCTGAATTTATCACAATCATTTGCCTTATAGTTCCACATATAACCCTTTCTCACAAAAATCCTGATATGGCTGGCCACCACTCAAGTGATCACTTCATGGTCACTTTCACGAACTGAAGGAAGCTGGAACACTTCACTTACAATAATATATTCTGATGAGATAATCAAATCCAAGATCTGCTATCCATATGTAGTAGTCTCTGTTACAGAGACTACTACATATGGATAGATAGTTGTCCCTCAAAAACTCAAGAAATTCATTCTCTTTGGTTCCAGATGCTGTCTTTTCATTTCAATCTATATTACAATAATTGAAATTACCCATAATGATCACCCTTTTTTTTATTATTATCCCAGACCAATTTGCCTAAACATTTTCCTTCTCACTGCCTTCAACATTATGACTTACGTGACACCTCCAAGGAGTCCAGAGACTCATCGAGGGAGGGAACCTACTCTACAACTCTCCATCTCTACTACTCAATTCACCAACTACAGCAAACCACAAATATCTTCATCGTCTACACCAATGTCATCTACTGTCCACCACTACCACAAGTATTTTCACAGACAATTACAAACATCCATGCCCAATGCAGGATTCGAACTCACATCCTTTTGGCTGGAGAGTGGATACGCTAATCACTCGGCCAACCAGATTTTGACCTTTATTGAGGTACTGTTAAGGTGCAGGGGGGAGTACTTCTATCTAAAGACTCTGAATAATCTACAAGATTGCACTAAATCTCACTAATTGATTCAAAAGGGATCACTCCTAAACTCATCAAGCTCTCATTAATGGCTCTACTGACAGGCAAAAACCTACCCCCAAGTAGAATTACTTAATTTCCTGGAATCATGCTCAAAGAAAATGTCATCAGTGGGAGCCATATTCAGAAGAAATACCAAGATCGAAGTAATGCAGAAGGCATATATTTTTTCATATAAGTAGTGAAAAGGTGTAGCACCTTATTATTAAAATACTCAGGATTAGAGCTCGCTGCTGGACATTTTTTCACTTGTTTACACATTAAAAGTACCAATAAATTATGTTCTTGTTTCATCCTTTATCCAATCAAAGTTTGTTTGCTTGGATAAAGGAGGGCACTTGAATAAAGGAGTAAATACGAATATAATTTCTTGGTATATTTAATTTAACATAACACTGCTGTAAACACTTCAGAATCTCTAGCTCTAAACTGGTTGAAATGGAGACTGGCAATGCCAATAGGAAACATAGTATTTTGAAACTGTGTGGTATGCTGTAGAGACTAAGGAGAGACTAAAAAGAAAAATCATCAGATTGCATAGAAATGCTCCTCAACTGCCCATGCCCTTTGTAAACACTCAGATTAATTACTCATCTCTGAAATCACTTGTTAGTTTTTTTAGAAGACAATCATAGTAATTTTTTAGGAGACAATCATAGTAATTTTTTAAAAGCTAATCATACTTATTTATGTGACTACCACATCATATGTGGTAGTCTTCAATTCAACTATAGATCTCAATTTAAGCCTCTCCCGGTATCATTCAATACTGTATAACATAAGTTAAACAGTAACTATGCCAAAACAGAGCATCTGTCCAGGATACCCCCCCCCCCATGTAACCTCTTTGTTATGTGACAGCCTATCAAAAGCCTTTTACAAATTCTAAATATTCTACTTTATGCATCTCTTTTCCAATACACTTATCACCCTTTTGTAAACATTAGCGCCTCCATTACTCAGGTGGAAGAAAGACAGTACATTGTGCCCTTCGATTAGAAAAGGTCTAAGTTCGATTCTCATCATGACGAGAGGAATCTTTATATGAACGTTTTCAGTCGAAGGTGAGTTAGCCGATCTGATATGGAGGTAGCAGGGTTTTTCCTCCGGGAAACTTGGGTTTTTTCATCCCGCATACAGATGAATCGGCCCTTCAGAACACACGCAATTTACTGACAAAAAATACTAGTTGTGGTGGTGGTGGCAGTAGTGGTGCTGAAGGTGATTAGTGGTAGTAGAGGTTCAGTGTAGTGGTGGAGACAGAGAGTTGTACAATAGGTGTCCTCCTGCGATGAGTCTTCAGACTCCTTGGAGGTGTCATGAATAATAATAATAATAAGTGGATGGCTAAAACATAGCTCCCTTTAACAAACCCATGCTGATCATTATGAAGAATCCTAATGTTTGCTGTTTTAAGGATACTTGTGACATAAGACTGAATGATAAATGCACATAAACACAAGAAAGATATTTAATTAACCAAATATTTCGGTCTGGAAATAGCAGACCATCTTCAGTGGTATTACAAGAACAGTTTTAAAAAATACAAGCTAGAATTACTAACAATAGATCGTTAAAAATAGAACACGGCGCGTGATGTTATATCACTAAGTATTAAGTATAAAACGGAGCATTTTGAAGTAGAGACATGATTAAAAAAATAAATAAATAAATAAATAATGAGTAATCAAGATTACTCATTAATTTTTTTTTTTCAATCATGTCTCTACTTCAAAATGTTCCGTTTTTATACTTAATACTTAGTGATATAACATCACACAGCGTGTTCTATTTTTAACAATCTATTGTAAAAAAAAAAATTAATGAGTAATCAAGATCATCATCATCATCATCATCAAATTCCTGCCATGCACCCTCAAGGGTTGCACATGATATGATAGTGCTACATGAAAAAAACTACATTATTACTAACTTCCTATCTACAATTTTCCTCCAAATCAGTCTGTTAGTTGTCAAGACTCCAACTTTATCAGATCTTATATTTCTATCGTCTAAGGCACTTTGTACCGTATCAATCCACCTATATCTTGGTCTTCCTCTGGGTTGTTTTGCTGCCAACCTTGCAGAGAACACTTGTTTTGCTCATCTTTTCTCGCCCATTCTGTTTAAGTGACCATACCACCTGAGATTAGCTCTGCTAACTCATTCCTGGATGCTGACAATGTCAAGTTCTTTCCTAATATCCTTGTTTTTAATATGATATTGCCATTGATGCCATCTGTTCATGCCTATAATCTTTCTCAGGACTCTCATATCTGCAGTCTCTAGTCTTTGGTCAAGTGTTTTACTTCTGACCCAGCTCTCAGATCCATAAATTAAAACTGGTTTGAACACTGTCTTGTATACAGCTAATTTAGTGTTCCGACTAATTTCTCTCTTATTCCATATGAATTTATTCATTTGACTTCCCACCATACCAGCTTTGCTGACTCTATTGTCTATTTCTATATTTAATTTACCATCTTCAGTAAAATTCGTGCTAAGTAGCTGAAATGTTTTACTTGTTCCACAGGTTCTCCATTCACAACACAGTTGACATTTTCACTGATTTTGCCTATTTTCATTGTCTTTGTCTTTTTATTGCTAACCTTCATACCATATCTATTACAACAGTTATTCAATTTAGTCAGAGAATCTTGCAGACTTGTAGCGGATTTATTTAGAAGTATAACATCATCCGCATAAAGCAAAGAGCTGACATTAACAACTCCAATTTTGATATCATGTTTAATACCACTTTCCTTCATAATGTGATCCATATAGATAATGAATAACATAGGGGATAATGTACATCCTTGTCAGATTTAACATTAAACCATCTTCCTGTACTTCCTTCAATTCTAACTGCTGACTTACAACTCAAATAAAGACTAAGTATTGCTTGATATAATGCCCCATTGACACCATATAACTGGAGCGTATTGAATAGCTTCTCTCTTGGCACCTTGTCATATGCCTTTTCCAAATCGACAAAACTTAAATACAGATTTTTGTCATATTCCCATTCTTTCTCGACTATTTGTCGTAAAGTGAAGATCTGATCATGACAGCCTCTATTTGGCCTGAATCCAGCTTGTTCTTCACCAAGCTTTTCTTCCACAATTCTTCTCAACCGTTTCTCAAGTATACTTGCATAGATCTTGCCAGGAACACTCAGTAGGGAAATACCTCTGTAATTCTCACATGCAGTTTTATTTCCCTTTTTATATATGGGTACTATGAGAGCTCTACTCCAATCATTGGGAATTCGTCCCTCTGTCCAGGCTTTCTGAACTATGCAGTGCAGCCACTGTAAGACTCTTATACCACCATACTTCAGCATTTCTGGTCGAATATCATCTACTCCTGCTGCCTTTCCACATTTCAAGCCTTTGATGGCTTTTTCTACTTCAAGTATGGATATGTATTCCTGACTGCATGCTTGGTCAGCGTTTTTTACCACTGTGCTGTCATCACTGCTTGTTTCATTTAGCAGTTTTTCAAAGTAATTATTCCATACTTCAAGGATATCTTTTTCTCCTGTTTTCATGTCACCTTTATCATCTCTGACTCCTTTTGCAGCACTCTTTCCTCCATTTCTAAGCTTCTTCAACAACCTCCAGAATATTTTGCCACCTTCCTGATATTTATTTTCTATATTCTTGCCAAAGTCCTCCCATGACTTTTGTTTAGCTAATTTTACACAGTGTTTAGCTTTCTTGCATTTGTCTATATATTCTCTAAGAGCACAAGCTGACTTATTTGCCAGGAACTTTTGATATGCCTTCTTCTTTTCCTTCACTGCCTCTTTAACTTCCTGTGTCCACCAGGGAGTTCTGATTTTTTTATCCTTGCAGACAACCTCACCACATACCTCTCTGGCAGAATCAATCAATATTTTCTTCAGAGTTTGCCAATGAATCTCCAAGGTTTGATTCCTGTTCTCAAACTCTTTCAATTTTTTTTCAATAATCTTTGTGTATTTTAGTCTACAGTTCACATCTGAGAGCTGCTCAACTTTTATTCGCTTTAAAACTTTCTTACATGTTATTCTTTTCAATATGAAATTCAATTTTATCCTGCTCATGACTAAATAGTGATCACTTCCAATTTCAAATCCTCTGTACACTCTGGTGTCCTGCAT
Organism: Typopeltis vanoorti; assembly: GCF_054136105.1. Lineage (NCBI taxonomy): Eukaryota > Metazoa > Arthropoda > Arachnida > Uropygi > Thelyphonidae > Typopeltis > Typopeltis vanoorti. The sequence goes on along the minus strand of NC_143555.1, from coordinate 66,124,392 downwards.
CAGGGAGAAAACATCACTATCAACAATAACATAGTCAATGAGACTTTTCTTATTCCTAGCCTCTTCTCTCCATGTGAATTTGTGCACATTTTTATGTTGGAACATGGTGTTAGTAATAACCAGTCCATGTCCTGAGCAGAAATCCAACAGATATTTGCCATTATTATTAGCTTTGCTCTTTTCTCCAAATTTTCCCAAAATATTTTTGTATGTCTCACAATGATTTCCTACTCTGCTATTTAGATCCCAACAAGGACCAACTTTTCCTTTTTCATTGTGTCAGTTGCTTTTTCTAAAGCCTCAAAAAATTCCTCCACTTCTACCTTAGTAGAACCTTCTGTGGGACCATAGGCACAAATAAGTCTCATTGTCCAGTTCACCATTCTCATATTTGCCTGCATTACTCTACTTGAGAGTGACTGCCATTCAAGAAGATTAGCCTCGTATTTTGTGTTGAATACTATGGCTACTCCTTCTTTTCCTTGATTTTCATTGCCTGAATATAACATTTTATATTTATTGCTCAGAAAGATCTCACCAGTTTTGGTCTTTTTTGTTTCAGTCACCCCTATTATGTCGATCTGGTAATTATCTAATTCCTCAGCTAGCTCCATTTCTTTGCCATTCAGGCTTCTTATGTTGATAGTGCCAATCTTTAACTCTGGTGATGTTGAGTTGGAGTTTGTTTTCAGATTTGTTCCGGTAGCTGACTTTTTTGCTGTTCGCCCTGGTTCCCTCACCAAAACGGGGGCCTTGTTTAACCGGGTGACATCCCAGCCGGCATGAAATTTTGTCATGTTGCACCATCATTTTTTTATTTTGGTTTAACCAATAAGAATACAATTTGGTCGGCTAAATCCCAAATTGCCAGCCCATCCTCGATCGTTCAGTATCCAGGTAGATACCCAACAGGGTGCACCACGAGAAGATGAGGATTGGACATTAGGTCAGAAGCCCTGGTCGGTTCTCAGCATTCTTTTAAAGGCTATGTGGAGGTCTCCTCTCAGTTATACAGCTTTGACCCTTAAGCACAAAAAAAAAAAAAAAAAAAAAAAAAAAAAAATTAATGAGTAATCAAGATTACTCATTAATTTTTTTTTTTTCCGATCATGTCTCTACTTCAAAATGTTCCGTTTTATACTTAATACTTAGTGATATAACATCACGCGGCATGTTCTATTTTTAACAATCTATTGTTAGTAATTCTAGCTTGTATTTTTTAAAACTGTTCTTGTTCACTGAAGATGGTCTGCTATTTCCAGACCGAAATATTTGGTTAATTAAATATCTTTCTTGTGTTTACGTGCATTTATCATAAAGAATCCTAATGGTATTCACCCAATTGTGGATCTTAGCCCCCTCCCTCATCAATGTCTAAAACATTTTACGCCACAACTCCATATTCAGATTCCCCTCTGTGAAGACATTAAACAAGTATATCAAACCTGCTGTTCCCCCAATGGGACCATCATTTTGATCATGTGATGATTAATCCCTTTTGACTTATTAACATGGTTTTCTTAATTCTTCCTAGACCTCCTGCTCAGTTATCTCCATTCTCTCATCTACCAGTCCTTCTGTGTTCAGACTCCATGTGATGCCATGCTTATGAAGTGAAATTCCTCGATGAATTGTTCATTGAATGTCTACTATATCCTCAGCAGTTTTTAGTCTATCATTCTTATCAACTGTCTTCATTATTCTCTGATAAGCATTCTTTCTTCTTCTGGCCGCACATAGCAAGAACTTAATGGAGTTGTTTTTGGTAATCGAACAAAGCATTCCATGCTGTAAGCTGGCTTTTCTTACCAACTTTATCATAGCCTGCTTTTTAAACCTCTTATATAACTGATTATTACTGCTCACTTTATACCACCTTCATAATGACTTTTTATCTGATTGAATGCTTAATCAATCAAGTCATTCATGCATTTTACACCTACCTTATTTAACGTTCTGACTTTGGAATGCATTCAAAAACTGTGTTTTAGCCATCTACTTATGAAAAGGTGATCAATGTGTGGTAACATTGATCTCCTTTTCATCCAACTCCGCTCATGCCATTTCTCCAGGCTGTCTTTTGTCTTTTTATGTTAGACCATAGACGAGAGGTCAACCTAGTCATATATGTCTGCTGAGCTTTCCATAATTGCTTGCTGTATATGCTTTCCTCATAGAATATTCATATGGTAGATCATACTTTGCTACTACAAAGTGATTTGGCTTTAGCAGGTTATTGAATTTATTACATAAAGAATAATTGGGTTATAAGAGGTAATTAAAAATATTGGATTCATTGATAAACTAAATATTGCATTGCATAGTTCACATCATATAATTTCAGACATATTATTTTAGCAATTATGATTATTCATATGGGCTTGTTCTAATTATTTAAATAGTATATTTCATTTAATTCTTTTGATTATTAAACATTATATTAGAAATTATTTATGTGCCAGCCTGTTTATTCAGGTAGATAGCATATATGTTGTCTAACCTACAGTGTGTGTGTGTGTGTGTGTGTGTGTGTGAGAGAGAGAGAGAATCTCATTATGATTTAGGTATTTGCAAATGTCTTTAGGTAGTTATAGTAGATTATTTTAATTTCCTTGCCTGAAACTACGTTGCTTATTTTATGCCTAAAGTGAATTGAAAAGTACTATAGCTAGGCTTTAGTGCAGGGCTCCATGATTTTCTAAATCACCTATATTACTAATTATTATAGATTTATAACCTTTCTTAGATAGGAATAAGATAAAGCAAATGGGAATAGATTATGTAAACAGTTACCATTCACCCAATTTAAATTTATTATCATTTCAGATTGCAGCTCGACCAGGAGCACACCATTTACGATGCTTATTTAGAGTCACATTTGTACCAAAAGATGCCTATGATTTACTTCAGAAAGATTCAGTTGCTTTTGAATATCTCTATGTCCAGGTAAATATCTTTACTTCAGAATATATATTTTAAAAACCATATTGTATACTTAAAAAAAAAACATGCAAAAAAAGTCAGTTGATTCTGGATAAAGATTGAAAAAATGTGCCTTGTATTGCGCCATCTGTTAACTAAGGGATAAATTATTAATTCATTATTATTATTAAGAGACCTCCAGGTAGTCAGAGACTCATCGAGGGAGGCCACATACCACACACACACACCAACTATCGTACTTATTCTTGAATTCATTCACACTGCTTGTACTCACATCCAATGGCAATCCATTCCAATCGCGCACCACCCTCTGAGAGAAAAATCTAGCCCTCACACCCTTCTTGGTGGCCTTCATTCTCAACTTCCAAGGATGCCCTCTCATCCTTTCTCCACCCTCCATAAATTGAAAAATTTATGGAGGGTGGGACATTCTCATATACTGGAGAGTATATCAGAATCGCAATGGAAACCAGGAGACCAGATCTGTCCACAATAGTCCAAGTGAGGTCTTATCAAGGCCTTGTAAAGTGGCAAAATGACATCCTTATCTTTACCATGAACCTTTGTTCCAGCATTGCAATTATCTTTTGAGTTGTATTTGCAATCTTTGCTACATGGCCCCTGAACTTCAACTTCCTATCTACTAACACTCCAAGATCTCTAGCCTCATCAGTTTCTTCAAGCATAATTCCATCAATACAATACAACATTGGATATCTAATCATGTCGAAGTGAATGACTTTACATTTTCTGACATTGAACTAACATCCATTTTCCCATGTTCACAATTCCAGCCTATTCAAATCATTCTGCAAGTACTACATATCAGCAGCATTCCTGATTACCTTACCTATCTTTGCATCATCAGCAAATAGTTGTATGTCGCTTGTCAAATCCTTCCCAATATCATTAATGTACAGATTGAATAACAGTGGACCAAGCACTGATCCTTGTAGTACACCACTTGTTACTTTAAATCTTGCAGACTCACATCCCCCGTATATCACTTGTTGATATCTGTCAGTCAGCCATCCTCTCATCCATGCTAATATTCTATAAACCAAACCCATATTCTTCAATTTATGCAACAGTCTACCATGCTGTATTCTGTCAAAAGCTTTAGCAAAATCCAAAAAAAAGTATCATGGTGTATCCATTCCTCTTGTCTAGTTCAATGATAACATCGTTATAGAATGTGAGCATGTTGCTCACTGCAAAGTAGAGATTCACTGTGAGCCAATTTCTGAGTGCAAGCCCTAATCAATTTCTCCAAAATCTTTACCATCACCACTCCTGAGATACTAACTGGTTGATAGTTGGATATATTATTCTTTGCACCACCCTTGCGCAATCGAATGGGCATACATTCTTTTCATTCCTGTGGAATCTTCCCTGTTATGAAACTCATATTAAACAGCCTGGTCAAAGGAATAGCCAGTTCATATTTATATGGGAGATGCAGAAACAGAACTGGCTATTCCTTTGACCAGGCTGTTTAATATGAGTTTCATAACAGGGAAGATTCCACAGGAATGGAAAGAATGTATGCCCATTCGATTGCGCAAGGGTGGTGCAAAGACTAATATATCCAACTATCAACCAGTTAGTATCTCAGGAGTGGTGATGGTAAAGATTTTGGAGAAATTGATTAGGGCTTGCACTCAGAAATTAAATAAGTCTTTAAAAAAATCAACACAAATTAGGATTAAAGATTGGGAGCATTAGTAAGTGGGGGAATCCCATATGTAACCACTCCAGATCTATGAGGTTTTTTAAATTCACAAACCTAATATCTCCCCCCCCCCTTTTTGTTTTTTTATCCATTGGTTGACAGCATGGACAGCTCCATCTACAGACTGGCCAAACATTTATTCAAATCACTTTCTTCTTCACTGGACTGCCTGCACCCACAGGTAACTGTTTATCATTTATTAAAAATTCCTTTCACTTTAAATCAATAATAAAATTTTTATCATTGCTTTAAAGCTGAGAGAGACTCTTGAGCTCATTAACCCATTTCCCCTCTGACATATTTGAATTATTCAGATTCATATATTCTGGTTATTTTTCATGGAAAGAAAAAATATACAAACAGCTAGATGGAACTGGAGTGAGTTTCCCTCTCCCTTTCTGGCAAGCAAGCTGATTTTTATATGAAACATTTGGAAATCAAGCACTCAATATAGCTACACTTAAACCTATAATTTGGCTGTGCCATGTAGATGATTTTGGATTGCGATTTGATTTTTGTGGCACAAAGACATCAAAGTTCATACTGCACCAGGATACAGGTTACAGCAGTTCATATGATAAATGGTTAGTAGGAAAATCACAAACATTCATGTCCTTGGCGGGATTCAAATCAACATACTCTTGGCTGGAGAGCAGATATGCTAACCACTCAGCCACCAAGGCTGGCATGTAGATGATGGGTTTGCTATTTGACCTCATGTCCTTGACACATAGGATATTTTTTTAGCACATCTAAACCACTAGCATTGAAAAATACACTTCACATTCACAATAGAAAAATAAAGTAACAATTGTCTTTCCTTTCTAAGCATATTAGTGACTAAGCACATCTAATGACTCATTATCTTTTTTCCATTTATACATAAAACCTACTCATATATGAAGATGTTTATATAAGCAATTATACCACCATCTATCTCAACAGTATATCCCAAGATGAGTGTCTGCATCCATGGAGGTCAGATGTTAATATTTTCCTCAGAACTCAAACAGAGCTAGGATCATGTGCTCATAGTCCTGGCTCTTTGAAATTGAGCATCTTTCCAACACTTTTTGGCCAATGGCTACAACTTTTATAAAATACTACAAGTACCCCCCCACACACACACACACCCCTCTTGGGACCAACAGCAAAACCATTCTCATCCTTTATATTTAAGGTACATCATCGAGGTATTTCACAAACATAATCTCCATGCCATATTCAAACCATTTACTCATTTTGCTACCTTCTTCCATTCTTCTAAGAGTTATTATTATTATTATTATCCAGGCCTCCATGGAGTCAAAAGCCTCATCATGGAAGGTCGTTTTTAGGAAATACAAAGTCTATCATACCACTCCTTGAATCCATTAACGGTCCCAACTCCAACCACTCTCTCAGGCTATGCATTCCAAGGTTCAACCACCCTCCATGCCAAGAAACCACTCCTCACCCTCTTGTGCACAGCCTACTTTCATAACTTCCAGGGATGGCCACCTGTCATTGCTCCTTCCTGCCGTTCCACCAAGTGAAAACACTTACTTTCCTGTACTTTTACTTTCCTACTTACTTTTCCTGTACAGTTACTTTCCTGTAACTGCCTCTCAAGTTTAAAAGTCTCGATCATATCACCTCTCCTTCTTCTATCCACCAAACTCTGCAGTCCACATTCCCTCAGTTGATCCTCATATTGTATGGTCCTGAAACCATCTTTGTTATCCATCTCTGTACCCTTTCCACAGTCAATTTATCCCCTTCAAATCCTGGGGACCAAATCTGAGAACAATAGTCTAAGTATGGTCCGATCAGGGCCCTATACAACGGAATGATAACTCTTTTATCTCTGCAGGTCAGCGTCCTTCTCAGTATTGCAGCAATTCTCTGAATTACCCTCACCATTTTTGCAATATGCTCCCTGTATTTCAGTTTTCTATCAATCATCACCCCAGGATCTCTTGTCTCTCCTACCTTCTCCGGTACAGCTCCTGAAAATCGAGTATGCATCCTCCCATCGATGGATCCCAAACTTCAAGACATTAGATTTTGCTGCATTGAACTGATACTCCCATTTATTTGCCCATCTGTCTAGTTTATTCAAATCCTCTTGCAGGGCTGCCACATCTGCACTATTACTGATAACCCTTCTCAACTTCACATCATCTGCAAACAACTGAATGTCCCCTTGCAATCCATTGACAATATCATTGATATAAAGATTGAACAATACAGGTCCCAGTACTGAGCCCTGTGGAACCTCACGTGTAACCTTCTGCTTCCTTGATATTAACCTTCTGCTTCTGCTCCCCATCATACATAACTTTCTAATACCTATCAGTCAGCCAATCCTGAATCCATTTGACTAACCCAACATTTAAACCCATGTGCTGCAACTTAAATATCAGCATATCATGTGGCATCCTGTCAAATGCCTTTGAAAAATCCAAAAAAATGGCAGTATATGTCTTTCACTCATCAACTGCTCTTGTCACTTTATTATAAAAGACAATCATATTACCAAAGGTAGAACGCTCCTTAACAAATCCATGTTGATTTTCACAGATAACATTACCCTTATCTACCCAACGCTGTATATAATGGCTACTGGCTACATAGCTAAAAAATTCCCTAGGATTTTCTTTGGATCTTAGTGCCAATCTCTTCTCATATTCCAGTTTTGCCTTCCTCACCATTCTGGTCACTCTCCTTGCCTGTGTCTTATATTCTTCATGTATCTGTCCTCCACCCCTCTCCTTGTATATCTTCCATAATCTCTTTTTCAACTGAAGTTCCTGTTTGATATCATTTGTCATCCACTTTACACCAAATTGTGTCCGCTTCACCCTTGGAATACAGCTTACTATTGCTGCTAACAAATATTCTTTCACCATTTTCCAAGCACTATTGATATTCTGGCCTTCCAATTCTGCCCTCCATGGAACTGCCCCTAGTTGATACCTAAGACTACTATAATCACCCGCCTTATAATTCCACATATGTTCCCTTTTCTTTGATACACCTCCATGTCTGTTCATCTTCCAAGTCAAAACCACACGGTCACTCTCTCCAACTGGTGGGAGAAATGTTATCTCACTTATTATCAGCTTTTCTGGTGCTATGATCAAATCCAAAACTCTTGAACCTCTTGTTCCCTCCATCACATGCTGCCGAAGACATTTTGTCCCTCAAGAATTCCAGAAATTCTATCCCCTTCTTACTACTTCCATTTACCTCTTCCCAGCTCATACTGCTGTAGTTAAAATCTCCCATAACAATCATTCTTTTTGCACTTGCCAAGCTCAACTGCCTAAACATCTCCTGGTCCCCATCCTCTGTGCTCCCTGGTTTATAGCAACACCCCAATAAATATCCTGTCTTGGCCATTTCTACCTCACACCATATGCCTTCAAAACCATTTGTGTCACTGCCTTCCAAAGCCTCTACTGTAAGAGGACATAAGTCATCACTTATCATAAGCAGTACTCCACCACCACGTTTTCCCTTCCTAGCCTGCCGAAAAATGCTGTACCCTCCCACTTCAATTTTGGTTATTATATCATCCTTCATCAACCACGTCTCAGAAATCCCAATAATCTTTGGCCATGTTGATGCTATCAGCGCCACCAATTCATTTCCTTTATTTCAGATACTCCTGGCATTAGTATAGAGCATAAAAATGTCACTGCTTCTATACCTATCATTGTCCCCTCTCGACCCCCCCCCCCCCCAGGCTCAATATTTCCTGACATCATCCCCCTTCCTCCAAGCACACATTTCCACAAGAGGCCATCCCTGCTATCATCCACCCTGGAAATTCTAGTTTCCCTGCATTGACACACTGACTTGTTCAGAAAACAACAATCTTTCCAAATGCCTTCATCCTTCCTCATTCATGCAGGAAGTCTAGCATACAGTTCCCTTCTATCTTCAAACACCCTCCAAACATCCACATATTCCAACCTTCTCTTCTTACACATTCTGGCTATTATGTGATTCAGTATTGCTGCTTCTCTGCTCAGCTCGTCACTATCATACCTAGGCAACACACACACAATGTTCCCTCGCTGCGTTTTCTTTTGCACAACTTCAAGCAAGAATCTCAGATCACTCTCCGCCCGATTTACACTGCCTCTCAAGTCATTCGTGCCCACCATCACAATCATCTCATCTATCCTTTCACCACTCTTAATTGCCATAGCCACACTCTATTGTTCTTCCAGGCAAACACACCTCACACATCCTATCTTGCACACCATGGATCATTGAGTCACCATACATTACACCTCTCACCATTCCCTCTCTCTTACTGTTTCCATTCTCTCCTCCTCCATCACTCCCATAACTCTCTCTCATTCCTCTCTTCCACTTATCTTATTCTCTCTTGTGTTATTCCCATAACTCTCTCTCTCATTCGTTCTCTTCTACTATTCCCATTCTCTTCTCTTCTATCATTCCCATACATCTCTCTCTCTCTCATTCCATCTCCTCTACTGTTTCTATTCTCCCTTCTAGCATTCCCATACCTGTCTTTCTCATTCCCTCTCCCCTGCTGTTTCCATTCTCTCCTCTTCTATCATTCCCAAAATGCTCTCCTTTCCCTCTCTCCTACTCTGATTCATCTTGCATTTATCTCTTCCATTCTCCTCATCTTTAATACTTCTCATCTCATTCACAAGACATTCCACCTCCTCTTTCAGCCCATCTCTCTCTCTCTCTCTCTCTCTCTCTCTCTCTCTCTCTCTCTCTCTCTCTCTGCAAGTCTGTCATTCTAAATCGAAATTCACTTTCCTAAACAAAACCATCTCTAAAACTTTCGCAGTCACTCACGCCTTCCACACTATTGACTATTATTTTGTCATTCATATTTTTTTCTTCATTCTCTCCTATCACACTACTCATCTTTCGATATTCATTTCTCATTCCTGGAGCAACTAGGTCAGTTATTGATATATCTATTTCATTTATTTCCTCCCATTGCCTGCATATTGCGTGCACACACACACACACACACACACACACACACACACCCCTCTCTCTCTCTCACCAGCCACATATCCAACTCCTGAGACTCATGCATGCCGCAAGTACTGCATGCCACAAAGTCCCTTATTATATTACTTATAATGGAGTTCTTAAATGGTGGAGGACTTGGCGACATGCCATTTGCAACTGCAGCTGAATCTGCCATCATTCCTTACTGCCGAGGAACTACTATAAAGTAATCGTTTACTAAAGTAATTATATATAAAGGCTAAATAAACACTGTATTATATATATATAAATGCTAAATGTATATATACATATATATAAATGCTATATTCATCTATACCAAATGGCCAATAACTTATCTTTTCTTCTGCCACCAATACTCCTGACTGTGGTTAATAGGAAAATCACAAACATCCATGCCCTTGGTGGGACTCAAACCCTCATCTTCATCTTTTACCTTTTTCATCTTTTTGCACATCCTGGATTGTATAAAGTTCCTTGTGCCTGCAGTTTAGATCAGTTAATATCTGCCTTGAAGAACACAAAAATTAGATCAGGAACCATTTACATGGCAAACTGGGACTGATAGACTATGCTCTGGATATTCCTTCACACAGGATTAAATGGACACTTTACTACATAGATGTCATTATAAAGGTGTGTGAGAGATTATTTTTAGAATCAGCACATGCTATGAAGCACTCCCCCCAAACCAACAAGTATGGCTGCATTAACTTGCCAAAGATCTGGGAGATTCTGAGAACAAAGAGTCTACCCTTTTCAAATTAACCTTATAGTTATCTAGCTCCTAGAAGGTGACATATTAGGACATTAGTTCTTTTTCAGTTACAATTTGAATTGTTGCTACAATGATCTAGTGGAGTCCTGTCCACTAACAGTTGTAATTTGTGCTCTGAAGAGGCTAGGTAGAAAACTAGCAAAGTATTAATAAGTTCAGCAAATGAATTATATTTCTTTTCTTTTCTCTTGGTGTTGTTTATATTGTGAAGTACTGTTGGAAATATGACAGCTTGAATAAGCAATATAAGATGGTTAAGTCTGGAGTGCACGCTTTAGCATGGCTATTGGTGGTGGTGGGGGGGGGTTTGATGAGGTACTATGTAGGTCAAGAAAATTATTGGAATTTTAATTCAAGTTTTTCTGATATCTTTCTGCACATAAAGAACTACTTGCAATACAGTTGGAAGCGATTTCATCTTGGTTGTATATAGAAATGTTTGAGTAGAAGACTTATGCATGGAAAGTCAGAACTGAACAATACACTACTACCATTATGCCATTAATATGGAAGGAATTATGTAAAAATGTACTTTGGATAGTTGAGGATTCTACTCAAGGTTTGATGAATGAATGTGAGCATGCATGTTATTACTGTTTATGTTGAGGCTATGAATATTGATACAGTGGAAGTAGAAGAATTTTTTGCATGTGATTTTGTTAGTTATGGGAGGTGTGTTTTCCTGAGCTGCAGTGTTACTATTATTTTTGATACTGTCTTTTATTGTTGGTGATGTTAGTATCCTATGGAGAAGGGGCATGCCGTAGAGGTGGAAGACTTCTGAACATGATTCCATGTCAAGTCTCCTGTCCATGTGTGGCTTTAACATCCATGTTGCTATACATGGACTTCCTCCAGACATATATGGCCAGGAGTGTTGTGTACTCTAATACCACTGGGGGAGTGCAAAAAAAAAAAAGGAAAAGAAAGAAAGAACAACAGGGATCAGGCCATTGATAATATAATGACGTTATGCATGGTCTAGCATCAGTTATCTTGGATTTGCTGCTCCCGTACTTAGAGTGAGCCCTAGCAGTTAATGCTCTACTCTATGTTAACTATTGTCTATGGGGATTCATAATGAACTGTATACTCTCTGCCAGTGAGCACTTAATCAATTGAAAGCAGCAACTGATTTGAATTGGTGAAGTGTTTTATTCCAGTTGGAAGAGGGCAATTACCAGAACATTTCGTTATTATAAATTTATTATTATTATTATTTTGATTATCAATTGATTGTTTAATGTTATTGTATGTCTAAATATTACAACCTGCACCTACATTGCATATGTACTATGTTCTGATAATAAAATATTTCTGCTTATATTTGCATTTTCTGCATTCTGTTATTTTGGGACCATTCTTTATATATTCTTTTTAAGCATATATATATATTACATACAAGTTCTTTTTTTTTTTTTTAAACATATTTAGTGCTGTAATGATGTTGTTCAAGAAAGGTTTGCTCCTGAACTGAAGTATGATATAGCTCTACGATTAGCAGCTTTGCATATCCAGCAGCATGCTTTAAATAGTGGAATGCAAGGAAAAATCACTGTAAAAGCTGTTGAGTAAGTGTAACATTTTATCATGTGTTATTTAAATTATGCATTCAGATTTTACAAAAAATTGTAGGTTTTACTTTTTTGTTATCAAATGAAAAAATTCCTAATAATTCTAACAAATCAAGTCTAAATTATTTGAATAATTTAGACTTGATTAGATAATTTAGAATAGATAATAAAAAAAGGGTACACATCATGCCCCCCCCCTTTTTTTTATTGTCTATTTTTCCTAATTCTTTTAAGAATTTAAACTAACTTATGTTGTTATGTCCAGTCCATCTTCACTCTGAATGCGTGATGTATTTAATAATGTTCTATATACTCAAATCAACTAAAAGTAATTATCTCTAAGCATCAGACCAAGCATATTCCTCTCCATTCTCTCTGGGATTCTCAATTTTTGAACCATATCCTGAGGTAAATTCCTAGTTTTACTACCAAATATTATTGCAGGTAACGATATTGGTTAAACATTTTCCTTTTCAAACAAACCAGGATATCCTCTCTGAAGATTCTTCATCCCTAAAACCATCCAGTCTTGTTGTATCCTTCTTTTATTTCATCCGTTTGTTCACCTTTGATTTTTATAATTTGATTCAAATAAATATATGAATCTGCTCTCTGAACTCATTGGTCTTCCATTATAATATTTTTAAAATCGTTTTGATAATCATCTTTACTTTACTTGTCTATCTTCAATCCAATTTGAATGGATACTTGAGCTAGTTCCCTTAATTTTATTTCTAGCTAAGATAATCATGTCATGAGCAAAATCACAAATTAATTAGAATATTTTCATTAAGTTTAGCACTATATTTCCAGTTGTTGAGTCAGAGCAACTGGAAGTTAGGGAAGAAAATGCCAATATGTGAAACTTCTTGCTCCTGAATGTATTCTTAAAAATAATTTGATTGAGTGGTATCAGTGGAACTAGCTGTAGATCCAGAAATGAGCTGTCGTGTTTATATACCAATGCTAAAAGTATAAGAAACAAGGCAGATGAAATGGTTGCACTAATTGCATCTGTTCACCCAAAGATTGTCGGAATAAGTGAGGCATGGTTAGATGAGGACGACGTCCTGACAGGAATAGAGATGGAAGGGTATGATATGTTTCGTGAGGATAGAAGGAGTAAAAAGGGGGGGGGGGAATGCTATTGATGATAGAGAAAGAGTTATGTCCATGCAAGAGGGAAATAGGGCCACTGGTTTTGAGGCAGTGTGGTGTGAGATGGAGGTGAATAGAATCAAATACTTGGTGGGATGTTGTTATAGACCTGATAATGTGGATGGTGGTGATAGTGAAATGTATAGTCAAATCACCCATAATAAAATAAATATTATGGATGATTTTAATTATGGCAATATAGACTGGAATGAAGAGATAGCAAATGGAAGTAAAGAAAATGAATTTCTTTACTTCCATTAAGTTTGTGAGAAGGAGTTTTTGAGGGATAACTACCTCAGACAGTATGTAACAGAGGGCACACGAGGATTAAGAGGATTGGGTCATCTCATCAGAGGATGTAATTATAAATGAGGTGTCAAATCATCCACCAATTAGTGAAAGTGACCATGAGGTGATTACCTGGGTGGTTGCCAGCAGTGCAAGGACCCCTGTGAAAAAATGGTATATGTGGAACTACAAGGGGGGTGATTATGAAGAACTAAGGAGACAGCTTGCAGGTGTAGCATGGAATGAGGAGTTAGCTGGAAAAGAGATCAATGCAGCTTGGGGGATTTTCAAAAACTATTTAGTAGATGCAATGTCTAAATGTATTCCAAGAGTGAGAAGGTTAAATAAGGTAGGTGTGAGATGGATGAATAAAGAGATTAAGCATGCGATACAGAGAAAAAGGGCATTGTGGAGGCAGCATAAGAGAAGTGGAAGTAACCAATTTCATGAGGTCTACAAAGATCAGCAAGGAGGGTGACTTGGTTGGTGAGAGTAGCTAAAGAGAGGTATGAACAGCAGTTAGCTAATGAAGCCAAAAAGAATCCTAGGGAGTTCTTTCGATATGTAGCCAGCAAAAGAAAGAATGATTATGGAAGGATGACATTGATTGGAGGAAATAGTATAAAGACAGCTGTTGCAGAATGTGTGGTGGAGATACTTAATGAGCAGTTCATAAAGATCTTTCAATCTTGTGAATGTGACTTCATGGAGAGATTGAGAGCAGTTGATGATGGGGAGGAGAGACTGACTGTAAGTGAGCAAGAGGTGTTTGGGGAGTTGAGTAAACTAGATGTAAATAAGGCTGTGGGACTTGATAATATATCACCGCGTATTCTGAAGGAATGTGCCAGAGAGTTGACACCTGCCTTGACATATTTTTTTAATACGAGTCTTGCACTTGGTCAAGTTCCTAAAGAGTGGAAGGAGGGCAAGATTGTGCCACTTCATAAAGGAGGTGATCGAACTCAAGCATCAAACTATAGGCCTATCTCTGTGTCAGGTGTTGTAGTTAAGTTGTTGGAGAAGCTTGTGAGAACTAGGATTTAGAGTTGGGTTGACAACAATGGTATAATCTTTGATGGACAGCATGGATTTGCTAAAGGGAGGTCATATTTTAGTAATCTACTTACTTCTTACAATAAAGTGACTGCTTCCTTGGACAGAGGAGGAGGATACATAGTAATATACTTGGATTTCGCAAAGGCTTTTGATAGAGTACCTCATGATAAGTTGACAGTCAAACTAGAGCAGATAGGGTTGGATATTAGATTAGTGCATTGGATTTGGAGACTTGCTATCTAATAGATATCAACAAGTTGTGTATGGGGGTGCGATATCCAGGAAGAGGAAATTCACTAGTACAGTGCCTCAAGGGGTCTGTTTTAGGGCCATTACTATTTAACTTGTATATTAATGATATTGGCAAAGATTTGGATGGAGATATTCAGTTGTTTGCAGATGATGCAAAGTTGCAACGAACCATAAAGAGTAGTGAAGATGTTGTGGCCTTGCAAGAAGACTTGAATAAATTGAGTGATTGGGCACGGAAATGGGGTTCAATGTTGCAAAATGTAAGGTTTTAAAATTTGGAAAACAAAGATGGGATGCAGAATTTATGCTTGGTGAGAATATATTGTTGGAGGTAGAGGAAATAAGAGATCTGGGGGTGATAGTGGATAAGGATCTAAAATTTAGGGGACACATCGCCAAAATTGTGAAGACAACACAAAGACTTCTGGGAATGATGCGGAGGACACTGACGTGTAGAAGTAGGGAGATTCTTGTTCCATTGTATAAGGCTTTGATTAGGCCACACATGGACTATTGTGCCCAGAGTTGGTCACCAGGTTTTCAGAAGGATGAAGAGATGTTGGAAAAGGTCCATAGGCGACTGACTAAGGTAGTTTCTGACCTCTGGAATGTTGAGTATGAGGAAAGATTGAGAAGATGTAATTTGCAGAGTCTGGTGGAGAGAAGGAAGAGGGGAGATATGATAGAGACCTACAAGTTGATAAGGGGTTGTTATAAGATCAATGGTGGAGAAGTTCTACAGAGAATAGTGGGAGATCAGGGGAGAACCAGAGGTTATTTTGGAAACTGTATAAAGAGGGTGTGAGTAGGGGAGTGAGGCAGGTTTTTTTTCATGCAGAGTTGTGAATGATTGGAATGCCTTGCCTGAGAGTGTGGTGTCTGGAAGGAGTTTGAGTGTGTTTAAGACACGGTATGACGAGATGTGTGTGTGTGATAAAAGGACCTCCCAGATGAGTCTTTGACTCCATGAAGTCTTGAAAATAATAATAATATTTGGAATAATGAATGATAAAAACCAAAATATATATATATTTTTAACAGCTGGTGGTTGTAGTCCTTGGGAAGCAGTTCAAGAGGAAGGCTGTTGACAGAGCTTGATAGAGAAGTTTGTTTAGCTTGTTTATTATAGTTGTATTTTCACTATATAATTTAAGGAAATTACAACGTACTAGGATACACATTAAAATAAATTTTAATATATTTCAATATTTCGGCAACGTCATGTTGCCATTTTCAAGAACTTAAGTACTAGATACGTGCACGCGTGCACAACAAAACAGTAAGTGAGGAAGAAGTGGGAAGCTATTATTTCTCCTAAAGTCCTGATGGTGCTCTCTAGTGGGCAATGTTGGTATTCTTGGGCGATTGGGCTGAAGGTCTTCTGATGTAGGTTTCCCAAATTTGAGGCAGTCAATTTGTTGAGGTTTGGATTGTTTCTTAGAGCTGAAGCTGATTCCTTGAAAAGCCTTTCATATCTGTATTTGCTACGGTGTATTATCCTGGCTTTCTTCCACCGTATTCTATGGCAGGTATCCAGCGCATGGTCAGCAAGACCAGAGTGGCTGTATTGGTGAAAATGGATGTAGTCCTTGTGGTCTGAAATTCTGATATTTGCTGTCCTGCCTGTTTGGCCAAAGTAGGACAGCTTACAGCTGCAATGGATCTGGTATACACCAGGTAGGTCTAGTGGGGGGGGGGGAGGTTGGTCTTTAGTAGAGCGGATAAGGGATGCCAATTTTTTTATATGGTCTGTAACAAGAAGTTAAGTTATACTTTTTTAGGATTTTTGTGATTTTTTCCGAGGTGCCTTGGATATAGGGTATGGTGATGGATTTAGAGTAATCCTTGTTGCGAAGGGGGGGGGGTTTGGGGGGGGGGTAGCCATTGGCTGAGAAAGTGTTGAGAATGTGGTTCAGTTCTGTGGTTAGGGCATTGTCATTCGAGCAGATAAGTTTAGCCCTGTTGTGTAGTCTCTTAATGACTCCATATTGTTGTGAGGAGGGGTGGTGGGATTGTTGGTGAATGTATTGCCTGTATGGGTGGGTTTTCTATATACTGAGAAAACCAAGGTTCCATCAGGCTGGCAGGTGACTATTGTGTCTAAGAAAGGAATGCAGTTGTTTTTTTCCTCTTCCAGAGTGAATTTGATTCTGGGGTGTTGGTTGTTTAAGTGTGTTAAGAAGGAGGAGTGCATTAGAGCCATGTGGCCAAATAGCGAACACATCATCTACATAGTGAAGCCAAACAGTTGGTTTTTGTGGGGCAGTGTTTAAGGCTTTCTCTTTAAAAGTCTCCATATAAAAGTTGGCCAAGGGTGGGGAGAGAGTGGAGAACCCATGGCTGTCCCCTCTATTTGTTTGTAGAATTTTCCTTGCCAAACAAAATAGCCTGAGTTCATTGTGAACTGAAATAGGGCTGTGATTCTTTGAGTGGGACATCTGAATCCTTAGAGCTAATCCAAGCTAAATTTCATCCCGATATCACAGCCCTATTTCAGTTGCCGAAATATCGAAATATATTAAAATTTATTTTAATGTATATCCTAGTACGTTGTAATTTCCTTAAATTATATAGTGAAAATGCGCAACCAACGTCTAAGCCTTTCCACGAGTATTATAGTTGTAAGAGGATTCCTCTTACAACTATAATGGAGGTCAGTCCAGTAGAAAATCTATAAAAGTTTGTACCTATAAAAATCTTAACTATGCTTGGAGATTTGCGTAAGTTCAAAGAAAAGAAAATTACAGGGAGATTTTTCTTGCAAGAAAAATTAGCACTGAAGATTGTTTATGTGTAGGAGGAAGTGGAGAGAATAAAGTTCAAACACTAGTGTTACGAAGGAATTATGAAGACAGGAAGTTATCCACTGTGACAAATATTGTGTGATCAGAGCGGAAACTAGCCATCCAATTATAATGGTTGAAGATGGATAATAATGTATCAGTTTTTTAAGTATACTTATATTTCTGGCCTGATAATGACTTGGAAATGTTAAGAGTAACTACAGTTTCCTTCAGCCTTTCCAATGTCTTACTTCCAATGTTTTCCAGAGATGAAGATGTGTTGTGGATTATAGAGACAGAATTCATACTGGTGGATTTTTCTTTATTAGTTAAGATATTTACCAGTAAACGTTAGCCCAAATGCTAACATTTTTTGTGCCATAAGCAACAAGAAAGTGTATGGACCCTTCTTTTTTTTGGAGTCTACTGTTACTGGTGGTGTGTATCTGGATATGCTACTTGGGTACCTAATACCACAATTAGATGACAATGATGACCTATGATGGACGTTAATATTTCCAGCAAGATGGCGCACCTCCTCATTACTTGACAGATGAAAGCTCATTCCTTGACACCCATTTTCTAGGCAGATGGATTGGTAGAGGGGTGCCTTTAGCATAACTATCATGTTTTCCCGACCTTACACCATTAGATTTTTTTCTTGTGGGGCTTTGCAAAAGATCGAGTGTGTACCATCACTACCAGCCAATTTGGATAAGCTGTGTTGCAGAATTACTGCCATCATTTCTAAAGTTATGTCAGATATGCTCTGCCACATGTGGCAGGAAATTGATTATGGATGGGACATCTGCAAAATTACTGGAGGCAGTCATACTGAACTTTAACCGTGTTGAAACTTCAAGTGTTATGCTACATTTGCATGGTAATAAAAATTGTTGATTGATCACTATTTACCTTCTATTGTCATTCAAAGTTGTATTATTATTATTCGTGACACCTCCAAGGAGTCCGAAGACTCATTGCGGGAGGACACCTACAACTGTCTCAACCACTACACCGAACCTCTACTACGAATCATCTCCATCAACGCCATCTACTGTCCACCTCCACTACTACCACAACTAGTAGTTTTTGTCTGTAAATTGCGTGTGTTCTGAAGGGGGCCGATTTGTCTGTATGCAGGATGAAAAACCCGAGTTTCCGGGAGGGAAAAAACCTGCTACCTCCATATGAGATTGGCTAGCTCACCTTCGATCGAAATCGTCCAGATAAAGATTCCTCCCGTCGTGATGAGAATTGAACTTAGGCCTATTCCAATCGAAGGGCACAATGTACCATTGTTTTTCCAATTACGCTCCGGAGGCGCTTTTTCATTTGCTTTTCTCTTTATTTCACTGTTTATTGGACGGAATTCTACTACTCTTTGGCGGCTCGCCTTATGGCTCATCACCACCTTTGCTTGCTGTGTGCGTGCTCCTGTCATAGGTCACTCCATCGACGAGACTAAAGTCTTTAATCTCCTCCGTCCTGCAAGAGAACCTCTCCTCTATATATGTATACCCTCTATATGTATACCCCCCCCCTTTTGAAACACCCTGTACTGGTCAGTATCCTTATAAAATTCAATACCAAACATATCAAACCAACTTCTCATATTCTTCCTAAATTCTGTCTACTTCTTTCCTAATGAACAGCCAAAAGGCTGTTTTTTCCATTGAATATAGTCCCCAGCTTTTCAAGAAGCCTGGTAATAGATTCCTTTTTCTCCTTAACCATTTGCTCATGTAGGGCACTGTTGTGTTATAGGTTTTGTGACTTCTTGTGTGGTGTTAATATAATATATATATACATACA